>NC_139397.1:79607096-80809596 GCF_054392235.1 Sus scrofa
CCATCGTGGCTCAGCATTAACAAATCCGACTAGTATCCATGAGGATGTGGATTCTATCCATGGCCTCCCTCAGTGGGTTAAGGATCCCATTTGTCATGATTCTGGTTTAGGTTGCAGATAGCTCAGATCCCAAGTTGCTGTGGCATAGGCTAAAAGCTGCAGTTCTGATTCCATCCTTAGCCTGGAAACCTCCACATGCCACAGGTGTGGCCCTAAAAAAAAAAAAAAAAAAAGAAAAAAAGAAAAAAAAATAGGTTACTAGAAATCAGATAAGATCTTATTATTCCTGTTAAAAATTTGTCAACAAGAAAAATAACTTGATAGGATGAAACTTTTAAGTAAATTAAACGTAAATGAGATAAGAATTTTTAGGTGAATGCTTTAGGAATAATTATGCTTTAGGAGTGTCTACCTAAAATAGTTTCTCCAGATTTTTGATAAATGGAAACTGGAAAATTAAGATAAATGATGGGAATTCATTGAATATCCAGATCATTTCCAAATAAAATACTGAACACTAATTACTATTATTAATTATTAAAGACGTCTAAGTTTACCTATGCTTATCTTATTAGAGAAAATCTAAGGACACTGAGGTTCATTGGACACATCTTGTACTCCACTGAGGAAAGGAATTAGGTTATAGAAGATGTTCTTAAGTTTCCCAATCAGGAAATCCTAGTTAGTATAACAAATAGTGCGTTATTACCTGCTTAGTTTTCACTAGAAACTAAGGTTCTACGGTTAATAATTCAGTTAAAATGTCTAATTAAAATATAGAAAAATCAAGGAAAACATCTTTGTTTACAAAGAAAAAGAAAGTATAAGTAGTGGAAATGTGTTTTGTTAAGGGAAAGTAATTTTGTCCTAAAGCTGATTATTTCTAAAAGGGAAAGAAAATAAGGGACAAATGTACATGAATACAGAAAGCTGTAGAAAGTTTGTGAGGAAAAAAGAATCTTTGAAAGGAATTCTATGTGTGGTCAGGTCTAAGGTTAGAATTTAATTGAATCAGTGAATTTTAACATTAAAGGTAAAGTAATGCAAAACCTGAATTTGTTTTTTTCTCTGTTAAGAGAACAAAGTTTTCCTAGAGCATTAATTTGCTTTTGATAACCAACTGTAAAGTTTCTTTACCTTAAGTAATCTGTTAGAACTTTCTGTATTTTCTTTTAAAATTCTTTGTCACTTTGGTTAAGTAAATAAGTTTGTTCCACATTGATCTAGGATTCTATTTCACCAAATATTTTAAAAAATTGTTAACATCTTTGACAAACTTCCCAAAGATCAAATTCGAACTGAAGTTCATTTAACCACTAACTTTGAGGTTTTCTAAAAAGCCCCTGAAGCATTTCAGAGAGATAAATAATAATTAGGCTTATTTGATATGTTAAATTATATGAGAAGCATTGTTAAATGATTGGTAATAAACCTTCTTAGGTTATATTGTATGAGTAAGTGTCAATAATATAAATGTTCTAGAAATTATATGAAATTTCTAAAAGTTGAGTATGTCCTGGTAAGATATTATCAGTCACAATTCTAATAATCATCCTACAATGTATGTCACCCTAACAACCAAGTTTGTCAATTGCATTGTAATCAGATTTTATCCATGCCTTTTTAAGTCACTGGTCATTTATAGAGTTATTATTTTACTCCTATACTTTTGCAAAAAAAAAAAAAAAGTTTCATCTCCAAGAAGATTCACAGAAAGGACTTTTTGACAAGAAGAGGTTTCTGATAACTTTCAGGTGATATACCACTGAACTGGGTAAGAAATTGAATTCTGATGGAAAACCTGATAACTTCAAAAAACTGTTAATAGAAGTTTAAAATCAAGGATTAGTCATATAGAACTCAGTGAACTGATGAATGTGGTTATAATTGGGGGTGGGGCAATGGCTGAAATATTACTGGGTTTTAATCTGTGTTTTCCAGACATAAAGAAACCTTCTGCTCAAGCTAATTATGATGTATAATAGTTTAGTAAATTATACCTTTGTAAGTAGAAAGTAGAAACCTCTATCTCTTATCTCTACCTAATCCCCCCATAAACTGGAAATGTCAGGTTCCCAGAAGCTTTATCAGGTAAATAAGGAAGGCTGTCTCCTGGAAGATGCAGGAATTTCAAGATATTTTGGGGACCTCATGAAGAGAGGAATTTACCCAAATCTATAGATAACACAATCTGATTGCAAGCCCTTGGTATAGCTTTCCTGGCCTTGAATGGGCTTCTAGAAGTTCAATTTGAGATCTTCCATAAAACGTTCTAGCCTGTATGTGGAGTTCCCACTGTGGCACAACAGAATCAATGGCATTTCTGAAGGACCAGGATGCAGGTTCAATCCCCAGCTTGGCACAGTGGGTTGAAGGATCCAGTATTGCCACACTTGTGGTGTAGGTCACAACTGCAGCTCAGATCAGACCCCTGTCCAGAGAATTCCATATGTCACAGGGTGGCAGGAAGGAAGGAAGGGAGGGATGGACAAAGGAAGGAAGGAAGGAGGGAGGAAGGAAGGAAAGAAAGAAAGGAAGGGAGAGAGAGAGAAACGAAGAAAGAGAGAGGGAAAGGAAGGAAGGGAGAGAGAGAAAGAACAAAAAAAAGAAAGAGAAAAAAGAGCCTGTATGATCAATTACACTTAGGTAAATAAACCAACTTTATTGAAACTGGGCTTATTTCACAAATAAATTAGTCTTAATTTAGCTATATTGGGTAGAAATGAGAGTAATTTTAGAGAGAAAAAAATTAAGTTTCAGTGGACATTAAGTTCTAGAGTTATTATCTTTGAGATTTTTTTGTATTGACTGCCTAAGTCGCACTTATGAGGTGACTCATTGTTGCTTTGTTACATAATTGTAAAGTTTGTTTCTGAAGCTGATCATAGTAATCTATGTTTGGATGAATGTCAGATGCTCCATGACCTGCAACCAGGAGATTATGCATGTTGCAAAAGACATCAGATAAAGGATTCTTTACACCACCTTTAAAGGGACTATTGCAGGTTTCCTCTCTTGAATGAATTGCAATGCCTATTTCTGACAACTGACTTCAACTAAGATCAGCACTACCAGGCCAGGATGAGAAGAAAACATCTCAAGTAAACATGCCAGACCAGGCCTACATATTAATTGCTTGGACAACTGCTCACACTTTTGCTTGTGAACCCAATATACCTGTTCCTTGGGTTTGGTCATTAGCAAGTTTCAAAAAATCCATTCAGTTTCTAGGACTGCAGCCAATTACCTACATCCAGTACCCTTAGATTACCTTGGTGGATTTCTCCTATGAAAGTCTCTAATTGTATGGCCCTTCGAAATTTTATTTTAGGAGAAAGAAATTCTAGCACTGGGCAAGTGAATATCACTAAGTGGGATCCTCTTACCCGGCCAATCAGTGACAACTGTTTTGAACTTGGCCCTAAATATTCCTGTTCACTCATGTTAAATACTGGACTGCTCCTTATGGGACTCAATGGATTTATGGGACAAGTTTATGGGCTTGGCTCTTCCCAGGTTGGTTAGGAAAGTGCACAAAGTGTTCAAGGTCACCTACAAGTAGCCTTGGAAAGAGCAGGTCCCAATTGTTCACTGAGGGCTCATATTAAAGTTTTTTTAGTGGTGTGACCATTTGGCCACAATATTCACCCCTTCATTTGGAAAAGAAGATATCATTAATCACATAGAGGATTTAACAAAATTTACGTAGTAGCTTCAAATGATAGTAATTAAACCAGTAGCTTGCTCAATTCATAAGTCTCCATGATGAGAAAAGTGGTCCTACAGAATTCACTGCATAGCCCTCAATATTCTAATTGCTTCCCAAGGGGACACTTATGCTACAACACATACTGAATGTTGAGTTTTTATACATGAAGTGTCTTATATCACTCATCTTATGACACATAAGAGGAATCAAATTTCCACTCTGATTCTTTTTAGGGGAAATACTAGGAAAATGGTTTGGTTTAGGAGTATTTTGGATTAAACTTTTATGAATGGCATGGTTACTCCTACCAGCAATTTTGATTACAGTTTGTGTAGCTAAGCCATCTCCATTTTATGCTTACTTGTGAGAAGTCCAAAGTGGCAACATCAGCCTATATTTAAAACGTTTTGGGTTTACTAAAGGCTACTTGAACAGAATTTTCCATGTTAAATAATTTAAGAATACTTTGTTGTAGAAATCATTCCGTGTTCACATACATTTTAAAATTGCTTATGAATGTTATCAAAATGTTAAGCCTCTTAAATTCACTCAATTACTGAAAATATTTTAAAATAATATATTTTCATGAGAAATTTCTTATACTATAGGAAGAACATTTTGATATATAATGTTAGCTTTGTGGTAGCTAGAGGGTTGAAAAAACATTCTAAAAAGTTAATTTTAACATATTATCATATCTGAGAATCTAAATTAAAAAAAAATTCAAGTTCATGATTTTCTTTTCTGTAGAAAGGTTCCTTTGTGCCGTATATTATATTCCAGATATGTGATATCGTATGGTATTTGTCTTTCTCTTTCTGACTTCACTCCTCAGTATGAGAGTCTCTAGTTCCATCATGGACTTGGAGAATAGACTTGTGGTTGCCAAGGGAGAAGGGGAGGGAGTAGGATGGACTGGGAGCTTGGGGTTAAGAGATGCAGACCGTTGCCTTTGGAATGGATTAACAATGGGATCCTGCTGTGTAGCACTGGGAACTCTGTCTAGTCACTTGTGATGGAACATGTGAGAAAAAAGAATGTATACATGTATGTATAACCAGGTCACCATGCTGCACAGTAGAAAAAAAGTAATAAAAGATTAAAAAAATTCATAACCTCAACTAGACTCTTCACAGTAGGCGAACAATCAGGATTTCTCTAGAGAAAAGAAAATAGCACAGAAATTATTTATATGACAAGGCAATCTTTTTATAGTGTTGAAATTTATATTCTTCTCTTTCCTAAGAAAATCTCTTTTAATACATGAAGAAAATGTCAATTGCACTTAGTCTTAAAATTGTGCAACATATAGATAGTTTGTTAATTTTAAACTGCTTAATTGTACAGATGTGTAGATTAGTCACTTACCCCCTGAGGGTAAGTTTTCAAAGGTGATGGGGATTCTGCCAGGCTAAATGGTGTGAGAACAATAGCAATTTGAAAAAATATTATGGATGTAGCATCAAATTACAATCTTTTTCGAAGGAAAGATCTCAAGACATTTTAAGCTTTGGTTAAAATACTATGACCAGGAATTCCTGCTATGGTGCAGTGGATTAAGGATCCAGTGTTGTCTATGTGGTGGCATGGGTTGGATCCTTGGCCAAGAACAGGGGGTTAAGGAGATGCTGCCACAGTGGCACAGGTTGCAACTGTGGCTTGTATTTGATCCCTTGCCTGGGAACTTCCATATGCTGCATGTGCAGCCAAAAAAAAAAAGAAAAAAAAAAATACTACGGCCAATGTCTAGCTTAAGCAATATTTTTCCAACCTGCTATATTCTCTTTTGAATTCTAAGCAGAATGGCACATATTACTTCCATTATGAAATATTATGCACTGAAGTTAGCACAAGGTAAAATTAGTGTCCTGGAAAAACTAATGGAACCAAAGATAATATACTGGAGCTAATAAAAATAATTATATAAAGTGCTCAGTTACATAAAAAAAAAATCTTGGAGTTCCCGTCGTGGCGCAGTGGTTAACGAATCCGACTAGGAACCATGAGGTTGTGGGTTCGGTCCCTGCCCTTGCTCAGTGGGTTAACAATCCGGCATTGCCGTGAGCTGTGGTGTAGGTTGCAGACGCGGCTCGGATCCCGCGTTGCTGTGGCTCTGGCGTAGGCCGGTGGCTGCAGCTCCGATTCGACCCCTAGCCTGGGAACCTCCATATGCCGCGGGGAGCAGCCCAAGAAATAGCAACAACAACAACAACAACAACAACAAAAAGACAAAAAAAAAAAAAAAAAAATCTTGTTGTGAATACAAATATAATGGGAAAAGATCTCTTTTAAAAGAGCAACCAAAACAAACAAAACAAAATATCTACGCATAAACTGTACTCTGACACCACAACAATTTAGTAAAGGAAATAAACCTTGAATAGAAACAATCTTAATTCTGTGTACCAAATATTTAATAGTGCTAGCAATTTGGGGGTAGTAGAATTATATTTGATTTTGATTTCTTCTTTTTGCTTGAGCACAATTTCTAAATTTTTCTCTTTTTAACAGGAAGAAGAAAAACACATTTAAAAAATACTAAGCAGGTAGGTAGGATTAAGATGGTAGAGAAGAAGGACAAGAGCTCACCTCTCATGAAAACAAAATTACAACCAACTGCTGAACAACCTTCAATAAAATAGGCTGGAAACTATCAAAAAAGATGTCCTACTCTAAAAGACAGAGGAGGCCACATTGAGATGGTAGGAGGGCAATTACATGATATAAGCAATCCCATACCTGCTGGGTGGGCGGCCCACAGGCTGGAAAGTAACTATATCACAGAGGCTCACACACATGAGTGAGAGTTCTGAGCCCTATATCAGGTTCCCATGCCTGGGAATTGGGAGGAGGAACCCCCAGAGCATTTGGCATTGAGGGCCAGTGGGGCTTGTGCATAGCAGCTCCATGGGACTGGGTGAAATGGAGACTCCACTCTCTTTTTTTTTCTTTTCTCTTTTGGGTCGCACCCATGGCATATTGAGGTTCCCAGGCTGTAGCTGTAGGCTGATTAGACCAATGGCTTTTGGCCTATGCCACAGCCACATCAAAGTGGGATCCATGCTGCATCTGCAACCTACACTGCAGTTCATGGCAATGCCAGATCCCTAACTCTGAGCAAGGCCAGGGATTGAACCCACATCCTCATGGTTGCTAGTCAGACTTGTTTCTGCTGTGCCACAACAGGAACTCTGGAGATTCCAATCTTAACAGGCACACGTAGGCTCTCATGTGCACTGGGTCCCAGAACAAAGCAGAGACTTCATAGGATTCTGGGTCAGACCTGCCTGTGGTTCTTTGAGGATCTCCTGGGAAAAGAGGGGGTGACTGGGAATCACTGGAGGGGAAGGACATTGGAAGCAAAAGTCTTGGTGATAATCATCAGTGTGACTCCTCTAAAAGCAGCCATTTTGGAAAAATCTGGCCCCACCCATCAGGACTGAAAAGCCCCAGGCCAAACAACAAAACTGGTGGGAACACAGCCCCACCCATCAGCAAACAGGCTGACTGAGGACCCCTCAAGCACACAGTTGCCTCTAATTGCACCCAGAGACAAAGCCTCACACACCAAAGGGATAAGAATCAGCTCCTCCTGACAGTGGTAAGGCATCAGTACCTCCCATCAGGAAGGGAAGCCCCTGTACCAACTTCAGCCACCCACAAGGGTGGCAGACATTAGAAGCAAGACAGGCTATAACACTATTGTCTGCAAAAAGGAGACCACACTAAAAATCTACACAAATTGAAAAGGCAAAGAATTATGACTCAGATAAAGAAACAAGAAAAAAAAAATGAGAGAAACAGCTATGTGATCTGGAGATTATCAACCTCCATGAAAAGACTTTATTTATTTATTTATTTTTTATACCCACTGGGATATTTTAGTTTTTTCATGCTTTTTTAAAAAAATTATTATGATTGATTTACAATGTTCTATAAATTTCTGTTGTACAGCAAATTGACCCAGATATATATATATATATCACATTCTTTTTCCCACATTATCCTTTATCATATTCCATTGCAACTGATTAAATATATAGTTCCCTGCACTATACTGATCTCACTGCCTGTCTACTCCAAATGCAAGAATCATGAAAAAGACTTCAGACTAACAATACTAAAGATGATTCAAGATCTTGAAATAAACTGGAGGCAAAGATTGATAAATTACAAGAAACATGAAAAAAGATGTAGAAGATTTAAAAATTAAGCAAGCAGAGATGCAAAATACAATAAGTGAAATAAAAAATTCACTAGAAGGAACCAAAGCAGAATACAGGAGGCAGAAGAAGGAATAAATGAGGGGGAAGACAGGTTGATGGGAATCACTGATGCAGAACAGAAAAGAAAAAAGATTGAAAAGAAATGAAGACAGTCTAAGAGAACTCTAGGACAACTTTAAACTCACCAACATCCGAATTATAGGGGTGCCTGAAGGAGAAGAGAGAAAGGGCCAGAGAAAATATTTGAAGAGATAATAGCCAAAAACTTCCCTAACATGGGCTAAGAATAATGCACTCAAAGCCAGGAAGCACAATGAGAAACATATAAAGTAAACCCAAGGAGGAACATCCTGAGACACATATTAATCAAACTGACCAAAATTAAAGACAGAGAAAGCAGCTGAAAGCAGCTAGGGAAAAGAAACAAATAACATACAGGGGAACCTGGATAAGGTTATTGGCTGATTTTTCAGCAGAAATTCTGCAGGCCAGAAGGGAGTGGCATGATGTATTTAAATTTGTATGGAAACATAAAAGGCCCTGAATTGCCAAAGCAATCCTGAGAAAGAAAAGTGGAGCTGGGGGAGTCAGGCTCCCTGACTTCAGACTATACCACAAAGCTACAGTCATCAAAACAGTATGATACTGGCACAAAAACAGAAATATAGATCAGTGGAACAGAATAGAAAGTCCAGAATTAAATCCACATACCTATGGTCAACTAATCTATGACAAAGGAGGCAAGACTATACAATGGAGAAAAGACAGTTCCTTCAATAAATGGTGCTGGGAAAATTGGACAGTGACATATAAAAGAGTGAAATTAGAACACTCCCTAACACCGTATGCAAAAATAAACTCAAGATGGATTAAAGACCTAAATATAAGACCAGATACTATAAAACTCTTAGAGGAAAACATAGGCCAAACACTCTCCGACATGAAACATAACAATATCTTCTCAGACCCACCTCCAAGAGTAATGACAATAAAAACAAAAATAAACAAATGGGACCTAATTAAACTTAAAAGTTTTTGCACAGCAAAGGAAACCCTAAAGAAAACAAAAAGACAACCCATGGAATGGGAGAAAATATTTGCAAATGAATCGACTAACAAGGGATTAATCTCCAAAATATACAAATACCTCCCACAGTTCAATACCAAAAAAAACCAAACAACTCCATCAAAAAATGGCCATAAGATCTAAACAGATAATTCTCAGAGTTGCCATCAAGGCTCAGCACAAATGAATCCAACTAGTATCCAAGAGGATGCCGGTTTGATCCCTAGCCTTGCTCAGTAGGTCAGGGTCCAGTGTTGCGGTGAGCTGTGGTATAGGTCACAGACATGGCTTGGATGCCACTTTGCTGTGGCTGTGGTGTAGGCCAGCAGCTGTAGCTCCAATGCAACCCCTAGCCTGGGAAACTCCATATGCCATGGGTGCGGCCCTAAAAAGCAAAAAATAAAAATAAAAAAAATAAAAAATAAATAGACAATTCTCCAAAGAAGACATACAGATGGCCAAAAAATACATGAAAAGAAGTTCAATGTCAGTGATTATTAAAGAAATGCAAATCAAAACTACGATAACGTGGTACCTTACACCAGACAGAATGATCATCATCAAAATGTCTACAAACAATAGATGCGGGAGAGGGTGTGGAGAAAAGGGAACCCTCTTACACTGTAGGTGGGAATGTAAATTAGTGCAACCACTATGGAAAACAGCATGGAGATTCCTCAAAAAAAAAAATTTGAATTACCATATGATCTAGTAATCCCACATCTGGGCATCTATCTAAAGAAAAACCATGACTCGAAAAGATACTTGTACCCCAATGTTAATTGCAGCACTATGTACAACAGCCAAGACATGGAAGTAACCTAAATATCCATCAACGGAGGAGTGGGTAAAGAAGATGTGGTGCATATACACAATGGAATATTACTCAGCCATAAAAAGGAATGAAATAATGGCATTTGCAGTGACATGGATGGGCCTAGAAATTATCATGCTAAGTGAAGTTAGTGAGACACAAACATCATATGCTATTACTTATATACTTACATGTGGAATCTAAAAAAATTATACAATGAACTTATTTGCAGAACAGAAACTGATGCACAGGCTTTGAAAAACTTATGGTTACCGAAAGAGACAGGTTGAGAGGACGGATGAGCTGGAGGTTTGGGATGGAAACGTAAATTAGGTTGTGATGATGGTTGTACAACTATAAATATAATAAAATTCATTGAATTAAAAAAATAAAATAAATACTAAGCAGGGACAAGTAGTTATTTCACTATATTTTTGTAGAAATGCTACCACGGTTTTCATATTTTACCAGCTTAAAAAAAAACACTTTCGTGACATGAAGAATCCTTTAAAATGTGAACTTGTATATGTAATTTTCCACTCTAGTACTGAATTGACCTTTTTCTTCCTAGTCTTTTTAAATTAAAAGACAGGATATATTAAGTACATTTTTTAAATTTTAGAAAACTTGAGAAAGTTAGCATTAAAAATTTACAACTTCATTTAAAAATTCTCTATGGGAAATAAATATATTAAACTATTTTTTCAATTATAAAAGTATGGTTAAATAATATCAAACTGTATAGAAAACTATAAAGTAAAAATTTAAATTTCTAGTACTTATATTTAGCCCTGGTAGTCATTTTTAATGTTTTATTTTATATTCTTTCAAAGATTTTTTATGCATATATAAGTGCATTTGCAATTTTTATACAAATGTAATCATGATATATGAACCACAAGCTCCTTTTCATTTAATAACCTGATTATCTTTCTATAACACATTACTGGTATGTTCATTTTTTTTTTTTAATGCCAACATCCATGGCATATAGAAGTTCCCCAGACCTGGGATTCAATCTGAGCTACGTCTGCAACCTACACCACAGCTGCAGCAATGCCTGATCTTTTAACCCATTGTGCCAGGCCAGAGATGGAACTAAGCCTCTGCAGCAACCTGAGCCAATGCAGTCATGTTCTTAACCCACTGTGCCATAGCGGGAACTCTGACAAGTACCTTTTAAATTCAGTTCTTTCCTAGTTAGCCCCTTCCTTACCCCTTACCCCAGGTGCATGCTACACTTCAGCATTCCCAAACCATTTGCAGATCCCTGAACACATGATACTTGTGTGGAACACAAGTATTAGGTGGAACAATGGTTCCCCAAAGATTTTCACATCCTAACCCACAAAATCTGTGAATATGTTATGTTATACAGCAAAGGAGAACTAAGGAATTATGTTATACACCTAAGGAGTTCCCACCAAGGCTCAGCGGTTAAAAAACCCAACTAGTATCCATGAGGACGTGGGTTTGATCCCTGGCTTTGCTCAGTGGTTAAGGATCTGGCGTTGCAGTGAGCTATGGTATAGGTCGCAGATGAGGCTCGGATCTGATGTTGCTATGGCTGTGGCTCTGATTCGACCCCAAGCCTGGGAACCTACATATTCTAGGGTGCAGCACCCTCAAGAAAAAGACAAAAAGAAAAAAAAAATTGCAGCTAATTAGCTGCCTTTACCTGTAGAGAATACCTTGGTTTCCCCAGGTGGGAAGGCTCAATGTAATCACGTAAGGCTTCCTTATAAGAGGAAGGCAGGAGAGTCATAGAGAAGGAGCTGCGATGTCAGAAGCAGAGGTCAGAGAGATTTGAAGATGCTAACCTGCTGGCTTTGAAGTGGGAGGAATCGGGCTGTGACCCAGGAATGCAGGCTATTTCTAGAAGATGGAAAAGGCAAGGAAATATATTCTCCCATAGAGCCTCCAGAAGGCATGCGGGCCTGCTAAACCTTGATTTCTACCCAGTGAGACCTATCTGACCTCCAGAGTTGTAAGACAATAAATTTGTGCTAAGTCACTAACTTGTTATTTAGCAGTGATAAACTGTGTATGCTCTTTCACACCTCCCTGCTGATGCTTGGAACACCTTTCCTAACTCTTGCTTCTCTGGCCAATGCCTTCTTATTTTTTCAGTTTCATTTTCAGCATCCCACTGGAGCTTCTCTGATCCAGATGATGATTATTTCCCTCTCTTTTGCTACAACTGTACTTTGTGTACATCCCTACTGATGCAGCTATTCATTTATTCAATTTCATTGAACATCTATCATACACTAGTCTAAGGGATAGAGAAGTATTCAGGCTCTATGGAGAAACCTGTCCCGGTCATCTCATCTGAAGTAGACACCTCCACCCTCAGTCACTGTTTATCACATCAATCTCATTCTTCTCCTTCAGAGCATTTCTCACTGTATGATATTTTACTCTGTATTTATTAGTTTGTTTATTTACTTATTGCATGTTTCTACAACTAGGATGTATGCTCCATGATAGCAAGGCCTTTGGCTAATCATCTCAGTTTCTCCAGAGTGCTGAAAATAGTGCCTGCCACAATAGACATTCAATATACATTTGCTGCAAAAGCATCAAATGATTCTATTACAGATCACAGTCCTGTCCCTAAAGGTTGGTGGTATTAGAGGCAAACATATAGTTTTCACTTCCTCTTCTCCAAGTTTTAAAAATCTAGGCTCACCTATATGAGATGAAAATTATTATAAAGAACAAACTCCAAACAAAAATTAGCAATGGATTGAGGTATATGTTAAGCAGTAAGGAAGGAGAGACACTCCCACATTATCCCAGTGAGTGTCAGCACTGACTGGAGGTTCATGTTAACTACAGTTGAAGGTGCCCGTTGACCATGTATTCAGCTGCCAGTCACAGCACACAACCCCTCATGTGCAGAAACCTGGGCAAAGTCTCTATTTACTAGTAACTGAAGGACGTCTATGCCATTTTACTCATCCAAGACCTGATTACCCTCAAAGATATTCGTTGCATCATAGACACAGATTATCTGGTCTTTCTTACCTCCAACATATATTGAGTGAAAAAAGCAAGTTGCACTATGATACACACCATATGATACCATTACATAAACATATATAGACACAAAAGGATGCTATACGTCTCTCCCTCTCTATCTCTTTCCAAAGGAAAAAAGTCTACAGGTTATACAAATAGACCAAACTAAAGAGGCAACTGGAGGTTAATTTCAAAGGGGATTTTAGCTCTATCAGTAATGAAATCTTGGCTTTTTTTTTTTTTAAAGCAAAGAGATAGATGATTGTCTAAGAGTAATAAACATTACCCCAAAAGGTCTTATCCCTAAATAATCATATTACCCATTGTAGAATTAATACAATTAAGTGACTATCTAGTGGGTTCTGCTAGTGAGACCCCAGACCCTGACGACCCACTCACAGTCATCTCTGAGTTTGTAGACTTGGACTACTCAGAGCACCTTGACCCCACCCTCCCGGGTTGCAAAGTCCTGTGAAGCCCAGCCTGAGATATCCAGTTAATCTTTAATTGTGAATATATTTAAATGACTTTTATACGAATCCGTGTGTCTCGTACAAGAAAATTCTTCTGATATCTTCTTTAACAAGATGAAACACAGGACATTTTCTCTTGATTAATGGTCACAAATGCATTGCTCTTCTTTCTGACTATAAGCTCGTTCATTAAAATAAAGTGCCAACATCAAGACCACAAGCAAGGTTACAGAGTGCAATGATTAAATGGAATTTTGATGTGCTTTTTTACTATTACTGCTGAGGAAATGTTACATCTGATGTTTAAAACTGTAGCAGACACAGCTGGTTGCCAGTATCCAGTCTCCCTGTTTTCCTTCCTAACAGAACCCAATTTTGTTCACGGTTAAAACACTGCCCTCCTTGATACTACTGGGGCTCCAAGTGACCACATGACACAGCTCCAGCCAATGAGATATAAGCTGAGGTCCACTGGGAATTTGGGGACAGGATTTGCCTTTTCATATGGGCACTGCCCCTTCTCCCCTGTCCTACCTCGTCTATTTCTGCCTGGAATGTGGCTATACAACTAGGTATGGGGAGGCCATCTGTGACTACATAGTGACTGTGAGAAGGAAAGATGCACATTAACTATTACAGAGAATAAAGCCAGAGGGAGCCTGGGACCCTGATGATATCAAGTATCTGCTGGATTGGCTCTGGACTACTTCTCTCTAGACTTTTTTTTTTTTTTTTTAGGGCCGAACCTGCTGTATATGGAGTCTCCCAGGCTAGGAGTCAAATCAGAGCTACAGCTGCCAGCCTATTTCACAGCCACAGCAATGCAGGATCCAAGCCATGTCTGTGACCCACACCCCAGCTCACAGCAACGCTGGATCCTTAATCCACTGAGTGAGGCCAGGGATTGAACCTGCATCCTCATGGATGCTAGTCAGATTCGTTTCCACTGAGCCAAGACAGGAACTCCTGGACTTCTTGTTATGAGAGAAATAAGTCCCCAGGCTCTGCCATCCGGTTCTATAACTTTCAGTCAAACAAAATTCCCAGCTGATTCTGGCTGGGATGATATGATGCACACTAGTGACTTTGATGCCTCTCCATATACAGCAATATAAAAACTTTTCTAGAAAAGTACCCATCAATACAGACACAGGACAAAATACTAAAAATTACTGCTGTTGTTACTCTTCAAAGGTAGCATGAGAAAACCACAGCTAGCAAAATTCTTATTTTAAGACTCCAGGAGAGTTTTATTTGTAGTTTCAACATAACTGAATGAGACTACAGGTAAAAAAGATGTGTAGGTGGTTCTGGAAGGGGAAAGATAAAAATCCTTGGAAACTTAATTCCACCATCAAAGAGTAAAACAGAGGAATGTATCTGTGGGCTTTCAATACTCCAGAATAAATCATTTTTGCACAAAGGATCAATTATGTGAGGAATTTTCCTTTTAAATGCTACTCAAACATTGGCTTTTTTTTTTAGCTTTTAAAGAAAAAAAATAACAATCTACTCCTCTTTAACAACAGAAACTATAAAACTGTAAAATGACAGTGCCTGGAATGTGGCAGAACTAGTACATTCTGAATGAATGAAATAATAACAGGTAAGAAACAACAATTCATTTTTGTGTTATTGCCAGTTAAAGATCTCCAGGCTAAAATGCAAAGAAACAATGAGAGAGATTAAAGGAGTTAAGGTTTAGAGGGAGAGAAAGAGTGAGGAAAAAGAAAATCTGAGGTAATTAAAAAAGGAGAGAGAAAGAAAATAGATTACTTCCTATTTCCTCTTTCTAGTTCTCTCAAATTTGGGTCAAACAAAACAAAACAAAACAAAAAACACCCATTCTCCCTCCCTAGAAAAGCAAACACAGTTTAGGTCAGCTACATGGAAGCAGTTACGAGTTTTACTGCAGAGGAGGTAGGGCTAGTAATTTTGAACCATCAAAGGTGGACCCTAGGTAGGTCTGGGAGGGATGTCCAGGGACAGGAGGCAACTGACTCAGGCTAAAGAAGAGGGAGGAGGCAATGAGAGGTTTTAAAAAGCCAGTCCCAAAGAAAACATTATATAAAACCAAAAAAATAAGCTTGTTTAAAATATAGTTGAAATCATGGAGTACCCTTGCATTCCAGCGTGTTAAGGATCTGGCATTGTCACTGCAGCAGCCAGGGAACATCCACATACAGGTACAGCCAAATATATATATATATATAAAACTGAAATAAAAACTGCACATATTCAAAATTAAGATATACCTTAGTTCCAAAGTAGTGCTGGGCTTTGGAGCAAGGCTACAGAAGACTAAATTCCAACTCCACCATGTACATACTATTGGATGCTCAGCAAATTATTTAAACAGTGGAAAAGACATCACATTTTAAAGATGTCAGCTCCTCCAAATTGATTTATACAGTCCCAGTTGGAATCCTAGATTTTCTTGTGTGTGTATGAAAATTGGCAAGCTGCTTTAATAACATGTATAGAAATGAAAAAAAAAATAGCCAAGGGAATCTTGAAGAAGAGAACAAAGCTGGGCAAAGCTGGAAGATTTACAGCACCATTACAGTAAGATGCATTATGAAGCTGTAGTCAGGAAGACAGTGTGCTATTGGAGCAGGGGTGGTTAAAAAGGGCAATGAACAGTACAGAGAGTCAAGAAACAGATCCATACATATATGGTCCCCTGATATATGGAAGGGGTGAATCACACTGCTATGCAGTGTGCAAAAAACAGTCTTCAATACATGGTCCTGGGTCAACTGGATATCTATATGGAAAAAATGATACTTCCAATCATGTTCCTACTTCCCAACATTCACAAAAATCAATTCCAGATGTATTAAAGATCTACATATGAAAGATTAAAAAATGAATCTTTTAGAACACATAGGAGAACATATTCATAATCGTGGAGTTGGCAAAGATTTCTTAAATAGTTCACCAAAAAATTCTAATCGTAAATGGAAAATGTATTAAGTTGGGAAATACAAAATTAAGAGCTTCTGTTCATCACAATATACCACTCAGGGAGTTAAAGGGAAACTCAAAAAGTAGGAAAATATATGTGAAATACGTATATTCAACAAAGATTTGTAACCTAAAATATATATTTTTAAAAACATGTAGAAATTAATAAGGAAAAGACAGACAATGCCATAGAAAATGGGGCAAGAAACCTGAAAAAAAAAAAGAAAAAAAAGAAAAAGGATAACCAAAAGGCCAAGAAACATTTTAAAAGGGCTCAACTTTATTTATTAAGAAAATTCAATTTAAAACCAAATTTCGGAGTTCCCATTGTGGCGTGGCGGAAACGAATCCGACTAGGAACCATGAGGTTATGGATTTGATCCCTAGCCTCATTCAGTGGGTTAAGGATCCGGGGTTGCCGTGAGCTGTGGTGTAGGCTGCAGACACAGCTCGGATCTGGAGTTGCTGTGGTAACTGTAGCTCCGATTAAACCCCTAGCCAGAGAACCTCCATATGCCGTGGGTGTGGCCCTAAAAAATACAAAAGACAAAAACAAAACAAAACAAGTTGCAGTACTTCTATAATTATACTAGGATGGCTGAAGTGAAAAAGGCAGAAAATTCCAAATGTTGGTGAGAAGATGGAATAACAAGAACATTCATAATGCTGGGTAGGAGTGTAAATTGGTACAGGTGCTTTAGAAAACTCATTGGCAGTTCAGTTATACGACCCAGCCAATCTACTCATACAAATACACAACAGAAATGTGCACGTACATATTTATCCACTGGAAGATGTGCATAAGAATGTTCATAGCAGCACTATTCCTAGTAGCCCCAAATTAGAAGCTACCTAAATGTCTATTAGTGATTGAAGAAATAAACTGTGGTACCTCTGAGTCTTTCCTTGGTTTTCATGATCTTGACAATTTTGAAGATTACAGACCAGTTATTTTGTCAAACACCCCTCAATTTGGGTTTGTCTGATTTTCTTCATGATGAGACTCAGGAATTCCACAGAAGTGATTTATGCTTTTCTCATTGCATCCTATCATCTGATTTTCATGTGTCCATTACTGATGAGGTTCATTTTGAACACTTAATTAAGGTAGCTTCTGCTAAGTTTCTCCCCCATAGAATTATTTTTTTTCCCACTTTCAATTAAGAAGTATTTTGTGGAGAGTTACTTTGAAACACTGTAAATACTCCATTCCTCAATATAAAATATGATACAAATGAGCTTATCTATGAAACAGAAACAGACTTACAGATATATAGAACAGATTTGTGGTTGTCAAGGGGAAAGATGGTGGGAAGAGATGGATTGGGAGTTTGGGATTAGCAGATGCAAACTATTATATATAGAATGCATAAACAACAAAGTTCTACTGTATAGCAGAGAGAACTGTATTCAATATCCTATGATAAACCATAACGGAAAAGAATATAAAAAAGAATGTCTGTGTATACATACGTACATATGTATATATATATGTATGTGTGTATGTATATGAATGTATGTGTATATACATATATATTTGAATTTATATAACTGAATCACTCTGCTGTGCAGCAGACATTACCATATCATTGTAAACCAATTATACTTCAATAAAAAATAAATGATAATATTAGTAATACTCCATTCTTCATTAAACATTTAGTTTATATATCTATTTATTTGCCTATACCATTTGTATAGATTCATTTTATTCAATGGATTACAATCTGTTACAATATTTACTCATTTTGGTATTCAAATTATCTCCATTTTGGCCAGTGGAAACTTCTTCAAGCTGACTATTGTATCCTACTTTGAAGAAAAAAAAAAAAACAAAAAAAACTGGAGTTCCCATCGTGGCTGAGTGGTTAACAAATCCAACTAGGAACTATGAGGTTTCGGGTTCGATCCCTGGCCTTGCTCATTGGTTTATGGATCCAGCATTGCCGTGAGCAGTGTTGTAGGTCACAGACTCGGCTCAGATCCCACATTGCTGTTGCTGCGGCCTAGGCCTCAGGCTACAGTTCCAATTAGCCCCCCAGCCTGGGAGCCTTCATACGCTACGGGTGTGGCCCCAGAAAAGCCCCCCCCCCCAAAAAAAACCCTCATTTATTAGCTCACAGTTCAGTTTAGGTCAGAAATCTGCATGCTTCTTTTCTCAGGGTATGACAAGGCTGAAATGAACACATCTACCAAGCTGAATTTTTCTAAAGAGGCTTTGGGGAAAATCCAATTGCAAGGTCATTCTTACTGTTGGCTGAATTCATATTCTTGCAACTATAGGACAGGTCCCTGTTCCTTTACTTGTTGTCAGCCAGGGGCCACTCTCCGAGACTAAACGTTGCTTGCATTCCTTGCCATGGGACACTCCATTTTCAAGACCACCAGAGATAATCACTCTCATGTTAAATCCCTCTCATGTTCTGAATCTCTTTGATGTCCTCTCTCACTGACCTCTCGACTCAGATTTAAAGGGCTCATGTGGTAAGGTCAGGCACACTATAGATAATCTCCCTATCACAAGGTCAACTGATCTGGTACCTTAATTACTTCTGCAAAATCCCACCTATACATAACCAAAGGAGTAATATCTCCTGATGTTCACACTCCCAGGAGGTTACACAGGTGCTTATGCTAGGAGGCAGGGAGTCTCACGGGCCAACTTAGAATTCTGCCTACACATATGCCAAGTGCTAGAACAGTACCTGACACATTATAAACACTATATATGATCAGCTTTTATTATTATTATTATCTGACAAATTCACAGAAATTTAAGAAATAACAATAATACAGTGGTGATGAGAGTGTAGTGAAATGACACTTCAATATACCATCCAAGAAATAAAATTTTCTAAAAGCTTCTGGAGATCAATTTGGAAATGTGTATTGAAAGCCTAGTATTACCATTTCTAGGAATTCCTCCTAAGGACATAATTAGAGGTGTATATGAAGATATGGTGAAAAAAGACATTAATTATAGTATGTTTGTAATAATAAATACTTACAAAGAAACCAAAATCTCCTTTTAGGGGTTTCATTATATAATATGGCATAGCTATGCAATGGAATACCATGAAGCCTTATGAACAAAAACAATACAAAAGAAATAAAAATATACAGTATAAAAAATACTGGTGTTCCCATCATGGCTCAGTGGTTAACGAACCCGACTAGGAACCATGAGGTTGCAGGTTGGATCCCTGGCCTCACTCAGTGGGTTAAGGATCTGGTGTTGCCATGAGCTGTGGTGTAGGTCGCAGACATGGCTCAGATCTGGCATTGCTGTGGCTCTGGCGTAGGGCGGCGGCTGCAGCTCTGATTGGACCCCTAGCCTGGGAACCTCCAAGTGCCATGGATGCGGCCCTAGAAAAGACCAAAAAAAAAAAAAAAATGATTCATGTTACAAGTGAAAGAATTACAGGTGACAAAACAGCCTTTGTCGCCCTATCCAGTTTTAGTACAAACACCAAATGGATTCCTGCTTTTCTTTCTCTTGAGTTGTGTTACAGTTAAGTTTCTATGGCAGGGCAAGATAGATCTTAGCCCCCTTACATTACTGTCAGTCAAACAAGGTTTCTAGCACACTTTAATGAAGCCTAGTATCCTTCCTAGAGTGGGAGATGGCCTTTTGGCAAGAGAGGGTCACATGAAAAGGGAGAAAACATTCCCTACCACCATCTGTCTAGCCGTGCCATTTGTCAAAACAAGGCCATCCTGAAAAGGAAGGCATTGCATCATCTCCCCTGGTGTTCTGTGCTGCTGTCTTACCTGAGGCCTTCCTTAAATTGCAAAAGGTGGAGCCTGGCCTTTCATTCCTAATACATAGTAGCTCCTCTTTATACTGAACTGGTTAAATTAGACTCCCATCTAAGATTCTGGACTATGATTTTTGTTTGGTTTTCACTATAATGAGTTGCATCCCAAGGTAAACAATATGTATTAATTGTTGACAGAAGTTAATGATTATTGAGAGAGAGGCTATAGTGCACTTAACACTATAAAGTAGCTACTATTACTACCATTTTACAGGTGAGAAAGCAGGTTCAGAGGAGTTAACTTGTTTACAGATACACATTTAGGAAGTGATAAAAATAGGTTTTGAAGCAACTGGCTTTACCCTTTCCACCACACCGAAGATTCCTGGTGATTTTGGAGACCAAATATATATATTTTAGTGCCCTAAGAAATCTTAATAATTAACCTAACTTAAGACCTGCCGCAGTACACATGACTGCTTCCCTAAATGTGAAGGCAAATTAGCTACAAGCTATGTGATTACAGAGCAGATTAATTTTCTTCTCCTAAGCTTCTTTTCAGTTCCAGGCCCACAGACTTTAACTTTTAAATTAACAGATATGCTTTTAACTGGGGGAGATCCAGACAATACAATGAGCTCAGATTGAACATTTTTCCCCATTGCGCTCTCAACCATGATGAGAGACACTCCAAATTCCACAATCTTGGGAACTGGGAACTAGCATCTTTCCATACATCCAAAAACCCTGGGTAGTTTCTTCTATCTATGGCTATTCTCTGACACAATTCTCTCTCTCTCTCTCTCTCTCTCTCTCTCTCTCTCTCTCTCTCTCTCTCTCTCTCTCTCTCTCTCCTTCCCAGCTGTAGTTGCAACATGTGCAAGTTTCCAGGCCAGGGATTAAACTTGTGCCACAGCTAAGGCAAGGACATATCCTTAACCTCCTGCACCACAGGGGAACTTCCTCTCTGACAATTCTTGATAAAAGTCAAGGCCTAGGCCCCAGAAGTCACCAGTTGTTCATTTCTTCTTCAAGGACTTTCTTCCTATCCGTCCCAGATTCCTTCTTACATATTCCATTTTCCTGCATGTTCTCAGGACTCTTCAATCTGCATTCACCTTCATTATCTTTTTTTTTTTAAAATGAGATCATAGTTTATTTTTATTTATTTATTTATTTATTTATTGCTCTTTTTGCCTTTTCTAGGGCCGCTCCTACGGCATATAGAGGTTCCTAGGCTACGGGTCTAATCAGAGCTGTAGCCGCCGGCCTACACCAGAGCCACAGCAACTCGGGATCTGAGCCACGTCTGCAACCTACACCGCAGCTCATGGCAGGAACTCCATCCTTCATCACCTTTAATGAGCATCCATCTCAAGCTCTAACAAATGGCCCACTCCCATTCTAGTTTAGCCAACTTATCTCTGGTAATCAACTCAAAACTATTGTTATATCAGAGCTACAAAAAAAGTGTCCTTGTAGGGAACAAAAAGGATATTAAAATAAACACGATGGAGGAGTTCTATGTCCTTTTGAAATCATTTTTGAACAATTCCTTGTCTTCTGGAATAATATATTTTCGCCAGTCTCACTTTGTGCTTTGCTTGTTGCAGTCCTTGGAATCAGCTATTTTTTTTCCAAGAAACTCTGGTTCCTTGGAGGATGGTACTTAGAAGTCAAGATCTGGACACTAGATGTGCTCATGGCTATTGAGATGTCACTTCTTTTTGATGCTCTCTCTCTATGGGCAAAGCTAGAAACACACACACACACATATTTATTTCTAGTACTATTTCTCTTTTAAAAATAGAGCACTGTGCACATTATGTCCAACTGCAATACAGTTTTAAAGTTTATTCTCATCTTTTTCCCTTTCTGTAATTGTAACTCCTTCTTCAAACAGTAAGGAACCCAGTCCTCACCCTTTCTCTTATTTGGTTGGTATATAACCAATCCCCTGTCTCTAATGCCACTCCTCCTCCATATGCCTTCTTCAGCCTGCTTGGGTTTCAACAACCCATGGAAAGTGTCCCTACCACCACAAGTTCCAACATTCCATGTCAGACAATACTCTTCCAAACAGACTCCTTCCTCATTCTGATTCCCCATGCTGCCCTGTCCCACGACTCCTCCTCCAGCTGGACTTCTAAACCTCATGTCCCTCCACATATATTTACACTCTCCTCACCCTGCTTGGGCTCTGGCACACTGTACAGGGTCACCCTCAGTCATAGGCGGTACCCCCTCCACTTCACTTGAGTTCTGATACTCACATGAGGCTGCCCTTCCACATGGATATAGTTCTTATCCTGGTTGGTCTCTGATACAAACGCAAATCAGCCTTTCAAAATGAATCCCCTCATTTCTTTCTTGGGATCCAGTACCATACTCTGGGCCTCCATGTTTCCTTCTCCCTTTCAGTGGAGAGAAGCCTTGTTCTGCCTCATCTATTGGCTTTAGGACTGACTGTTCAGGAGAGAAGGAGGAAGAAGAGAAAACTGAGTAGGAATACATTGTCTACTTCCTAAATAGACAATGTATCTCAGCAGAATTTTTTTGTCTTTTTTTTTTTTTTTTTTTTTTTTTTTTCAGGGCCATATCCACAGCATATGGAAACTCCCAGGCTAGGGGTTGAATCAGAGCTACAGCCACCAGCTTATACCACAGTCACAGCAATGCGGGATCCGAGCTGCATCTGCAAACTACACCACAACTCACGCAGTGCCAGATCCCTGAACCACTGATCAAGGCCAGGGATCAAATCCATATCCTGATGGATACTAGTTGGATTTGTTTCTGCTGAGTCACAATGGGAATTCCCCCAACAGAATTTTCTACTTTGCTGCTATTATGATTTAACAGTTTTCCATTGACAGCTTAATTTCTGTAAGTAGTCAGTACTTAATTTCTTCTGTAAGTAGTCATACTCTTAAAATAGGGACCAGTCAACATTTCTTAAAGGTTTTCTATTCTAAGAGATTGAAATCTACGTCCATTAAATTAATGAAAGTAATTACTTTTTAATAATTATAAGTAACCAGTGTTAAAGGAAGGGAATAATACCCATTACACCTACCAGGGAGGGAAAATATCATGCCATTAAAGTGTGCAAGTTCTGTGGAAATAACCTAAATATCCATCAAAAGATGAATGGATTAAGAAGATGTGGTACATAATCACAATGGAATATGACTCAGCCATAAAAAGAACAAAATGATGCCATTTGCAGCAACTTGGATGCAACTATAGATTCTTGTACTAAGTGAAGTCAGAAAGAGAAAGACAAATACCATATGAAATCACTTCTATGTGGAATCAAAAATATGGCAAAAATGAACCTATCTGCAAAACACAGACAGACTCACAGACATAGAGAAGAGACTTGTGGTTGCCAAAAGGGAGGGAGGAGGAAGTGGGATGGACTGGGAATTTGGGGTTAGTAGTTGCAAACTATTTCATTTAGAATGGATAAGCAATGAGGTGCTGCTGTATAGGGAAACTATATCTAATCATTTATGTTAGAGCATGATAGAAGATAACATGAGAAAAAGAATGTATATATATGTATGGCTTGGTTACTTTGCTGTATAGAAGAAACTGACAGAACATTGTAAATCAACTATAATAATTTGAAAAAAAAAAAAGAGTGTGAGTTTTGGAGCTGGGATATTAGGTTCAAAATCCATCTCAGAGGAGTTCTTGTTGTGGTGCAGTGGAAACGAATCTGACTAGTAACCATGAGGTTTCAGATTTGATCCCTGGCCTTGCACAGTGGGTTAAGGATCCAGCATTGCCATGAGCTGCGGTGTAGTTTGCAGATGAAGCTCAGATCCTGAATTGCTGCGGTTGTGGCATAGGCTGGCGGCTATAGCTCCGATTCGACCCCTAGCCTGGGAATCTCCATATGCCAAGGGTCTGTCCCTAAAAAGAAAAGGAAAAAACTCATCTCAGAGATCTTTGGTAAGTTCCTTAATGTCTTTCTGCCTCAGTTTTCCCATCTGTAAAATGAAGATAATAGTGGTACTTCTTAGAGTCATAGGATTATAGCAGATAATGTACAAAAATTTATTAGAAGAGCATCTGACATCTTAAATATCAAAAATATTAGCTATTAATGTTACTACAAGGCACTCACAGATGCCTTAAATTGTGTCCATAGACTGTTATTCTTAGAACCTGATCTGAGAAACAATATATTAAAACGTAGGCTCTGTCACTTAAGTGATCACTTGGCACTAATGTCATCATAAATCTATGAAAACAAAAATAGACACCAAAATATTGTGCACCTAAGACTATATGTTTATATTCTTTCTTAAAGATTTTGTTTGATATAAAAACATAAAATATTTAAATTCTCATCAAGAACTTACAAATCTCCTAGCACATGTTGGTGGTCTCCAGGGTGAGAATCATTCCTTTTACGTAAGAATATAGTTTATTCTCTCTACAATTTGAGATAAGATTAAACAAAGACAAAATAGTCTGTTAATGAATTTGATTTTAATTTAAATAGGCAGGGTTTGTTTCAATTACTTTAAATATGAATTATTTTAACTAGAACCAAAAAGAAAAAGAAGAGTCTTCTCTTTTCTGCAGTGCTATGTGCAGTTGAGTTTGTTCTTCTCATAAGACTTTCAGGATCAAGTGATTCCTGGCCAAGAAGCCAAAGCAGAATCATCCCATTCCCCATCAGGCTCAAATGAAAACTGGTAATAAAACCAGGTACAATTCCAAGAGAAGATATTGGAGAAGAACCAAGCTGTATCTATAAGGAGCCCTGTACATGAGATGGTGCACATATTTATGCTATGTTCAGGTCACTTTCATCTTACCATATCACTCTGAAAATATCACTATCTGAACAGTTGGATGTATTTTATTGGGAAAATTATTTTTCTCTTTGTGTCAGTGTTTGCACTAGTGATTTGGCTCAGTGACAATTATATGAGACCTTTTGTTGGGGAAAAAAGAAAAAGAAAGTTTATGCCCAACAGCATTCATGCTAATGAACTGCAGCTCATAAGATTATAATAATGTTAACTGAGTGGATCCTAGATCAATTCCAGTTTTCAATCTACACTCTTGTAAGGGCTAGATCACTATTCTTTAAAAAGCTCTTATCTATATCTTCACTAATTAAGTAAAACTTCACTTTTCTTCATTTTAAAATAATTTCACTACAGAGCTAAGTGAAGAATGCTCTGTAGGGTCACTATCTTACCTATTTAGATTCATCCTGCTCTCTGACTTAATTAGCAATTATTTTTTTTCAAAAATGTATTTCCAAAACAAGTTTCTCACATTTTTTTACATCCAGCACAAAAGCATTAAGTAGAATAGGGAAAATGAAATACCTTGCTCTAAAAATGAATGGGCACCTCCTTTGGTCATAGCGAAGTAATGTCATTGACAGACCTGACTCAGGTGAAGGTTCTACTGTGGCTGGTGGAAAAGGAGCCTTAATTGACTCTCCAGAAAAAGAAAGACCATATTGATCTTTCTCATGCTTCATATGTATGCGCCATTTTACTCATCAAGGTCATTTCTCAGCATTTGTTTCAGAAAAAATTCTAGTTGCCTGATGATTAAGGTGTCCCACTTTATTTTAAGTTATTTTAAGATCTTCTACCCTATTTACACACTGCTTGGGACTACAGGAGATATAAAATAACTGCCTTTTGTCCTTAAATGAAATCCTTTTAGAAGAACCAGGAAGATTTAATATGGCTATAGTTTAAGTCAGACTGAAACTTACACATTCTATGCCCCATTTCCTTCCAGACAGAAGGTTGGAAGGGGACTCCTTGGGCAGGGAGTCTTCACTCAAGACAAGAGGATAGAAAGACTGAAAAGGCACAAAGAACAGGAAATCCAAAGGCCAGGTATTCCTGGAGGAGTGTTGAAAACCGGGAAAGTCTGGGAAGGGAGACCATTCCTTCCAAAATGAAGGAAACGACACTGAAGAAATGCAGGTGAGGTTAAAGCCAGGAGTGTAAGAAAAGAGGAGTGGGATTGCTTAGAGCAAAAAATGTTCAAACTCTTTTCAATTGCCAAACGCTTCTATAAACAAAATTCCTCTTCCAATATTTTAAAGTCAAAGAAAGCTTGAAGTCAGTCTTTACCCAGTGACTAAAGTTCTAAGATACAAAGCTGAACAGCCATCATAAACCCCATTTCCCACTAAAAGAAACTGGTCTGCAGTGAGTGTGTGTGAAGCTAACATGCTAAGCAATGGAGGCAGTACATTTTTCTGAGGCCCAGGCTGAGTCCTGCCCTTTCCTCAGCTGCATTTGTTCCAACTTGGTTGGTGTTCCTGACTGCATAATTTTTAATTTGACATAACTTAGATTTCATTATAGCTAAGAATCCTGACAAATAAATACACTCAGGCAATGTAAAGGTTTAGCAGAAAGTGATTTACTATTTGCAGAACCCCTCAGCATCCCGCAAAGCACCATGGTTCCCCAGATCGGAAATTGAAAGCCAGTGCCCTAAGTAATATCTCTTATATGAGATGGTCTTTATGAGCAGACAGAGTATAATGTGTATCTGGGGTCAGAGATGAACTTACACATACTTCACTCATTCATTCAATATGTATTTATTGGATTCCTCTTTGGGGCTAGGCATATGTACTAGACATTGGGACAATGACAGTGGATGAAAGAGATGTGTTACCTGCCTTCATGGCATTCACTGTCCAACGGCCTGGTGGTAAATTACAGAAGGACAGTAAATTATAGAAAGCCACCTCTCCTTGTTATTATAATTGCTACGCTTTCACAATAACACAATGAAAAATATTACTGCTTAAAGTGAATATTCCATATTTATCATGAAGAGTTAATTAAACAATCAATATCATTTGTTCAATACCTAGATCACTAGTCCTAAGACATACTAGGTCAGCTGATATATACTATAAAATCTTAGAGAACATTTAATCAAGATGACATAGATGAATTGAATATTTGCTACCAAAGCAATGAGGCTTTATTTTATACTACTAGTTATTGACATTGTTTTACTCCTTTAAAATACTGGGGAAATGATGATCTTTCTTTACTTCTGAAAACACAAATTAATTGCTAGCCCATATGGCTTTCCTTAGCACTTATTATTTATGAATAGAAATGATTAAAAGTCCCTCTATTAGGAATCCAGAACTTCCAAGGATAGCCAGTCCTCAAATGGTAAGACAACAGAGTCCTAGAGTGGGATTTGTTGCTGCAGTATCATGATATGAATTTGAAAGATTTTTGCTACTACACTGAAGGACAAGGCCTGGGCTTGCAGGGTTACGTAAGAAAAGCTGTAATCATTTACCAGAAAATACCTTAAGGGCTGTGACCACACTAGAGGTCAGGAATTCAGGTGAGCATTTCAGGGTTCCACAAAAATTTCCACAGTAACAGAGGCACAAGTGTGTGAGAGGACAAGACCTAGATGAGGATAGGGGCAGTGGGGTGCTATTTTAGGGAGAAATCATAAGGAGAATGATCCCCAATCTGTCCCTTTTACTGGCAGTCTCTTTCTCCATTAGACAAGAAGTGATGACCTCACCAGACACATTCACAGTGCAGGATCATCATTTCACCACACGTACTCAGACACAAACCCACTTCCTGCATCTGAGTCAGGATGATTCTTTCATCTTGGTTCTTCCCTTCTACTCTGAGGTTGCACTGGATACCAGCTTAAATTAGAAAAAAAAAAATGAGATGGTTTCTCTGCAGAGCATTCACCTTCCTATACTGCTTCTTTCATTGACTGAACCATTCACTCAGTATTTACAGAGCATATGCCAGTCACTGTGCTTGGGGCTGGGTTACAAAGTAGAAGATGACAGTCTCTATCCTCCAACAGCGCTAAGCATACTGTGTCTAAGCTCAAGGCAGTGGACTATAAACTTTTGTACTACGGACTTCTGATAAATATTTTAATATGTTTTGTTAATCATGGATATTTACTATTGTAACTTATTATAATTATTATAGATTTCTATGACTTTCATCTAACATCTTAGGGTGAAATAAAACCTTTAGGATAATGTTCCTAGGTAGCAATAGTGGATGTAAATCTACATTTTACATGAATGTCACTTTAAATCTCCTGTAAAATGCATTCGTTGCTATTGTGACTGTTTTTATCTACAATAGGTCTGATGTCAGAGCCACTGCATGTTACCACATAGAAGTTCTCACAGAGGTACAAAGGAGTCAGCTCTGGATTTTTCTTGTCATTTGTGGTGCCCACATTACAAGTATCATCTAGAATCCAGGGACTTTTGTAGAAATATATTTAAGGCCCTTGTCCATTTTAGGCAGGTTAGTTTTTGGCTAGGAAAAAAGTTAACATAATCTCTAAATCCTCTTACTCCAGAAAAAAAATTATAAGATTACATAACTTGCTGAATATGGAGCAAATGAATAAGTGTTCACAATAATGGGGGACTGAGTGAAGGTACCAGGATAGTTCCATGCACTGAAGATTAGAAAAGCTTTAGTTCCTTGGATTTGAAATTACATCTCATACTGCTTTCCCATGCCTTCCTACACAGGACTGACTTGTGCTCCATTTGGAAGCACACTGGCCTGCAGAGTGAGACAGTGATCCTGCCATGCGAGGTGTTGGAGCACAAAGGGCAGACAGCCTCATTTCACTAGAAGTGGAGGGAAGCAAGGCAGGTGATGTGCGAGGTGAGTCTTAGAGTAGCTGGTTTCATTATGTAGAGAGAGAGAGAGAAGGCCTTAGGAGACACTGCTGTTTAAGTCAGTGAGGCACAAGGGCAGATGTGTTTGGAGGAGCACAAACAAGCAATTCGGGGGTGTTACAGGTTAGGCAGCCAAGCAGATAGCCTTAGATACAGAGAAATAATAGATAAAAAGTGGATTGACAGAAATCTGCTGGTGCCAAGAACACTGATGGCTTTGATTTAGAAAAGGGCAACCAAAATTAAATAGATGAGCTGATGAGAAGGAAGATCACAGAGGTAGATAGAGTTTTAAAGAAAAATCATTGAGGAACATGTCATATTAAAAGACACTGCTATAGAGCAGCTTTATTGGGAACTAAAAAAAAAAAAAAATGGTTCTTAATTCTTAATGCTAAGACTATCACAAAGAATAGAGAAGTTACCCACAAAAAACTCTCCTAGTACCAGATTTCTGTGAGTTAGATGAATGGCATAATTATATCACAAATTTGATTCTGAAGCTTACAATGACTATTTTGCCTTTAATGGCCAAAAATCTTTCTGAATTCCTAGCCTCAGATATTCCTGTTAGTAGCCTTCTTACTCTTCAATACCTTTAGGAAACTCTGGAGACTGACCAGCAGAAGTATAGGTTCAAATAGCTGAGCCCATATCATTGAACTTTATCTCACTTACAATCACTGTCCACTAATTTCAAGTTTATTTGCAGAAAGTAAAGCTGAGTTATTCTACATTACACATATATTCAAACACTGCTCTTCACATCAAATCATCATGCTGACATCTTAAATATCTTACTATTTTATAAACTGTGCCTCAGTAAAGCTAGAAAAAAAATACTAGTCTATTATTCCTGGAGAATCCAAACTTTTGCAGAAAGACAATATACTATGGTTAAGGCAAAGCAATGATTACCATCGACAAAAAAATTAGGGAATTGAGTTAAGGATCCCAGGATGCATCGGAACCACAACGAAAGAATAAAAAATTTTCATAACTGGTTGCCAAAATGAAAGAAAAGGGGAAGAAAGTAGAAGTATTCTGGGATTGCCAGCAAGTTGGGAGAAAGGGGATTCATGTTGTGGCAAAGCATGAGGAAATTCTAAGGGTTGGCATATTAAACATTTAAGGGATGTTTGGGGCAAAGTTGTCTAGCAAAGAACAATTTGTACTAAGGCTTAGCAGATGTCAGGGAACTCTTAGCATGGAATCTCTGTAAATTCTTCCAATTCTTCTCACTTGTTCTTGCAGCAGGACAAAAAGAAATCTGAGGAGTTCCCATCGTGGCGCAGTGGTTAATGAATCCGACTAGGAACCATGAGGTTGCGGGTTCGGTCCCTGCCCTTGCTCAGTGGGTTAAGGATCCGGCATTGCTGTGAGCTGTGGTGTAGGTTGCAGACGCGGCTCGGATCCCGTGTTGCTGTGGCTTTGGCGTAGCCTGGTGGCTACAGCTCCGATTGGACCCCTAGCCTGGGAACCTCCATATGCCGCGGGAGTGGACCAAGAAATAGCAAAAAGACAAAAAAACAAAACAAAACAAAACAAAAAAACCCTAATGGATTCTCATTTAAAAAAAGAAAAAAAAAGAAAGAAAGAAAGAAAGAAATCTGAGAGAACCCCACACTCTTGAGGCTCCCGGAGTGGGGACAAGGAGAGAAAGACCAAAGAGGACTTTGAGGGTCGCCCCCTAGGCTGCTCCATTTTATGCCTCCTAGTCCCTCAGCACAGCCCCTCCCCTTGAGGTTAACTCCAGACTTTACTTCACAAGAGCAGTAAAACCTGCCAGCCTTGTTCTTACCATACCCTGACAACTGAGAATTTTTTCATTCATTCTGCTCCAATAATAAAACTCTGTTGTTTGCTCTCCTTCTAAGATGAGTTATCTTATTATAAAAAATTCAAACAATACATAAAAAGTCCATCATAAGCCTGTCCCTCGGAAACAGCCTTTTTGTGATTATTTCTTCAGCTTTGTTTTCTCTTTCATTATTCATTGGGTTTTTTCCTTAATCTGAGCCAAAAATAAATAAATAAATAAAAACCCACATTAATCCCTAAAAGATTACATTTTTATTTTAGAAGTATAAAAGATGTTCAAAATCTATTCAGAGCAAAAATGCTGCATTCTTGTCATATAAATGGAATAGGATAAAAAGCACTGAGCAAAAATATAGCCTTGTCAATTGGAAAGGATAGTACTCAAAAAAGGTAGAGTAGCTCACAAACCTCTATGTCCACTGTCCTGCTTCTGAGGCAGCCAGAAGCTTGCCCCTGACCTGAGGGGCCTAATGGGGGCAGGTTCCACAATCTCGTCACTTCACCTAAGGGTGGCCCATACCTTAGAATGGTCCCTTCCTCCCTGGTTGTCCTAGGAAAATCCCCATGATCTCAACCAGTTGTTAGAAGGTTGTAATCTGATTCACTCAGGTTAATATATGAATGAGGAAAGGATTGCTTAAGCAAGGACCCTCCCAGGAATATGCCTGTTAACAAAAGCAACTCCGAAGGCTAGGATTTCAGGCTGAGTGACAAAGTGAAGTGGAGTAATTTCCAGTAGGGTACAGAAATCATTTATCCCTCCACTGAAATGAAAATCACAACATGGAAAGCCTGCCCCCACCTATGTGAATTCTAGCATAGTGCTAATCTCGTTGCAGCATTACACTGTAGAGGTGGGAGAAACAGGAGGAAGATCAAGGGCTTTGAGATACGGCACCTGTGGATTCGAACCCACCCAATCTCTTACTGAAGGAATGCCTTTGGCTAGATGTTGTTACCACTATCATCATTTAACTTCTCAGACAGCTTTCCTCATCCATTAATCAGGATTGTTAATGGGGATTTAATGAATAAAATAGCACATATAAAATGTGTGATATACCGTAGGCACTCAAAAATAGAAGTTATTGATGTTCCCTCGTGGCACAGTGGGTTAAGGATACAGCATTGCTGCAGCTGAGGCACAGGTTGGATCCCTGGCCTGGGAATTTTCCCTTGCCATGAGTGTGCCCCAAGTCCCTGCAAAAACAACAAAAAAGTTATTATTATTTTTTCTTTCAGGCTTTATACAACATTTAAGGAACTGGGATTTTCCCAGTCTTTTGTTTAGCAACAATTGATGGAGTGGTGAAAGACTGTCTGACTATTGGCCAATGGGGAATAATATGCCTCTTTTCATATTGTGTCATTACTCACTGAAATGGTTAAAAAGTTGTACAATTTTTCCCAAGAGAGGTTGCCAACCAGGTGAAATTTGGTTCCCAAACATAGCTACTTTAATCTTCACAGTGTTTCATGTTGTTTTTTTTTTTTTTGAGTTAGTGGTCAGCATTTAATAATCATAAATATGACATAAAATCTCCATTTCCATCATCATTTAAAGAATTTATGTTTCAACCTAAATGTCCACTCACAGACAAAGAAGATTCAGTACCTATATACAATGGAATATTACTCAGCCATAAAAAGAATGAAATAATGCCATTTGTAAGCAAATAGATATACCTGGAGATTATTATACTAAGTCAAGTAAGTCAGACAGAGAAAGATAAATATTATATCATTTATATGTGGAACATAAAAAAATAGTACAAATGAACTTATTTACAAAACAGAAACAGACCCACAGACATAGAGAACAAACTCATGGTTACCAAAGGGGAAGAAATGTAGGGATAAATTGGGAGTTTGGGATTAACGGATACACTATCATGTATAAAATAGAAACAACAAAGATTTACCATATAACACAGAGAACTATATATTCAATGTATTATAATAAACTATAATGGAAAATAATTTTTAAAAAAGAATATAGATTATATTTGCATAACCAAATCACTTTGCTGTATACCTGAAACTAATACAATATTGTAAATCAACTATAATCCAATTGAAAAGAAAGCCATGTTTCAAAAGTACATTCTCTTATAAGAACAACTGCTGGAGGAGGTGGCAGCTATAGCTTCTTTAGGTAACCCATATGTCTAGGAAGCCACAGTCCCTACCATGCCTTAGAGTCCCCCAGTACTGAGGAAGAACATCAGTTACCATTTACCATCCAGCTTGTACTCCTGCTTTACTAACTCTGGGCTCTCTCCATTGTTTCTGGCTGGCTCCTATGGGCATTAGAGTTAGTGACCTCTGCCACAGGGGAGAATATATTTGACAATACATAGCAGTATATTCAGGTTCTGAAATCAGATAACTTGGTTTTGAATACTGATTCTACAGATTACTAGCCTTGTGACCTCAGGCAAGTTACATCAACTCTCAGAGTCTCAGTTTCTTCAACCTTATAAGAGAAATAGTAACTAATTGATCCCTCAAGGTTGTTGTGAGGGTTAAGCAGTGTGACACACATAAAGAACTTTCATCATCCCTGGCTAGGGGCAATAAACATTAACTACTACAATGAAGGAGATGGGGGAGGGAGGTGGAGGAGGAGGAGGAGGATGACTGTTGCTGCTGCTGCTGCTACCATCACTATTACTACTCCAAGTAGTCCCACCACCATTTCTTGCTACTGTTAAGTAGTTGGGTAGGATAAAAACAGTTATGGGCTTTCTTCATTCTCATTTCTGCTTTTTCAAGCTGGAACTTGAAATTCATTTGGAAAGGCTTAGGGAACATGGAGCCTTTCAAAATTGGGAAAGAGCAGTTTCTATATGTGGTTGCACAGGAGCACAATAAGATGAGCTGCAGAAAGAGCTTCCAATCATAAGGCAGTGAGACCACTACAAGCCAGACTCACACTCCAGCCCAGGTGAAGAAGGCAAGAATCTGTTTCCAAATCCCAGTAGGAAGTATGCTTCAGTTAAGTCAATGCACCTGAAAGATCCAGAGTGGGGAGAAGATAGGATCTCTAAAGACTCGAAGCTAGAGCTACCATATGATCCTGAAATTCCACTCCTGGGCATACATTTGAAAAAAAAAAAAAACCATAATTCAAACAGATACATGCACCCCAATATTTATTTCAGCACTATCCACAATAGTCAAGACATAAAAGCAACATAAGTGTCCATCGATAGATGAATAAATATGGTACTCATACACAAGGATTACTGAGCCACAAAAAGAATGAAATAATACATCTGCAGCAACATGAATGGACACAGAGGATATCATACTAAGCGAAGTCAGTAAGAGAAAGATAAATATCACATGATGTCACTTATATATGAAATCTTTAAAAAAAATACAAATAAACGTATATATTAAACAGAAATAGACCTAGAGACTTAGAAAACAAACTTATGGTTACCAAAGGGGGAGAGAGGGGAAAGGGATAAATTAGGAGTTAGGGATTAACAGATACACACTGCTATATATAAAATAGATAAACAATAAAGATCTACTGTATAGCACAGGGAACTATACTCAATATTTCATAATAGCCTATAAGGGAAAAGAGCCTGAAAAAGAATATATATATATATATATATATATATATATATATATATATATATATAAACAGTGGCCAGAGCAGACAAGCCCCAACCTACACTAGAGAACCCAAGACAAGACTAGAAGGCAAGGGAGATCACAATATGGCACACGATCTGAAATGACTTCTCCTTAGGGCTTCCTCAAAGTGAGGAAAACCATTAGGTTGTGCCCTGAAAGTACTCAACAGCCCCAAGATGGGAGGTTCAAGATCAACACAACAACCAATATCCATCTTTTACAGAGTACTTTCCTGTTGATCATTTGATCTCAGACTAGCTACACAAAGTGGAATTCTCCTGTTTTACAGATGAATAGAGAAGAAAAGATTAAATCAATTGCTTAAAGGCATAAATCCAGTAAATGGTGAAGACTGCAAGAGCTTAATTCTTCTGAAACCCATCACTTTGCACTGCTCACTGCACCTTCTTCAGAAACTGCATTTTGTTCACCACATAGTTTCCAAGTTTGTTTTTTTCCTTTACAATTTTCTTTCTTTGCTTAAAGAAGTTTTTTGTTTGTTTGTTTGTTTCTTGGCCTTAATGCATATATGCTTTGGTCGAAAACAGAAGGAAAAGGTCAAGGAAAAACTATGTCAAAGCCTGGACTAGCACAGCTAAAGAGATTAATTTCCCTGAGGTCACCAATAGTCCCAGGTATAGACTAGAGTAATCCAATTTCCTCACCATCACCTCAACCCCCAGACCACTAGATTCAGGGACTAGAATGCAGTAACATTTCCATGGGGGATTTATAGTCTTCATCCTCCCAATGAATAGATTAATTTTGTATTATTATAGTGGGAATGAAGGATTACAGTCAAGACAAGACTTTAAAAAGTTGTAGAAAAATGTAACTCAAAGAATTTTCTCTGCTGGGACTTGGAACTTGCCTATTTAGATGGTATAACTTTCCCAAGAACATTCCAGTTAATACTATGATTACAAAAAAGATTAGAAAGTAAAATGTACTATGTCTAACTAGAGTAATATCTTTTTCTCAGGTCACATGATTCTGCTTTAAGAGATTTTTTTCAGAGCTGAGACTAGAACATGTCTCTAAGGCTCCCAGTCCAGTGAAGTAAACAATGTGTCTTCTTCATTTTTTAAATGCTCTGTTTTGAAATGAACAAGTCTTAACACTTCTTCAAGCTAAGAAAGAAAGGGAAAGAAATAGTCTCTTTGGCCAGAAAAAAGCTGAGATTTGAAGATGCAGAAGCCTAAGTTACCTTGTAAGGCTGCCAGACTAAATGGAATCAATTGATTCAACTTTCTGTAATCTAACAACACCCACAAGTCCTTTTTTCTTTTTCTTTTTTCTTTTTTTCTGATGGAGAGCCTGTGTTTTGAAGTTACACTGACAAAATGCCTATCAAACCCAAAAACATAACGTAGATTCACAAGGGGCATGGATATTTCTTAAGACAGAGATTTAAGAATCTAGTGTGTACAATGTGTAAAGCTGAGCTTTCAAAGGAGATGTGTATGCACAGGTGCACACACCACACAGATGTACACCTTCTCTCCAGAAGGCACAAAGGTATTCATTTCAACCACTGGGGGAACGCACCTGCAACACACATAAAATATCTATTATATCACCCCTTAATGTGTCTATTTTTAGAGCGATTGACCTTTATGCAAACTAAACAATAAAGCTGTTCACAAACCTGACAGAGAGCAGCTTTTCCAAAGTGAAACAGTGAACCACTGTCCCTGATGCTCCCATCAAGCTAAACAATTAAAATGGCATCTAGCACAAAATTTAAAACACCATTGTAACATAACACTGTCAAGATTATTGGTCCTGTCTCAAAAAAAGAAAAAAATTCATTGTTTTGCTTTGGCATTTATTTACAAAAATAAAAAGCACTAATTTATCAGATGAATGGACTGAATAAATTTAAGGCAATCAAAAGAAACTCAGTGGTCCCCAGCTCCTCAAGCCGCTGCCAAACTAACTTGGGCACCAGTGGCCACAAACTGGTCCTAATAACATAGTCTTAGTAACAAACAGTCATTGTGTGCATCCAACAGGCTTGAATTCAAGTCTTAGTTCCTCAGTTACTAATCTTAGGACCATGGGTAAATGACTTAACCTCTTAGCTTCCATCGTCTTTTGTAACATAAGTATTATAATACCAGCTGCCTAATGGAAGTTATGTCATATGCAGTTATAAATGAAATCATAGGAGTTCCCTTTGTGGCTCAGCAGTTAATGAACCCAACGAGGATCCCTGATGATGTGGCTTCGATCCCTGGCCTCACTTAGTGGGCTAAAGATCCAGCATTGCCGTATGCTGTGGTGTAGGTCACAGAAGCAGCTCAGATCTGGTGTTGCTGTGGCTGTGGTGTAGGCCAACAGCTGTAGCTCTGATTCGAACCCTAGCCTGGGAACTTCCAAATGCCACAGGTGCAGCCCTAAAAAGAAAAATAAAAAAATTTGAAATCATTTATGTAAAGAGTTTAGCACAGCGCCTGGTATACAGCAGATGTCCCCCAAAGTTAGCCATCATCATCTCTGATAAATCTCAGTTAGAATGACCACATAATTTCCTGTCCAATACAAGATACTTCTGAGGTTGAAAGGGAGCCCTATCTGCTATATGGTGGCAGGGACAGAAAGTCAGTCTAATCATTTTCTGTGGAGCACAGTCTTGCAGCATGGAATACTGGGACTAGGAGCAAGGTGTTAATGATAAGTTACATAAAATACAAATCGTATTAGCAAATGGGGATGCTAAGCTACCCCCGAGTGGAAATAGCTACAAAGAGGAGCTCAAGTTAGTTGAAAATTTCTGGTTTTGAAATCAATTAATTGATGATAGGATTATACCAGAAACAACTGTTACTATCAAAATTGGCTCTTTTCCAGTTATTGCCATACCAGGCTCCATGAGCATCAAAATCTCCTATAAAACCCTACGCGAGGTGGTGCAGGAGGGTCCTGCAAGGGACCCAGCACAAGTGCTGGAAGTTTTTGGAGGCCATTCAGCTTCAGACCAGCCTGAAGAACTATGACCCTAAGAAGGACAAACACTTCTAGGGCACTGTTAGGTTTAAGTCCACTCCCCGCCCCAAGTTCTCCATGTGTGTTCTGGGAGACCAGCAGCATCATGATGAGGCCAAGGCTATGGATATCCCACACATGGACACTGAGGCACTGAAAAAACTCAACAAGAATAAGGAACTGGTCAAGAAGCTGGCCAAGAACTATGATGCTTTTTTGGCATCAGAGTCACTAAATAAAGCAGGTCCCAGGAATCCTAGGCCCAGGCCTGAACAAGACTGGTAAGCTCCCTTCCTTGCTGACCCACAATGAGAACATGGTGGACAAGTTGATGAAGTGAGTCCACCATCAAGTTCCAGATGACAAAGGTGCTGTGTCTGGTATTGGCTGTTGGCCACAAGAAGATGACAGATGATGAGCTTGTGTACAATATCCACTTAGCTGTCAACTTCTTGGTGTCATTGCCCAAGAAAAATTGGCAGAACGTCTGGGCTTTGTACATTAAGAGCACCATGGGCAAGCCCCAGTGCCTGTACTAAGGCACAGCTTCATAAACCATATTGCCACCATTAAGAAAGCAAAAACAAAACAAAACAAAACTTGTTTCAGCACTCTAAATTTAAACAGGTCAGAGTCTTTTATAATATCACTTTATACAAAACTTTGAAATTAAGAGTTTTTAAAATTTGCATTTATCAAAAAACATCTTTAACCATGTTTTCTCTCTGTATATACTTCTCCATATGGTGTTTTCAGCATAGCTTTTATGCTAGAAATTAAACTAATTTTAAAATTAAGGAAGAACTAGCATAGCAGTTATCAAAATCATCAAACCAGGAAGGCAATAACCTGCACAGAGCAACAGAATATTCCAGGCACTAGAGGGGTTCAGCCTTCCTCTCTGGTAGCCTTAACTCAAGCATTATGCTGTTATCAAATTACCCAGTCCATCCTGAGATTTGTAAGAGTATAATCAAATCATTGAAATACTTATTTAAAATCATCTTGTTAATTTTGCAACTTTATAGAGACCTTGTGATGTGTATGTAGATGATTTCATTAATCCTCTTTGCAGAGAAGTGTAAGTTACCAACTGACAAATAAGTCAATAGCAAGATTAAAGGGGCATTATGGGAAAAATTTAAACATTTTTTTCTGATTTTTGAAAGAAAGGGAGGAAAATAAAAACATATTTGTATTTTCTTTTATTGTCATTAAGAAACATAGAAAAGATTAACAAAAGATTACAAAAATGGTAATATAGAACTGGATAACTTCTAAAATTATTTCTGTGACTATTTGTGAAAACATGAAAATTATAACCAGTTTTTGGATATGGGAACAATCTGGCTGAAACATCTGCCTCTTTCTTGATTGCCAGCGTGGTTCTCTGTGATATGGCTGGCTGGACTAGCATCTTCTGCCTCCTTGATCTCAATGTCTATCTCCTGCAAACCTGCCTGCTCTGTGACCTTGCTGCCCAGATTCATATTTACCTGGACAGTTGTTTGGTTTTTTTTTTTTTTTTTTAATTTTACTGGAATATAGTTGACCTACAAAGTTGTATTAATTTCAGGCATAAAGTAAATCAGTTATATATATATATATATACACACACACACACACACACACACACATACACCATGCCTTTTCAGATTCTTTTCCCATGTAAGTTACCACACAGTACTGAGTAAATGTTCTTGTGCTATACAGTACGTCCCCATTACCCATCTACTCTATAATAGCAGTGTGTATATATCAATCCCAGCCCTCTAATTTATCCCTCCCTTTGTAGAAGCTCTGGCTTGTAAGAGACCTACACGGTCTTTGCTCAGATCCGAAAGCTCTCACCCTTCCTACTGCCTGAAGCCTAAGCAGAGATTCAATTCTTCGTACCAGGGCTGATACATCAGGTTGGGCAGGGAGTTGACTGCACAAGAAGGTCTGGCAGTGGAGAAAATGGGGCTAAATCTCAACAGCGCTCTGCTGGCTAAGCCCCATACCCTGGTGTGGGGCCACATCTGCCTGTTTCTAATTCTCACAAGTGTCCTGTGGTCTCCTGTAAACCTACCTGAGTCACACTTTGGCAGAGAGGCCAGAGACCAGCTCTTTTGTATCCTCTGGTATTCTTCCCCTCGCAGAGAGGCATAAAACACAATAGACATTTTGAGAAAGTAATTTTTAAGTACACATTCTTGACATTCCAACCAGGGAGGTAGATTCCATTTCCAGTGGTATCAATGAGCCCAGTTTTGTCTAGATTAATCCAAGTGTGGTTTCTCTCCTCAACTCTGTTTCTGTTTTCCTTTCTGTCTCACTTTTCTCTCTCATTCTTTTCCCTCTCTTCCCCTCTCAATATTTCTCTCTCATTCTCCTCCCTGACCTCATCCCTAAGACCTTGTAGAAAACAAGATTCTTTCTGCCTTAGTTTTCGATACAATCCTCAAATTTGGGTTGAAGCAGTTCTTGCCTAAGCCATCTGCCACCCAAGCTGTTTGCATCCTTCACTGAATTCCCATTCCTAAAACGAGAGAGAAATCAGGGGCCTGGGCAGCCAGCTTCCTCTGAATTCAACCCCTTTGACTCCAGTCTGCCCTCCGTTTTTTATTGCTGGCTTCTGGTCCTCTCAGCAACTTACCCAGGCATTTTCTTCCTTCCATCACTCAGTCTCAAGATAACTGTCCCTCTATTCTTCTACCAACAAATATCAACTTTCTGCTCTTTCCATAAACAGCATTCGGCCAAATCCACAGTTGTCTCAAAATACATAAATTTTCTTTTTTTTAAAGGACATATTAAGCAAAAGAAGTATAATGAAAATCTATATCCTGTTTAACTGGAAAGAGAGATGCATACAGTCAGGATACTGACACAGTTATTACATTTTCAGTTATAGAGCATCTGATAGAAAAAATTAAGGGTAAAGACACCAACATACAGAGCAAAATTAAAAATAGAGGGGCTCCAACTGAAGCATATTTCTAGCCCGTGATTGAAGTTCACTATTATATGTCAGGGTTAGTAGAAATCTAGTAATTATATGCAAAAATTTTTGTGTTAATTTTCCTGTGGAGAGATTACACAGATTTCATCAACTTCTCAGGGGGAATCTCTGACCCAAATAAACCTGAAATATTAAAGGAAAGTCAGTGACTGAAATACCAAAACAATCTCACTCTAAGCAATTGATAAAAATTATAAATATTTCACCTTTTTTAAGAGAAAATATTAAATTCTATGTATAAATATTAAAATAGTTTCACCATCAGTGGGAGTATATTATAGGAGCAGGTAAGCTTCACAAGCCCACTCAAACTGCTTCATATATGATCAAGAAAATGTGAAAGTATTTTTTAAAGTGGCATTTCCTAAAACTATTCTGATGATGTAAATCACTTGGGGTATTTATATTTAAAAAAGAGAGTCCTGAGCTCCACCCCACAAACACTGAAGCAGAATTTAGAGAGGCCTAGGAATGTTTTTATTACTTTTTAAGATTTTATTTTATTTTATTTTATTTTATTTTATTTTATTTTATTTTATTTTATTTTATTTTATTTTATTTTATTGTCTTTTTAGGGCTACACCCTCGGCATATGGAGGTTCCCAAGCTAGGGGTCGAATGGGAGCTGTAGCCACTGGCCTACACCACAGCCACAGCAACGCCAGGTCCAAGCTGCATCTGCGACCTACACCACAGCTCATGACAACGCTGGATTCTTAACCCACTGAGCGAGGCCAGGGATTGAACCTGCATCCTCATGGATACTAGTCAGATATGTTTCTGCTGAACCATGATAGGAACTCCCAAGATTTATTTTTTTAGAACAGTAATAGGTTCATAGCAAACTTAAGAGAAAGGACAAGGATTTCCCATGAACTCCTGTGTCACACATGCATGCCCATTGTCAACATCCCCTACCAGAGTGGTATGTTTGTTACTATTGATGAACCTACCTCTGATACATCATTTTCACCCAAAGTCCAGAGTTGCATTAAGCCTCACTATAGGTGTTGTACATTCTATGGCTCTGGACAAATGTAAAATGACATGTATCCACCATTTTAGTATCGAACAGAGTCCTTTCACTGCCCCCCAAAATCCTCTGTCCTCCCCCAGTCATCCTTTCCCCCTGGAACTTTTTAAAACAAGTATCATAGGTGATTCTTATCAATAAGAAGCATTTTATGCAAAATTTCCAACACTATTATTAATATCTTTGTTCACCACACAAAAATGAATGGACTAACAATAAGAAAGCCAAAACTCCATGCTCTAATTTTTAAAAAGTATCATCTCTTACAACTGGATTCATTTCTGTGCAAAATTCTGAATACAAATGATTAATAAACCATAATAGTTTGGAATATTTTGATCTTTATAGCAATGCAACAGGTAGAAAGGTTTTTCTACTCAAACAGTTTTTCCAAACTAGATACCACAATACACCTACTGAAAATATTTGGAGAGCTTCATGCTTGGGAGTCTAGGAATTTGATGGATTATCATGCCTAAATTATTAAGAAATTATTCAAGGCATCTTAGCATAAAAAGCAAAATGTTAAGAGAAGCAGCAGGGGGGCAGGGATTCTCCCCCAAACATATGATTCCATTAAACTAATCACTTTTTCACAAAAGGAATGTTTTTCTAATGTATTACAAATCACCCTAGGGAGATTATTTATAATGGTCATTCTAATGGGTTGGCCCAGCTAGTTTACTCTATAGTGCCAACTTTAACAAAAACATACTAGGAGGAAATTTCTTTTTAATTTGAAGTATTTAATTTTTAAAATTAACATTATCAATTCCTTCCACAAATATTTGTTTAGTATCTACTCAAAGCTTGACTCCAGGCTAGTTACATACTAGGAGGAAATTTCTTTTTAATATGAAGTATCTAATTTTTAAAATTAACATTATCAATTCCATCCACAAATATTTGTTTAGTATCTACTTTAAGCTTGACTCTAGGCTAGGATAAATTAATGAGAATAATTTCTACCCTCAAGAAGTCATCCCATTTAAAGTAAAATTTTTTTTTCCTGATTTTTAAAATTCAGTGTAAACTAAATCAAAGGGTGGCAAACTTTTCTGTAAGAGGTCAGATAGTAATTGTTTTTTGCTTGGCAGACCATACAGTCTCTATTGTAACCATTAAATTCCAATGTGATATATGAAAGCAGCCATAAATAGTACTTAAATCTAAAAACCCTGGTTACAATAAAACTTTATTTACATGAACTGTCTGCTGGCCAGATTTGGTCCTTGGGCTAGTTTGCCAAGCACTGGACTAAATAATTTGTGAATGCTTATTTAACTTTTCAAATGCTCCTTTAACTTTTCATATCTGCTTTACTAAAAATTATTTTTTTGCTAAAAATTTAGTTTACTAAACTAAAAATATTCAGACCAGGAAAAATGAAAAGGGAATATACTAAGAAGATGGAATTTAAAAATTTCAGCAAAAAATAGGCTGGGAAAAATCAAGGAAGATGTTGAAGGAGGAAAGGCAGGGAAGTTCCTTGCATCTTGTGGTGAGGACTCAGCACTTTCAACACTGAGGCCTGGATTCACTCCCCGGTCTGAGAGCTAAGATCACACATTAATCCCCTGCACACCATAGCCAATAAAATAAAATAAAATTTTTTTTTAAAAAAAGAGGAAATCCAGCATCATCCAAACAAAGTGATTCATCAAGAGCAGCCAAGCTCTGTAGAGCAACTTTGAAAACTTTTAAAACATTTGCGCAATAACAGCAGGAATAATATACTATAGAATAATCCACGTCTCTACAAGATCAACTTTACAGCTGTAGCTTACTCGAAAAAGCAGATTGTTTAATTACACTTCAATAAAATAAATTTAAAAAATAAAAAAGGAATTGGTCATAAAATCAAAAATGTAATGCAAAAACATTTTTCAAGTGAAAATAGAAATAACTACAAAGAAAAATATTAATATCTCCTTGAAGACTATTAACCCAGAGACACTACTTTTTTGCTGAATAATTTTCAAAGGTTTTAGAAGAGCCAACTCTTGAAAAGGGTTCTTCTGCACCTTGAGGGACCAGAGCTTCATCCACTCACTCATGCCCTGCATTTACATTCTGATGGCTACAGGGCTCAGCACCCAAAAGCTGTCATCACAGGGATAATACGTGCCAGGCACTGTCTGAAGAGCTTTCTGGAGGTCATCTCATTGAATCCTCCCCATAATCCAAAGAGGCAGGCATTATTTCATCCTGTGCATATTAGAAATGAGGAATCTGAGGCACAGAGAGGTGAAGTAATTTACCCATGGTCAAGCAGCTAATCAGTGGCAGAATCACAGTACAAACCCAGGGATTCTGTCTCCATCATCCATGCTTTGAATCTTTAGTGCTTACCCAATGGAAAAATAAATACATACATGCCCTATCATGTAACCCTGCCATCAGCACTCTGATACTACAGCTGATGCCACAACCACAGCAACACCATTTTCCAGTCACACCTGGGCCCTAAGCTGCAACTTGCAGCAATTCTGGATCCTTAACCCACTGAGCAAGGCCAGGGATTGAACCCGATCCTCATAGAGACAATGTCAGGTTCTTAACCCTCTGAGCCACAACAGGAACTCCCATTCTGACACTACTTGTTTTCAGTGTGATAAATATAAATGTGAAAAATATTACTGTCTCTGCTACTCATGAAGAAATTATGAAAATGAAGCCATAATTTTCAATGTTTTGGTGAATAACTCTTGTTTATTGACTTTTGGCAATAAATTGGTGATAAATACTATGGTTTCTAAGAGCTGCGATTTAACCACTTAGGTGTTAGAACAGTCAGTGATTGTAAACTTTTGGGGGAACCCAAACGTAGCAAATATGACAAAAGCCTCAGATACTTTCCCCAAAGGAACGCTCGTAAGTATAGTGTGATGACCCTGAAAGGGCAGTACTCATATCTCCTTTCAGAGAACTTCTTCCAGGAGCAGAACTGATGGACAGCCCCAGCTACTTCACCTTTGGATCTATGATAGTGTTCATAGCACAACCTCATTTCTTCTGGGGCTGCTTGGAACCAATAACTGAGCATGGCAGAGATACTGGTGCCAGTGCCTTTCTGCCTGACCCAGGATGCTTCCAACAAACAACCTTTCCTTGGGGACTCCCCATCAGCCTATCTGAACCTTTCTACCCAATCATTCTCTCCCTCCTTTTATAGCCATGAGATCTGCATTGTGATCTCACTGCTACCTATTCCTTCTTCCTCTCCTTTACTGTCCACAGGGATTTCTCCATAAATTGAGTTTATCTAATCCTATCTTATTTTTCTTTTTGTCTTTTCCCAGGGCCACACCAGTGGCATATGAAGGTTCCCAGGCTAGGGGTCTAATTGAAGCTGTAGCTGCTGGCCTACGCCAGAGCTACAGCAACACCAGATTCAAGCCACGTCTGCAACCTACACCACAGTTCACAGCAACACTGGATCCTTAATCTTACCTTTATATCTGTTTCTTGGAGGACCCAAAATGATACTCACAGCATGTAAAATGTGCACCTTTTCAGAGGGTCAGGAAGAACCTCAAAGCTTATTTGTGGATCCCTTGGTGTGTAAGGACATCGGGGTAAGAATCAATGCAGATAGTACAATGGAAGTGAAATGAAAGATACTAAGGCAACATCTGTATTATTCCGCTTTTATAGTGCTAAGAACTTGGCCAATGATTTTAAAAAAACATGTACAGGAGTTCCCACTGTGGCTCAGTGGTAGGGAACCTGACTAGTATCCATGAGGACTCAGGTTCAATTCCTGGTTTTGCTCAGTGGGTTAAGGATTCAGCATTTCTGTGGGCTGTGGTGCAGATCTCACATTGCTGTGGCTGTGGTGTAGGCCGGCAGCTGCAGCTCTGATTCAACCCCTAGCCTGGGAATCTCCATATGCCACGGGTCCAGCCCTTAAAAAAAAAAAAAGAGAAAAAAATGTACAATCCAAATCTAAATCAATTAACTATATCTAAATATTAGTATAAGTTACTGGTAATAATAAATTGTGATAATTTATTATTTTTTAACTTAATTTCTTAATCCACTGAGTGAGGCCAGGGATCAAACCCGCAACCTCATGGTTCCTACTTGGATTCGCTTCTGCTGCGCCACGATGGGAACTCCAATTTATTATTTTTTTTAAAAAAAAACCTAATAGAAAACAGGAGAGCCAAAGAAATACTTAAAATATTTTTTGTTACTGTTTTCTTAAAAACTATTTTCTGTAAAGAGCACTGGATTCTGCAATATGGAAGCCTGAACTCAAATCCTAGCCTCCCCAAGCTTGATGAGTTACCTTCCATAAGTTCCTTAACTTTTCAGCCTTATCTCTAAGATGAGGAGTTAGACTGGGTAAATTTTTAAGGAGCTTTCAAATTCTTAAAATTTTATGATAATATATATTTCTCTCTGTGGCATGAGTAATAAATAGTGCCAGGGAGATAAAGTTAGTTCTAAGGCCAAAATAACAATATCAATAACATTATTTTAAAAAGAAACTGATTGGTAACTTTAAGTTTATTTGAAATCCTCAACATCTGACCCCTGCCTCCTTTTCCAGACTTACACACCATGTTCCAACAACACCTTCCTTCTGTTCTTGGCACCTCCCAAAGTCATTCCTGCCTCTAGGTCTGGGGCATCAGTTTGGAAAATAGTTCCTGTAGCTTTTCAAATGCCTTGTTCCTTATGGTTCAGATCTTGATTTCATTTTTTTTTTCTTTGTCTTTTGTCTTTTTAGGGCTGCACTGGTAGCATATGGAGGTTCCCAGGCTAGGGGTCAAATTGGAACTGTAGCTGCCAGCCTACACCACAAGCACAGCAACACAGAAGCCAAGCCATGTCTGTGACCTACGCCACAGCTCACCACAACGCTGGATCCTTAACCCACTGAGCAAGGCCAGGGATCAAACCCGCATCCTCATGGATACTAGTCAGGTTTGTTAACCACTGAGCCAAAATGGGAACTCCTCAGGTCTTAATTCACATGTCATCTCTACCAAAAGACCTTATGTGATCATCCTGTCTAAATTAAAGGATGTCCTCCCGCCCCCTGCACCATCTCCAATCCACTTTATCAGAATATCCTTTATATTTTCTCATCAGAAGTTATCACTATTTTGGTTTTTGGTTGTCCATTTCTCCCCACTAGAATAGATTCTCTATGGGGCAAGCATTTCGTCTGTCTTGTGTTTCATCATATCTCCTAGAATGATGCCTGCCATGGAAGAAGCACTCAATAAATGCTTTTTACGTGAGCCAATGAGTTAGCAAATGAATAGATGCACCCTAAGAGAAAACATAACATTTTAACTTTCAGAAGAGTTATAAAAATCATTTCCTACTCAATTTTTTTCATGGTTATATAGAAGCAGAATATGAACTTGACTCTTTGTGTTGTTCTTCACAATTAGAGTAGATAATAACCCATATATAAGCCAGAAGTAGCATTAGTTTTAGCTTTAGGCTGGGTTTTTCTATGGAAAGTCAATAGAATTGTATGCTGATCAATACCAAGATCATGTTCTAACTAACTGAGCAAAAAGGCTGAAATTACTTAGCTTTTAATATTTGGTAACATGCAAGTATCAAAATAATTCTATTGATTTCCAAAGAATTGAAAATCACAGGGCCTAATAAAAAAAATCATGAATAGCTTGATGAAAATTTAATTACTGTAGAAAGGTGACACCACGAATGAGTCATAGAAGTTTAAAGAAACAATTTTTTAAAAATAAGATAATCCTTTAACTGAATTTGATGCCATAAGTCCAAGGATCAGAAAAATGTGAAGTCAACTCTCAATTTTCCATGGTAGACTCAGGAGTTATAGTAGAAGGTTAAAGCTTTTAGAACTCCATAAATCCAGAATCTGGCACTGCTATGGCTTTGAGTAATTTACTTCATTTCTTTAGGCCTCAATTTTTAATTTGTAAAATAGGATTAGTAATACATATTTTACATTATTACTTATACTTATTTTGGAAATTCATGATACTCTAAAGTACTACAGACAGGATTCAGCACATATAAGATAAGTAATGGTAGCAAAGTTGGACAATGAAAATGCCTTGGCAGTGTAAGACTACAGTGGTCAGGAGTATGTGTGTGAGAGAAAAGAGGTCAGAAGCATAGCCATGAGCCCATTTCCTTTTCTAGAAACTAATTACAATCACCCTTTGTTAAATACACACAATCTATACAGTTGAAAATTGACTGAAATATTTTGAAGGGAGGCTATTTTTCCCCTAGAAAGAAAAATGGAAAATAGCATTTAGGATATAAATCTTTGCATTACATTAAAAAATTGCATGCATAATGAAAGTTTATTTGAAATTAAATTCTTATATGCTATTATTTTCAAAGAAATATGAATTAGTTTTTAAGATATTATAAATAAACTATCATTCAGTATATTTGCAATGATGCACACTAGGCAATAATTCATAAAGTGGTCAATAAATTTTCACTTAGGATCTATCATGCTCATGATTCTATTAAAATAAAGGCAATAACTGACTAATTCATTCATTTATTCAGCAAATATTTATGTAGCACCTAGTGCTGAAAGCATGAAGCTTATTTCCCCTGGGTGCAAGGTGGTTGTGACATAATTAGTTTTATACAATTATACACAAAGTTCATGTTTAAAGGGAAAGAAAGGTTTTCTTGAAGAGGTGATGTGAACTGAAATCTACAGATAAATAAGGATTAAACTGGAGAAGGGTATGATTTTAAAGTGGGAAAGGATATTTCAAAGGTAATTGCATGTTCTGAGATCCTATGGAAAGATGGAAGGTGACATCTTCCAAGACTGAAAGAAAGTCAGTGTGGCTGGAAAACATAGAGAGGAGTATTGTGGTGATAGGAGAAGAAAGAGAGGTTGACAAGGGCCAAACACATACAGCCTTTTAGACTCTTTTTTGGATTAGGGTCTTTACCTTAAATTCAATGAGAATCCACTGAGGGGATTAAGGAAGCAGGTGATGTGCTTTGATTTGCGCTTTCGAAGATCATTTTAGCCTGAGGTATTGAGAACAGCTGTGAGTGGATGACTAGAGGGAATATGTAGAGGCCACTTAGGAGACTGTTGGAGTCAGTCAGATGAGAGGTGACATTTAACTTGGGCTAATTCAGTGGCAACAGTGATAAATGGATGAAGTCCAAAAATTTTAAGACATAAAACTGACAGGACCTGCTGATGGAGAAAACACATGAAGAGGCATAGCCAGGGATGGCAAAGGGCTAAGGGATAGGCAACTGTCCAAGATTTTCTCTGGTTTGTATTCAGCACAACTGGATAGAGTGAAGATCTAATACACTGAAGTATGAAACACTGGGAGAGCTCCAGGTTGGGAGGCTGGTGTCCAGGCAAGTGACAAGATCACAATTTTATTAACTTGACTTTGAGTTGCCTTAGAGACATCTAAAAAGGCAGGAGGAGGGTCTGGAAAGGTCTTGACTGGAGATAGATCAAAGAGATCATCCTTTATGATCTTTAATGTTGCTATAGGTTAGATTTCCCAGAGAGAGAATATATAAAGAAAAAGAAATCTGAGCTCAGCCTTGAAAAATTCGAAGATATGATGCCCAGGTAGAGGATGATGAACCTGGCATGAGAAGCCAGCAGAAGAGAATCTTTTAAGAAAGAAGGAGCCAAACAATATCCAATGCATAAGCACATGCACACAAAACTGTAAACTGTTAAAAGGTTTTTCTGGGGGATTAAGATAATAATAACAATATTAAGAGTAACAAACTAGAATTGCTTCTGGCCATGATAGAGTATTAAGGACCAGATGTACCCTTTCACTGTACATAACTAGAAAACTGCAAAAAATTTATGAACCACATATTTTCACACATTGGAGAACAGTGTCCATGGTCAATGAGGAAAGAAAAATGAGCTGAGCAAGACTCATGATTTCCCTGGCTTTTAGCCTGGATATATATTCTAGTCCATACAATAAGGAATGAGCTTCTCAACCATTAGTAAACTTGAAGAGAGAAAGATCAGCCATCAGGGAAGCTAAGGTGTCTAGAAGTTGTGAAATAGAGTCCCCCAAAATAAGGGATTTATGTGGAAGATTAGCTCCATAAATCTGCACATAGCCCTTCTTGAGTCTTTGCTCAATTCCAAGGGGTATGGACCCAGGACAAAATAGTCTAGGCCTAAGCAAACATTGAATGGGAAGATGTGAGATGAGCAGTTACTAGAGTTCACAAAAGGAAAGCAGAGGTTCCACTGCCAGAGTGGAAAGTTGTTTTTAATCACTCTGGGCATTCAGTAAAGACCACATACAGTTATACCTTAGCAGTAAGACTAAATTTCTGGTTATACTAAAGGCTACTCAGCATTCATCCTAACAAAGCTTAAAACTTTGACTTGATCCACGAATCTTAACTGTCTGCCAAATAAGATCCAACACTAATTTAAAGTAAGACTGCAAAATCAAGACACTCAACAATACAACATATACAATGTCCCTTAACTGTTCAAAAATCATTAGAAATACCAACAAGCAAAAAACATTGACTGATGAACAGGTTAAAAATCAACAAATAGAAACATAAACAGAAGTGACAGAGATCATAGGATAGTTATTAAAGAACTTGAAAAAACCTCTAAAAATACTATAAATAGGTGCAGAAGTTTAAAAGAAAATGCAAGCATAAGAGAAAGAGATGAAGAATCAAATGGAATTTCTAGAGATGAAAAAAATATGTGAAATGAGACTTTTACTGGATGAAATTTACAACAGATTAAATACTAAGAAACTACTGATCTGCTATCACTATAGATAGGTTTACAATTTTCTAGAGTTTTGTTTGTTTGTTTGTTTTTGTCTTCTAGAGCTGTACATGTGGCATATGGAAGTTCCCAGGCTAGAGGTATTGGAGCTACAGCTGCTGGCCTAAGCCACAGCCACAACAACACAGGATCTTGGCCACATTTGTGACTTGCACCACAGCTCACAGCAATGCTGGATTCCCGACCCATTGAGTAAGGCCAGGGATCAAACCCGCATCCTCATGGATCTTAGTCAGGTCTGTCACCACTGAGCCATGATGGGAACTCCCCAGAGATTTTTACAAATACAATCATAGAGTAGTACTTTTTGCTTGTATCTCTTTCATTTAGGATAATTCCATTGATTTTCATCTATGTAGATGTGTGTATCAATAATTCCTTCTTTGATTTACTGAGTAGAATTCTATTGCATGCATATACTTCAATTTGTTTATATATTCAACTGCTGATGAATATTTGAGTTAAAGAAACTTCTAGATGGCCCAAGAGTCAAAGTAGAACACACGAGTGAAATTAGGAAATATTTTGAACTGAATAAAATTGAAAATACAATATATCAAAATTTGTGGAATACAGTTAAAACAGTGCTCAGAAAGGTGATAGCTTTTTGTAACAGAGAAAGATGAAAAAGATACAGGTTAAAAATCAATTACATAACCTTTTACTAAAAGAAGCTAAAAAAAGAAAGGGAAAAGCAAACTCACCCTCAAGCATTGGGGGAAAAAGTAAGAGAAGAAACTAACAAATAGAACAGGAGCAGCAAATGTGCTCTGAAAAAGTCAAGAGAATGAATATTTTAAGGTTTGCAGACATAGGGCTTCTGCTACAACTACTCAATTTTGACAATTCCTAATCAACATTGTTCTGGCATCTTAGCAAGTACAGATAAGGAAAGAAAAATAAGATGAGATGCAGAGTTTGGAAAGAACTAACTCTGTCTTTATCGAGAGACAGCACACTGTAACCATAGAATGCTAAAGGATTTATATATAAAAAAATTTTAAGTTACTAAAACTAATATGAGAGTTTAGCAAGGTCAAAAAATATAAGGACAATCTATAATATTCACCTGTATTTCTATATGCTGGCAATGAACATTTGGAAAAAGAAATAAGAAATGCCATTTACAGCATCATCAAAACTATGAAACCCTTGGGAATATAACAATATATATTCAAGTTCTTTACATTAAAAACTGCAAAATGTTCCCAAGAGACAATAATGTTCTAAGTAAAAGAAGATATATGCCATATTCTTGGATCAAAAACTTGATGTTGTTGTCAATTCTCCTCATAGTAATATAAAGAGTCAATGCCATTTCGATCAACTTAGGGGTTTTTTTTTAAGATAAAAATTGACAAGCTGATTTTAAGATTTATGCAGATAACTCTCCCAGACTTCAGACACTATTACAAAGCCCCAGTAGTCAAGACAGTGTGGTAATGATACAAAAACAAACATACAGATTAATGGAACAGAATAGAGAGCCCAGAAATGAACCCAGACACCTACAGTCAATCAATCTTTAACAAAGGAGGCAAGAATATAAAATGGGAAAAAGGCAATCTCTTCAGCAAGTGGTGCTGGAAAACTAGACAGCTGCATGTCAACCAATGAAACTAGAGCACACCCTCACACCATGCGCAAAAATACTCAAAATGGCTTTAGACTTAAACTAAGATATAATACCATAAAACTCCTAGAAGAAAACATAGGCAAAATATTCTCTGAGATCAACCATACGTAAGTATTTTTAGGTCAGTCTCCCAAGGCAAGAGAAACAAAAACAAAAATAAATGAATATGACCTAATCAAACTTACAAGGTTTTACATAGCAAAGGAAAACATTAAAAAGAAAAGATAACCTACAGAATGGGAGAAAACTGCTGCAAACAATGCAGCCAACAAGAGCTTAATTTCCAAAACACACAAACAACTAAACAAACAAAAGATTTCAACAAGAAAAAAAAAACCCAATCAAAAAATGGGCAAAAGACCTAAATAGACATTTCTCCAAAGAAGATGCATGCCTGGCCAACAGGAGCATGAAAAAATGCTTGACATCATTAATTATTAGAGAAATGCAGATCAAAACTTCAGTGAGGTGCTATGTCACACCAGTCAGGATTGCCATCATTAATAAGTCTACAAATAACAAATGCTGGAGAGAGTGCACAGAAATGGGAACCCTTTTACACTGTTGGTGGGGATGTAAATTGGTACAACCACTATGAAAAACAGTATGGAAGTTCCTCAGAAAACTAAATATAGAACTACCATATGATCCAGCAATCCCACTCCTGGGCATATATCTAGACAAAACTATAATTCGAAAAGATACATGTACCCATATGTTCATAGCGGCACTATTTGTGATAGCCAAGACATGGAAACAACCTAATGTCCATCAACAGATGAATGGATTAAGAGGAAGTGGTACATATACACCATGTAATACTAATCAGCCATAAAAAAAGCATGAAATAATGATTTGCCAGCAACATGGATGCAACTAGAGAGTCTCATACTAAGTGCTGTCAGAAAGAAAAAGACAAAGACCATATGGAACCACTTATATGTGGAATCTAAAATATGGCACAAACGTATCTATCTACAGAACAGAAACTGACTCACAGACATGAAGAATAGACTTATGGTTGCCAAGGTGGAGGGGGAATAGTGGGATGGACTGGGACTTTGAGGTTAGTAAAAAGAATCTATTACATTTAGAATGGATAGGCAATGAAGTTCTTCCATTATAGCACAGGTAACTATATCCAAACTCTTGAAATAGAAAATGGAAAATAATACAAGAAAGGGAATGAATATACAAGTATGATTAGGCCACTTTGCTGTACAGCAGAAATTGGCCCAACACTGTAAATCAATTATACTTTAATAAAAAAATTATGCAGAAAGGCAAAAGACTTAGAATAGCCAAAATACTGTTGGAAGAGAAAAACAAAGTTGAAGAACTTATAGTATCTTATCTCTAGCTTTACTATAAGTATAATTATCAATACAATGTAGTATTGTTATAAGGATAGACATACAATGAATGAAACAGAAGACAGTCTAGAAAGAGAACCCACGAATATGGTCAAGCAACTTTTTTAACTTGTGGTTAAATATACACAACAAAAAATATACCATCTTAACCATTTTTAAGTATACAGTTCAGTAGCATTTTAAATACATTCACATTGTTCTACAACTATCACTATCATCCATATCCACAATTTCTTCATCTTTCCCAACTGTAACACTCTCCCCATTAAACACTAACTCCACTGTCCTCTGTTCCCCATCCTTTAAAAACGACCATTTTACTTCCTGTCTTTACAAATTTGACTATTTTAGGTACCTGAAGTTTGTGGAATTTATCCTTTTGTGACTAGCTTATTTCACTTAGCATGTCTTTAAGTTTAATCCATGTTGTAGTGTGCATTAGAATGTCCTTCCCTTTCAAGACTAAATAGTATTCTATTGTGTGTATATACTAAATTTTGTTTATTCATTCATCAATGAACACTCAAGTTGCTCCATATTTGGGCTATTGTGAATAATGTTCCTACAAACATGGTTGGACAAATATGTCTGACTCCCTGCTTTCAACTCTTTTGGGTATGTACCTAGCAGTAAAAATGCTGGATCATATGGTAATTCTACATTCATTTTCTTTTTTGAGGAATTGATGTACTGTTTTCCATAGCAGCTGCATTATTTTACATTCCTATCTGCAGTGTACAAGCATTTAAATTTCTCCATATCCTTGTCAACACTTGCTAGTTTCTGGTGTGTTTTCTGGCTTTGTTTTGTTTTTAATAATATCTGTCCTCTTGTATGTGAAGTGATATCTCCTTGTGGTTTTATGTTCTGCTGATTTTAAAAAATGTGTGCTGATAATTCAATGAGGAAAGGCTGGGTTTTTTAACAAAAGATTAAAAAAAAGTTAGTCAATTCTTGCCTTGTACCATATTCAAAAATTAACAAAACAAGTAAAATTACAGATTCAATGAAATCCCTATCAAAACACCAGTGGCATTTTTCACAGAACTAGAATAATTTTAAAATTTTTATGAAAACACAAAGGCCAAATAGTCAAAACAATCTTGAGAAAGAAGAACAGAACTACAAGAATCACACTCCCTAACTTCAGATTATACTGCAAAGCTAAAGTAATCCAAACACTATGGGACTGGCATAATAATAGACATACAGATCAATGGAACAAGATAGAGAGCCAGGAAACAAACTTAGGCACTTACGGTCAATCAATCTATCAATGACAAAGGAGGCAAGAATATATAAGGGACAAAAAACAGTCTCTTCAATAAGTGGTTCTGGGAAAGCTGGGCAGCTACATGTGAAAGAATGAAATTAGAACATTTTCTAACATCATACACAAGAATAAACTAAAAAAACCTACATGTTAGACCAGATACGATAAAACTCCTAGAGGAAAACACTGGCAGAATGCTCTTTGACATAAATTGCAGTAATATCTTTTTGGATATCTCCAAAAGTAAAGGAAATAAAAGCAAAAATAAACAAATGGTACCTAATTAAACCTAAAAGCTTTTGCACAGTAAAAGAAATCATCAACAAAACAAAGAGACAACCTATGGAATGGGAGAAAATATTTGTATACAATATTACTGATGAGGGATTAATATGCAATATATATAAATAGCTCATACAACTGAACATCAAAAAAACAAAGAACCTTCAATGAGCAGGTGATTGGCTTAAAAAATGTATTCATATAAGATGGAATATTACTCAGTCATGAAAAAGAGTGAAATATTGCCACTTGCTGCAACATGGATAGGGCTAGAGAATATAATGAAGTATTAGTGAAATAACTTATATTAGTGAAATAAGTTAGAGAAAGATACATACTATATAACTTACATGTGGAATCTAAAAAATAATATAAATGAATATGCATACAAAACAAAAACAAACTCATAGTATACAAAACAAATGTATGCTTAACAAATAGGAGGGGGAAGAGGAACAAATTAGGAGTATTGGATCAACAGATAAAACTACTATACAAGAAATAGACATCAAAGATATACCGTATAGCATAGGAGATTATATAATATCGTGTAAAAACCCATAATGGAATATAATCTGCCAAAAACCTGACTCAAAATGCTATACAGCTGAAATGAACAAAACATTGCACATGAACTATATGTCTATAAAAAGAAAAGATAAACAAAAAACAAAAATAAAAACCAAAAAAAAAGAATCTGATTAAAAAATGGGCAGAAGAACTGAACAGACATTTTTCCAAAGAGGACGCAGATGGCCAATAGGCCCATGAAAATATTCTCAACGATGCTAATCATCATGGAAATACAAATCAAAACCACAATGAGATATCACTGCACACCTGTCAGAATGGCTAACATCAAAAAGAACACAAATAAATATTGGAGAGGATGTGGAGAAAAGGGAACCCTTGTACACTGTTGGTGGAAATGTAAATTGGTGTAGCCACTCTGGAAAACAGTACGGAGGTTTCTCAGAAAATTAAAAATAGATGGAGTTCCGTCATGGCGCAGTGGTTAACAAATCCGACTAGGAACCAGAAGGTTGCGGGTTCGATCCCTGCCCTTGCTCAGTAGGTTAAGGATCTGGCGTTGCCGTGAGCTGTGGTGTAGGTTGCAGACGCGGCTCGGATCCAGCGTTGCTGTGGCTCTGGCATAGGCCAGAGGCTACAGCTCCGATTCGACCCCTAGCCTGGGAACCTCCATATGCCATGAGAGTGGCCCAAGAAATGGTAAAAAGACCAAAAAAAAAAAAAAAAAAAAAGAATTACCACATGACCCAGCAATTCCACTCCTGAATATATACCTGAACCAAAAAAAAAAAGACACTAATGTGAAAAGATGCATGCCGGAGTTCCTATTGTGGTAAAGTGGTTAATGAATCCGACTAGGAACCATAAGGTTGTGAGTTTGATCCCTGGCCTCACTCAGTGGGTTAAGGATCCCATGTTCCCATGAGCTGTGGTGTAGGTCGCAGACACAGCTTGGATCCCAAGTTGCTGTGGCTCTGGTGTAGGCCAGTATCTACAACTCTGATTAGATCCCTAGCCTAGGAACCTCCATATGCCGCAGGTGTGGCCCTAGAAAAGACAAAGGAAAAAAAAAAACCAAGATGCATGCACTCCAATATTCATGGCAGCATTATCTACAACTGCCAACTATGGAAGCAACCTAAATGTCCATCAACAGATATATGGGTAAAGAAGATGTGGTGTATATATATATATATAACACACAATGGAATACTACTCAGCCATAGAAAAGAATGAAATTTTGCCATTTGCAGCCACATGGATAGGCTTGGAGGGCATTATGCTAAGTGAAATAAGTCAGGCAGAGAACAACAAATACTGTATGATATCACTTATATGTGGAATATAAAAAATACAACAAACTAGTACATGTAGCAAAAAAGAAGCAGACTCAGAGAAAAAAAACCAATGGTTACCAGTGGGAAGGGGTAGGGGGCAATACAGGGGTGGAGGCATGGGAGGTACAAACTATTGGGTATGAGATAGTCTTAAAGATGTATTGTACAAAATGGGGAATATAGCCAATATTTTGTAATGACTATAAAGGGAAAATAACCTTTAAAATTTGTGTAAAAAGAGCAAAAAATAAATAAACACTGGAGAAAAGCCTATCACTTTGGAGTAGGCAAAGATTTCTTAGATAAGACAGTAAAGCACAAATTATAAAAGAAATGATTGACAGTGAACTTAAAATTTTTGCTCTTCAAAAAGACACTTTCAGAAACTTAACTTTCAAACAAAACACTAGCAGAAAATATCTGTGATAAATACACCTGACAAAAACCTTGAATTCAGAATATATAATGAACTTGTATGTCAATAATAAGAAAAACAATCCATTTTTTTTCTTTTTTTTTGGCTATCTCTGTGGCATGAAGTTCCCAGGCCAGAGATCAAACCCTCACCACAGCAGTAACCACAGCGACAGCAGTGACAACACCAGATCCTCATTCTGCTGAGCCACAAGGGAACTCCAATAACCCAATTTAAAAAGGCAAATTATTTGAACAGATGCTTTTCAAAAGATATTCACATGCCAAATAAGCTTATGAAAAAATGTTTAACATCTCTAGTTAGCAAAGAAATGTAAATTTTAACCATAATAAGATACCACTACACACACATTAGAATGGCTAAAATTCAAAATAGTTGACTCTTGAACAATTCAGGGGTTAGGGGCAAAAACCCTCTGTGAAGTTGAAAATCTGCCTCCAAGGCTCCTCATCTGTGGGTTCAACAAACTGCAGATAGTATTCTACTGTAATATATACTGTTGGAAATAATCCACATATAAGTGGATCCTTACAGTTTAAACCTGTGCTGTTTAATGGTCAACTGTATTGACAACATAAAGTATTGACAAGAATGTGGAACAATGGGAACTTAATACATTTCTGTTGGGAATGTAAAAAGTATAGCTACTTTGGAAAACTGGCAGTTTCTTAAACAGCTAAACTAAAACTAACACAGGGCCTAGCAAGTCCAAACATAGCATACCTCCACAAAGACTTGTACACAAATGTTCATCTCAGCTTACTCATAATAACCAAAAACTCAAACAACTCAAATGTCCATCAACAGGTAGATGAATAAACAAAACATAGTGTACTGCATATAATTAAATATTACTCAACAATAAGAAGGAATGAACCAATGATAACAAACAGTGCGGCTGAATCTCAAATCAGTCTGCTGATGAAAGAAGTCAGACATGAAAGACTACATGTTGTATGATTCCACCTACATGGAATAAATTTAATCTACAATGACAAAACGCAGATCAGTAGCTGCCTAGGAAGGGGCACTAGGGGAGATTTTGAAATGATGGAAATGATTCTGTTCATGCTTACACAGGTGACTGGTTTGTCAATACTTATCAAACTATACTCAAAAGAGGTACATTGTTTTATGTAAATTATACCTCAATAAAGTCAATTTTAAAATAATGCACCTAATTCCCATCCTAATGTTCAGTATTAAAAGATAGAGAAATATGAAACAGGAAAAAAGACAAAGATGCATCAGGAAACTGGGTAATCTGGAAATAAGAACTTCAATTCTAAGTCTTTTGGGAATCTATTGCTTATAAGGGCAGATGAAGAAGCAGAATATCAGGGTTCAAATCCCAGCTCTGACACTGAGTAGCTCAGTAATTTTGGACAAGCAACTTATCTGTGCCATAATCTACTACAAAGTGAGGATAATAATAGTATACCTGCTTCATGCCATTCTTACAGAGATTTCACTTACATATAAATGAAATAATACATAAGAAGTGCTTTCACCTGTGTCAGACACACAGTAAGTATTAGCTATCATTGTGCAAATCAAAACAACTACAAATTTATCCCAAGCTGCTCACATCTGAGTTATTTTTATCTGAAGCCTGTACAATGGTCTTTTAAAAAGTAAATGCAACATATTTTACAATGAAAATCGCCCCCTATGTGTTATATAAGCATATAGACCAATGATTTCATAAAAGGAGAGCTTGAAACAGAATCTGAAATATTATTATAATCCAGAGATGAAAAGATGAGCATAGTGTCCTAAGTTTGGACAAACCACTGTGATTTTCAATATCTCATCTATGGGTCATTGTAAAAACGGATTTTGGTTTCTAGAGCTGCCAATTCACCGAAATGAACTATGAAAATATATATGCACAATAAATAAGAAGCAAAATCAAGATATTTTCAGAACTATATTAACCATAACATTTCTAAACTAAATATCACATCAAAAAACCAAAATAAATCAGAAATATCTAATTAAAAAGTGAGTTAGGTTCATGTATACAACATAATGATTTGATATATGTATATATTGTGAAATGATTACCACAGTAAGTTTGGTAACTCACCTCACATAGTTACAAATTCTGAATGTGTACGTGTGAGAACTTTCAAGATGTACTCTCTTAGCAACTTTCAAATAACAGCACGGAATCTTGAAATTTAGTCACCTTGGTGTATATCACATTCCTAGTACTTGCTTTCTTATAGCTGAAAGTCTGGACTTTTGACTCCCCCCTGCCCCATTTCTCCCACTCCCACTTATCTCCTCCTCTGGCAACCGCCAATCTGTTCTCTATGAGTTTGGGATTTTAGAGTTCACTAAGTGGTATCATACTGCATTTGCTTTTCTCTGCCTGAATTATTTCACTTAGCATAATGCACTTAAGGTCCATTCACGTTGTCATGAATGACAAAATTTCCTTCTTTTTTATGGATGAATAATATTTCATATTGTATACATAGACCACAGCTTATTTATCCATTCATCCATCAATGGACACTCAGGGTGTTTCCAGGTCTTGCCTATTGTAAATAATATTGCAATGAAATTGGCAGGTATAGAGAGTTTTTTAAGAAAGTGATTTCATTTTCTTCAGATATATAACTAGAAGTAGAACTGCTGGGTCATATGGTAGTTCTGTTTTTAATTTCTTTTTTAGTTTTTTAGTTTTTTTAGTTTCCTCAACTACATTCTGTTTTTCATTGTGGCTGTACCGATTTACACTCCCACCAATAGTGCACAAGAGTTCTCTTTATTTCCACATCCTTGTTATCTCTTATCTTTTAATGATAGCCATTCTAACAGGTGTAAGATGATAGCTCATTGTGGTTTTGATTTGCATTTTCCTGACAATTAGTGATGTTGAGAATCATTTCATGTACACATTAGCCATTTGTATGTCTCCTTTAGGAAAAAATGTCTATTGCATTCCTCTGCACATCTTTTAATCTGATCATTTGTTTTTTGTTATTGAATTATATATCAATTTTTATACATAATCATGCAATATGTGACTTTTTCTCTTATGTTAGTATCCGAAGTAAAAATATCATGAAGATGCTTTATTAAAAAGCAAATTCTTTGCTATGAGACATCCTATGCCTTGGGAATTTTAATTCCTTCTTCTGTTGATATATTTGTTTTTGAGCTTGAAACACAATATTTATGATCTGAAAAAGTACACATACTAAGTAACTTTTTGTCAATATTGTCTAACATTATGTTTCCTTTCTATGCTAGAAGAGTGTGAGGAAGGGTAAAATATTCTTTGATTTATCTAAGTTCAATATCTCCCACGTTGACCAGCTATGTGCAATATTCTAATTTTCTAAATACTATAGAATTTTGGCTTCTTACCAATTAAAATCCTTTCTTGTGCTTTTATTTTTTATGTGAACATATTTGTTCTGCTTGCTCTACAGAATAGTAGGTATAATGGGACTCCTTAATCAATATGAAAAAGCACCCCCATTTAAAAAACTCATAGGGTTAAATACTGACATGGAAAGTATGCTTTGCACCCAAATTAGAATCTTGTTAGATTTGGCTGCCTTTTCCTTATTAAAAAACTGTTATATATTAAAAACCTGCTTTGATGGAGAATAGAGAAAAAACCCATTATCAAAAACAAAGACTTTTAAAGGCAGTATTGAAAATAAATAATTGGCTTTTGTTCATAAATGGCTAAATCTATTTTGTGGTTTGAAAGAGTTGAAAACAGATTGCTTCTCTCAGATTGTTAGCAAAGAAATGTTTTCATCAATTAACATTCTTTGCTAAGAATTGTTTTTTTCCAGTGCTATTCCTCAAATGGAGTATTATATAAATAGGCCTGCCCAAAGGATAACTCCTAGGCTTTTTTCTTTGATGTCTTAGAGTATAATAATTATGGCATGCTGGTTCTGAACTACGGCAGAAAACAAAAATATCACTTTTCAAACAGATAATTTACTTAAAGAAAATGTTGCCATAGGTAGTCATTCCTGCAAATTAAATAAAAGGTACATCACCCACAAATCATGCCATTCTTCCTCTTTATCATCCTTTTGCCCAACATTTGCATCCCAAGAGGACAAAAATGTCCCAGAACTGTTGGAACATACCATTCCACCCACCCAGGGCTATTCCCCTGCCTCAGCTTTACCTCTTCCTCCCTCCACTAATGTGCTGAAATGATTATCACTTTATGAGGGTCTATGTAGTAGGGTGCAATGATCACCAAAATTTACTAAGCAATTTCTACTAACCAGGCACTATCCTAAGAGCTTTATCTATTTTGACTGATTTAATCCTCACAATAATGTCTGGTAACACTGTTGTTCCTATTTTTCAGAGTAGGAAACTGAGGTCAAAGATCATGCAGCTGCTGAGTGGCAGAGAGCAGAAGCACACCCAGACAATATGGCTCTAGAGCCCATGGACCCAACTGCTCTATTCGGTGCCCTCTCCGTGAATGGAGACAATGCACAGGGGCTGGTGCCCCACAACACACAGAGAAGAGGACCTCTGTCGTGCTTTTTTTTAGTAAACAGCTGCTCCCTTACTAAGGAAAGAGTAAGGTACCAGTGGGAAGGAAGGAAGGCAAGATAAAAGTTAAGGGAAAAGATGGATCTTAACAAAAGAAAAAGAAAGAAGTCTATTCAAAAAAAGTATATGGAAACAAAGAAAACAAAGAGGTGGTGGAAACAGACTTAAGGGTTACAGCAAAGTGATAAGCACTTTTGGTAAGTTTCTTTCAAAAGAAAACAAAGCCAAGATTTGGAATGCAATCACGCAGTATGTCATTTTATATAGGAATTAACATAAGCCTGGAAAAGATTTTAGTCTGACTGACAGATTTTACAGATCAGTAAACGTGGGCCCAGAGAGATTTAATGCCTTACCCAAGATATGAAGAAGTAGGGAGCACAGGCAAGGCTGGACCCCAATCAGATCTCCCAACTTGATTTGTGTGCTCTTCCACAGACTATATCAAATACACTTTGTCAGCTTTCAAAACACAGAAGTGGTGGTCAATAGGTTTTGACTCAATTTCAAGAACACAAAAAATAATTATAGTGTATACATATTGGAGGTTAAATACAAAAACTCTGAAGTTATCTTCTCAATAGTCAAATAATATTGCAGGAAAGTAGGCATGCATAAAGTAGTTATGTATAGGGAATTCCAGTCATGGCTCAGTAGTTAATGAATTTGATAGTATCCATGAGGAGATGGGTATGATCCCTGGCCGTGCTCAGTGGGTTAAAGATCCAGTGTTGCCCTGAGCTGTGTGGTATGGGTCACAGAGGCAGCCAGGATCCTGCATTGCCATAATAGTAGTGGTGGTATAGGCCTGCAGCTGCAGCTCCGATTCAACCCCTAGCCCAGGAACTTCCATATGCTGTGGGTGCAGCCCCAAAAAGACAAAAAAAAAAAAAAAAAAAAAAAATTAGTCATGTATAAACTTAAGAAAGAGAACTCTTGGTGTAAATGCATATTTTTTCCTCTAATATTCTTTCCCTATAAGCGTTTCTAAATTGACATTATTTTAGCATTGGAAAATTAGTCGTACACAAATAGTACAGAGCAAACAATAAAATATCTAACTCACATTAATTTCTTCTTTATTAGAGAGGTTGCTATGGTTGGAATTCAGGAGTTTTGGTTAGGAGTTATATAGTCAGTTTTAATTCTAGTTTTTAATCTCGAAAGTTCTTTCCAGCTCTAAAATTCTGTAATTTTGAAACACTTACAATTAAAATAAACAGTAGATTAAAACATTAAATAAGTGTATTTGACCAATTAAATTATATCACCTAACAAAAACCCTATAAGAAAATTGTTTATAATGACTTTAAAAAAGATTTATAAGGAGTTTGTGAAATGCTCATGATTGTATTACCTATGGTATTTCAGACTATGTTATACCTAAAAATTTTTACCTAATGTTAACAAACAGAAGAAAGGATGCCAAAAGAAAATTTGATGTCAAGTAAGAATTGAAGAGGCCTTTTCTGAAATAAACTCTTAGATGCCAAAGACCCTCGTGTTTATGATCAGCTACAGGTAGAGCAGCATACTCAAACTGAGTATGAGTTTACATATTTTACATTTTTTAACTTAAATAATTAACTTTTGTGAAATGGAGAGGTATATAAAGCCTCATTTCAGAGATATGGGGCACAGGCAGAGGAAAAATAAGTGATACTTTTATAAAGCCAAATAGTGGGTCATTGGAAGCCTAGGATTTTGAAATGGGCTTTCTACTGATCATAAAAATCTATTAATTCTGTGGGGGTGGAATATTTTTCTTTTCTAAAATTATAGCGATTTCATTGGCTTTCTTTTCATTGTGTTGTTATTTATGGCTTACTCTCACACCATTTAGATGGGTTAAAAGAATATTACTTGTCTCAGTGCCACTTAAAACTTCACTGACCTTTATTGAGTTGGATCAAAATAATGATCAGCATCTCTGATGATGTCAGAGATTTAAATGTGATTTATTGGAGACCAATGATCTCAATGACCCTCAAGATAAAATATCAAAAGTTTAGGTTTGAATGTAGTCTTCCAAAGACTTATTTCTACTATCTGGGGTAGACAGGAGAGAAAAACAAAAACAAAACAAACAACAGGAAGGAAAGAATATACACTTCTACTAAAACTGAAGTCTCCAAATATTCTCCATCACTTTACTAAGCACTGTTTAGTACATATTTATAAAACTGTTATAAATTCTTTCATTATAATGTACTAACATTATGTAAATTCTAAAACACAAACAGAGAGAAATCCAAAAATGTAAAAACGTATATAGTACAGATAACTTTGGTAAATTTTAGTGACAGAAAATGCTGCCTTCTCTTGAAAATCTCATTTAATACCTGATCATAGAGGGTTCAAAGACTTAGGTCAGTTTACCCCCATCTTTTGCTATGAGGACTATTAATAGTTAAAATAGATACCACAAAGAGCTATGAAAGAAGTACAAAATTGGCTTCATGTACTCAATTATGATACTCAAATTTCAACTTCATGCACTAATTATACAAAGATTACAGCTTAGTATATTTCTCTAGTAATTTTCTGACTTCCCTGATATCAATCAGTTTTCCTTTCAAAGCTGTTTTTTTCTTTAATGTTTAACAAATGGTGTCTAAATCCACTGAGATGCCATTTGGAAGATTTTCAATCATGTTAGAAAATTGTTTCCAAATTTACTAAATTTTCATATATGAGAGTTTTAAGATACTGTGCTCATGCTATTTTGTAAAAGTTTTTATTTGTAATAGCTTTGTTGAGATCTAATTGATGTTGCATAAAAATACAACCATTATAAGTATGCAATGCAGTTTTATTTAGTAAGTGTGTAATTGTGCAACCATCACCATTTAGTTCCAGAACCTTTCCATTGCATGAAAAATTTTTGTCATAATAATTTATTCAATCTTTCCATCCCACACCAAGGTAATCATTGATCTGCTATCTGTCCCTATATTTTTGCTTTAATAAAGTTTCATATAGATGTTATCACACAACATATGGACTTTTGTAGCTGACTTTTCCCCTCTTAGCATAATATATTGGAGGTTTATCCATGCTATGACATGTATCAGCAGTTCATTATTTTTATTGTTCAAAAGTATTCCATTACACAGCATTTTATCTAAATCATTAGTTGATGGACATTTGGATTATTTCAGGGTTTTTTTTTCCTATTACAAACTCTACTGTAATAATTCATGTAGAAATCTTTGCTGGGCATATTTTATTTCACTTGAATAGATTTCTAGAAGTAGAATTGCTGGGTCATGAGGTATGTTTATATTCTAAAGAAAATGTTAGTTTTCAAAAGTGGATATACCAACTAGCACCTATGGGAGTTACATTCTTCCACATCTTGCTCACCACTTGGTATTGTCAATCCTTTGCCTTATGCATACTCTAGTAGTTGTGTAGTCGTATTGTATTGTGGTTTTAATGAGCATTTCTCAAAAGATTAATGATGTTGAGCATCCTTTCATTTGATTAGTAACCATTTGTATAATTTTTTGCCTCCCCCCTTTTTTTTGTCCTTAGGGACGCACCTTAGGCATGTGGAAGTTCCCAGGCTAGGGTTCAAACTGGAGTGGCAGCTGCTGGCCTATGACATAGCCACAGGAATACAGAATTGGAGTCACATCTGCAACCTATGCTGCAGCTTGCAGCAACAGCTGATCCATAACTCACTGAGCGAAGCCAGGGATTGAAACTGTATCCTCATGGATACTAGTCAGGTTCCTAACCTGTGAAGCCGCAATGAGAACTCCTATTCTGACCATTTTCAAATTGATTTATTTGCTTTATTTTTGATGTTTAGAACTTATTTATATATTCTAGACAAAAGACCCTTATCATATTATACTTTACAAAGATTTTTTCCCCCCAGTTTATAGCTTTTCATTTTCTAACTGATGTCTCTTGAAGAACAAAACACTTTTTTTTCTTTGCTTTTTACGGCCCCACCCATGCCATATGGAGGTTCTCAGGCTAGGTGTCTAATTGGAGCCACAGCTGCCGGCTACACCACAGCCTCAGCAACACTGGATCTGAGCTGCATCTGTGACCTACACCACAGCTCACAGCAACACCAGATCCTTAACCCACTGAGCAAGGCCAGGGATCCACCCGCAACTTCATGGTTCCCAGTCAGATTCATTTCCACTGCACCATGATGGGAACTCCAACACTTTTTTTTTTAATAAATTCCAATTTATCAATTTCTTCTTTTATGGATCATGATGTTGAGTCATATCTAAAAAATCCTTGCCTAAAGCAGGGTCACAGAGATTTTTGTACTTTGTCTTCTTTCCTAAGTCTTATAATTTCAGTTCTTAGGTTTGTGATGTATATTTAGTTATTTTTTCTGTATGGTAGGAAGAGTATAAGTTCATTATTTTGCACATGAGTGTCCAATTATTCTAGCATCATTTCTTAAAAAGGCATCCCTTTTCTCATTGAACTATCTTGGCTTCTTTGTTGAAAATTAATTGGCCATCAATGTAAGGACTAATTTCTGTACATTTTATTCTATTTTGTTGATCTAAATGGCTGTCATTATGACAAAATTATATTTTATCATTGTAACTTTAGAGTAACTTTTGATATTGAATGTTGTAATTCCTCCTACATTGGTTTTTTTTTTTTTTTGATGTTACTGTTCCTATGTTTGTCCATTTAAAAATGGCTTGTAATTTCTACAAAAGGTGCGTGTTGGGATTTTAATAGGGTCACATTAAAATTATAGTCAGAGATCTTATACTTCTTTTCTAAAATTTATTCCTAAATATTATATTCCTTTTCATGTTATCATGAATAAAATTGTTTTCTTAAGTTCATTTTCAAATTACTCGTTCTTAGTACATAAAAATTCAACTGATTTTTGTATCCTGGTCTTATATCTTGTTACCTTAAATTTATCACTTCTAGTATTACTTTTTTTGTATATTCTTTAGGATTTTCATGCATAGAATTATATCATTTGTAAATAAAGACAGCTTTACTTTTTCCTTTCCAATCTATATGTTTTTAATTTACATTTCTTTTCTTATAACAGCTAAAATGTCCAGTAAAATGTTGAACAGAAGAGATGAAAGTGGACATCATTTTATTCTCAGTCTTAGTGGGACAGCATTCAGCTTTTACCATAAATGTGATGTTAACTGTAGGTTTTTCACAGATACATTTTATCACATTGAGGAAGCTGCCTTTCATTGCTAGTTTTTTGGGTTTTTCACTTGTTTGTTTGTTTGGCATTTTCATCCTGAATAAGTATTGGATCTTGTAAACTGCTTTTTCTTCATCTGTTTTCATCTTCATTTTTTTTCTCATTTTAAAAAATCTATTAAACTACAGAACAAATGGGAGTTCTTGACTTCTGATTCCTGACAAGATGAGGTACTAGCAGGTCCTGCTGACTTGCTTGTTCCTCAAGTTCAACCCCAGAGATGCATAGAAGCTGTAACCAATTGTGTGGAAGCCTTGGGATGGCAATTAGCTGACCTAACGTATAAAGGAGACAGTGACCCAGAGAGGGAAAGGGATGGCTGCTGTGGTCAGAGAACAGGATAGGGGCAGAGATCTTGCTCTTATTTTCTCTCCCCTGCTTCTTTGGCCAGCTTATTGCTACCTCTATGAAGCAGACAGAGAACTATGTAGTTAAGAAAAATGAGATCATATTTTCCCTGAATTTATCTTAGGAGAACTTCAAACCTAATATCTTAAACAGCATTTTAATGTGGTGATCATTTGCTGTTCCAGAGTTGGCACTGAGTCAAGCACTGCAGACTGTTGACTTGCCAGGTGCCCTGCATCCATCTGATAGCCTTCTTCTGCTCTGGGCTTCACTGAAAGCTGGTGGCCATATGGGGCCGTCAGTATTTAGCATACTTCCAATAAATGTTCACTTATGAGGATTGACACATTCATTTTTGACAGATAGTTTTGTTAGATAAAGAAGTCTTGATTGACAGGGTGTTTTTTCTTTTAGCACTTTGAAAATGTCTTTCCACCACTTTCAGGTTTCCCTCGTTTCTGATAAGAAGTCAGCTGCTAATTTTATTGTGGTTCCATTGTACATGATGAGTTGATATTCTCTTTTTGCTTCAAAAATTCCTCATCTTGTCTTTCAGCAGTCTCTGATGCATCTAGGTGGCTCAACTTATGTGTATCTACTCAGGATTTATGGTGTTTCTTGGATCTGTAGATTAAAATTTTTATAAATCTGGGAAGTTGTAGGCCATTGCATCTTCAAATATTTTTTACATATCCTTCTATTCTTCATTTCCTTCTCTTACCCACAGTTGTCCCAGGAGTTTCTGAGGCTCTATTTTTCTTTTAAAGTTTCTATTTTTCACACCAGATAGTTTCTGTGGGTCTAGAATTTCCACTTGGTTCTTATTTATAGTGTATATTTCTCTATTGAGAGTCCTCATTTGTTGAGTCATTTTTAAGTTATAAACATATTTATAGTAGCTGTTTTGGATTAGCTATCTACTAAATTCAACAAGTAGGCCCACTCAGCATGTCTACTGGTGACTTATTTTCCTCAATTTGAGTCACAATTTTCCTTTTTTTTTTTTGGCTAGTCTCATAATTTTTTGTCGGAAACTAGGTATTTTACATAAAACTTTGTAACAATTTTGGGTAGAGTCTGGTTTTCCTTCTGAGATGTTTTATTAAAACAGTAATTACTAGAACTTAAACTTCAAAATCAGTTTGCCCTGAGTAGTGGGGCTACTTATGTCTCTGACAAATTTTCCTATTACATTTTTATTTTTTAGTCTGGTTCCAAAAAGAAATTAGTATAAACGATTCTAAAAATAGTATAAACATATAAAATAAATTTTAATATTTTCTTTCTATACCACACGTTGTGGTAAAATGACCCTACCCGGAAAAAGGAATCATATTGCTCATCTTCTCAAAGTTCTTCTCCTGTTCCTAACTTCAAAGGAGGAAAACTGAGAGTTGAGAAATATCAGGCTTTGAAGTTGGGGAGTGGGGAGGAATAGATACCACAGTAAGTGAAGTTCTTTTACCCAAATTAAGTTGGCAATATTTGGAACTAGGCAGCTCATTCATTTTCTATTCTTTGCTCTTTAGAAATTGTTAGATTGTTGCTCTTCACAGTTCAATAAAATAGTCATAATACATGTTTTGTTTTGTTGTAAATATTTGCATAATATTTTAGTGAAACTTTTTGATTATAAAGAACAAAGACTCACTAAAGGCAAACCAGGAGAAGAATGAATTGGGGTGATTATGCAACATATCTCTTGAAGTGATATCTCTACTCCCATGTTTACTGCAGTATTATTCTCAATAGCCAAGATGTGGAAACAACCTAAATGTTTACTGGCAGATGAATGAATAAAGATAATGTATGTATATACAGTGGAATATTATTCAACCACAAGAAAGGAAGATAGCCAGTCATTTACAACACAGATGGAACTTGAGCACACTTTTCTAAGTGAGATAAGACAGATGGAGAAAGATAAGTACTGTATGATATCATTTATATGTGGTATCTAAAAAAGCCAAATTTGTAAAAATCAAGGTTACAATGGTGATTACCAGGGGATAAGGGTGCAGAAATTTGATTGTTGTTGGTTAAGACTACAAACTTCAATGAGTGGCAAATAAGCCATAGAGATCTAAAATACTGTATAATGAAGATAGATAACAATGCTATATTAGAAATATGTAATGTGATAAACATCACAACAATTTCAATCATATTACAATATATAAAGGTATCAAAGTAACATACTGTATACCTTAAATTAACACAATGTTACAAATCAAATATATTTAATTAAAAAAAAAATCTCAGGATTTCCCTGGTGGTTGAGTGGTTAATGAATCGCCACTGTCACTGTTGTGGCTCAGGTTACTATGGCTCAGGTTCGATCCCTGGCCTGGGTGCAACCAAAAAAAAAAAAAAAATCTCATGGAACAATAAGAAATGAAGTATATTCTGTCTTCATAGGGAGACTAAGAACCTAGAAAACATCAGGACCAAGGCAATTGTTCTCTCTGGCTTACTTGTTCTCTCAAATTTCCAGGAGGAAAAAAAAAATCTGATTGGTATAAAACCAAAAATCTGATTAGTATTATTACAGGTTATGGTTCAATGGTCAGCACCATTTGAATCAGATCCCCAGCAGGGCTGCTCCCACAGCCAGATGCAAGGTCATGAGGCATGCAAGACTGCTTACTTCAAGGACTATGGATATTGGTACTTGGAAATATGTCTACTATACCTACCAGATGTTTGATGTCTTTCTGACTTTATGAGGTTGTTAAATTTGCATGATTTTATGATGTTCCAAAAGACAGAACAACCTGAATGTTTCAAATGGAAAAAAATGTTGGCAACTCTTTTTTTTTTCTTCTTCTTCTTTTTAGGGCTGTACCTGTGGTATATGGAGGTTCCCAGGCTAAGGGTCCAATCAGAGCTACAGCTGCCAACCTATGCCACAGCCACAGCAACACCAGATCCAAGCGGCATCTGTGACCTACACCACAGCTCATGGCAATGCCGGGTCCTTAACCTGCTGAGCAAGGCCAGGGAAGGAACCCGCATCCTCGTGGCTACCAGTTGGGTTCCCAACCCACTGAGTCACAACAGAAACTCTCACAATTCTTATTTAAATTGCTTGACAAAGCTGTTTCAACTGCTCTCCCCCAATATTCAGAGTTATTAGCCTTAGCTTTGAATATAACTTCATGCCAAAAGCACATACAGCCAGTTCTTCCCACCTAGGTCCCTTCCCTCATAGAGGAGAAGAGAGAGGTCCTGATAGAGATGAGGTCTGAGGCCTTTGTCTCTTAGGAGGCTACGTGGCAGAAACCTCTACTCTGCTCTGCCATACATTACCTCACTTTTCCATGTTGAACCTCTAGTCCCATCTTTTTCTAATTATCTCCCAACATTACTGATTCCAATTTTTCATTGTTGGAAGTCAAATTCTTCCAAAGACTAAAAGAAGGATTAATGAATGTTGGCTTTCTTTAGTGTGGGAGGCACTTCAGTAGTACAAGGCATTATGGATGCTATAGTCATGATCATGACATGTTCTGGATCCTTTAGGAGAGGAGGCTCACAAACAAATAACTGTATCATGGAGTGCTGACTGCCACAGTAATACACTATGGAGAGGAAACAAGAGTGTGGTAAGATCAGGAAATTTTCAGAAAAGGCTGTGCAGTTAACTCTTTGGTTGGGCCTCTAAAGACAGGGGAAGATTTGCATATTCAGAGAATGAACTGGAAGCAGGATACAGCCAATTCTGCAATCCTGAGTAGAACTGTTATTAAGCTCTAGCATCTTCTCTCAGGACAAGTTTATTCTGCTCTCTTTCCCTCATTTGCCACCTGCCTCTGTTTTAACATTCCTTGCAAAAAACAAATAACCCCTCCTCCCAACTATCAGTTGGTGGGTTTTGTGGAGTTCTTATCGTCACTGCTCCCATCTCCTCCAGGGGCATCTAAGAATAAGAGAGTGTCTCTGCTTCTTCCTTTTCCTTGCTGCCTCTGCTAGTCTTTGACATGAATTCACTACCAGTCATTATAGGCTAATAGGAAAATAGCAAACATTGGAAAATTACAATGTTTTCATGATCATAAATGGTTCAGGTTGACTTCTTTCTGAGATGGCAATTTCAAAGTTTCCTTGGACTTATGCTGTTTACTTTTGTTCTTGATGATGCCCCATAGCCAGCTGAAGCAGAGGCTGTATTTCCTACTTCTATTTTCCAGCAGTTAGACCCACCAAGGTAGTATGGCTAGCTGGTGAAATGCTTCCTCTTCTCAAGTAAATAGTTTGCATTCCAATGGAGCCTCAGCTGGGGACAATAGTTTCTACCCTTAGCTGGAAATGTAGAATTGAGGCCTTGCAATCTGCAAGTAAAGAGTACTTTTGTAGAGGAGAACTTTTATTGGCAAATAAGTTAGGATTCTGTGGACAAAGCACAATCTTCAGAATCATTTCTGCTGTATTTAAGGGCAAAACACTGGGATCAAAAAAAAATTCTCTTCAAATTGTTTCTTGGTGAAAGGAAAAGTCAATAGGTGGATATGGAAGTAGGCTAGACCGAAGGTGGTGTTACTTACCAAAGGTCAGATATTTGCAAGGTATAGGAAAAAAATTTATGGAGAAGAGGATGTAACGTATGATGTAAGAGAGCAATTATAATCAATGGAGGAAAATTCTGGGGTGGGAGGATGGCCAATGTTTAGGAGCACAAGTGGAGTGTGAGCTTAGAACAGAAGGCTGGCACCATTCTCAGCCAGGACTGAGAAAGAAGTGATGAAGTGTGAAAATTGAGACTGAGGTTTAGGAAAGTTCAGTTGAGGAACCTCATGGTGGATGCTCAGACAAGTGGGAGGCGAGATGGTTTGCAGAACTGGAAGAAGACCAAGTACAGTGGAGTCTTGAGGAGAGCAGAAATAGGACAGATTTGGGAGAAGTGCCTTGAATAATGTCCTTGGATCAGTGTCCTGGATAACTGCCCTCCTGAACAGGAAAGGAATTTAGAGAATTAGTGAGGACCCAGCTAAGTGTGGAGAGCATAAACTTTTAGGTGAACAAAGTGATTTCTTTATCAACCAGTAATTCTTAGTTGAGCAGGAGCAAGTTCAAAAGAACTCTTTCAACAGAGCATAAGAACAATAAAATAATAATAATGTTGAATGACAAAATTTTAAGGGAGATAAGTCATGGTGGATTTTAGTAGCATTTTAGTCATTACACATATGAAATACACAATATCAAAATAGTCATCAAACATGTGATCTGAGAAAAATGTAAAAAAAGATTATCATAGTTAAAAAATCAATTTTTTTAATTTTCTTTTTATGCTAGCCTAAAACAAGAGAAAAGGAAATACCAAAGTTTTTCTTTCCATTCAATATAACTTCCATTCATTATTATTAAACATTTTTAAAAACCAGGTCACTGGTATCTTGTTAGTACATTAATACTAAAAAATGAATCTTATTTACAAAAATTTTCATTTTACTTTTTCTATTCTTCTATACGCAAACATCAAAAAGAAAAAAGAGGGGGGCAGGAATTGAAAGCATGATAAGCTAATTTCCATGACAGCAAGGCATGAGACAACAGTCCAGGGCCCTTGCTAATTTCTTCCCAATTCTGGAAATGTTTAGGGAGAACACTCATATGTTCAGCTGTTTAGTTCCACAGTTCAATCATGCATAGAATTGTCAGCTAAATTCAAATTTTACTATGAATTATGAGATGTTTTTCTACTCAAGGTAACAATTCTTACCTATTTTTGTAGTTTTCAATTATGGTAAACTAAAAACCAAGAGCAACACGTATTATCCAATTTAAAATTCAGGACAGTAGTTAGACATATGTAGCTTGCACACACATTAATCTGTTTCTCTCAACAAAATATTTGTAATTTCCAAAATCCTATCAGCTTTTTCACACAATATGGTCCCTCCAACATGAAGGGCAGTAACATAAACATAATCTTACTAAAAAGATTAGTATAAAAACCGGCAAAATCACCAAAGAAAAGGAATGTAATAGTATCAGTGCCTACATTATAAAGCAATATAAGGTTTAAAAGCCTAATATTTTCATGAAGTCCTACTTTAACAGCTAGTGTCTAAATTGAAAGTTATTTACAAAAAAATATGGTATTGGAAATCTAGCACAGAGTGACTTTAATGAAAGCAAAGCACTTATAATTAAAACTCTAGATTTTTGTGTATACTAATTCCACACCTCAGTTCATTTTTTAGTCATATTTAGAGATAAATTAGAAAATACCCATAAAACAAAATCCATCAAGTGTAATCTATTTCCTTTACTCTCTTCTGAAATCATCAGAAGGCTTGAAGGATCAACTCTATCACCTGGATCTTTCCCTACCCTGTAACCTCTTAGGGGAAAGTGCATGCACCTGTCAAGCTCATAGCGCAGAATGCACACACAGATGGGTGTTTAATAAATATCCTTCAGTGGAGATATTAGAGGTTTGCTTTGGGAAACAGGGAACACCTCATCTCAAGTATAACTCGTTGACATCCATCATACAATATGTCAATCTGCTTCCTCACCAAAATATCATCCAAAGGAAATCATTTCTGAGTCTCCTTTAAGTCTTTAGACTGAAAATTTTGAGGCAAGATGCGCCCCAGGGAAGTGGGAGTGGCTGGGAAGAACAAACAGAATTCATGTGGATCAGTGACGTCAGGAAGAAGCAATGATTTAAGGGATGGGGTGCAAACTCACCTGGAGAAGCAGAAGCTGAATGCATGTCAAAGGTTAAAGGGCAGAGGCGCAGGGACTCCCCAGTCTCAGGAAAAGTGAAACGCCCACTCCCAGGCTCTTAAGGATTCGTATGGAGGCTCAGTTGTTCCTGCCTTTGACTCCAGGGACAAACCCTGTCATGCACAGCTGGGGTTGACAGGAAGGCAAAGCAAAAGCCGCTCCAGATTTTAGAGACAGTACTCAGGAATCCCCCAGTAGTTCTTTCCCCCACCCCCTCCCGCGCCGAAAGCCAGAAACACCTTCATCCTCGCTCGCCGCCTTCTCCCGGCCCTCTTGCTCTTAACAGCATCGGTCTCTATGGCGACCTGAAACCTCAGCCCTTATTGGCCCGTTCAATATGAGGGCCGGGCCAATGGGGAGGGTCAGCCTTCTCCTTCGGACCAATGGGGTTGGCAAGGAGCAGGTCCGGAGACGGCGGCGTGCTGACGTTCCCGGGAGCCCGGGGCTGGCTGGGCAGGCGGGCTGGTGGCTGGGCGGGTGGCGGCGGCGGCCTCTGGGCAGTAGAGGGGGCTCCGGGGCTGAGTCTGCGTCGACGCCGGCCGCGGAGGCGGCGCCATGGGCAAGGGATAGAGGGGCAAGTTGACCACCGCCGCCACCGGGGGTGGTGGGAGAGCCGCTGCGGGGTAGGGGGCGGGTGGGGGAGGGAGGGGCGGGCAGCCGCTCGGCAGCGGCACTTTTTTAATTTTGTGGGGGTGCCGCAGCGGCGACCCCTCGGCGCCAATGTTCCCGATCCCCGGAGCGACGACGGCTGCTGCCTAACCTGGAAAGTAAGTGTGCGGACTCGCGGGAGGGCGCTGAGGCTCCTGCCCACGAGACCCTCGGCCCTCGCCCCTCGCGCCAGAGCCGGGACCTGCCTGTGAGGGGCACCGGGAGGGGTGGGGGACGGGCGCCTCCCTCCCGTTACTCTGTCCCCAGTGCCTCGCGCGGCCGCCTCGGCTTTCCTGCCCCGCCTCATGTTCCTGCCCGCACTCGCCTGCCTGCTCCCCTCCCCCCGGCAGGCGCACAAGTTTCACCCTCCATTTGCTTTTCCCGGCGACTACTCTCCGCGGGTTGTCCCCTACATGCCACGCACGACCCCTCCCCACGTTAGCCTTTTTTGGGTCGAGGTCTCCCAGCCCCAAACTTGAGCACTACGCCAAGCCCTCCTGGACGTCTGCCCGGAGGCTTCCCCTCTCCTGCCCGCCTGGCATGCCGCCCCGCGCCCCTAACTCTCCTGGGCGCCCGCCTTCCTCAGCCCTCGGGGCTGTCTATCCGTCCTTACAGCCCCAACTCTTGCATCTTGGCTCTTTCCCTTTCCTCCCACGTCTCTTCTGCCTGTACCGTCTTGCGTTTGCCCTCTTAGTCCCGCGCTCCTTGCCGGTCCAGCCCACCCCCTCACTCCAGCGCGCCCCTCTTTTTTCGCCGCTTATCCTCACGCTCCACCCCTCGGTTCTCCAGCCCCAGGCTTCCCCGACTGCCCTCTTGCGCTGCCGCTTCCTTCTCTCCCTGCCAGGAGTTGAAGAGGAGCTGCGGCGCCCCCCTAGCGGATCCCGTGTCCCTGCCCGCTGCTGGGGCTGCCCAGCCCTCTCTCCTTTGCCCCCTACTCGAGAAGAGAGAGGGTGAGCAACTGGGCCGAGATTTGGCTGCGTGTTGGCTGAGTGCGACAAACAGCGAGCGCGGGCAGTAGAGGCGCCGCGGCGGCAGTGGCCGCGCGGGGCGCAGCAATAAGCAGGTGTGTGTGTCCGGGGGGAACGCGCACCGCGGGCTCCTTGGCTGGCGACCGATTGTGCAGGAATGCGAGGAATGCACCAGGGGCATAGTCCGCTCGGCCCGCAGAACTAGCGTCTACCCGGCCCAGCTCTCTCCGCGCAGCCAGAGGTCACCGGAGCATCTTCGGAGCTGGTGAGCCTCGCTCCCCTCCTCTTCTCCCTTTGCTTTTCTCCATGCGGCAGAGAGGGCGGCGGAGGGGAAGCGCAGCAGTTCTTTCGGGCTTCAGCTAGCCTTTCGCCTGAGATTTTGCTGCATTGGTCTCCAGGACCGTGAATTTCGGGCCGGTGTTTTTGTAGCCAAGGTTATTGATCATTGCACAAGGTTCTTGGCTAGTTTGGTTTGTAAGATTTGAATAGTGCCTGGTTTTTAGGAGGGTTTTCTGAAAATCCGCAGGGAAGGGTACCGAAGGTTCTTAGAGTAATGAGCTTGCAACCAACATATTTTAGCTCTATCAAAAAAAAAAAAAAAATCGGTTAATGCTCATGGACGGGGATGTATTGCAGGAGGGAACTTGAATGCATCACTTTGCTCTCATAAGAATTGTAATTTTTTCCTCGCATACTTGGCTGTGTTTAGACCTCTTATACATAATGAATAGAAACAGAGAAGCAGTGTTTGGTCAGCGATGGGACAGATAGAACTGTCTGGTACAGTTAAATTCGGGGCGTGTCAGTTACCATTGGAAGTAACACGGGTACTACAAGATCATGTATATTTCAAGATGTAATTTATTAGTTGAGGTCGCAGTTTCTTTCTTTCCTTTTTATTATTGAGTTTGACCGAAAAATAAAAATACAGCCCTATAACTTTTAAAGAACAATAGTTATTTAATATGTTGAAAATACAAAATGATCAGTATACATTTTTGGTCAAATTTTATTTTCCTTGATGCAGAAAAGCAAATTTTTGACAGAAGGTGCTTTTCTAGACTTGGGCTTGGATTCTTTTATTTTAAAAGGTAAAGACTGCTTCCCTTTTTGAATGCAATGTATTTTTATGGAAGTTATCTTCATTTCCGATGCCTGTGAAACAGGGGAAATGGTAACATGAAAATGGGGGCAACTAATGTCCAAAATAAGTGTTTCTGGATGTAGAAAAGCATACTATATGTGCTTTTATTTGACACAGTTTGCTTTAGAGGTTGGATTTACTAAAAGCCTCCCCACAGTTGGCTATATTGTATCAGATTCAGGAAAATAATAAGTTGATTGTTCAACTATCTTCCAACACCCTTGTGGAGGGATCAAGGGCATTGAAAAGTATAAGATGAGAGACTTTTATTTAGTTAAGGACCAAATGGAAAGGGAAAAAAGAAAAAGAAAAGCCTTTATGATGGGAAAGATTGTGTCTTTTGGCTGCTACATTGTTTTTCAGGTATGTTCATAATAAGTGGACCTTTTAAATTAGAGCTAGTAACACTGTGTTGAATATTGGGAAGTGTTTGGAAATGCCATTGGGAAATTTATTATGTAACACTCTCCTCTCAGCAGAGTTTAATGTGCTTATTTGATATGATGTGAAGATTAGAAAGTAAAAGGGCATTTTATTTCTCTGCTACATTAGAAATTGAAATATCTCCATGTATATAGAGAATGTACATATGTGTGTGTGTATATATATATATATACACACATATATACACACTCATTTATATGTATGTATGATTGCTGCGAAAGTAGTTTTACATCTTTTAAATAAAGGTAGACCAGTTAGAAATATATTCTATTTGTTATAGATATTTGAAGAAAGGAAGTTTTAAAACTGGTGATTCTTCCCAATAAAATAACAAACTGTTTTGACTAAAGTGCATTCCCTCACCAGCCCCCACAATTATATAAGAGAAGGTGCTACATTTCATGTCTTATATGGAACAGTCTAAATTGGGGGACTCAGTATCTATCCAGTTATCTTAATTCTTATCTGAACAGTTTTGGAGGGAGATAGAAGAACAGGGTAGGGATGGAAAGTGCGCACAAAGGTAAGCAGAAAGTAGGAGCAGCTGGCATTCACCTGGGGGGAAAAAAGATATTGTTGCATTTATAAGCTGAATAAACCAAATGTAATTCTGAGCTGTTTTAATATAATTTGAATTTAAAGAAACTGCTACCAAACTCAGTTTAACAAAAACTTTAACAATTATATGACCTTGAGTATTTTGGTTATCTATATTATGTCATAATTAAAAATTTATTTCTTTTCTGTTCAAATTGGGAAAGTAAATTTAAACTTTTAAATTCACTTAATTTTTAAACATTCAATTATTGCCGGTTTTCAACTGAGCTCTTTTCTTGCCATTGACTAGAGGTTGATTTAAATAGAAATTTTTTTTTACCCTGGATCATGCCAATCATTTAAGTCCAGTGCTTTGAAATATTAAAGTATTTTGAGAATGCTCTATAATCTATTTTTTGTTCCGTTTTAGTCAAGATATATGTCCATAATTTGCTTAATTCTAAAATAGACATTATCTCTTTATTTTTAACTGGAAGATGAAATAGAGGTTATTCTAGGGCTTAACCATTCATGGAATTGTATGTCACTTTGGGAAGCTGACTTCACACCTTCAATATACTGGGAGATAATTACTTCCTCAGTGTGTTAAATGGTTTTATAGTGTCTTTCCTGCAATGAAGGGGGAAGAAGAATCTGAGTCATTACACCAATGGAATGGATATGTTAGGAACATTAAGTGACTGTTTCATGCCCAAACTGTTACTACAGGTAGCTGCAAACAGAGAGAGACAGAAACAGACAGACAACATAAAACTTTAATATATCTGGATATAAGCCTTCATATACTGCCACTAGTGATGATAATGGCCAGCAAGTTAGTTTGGTGCCCAGCAGTTAAAAAATAACAGATTTTTTTTCTGATAAGGGGATCAAGCCCTAAGTCAAACAGCGGTAATTCATGTGTTTGCTGGTTTCAGATGAGAAGTTGTACAACATTCAAAAGTTGCTCCCACTGTCACTTCAGTAATTCAGTGGCGTTATCTTCATCTTTTGGAGGCTGTGTTACCAGAACTAAATTGGGCATATTACATGATGGGGCTCTTCAATTAAACTTAGAATGCTACAGACATTCCATTTGTCGTTGGTCTAAATTTTTTTTTTTATAATTTAGATAAACTTTTATTTGATATACCAAATGAATGTCAGCTACATTGTTGATCATTTCATTATTCATAGTCTTAATAATATTATAGTTTATTATGACTCATAATGATGCATTGCAGGTAAGAAAATGTCATTGGAGATTGGATTGTAAATTTTTAATACTATATATAAATTAAAATATGGAAGTGTCTGAATTATTTTAAATCATGCCATTGAGGAGCATTTTTCATGAACTAAAGAATGCTTGCTGTTTGGTTAGATGCCAGTCCCTGTAGTCAGATATTATATCATAGAGCTCTCACAAAGTCCAGAACTCACAAGGGCACTTGGCTATTTCTTCAATAGCCAAGTCATGTTTAACTTCTCTAGTTATTATCTTATTAAATATGAACTTTGTGAGTTGCAAATATCAAAGGGTGTTTATCCTGCTCCCCTCTGATCTGGATCCCTTTCCCTGTGCCAACCCCCACCCCCAACTCATCTGCTTGGAGAGACAGAGAAAGACCCTTTTCAGGGACCACTGATGTAGAATATACAAGTTAGTGCCTAGTGTTCCAGGGTGAATTTTAAATATGTTTGGGTTTTTGTCATAAAAATGATACTATATATGAAAGTTAGTTGAAATGTGAGGTTAAAGAGGGGGGCTATTAGGATACTGTGCAGGCTTTTGAGGCCTGGATTGGAACTTGGAATACATTTTTTTCATGGACATCCATAGCTCATGTACAAACAAACTTTAAAAACACTGGGTAGGTGGTGTCTGATATTCTGGTCCACTGTCAGCGCTCCCTTACTTTGCAAACATGAGGAGGAAGTAAAGAGCATCCTAAGCCAGAAATTAGGAGATCTGCCCTTAGACCTTATGACCTCAACCAACCATTTAACATTTAGGTTACAGCTTCCTACTTTTAAAGATGCAGGGATTGGATTGGATTGATATAAGATATATTTCAGCTCAGGTTTCCCAAAGTTCTGTGTCGGTCCTGTTTTTCCTCCCACCTCCACCCCAAATCATAACAGTGGGAAGTTGGGATTCTCTTTTGAGACTTTTTTTTTTTTGGTCTTTTTTTTTGTCCTTTTAGGGCCATACCCACAGCATATGGAGGTTCCTAGGCTAAGGATCTAATTGAAACTGTAGCCACCAGCCTATGCCAGAGTCATAGCAATGCCAGATTTTTTGAGCCTTTTGAAGCTCCTTCATGTTCATCTTAAGTAGCTTTTTTTTTTTTTCCTTTAACAGTATAATTTTGGGAAGTGAGTGGAAGGGAATAAAGCATGTAATGTTTTTAAGGTCTCTGTCTACCCCTACTGCAGTTTAAGGTGAACCATGGTAGTCTTTGGAATTTTACCTTCACACTGAGGGAAGCCCAGGAGAAGTGTCATTATAAGGCAGTGAGGTGTTGTAGTTAGCAGCCATAGTGTCATAGTTCAATTCTGGCTCTTCTGCTTGCTAGGTTTGTAACTTGGTAAATTAGATACTCTCCCTAGATCTCATTTTGCTATCTGTAAAACAGTAACAAAACTCCCCACCTCATATGGTTGTTGTGAGGACTAAATAGGTTCATAACATGTAAATCACCTACAGCAGGGCTTGGCTCAAGGCCAGCACTTAATATATATTTTTGTTCTTACACTGTGGTACTTGATGCTTTCTGTGTCATCTGCTATATGCCAGCCACATTATTGGCTTGTTTTCTGTGATCTTAGTCATTAGTCATATGATTATTAATCTAAATAGGATATTTCAGGGAAGAAATAAACTGTTGAAGAAGAATTATATCATAAGCTTGATAGTTTGCAAGAGATTACCTTTAAAGAAGAGATGCCAGCAAAATAAATCAACTAAGGACCTTTTTAAAATAGGGAAGTTAGACTTTCCTTAGGCAGGCAGTACTTAGAGACTTAGAGGCATGTGAACACCACTAACCAACATATGTAGGAGGTTTGGGTAAACATACCTCAATAAACTGTTATATTTAAAAGGTAAAGACTGATAGTACTATATCACAGGAACACTTACACAATATAAAATATATATCTTTTAAATGTTTATACAACTATTGTATTTGTAATTTTAGTGGTAGTCATTTTATACAATGTCTTTGCTAGTAAATTATATGAAGAAAGTGTTAATGTTAATTATTTATGGACTAAAATGCACCTTGTGAATAAACTCTTTAAGCTGCCTTTGCTGTCTGAAATTCACACTTGAAATTGGCAGGAAACTGCCAGAGCAAGAAAGACTAGAAGAAAAGTTTGAAAGATACTTGATGGAAACCACATTCAGTAGTTTAATAGATAGTTTAAAGAGTCTCTGGTCCTAGACCCAGCCATGCTACTAAGCAGGTGTGTCCCATGAGCAAGTCATTTAACTCCTGGGCTCTGGTTTTCTCCTCTTATAAAATGAAAGAGTTGGACATGATGCTCCATAGAGCCCTTCTAGTACTTATATTTCACTATTCTTAGCACAGCAGGCATTCTCATTATGTTACATTTTTTCCTCAGCAAGAGTGTATGGTCTTCTCAAGAATTTATTACAATTCACCCTCTGGAGTAAGGGGAGAAAATTGAAGTTATTCACCTGAAATGCTCAGCTCCTAAAAAAATAAATGTTGTAGCCAGACAAATATTTCTTCCCCATACTGGCTGAATTAGTGGCTACCTTCTTAGACTTATGTGTTAACAACTAGTCTGCCATGCATCTTCGAAGCTTAACTCCTTGTTGAGACTAAATTTTCTAGAAGTTGGATAGAAGTAGAAGGGTAATTTAATTTAGGTGGTGATTAGATGGGACTAGTCTTGTTAAAATGAGAAAGACCCACTTAACATTTGATTTGTCCTCCAAGAAATTAAACATTTGAGGCAGAGTTGCCCCTCAGGGAAAAAAAAAAAAAAATGTTGCTTTTCCTGAACGACTCTGTTTATACTCAATGATGCATATCTCATTTTAGAATATAGATATTTTCACTGAACTCATTTTTTTTCCCCATAGACAGCGTACCAGTGTTCAGAAGTTTGGTGTATTTCAGCAGGATGATATTTTAGATGTGTGCACTTGGATCTGGGGTGTAGTCTTTTTTGTTTGTTTGTTTTGTTTTGTTTTAATGGCCACACCCAAGGCAGATGAAAGTTCCTAGGCCAGGAATTTAGTCCAAGCCTCAGCTGTAGCAAAGCTGGATCTTTTAACCCATTGTACCACAGTGCGAGCTCCCAAATTTGTGGGGTTTTTTAAAGCAATTAAAAGACCCAATGAAGAGATTTTCTTAGATCCTGCTCTCCCCTCACAAAAGGAGGAAAAAAATCCTTATAGAATTTATATGTATATATGTATATCCATGTGCATTAGCTTAAAAATATTGAGAATGGCTGTTTCCTTTTGCTAATGCAGTAACTACATTATTTTTGAAAAGGAGAATCCATTATACTACCAATGTATGCAATATTGATTGAATTCTCAGTGTCATGATCAAAGTGAACACTTGAATAAGCCCTTAAGTTTCTGTATCTTCAATAGAGTTTTAGATATTGAACTCTATATTTTATATGATTGTTGTAAAACACTCATAAAATGGAAACCAGGAGTTTCCACTGTGGCATAGTGGGTTAGTAATCTGACTGCTGCAGCTTGGGTCACTGCAGAGGTGTGGGTTTGATCCCCAGCCCAGCACAGTGGGTTAAAGGATCCCTGCAACTGTCACTTGAATTCAGTCCCTGGGCCAGGAACTTACATATGCCATGGAAGCATCCTTAAAAAAAGAGGAGGTGGGTGGGTGGGTGAGGGAAACCAGTCAAAACCACTTTGCAGTGACTACATCATGTTGTCTGAAACTCGCACTGTGGATTGAATGGAAAACAAGGACTGATCGAGTTAGAACTTCTTATTCCTGAGTACCACCAGGGGTCCAAGTAAGGGAACATAAGCCCTTCAGATATTTGCTGGAGTCCTACTGTGTGTGTGGAGAATTGTGTTCTGTTTTAGATAACTCATTTAAATAGATACGTGATTCATTTTGGTACCATTCAGCCAGCATTCATTTATACTCTGCTCTATAGCAGAATCTGTACTAGGCCTCATGACCAAAAAATGATTTTCCCTAGGGAGTTTTATAGTCTGTGTTGGATTTAGTATTCAGAGTCTCCATTTGCGGAACCTGTGATTAATTTTACAACCTAGTTGGGAGAGATAAGACACATGAACTGGAAAAAATTGTCCCAGAAAACTTTGGTATATAAATAAACATGCAAAATTGTTCTGTAAGTGTTAAGGATGAGCTCTAAAATGACTTCGTATTAACTAGGTTTTGCTAAACCTACTTTTTAGGTGTGTGCTGTGAGATACATTCCCAGAATCTAGATAGGCAGCTACATTAACCACTGTCAGTGGTTTTCTTTGGAAAAAGTGCTCCCTACCCATAATAAGATAGTGATTTTGAAAAGTTTTAATCATGAACCTGATTAATTTGTTTGTATTCTTGAAATACTTTACCTCATAGCCTATGTAAAATGATCGATTGCAATGAAAATGCGTTATTTAGGAAGAAACTTAATTTATACCTTAAGACCTGCATTTTAAGTAAGTTCTTTCACTTTCATATAGCAATACTTTTTATTGTTTTGTGCTTTTCTTTATTCTTTATCCAATTTATGTGCCTTTGTAAGTCCAAACTTATTCTCTGTTATTGAAAATACTCCCTTTCATTGTTATGAATAAACAGAAGAATGTTTTGAAAATCTCTTGTGACATTTGCTAGAATAAATGATCTCATTGAATCTTACCTTGAATGTCAGACTGATGCACTGATGGGAATTTTCCCCTTATTGCCAATTTGTCAATGACTGAATAAGCAGCAAAGTCAGTAAAAGAGAACAGAAAACTCAATTGGACTTTCACAAGAAGTGCTATTATTTTGAGACCAGCAATAAAGAACTCAGCTGTTAAATATCTAACTCAGACTGTCTGTGCATGGAAAATATGTCAGTCTGAAATACTCGGACACATATTGGTGGGTGTCAGACTTTCAATTCTAGAAATAACAAATACTGCTTCTAAGCTACTTGATCAGAACTCTGAAAACAAATTTCCATAGAAGCAACATAAAGACACCATCCTAAGATATAACTGGGGTGTATCAGTTTCATGTTCCCGTGGTCCTCCTCCTTCCCTGAGCTATGTAACAGCAGGGACTTGTCTTTTTACATGACTTAATCTTACCCCTAGTCTTTCTAGATACTTTCATTGAATGAATGGGTTTTTAATTCCAAATTGGAATGCTTTCACCCACTACTATTGGATAAACCTCTCTTTGACTAATATGAGCCCACTTTTCTTTTGTAAACTGTTTGGTCTTAGATAAAAAACTGCATTCTGCCTTGTTTGTTTTTACTTTTTAAAAATTGAAGTATAGTTGATTTACAATGTGGTGCCAGTTTCTGCTGTACAGCAAAGTGACCCTATCACACACAAACACACACGCAAATATGTATATATACCCATTCTTTTTCTCATATCATCCCCCATCTTGTTCTATCCCTAGAGATTGGATATAGTTCCCTGTGCTACACAGTAGGACCTCATTGCCCATTCATTCTAAATGTAATTGTTTGCATCTACTAACCCCAAATTCCCAGTCCGTCCCACTCCCTTCTCTTTGCCCTTGGCAACCTCAAGTCTATGACTTGTCTATGTCTATGACTCACTTTCTGTTTTGTAGATAGGTTCATTTGTGCCATATTTTAGATTCCACATATAAGTGATATCATATGGTATTTGTCTTTCTGTTTCTGATTTACCTCACTTAGTATGAGAATGTCTAGTTGCATCCATGTTACTGCACATGACATTCTTTTTATATGGCTGAGTAGTATTCCATTGTGTATATGTACCACATCTTCTTAATTTATTCATCTGTCAGTGGACATTTAGGCTGTTTCCATGTCTTGGCTATTGTGAATAGTGCTGCTGTGCACATATGGGTGCATGTGTCTTTTTGAATTATAGTTTTGTTCGTATATATGCCCAGGAGAAGGATTGCTGGATCCATTCTGCCTTATTTAAACAATTACTTTTGTAATACAGGCTGCCAAATAAATAATTCTTTATATCAAATTATTGCTAAATAAACAGTAAATAGATTTTTTTTTTTTTTTTTTTTGGTCTTTTTGCCTTTTCTAGAGCCGCTCCCACAGCATATGGAGGGTCCCAGGCTGGAGTCGAATCAGAGCTATAGCCGCTGGCCTACACCACCGCCATAGCAACTCGGGATCCAAGCCACATCTGCGACCTACACCACAGCTCACAGCAATGCTGGATCCTTAACCCACTGAGCAAGGCCAGGGATCGAACCCACAATCTCATGGTTCCTAATTGGATTTGTTAGCCACTGAGCCATGACGGGAATTCCTAAATAGAAAATTTTAAACAGATTAATTTATATTCATTATTGCCTGGAATATAACTATGGTGAGATGAGTTTACATAGTGCACTCAGTATCAAACTGTTAATATGTAGCTATGAAGCACCAAGACCAGCTTGGCCACACTTTGAAGTACGACATTGAGCAGAGTTTCTGTGCCCTTGCCTTTTGTGGATTTGTAATATCTTTGACATATTCAGCTGATTCATTAAGGTAAAAAGTAGATCCAATTTTAAGCACATGAAGTTTTGAAAAGAAAAAGTTACTAGAATAATGCATGTGTAATTAGCAGCATAAAATTACATAAATATTAAAAGTCATAAACCAGGAAATTTCACAGCTTGTTTTGACCTAAAAGTACAGCAAACCTTTATTTGTTTTAACAGTGTAGTTAGAAATAAACATTTTGGTGGTTCTTCCCCCAACCTCAAGTAATCACTGTGATAAAATTTGAATACATTATAATTTTTAAAAATTGAGCTTTTAATTGTGAGATAATTATGAAGTCACATGCAGTTATAAGAAATAATACATCTTTTGTGCCCTTTACCCATTTCCCCCAATGGCAACATCTTGCAGAAGTATTGTACAGTGTCACAACTTGGATATTGACATGATGTTGTCAAGACAGAAATTTCCATCACGAGAGACCATCACAAGAGATGGTCTCTTGTGGCCTTTTTTGCAGTCACACTTCTACTTCTCTTTCCCCTTCACTCCCTCCTTAATCTCTAGCAAACACTAAAATTGTTTTCTTTCTATATATTATAGAAATATAATTTCCGTAATTTTTAGAATGTTCTATAAATGAAATCACATGGTATGTAATTTACGAGTTTGTTTCTACTGGCATAATTTTTTAGAGACTCATGCAGGTTGCTGTATATGTATCAACGTTCTCTTATATTTTATTGCTGAGTAGTATTCCATCATAAGAATGTACTGGACTTTGAGGGACATCTGAGCTATTTTCAATTTGCAGAACTACTAGAAATATCTGTGTACAGGTTTTTATGTCATTATAAATTTACATTTCTCTGTGGTAAATGTTCAGGAATGTAATTACTGGGTTAAATTACAATTTTTAAAGCTTCTTTTCTATAATTAAATATTGAATTACATGTGACCTTGGTAATTTAAAAGTTTGCTTTATAGCTTTGGTAAATAACAAAGGCTTGTCTGTAAAATCAAACCTTTTTTATCTTTTATTACCAGGTGTTTTACAGATACTGCCTACTATAAGTTTATCTTATTTTTAGCTAAAGTCCCTCATTAATTTTATTTTATTTTTTTGAAGTATAGTTGATGGACAATATTATATAAGTTACAGGTATACGATATAGTGATTTACAGTTTTAAAAGGTTATAACCATTTACAGTTACTACAAAATACCAGCTGCATTCCCCATGTTGTATAATATATCCTTGTAGTTTATTTTATACATAATAATTTGTATCTCTTAATCCCCTATCATTGCCCTTTCTCCATTGGTAACCACTAGTTCTCTGAGTCTGCTTTTTTAAAAAAAAATTTATTATAGTTGACTTAGAATGTTCTGTCAATTACAATGTTCTGTCAATTTTTGCAGTACAACAAAGTGACTCAGTCATACACACAAACACACAAACATTCTTTTTCTTGTATTATCTTCTATCATATTCTATCACAAGTGAAAGGATATAATTCCCTATGCTATATTGCAGGACTTCATTACTTATTTATTCTAAATGTAATAGTTTGTGAGTCTGCTTTTTTGTTCTATTCTGTTTGTTGTATTTCTGCTTATAAGTGATATCATACGGTGTTTGTCTTTCTCTGTTTGACTTATTTCACTTAGCATAATGCTAAGTCCATCTATGTTGCTTGGAATAGCAAAATTTCATTTCTTTTTATACCTGAGTACTATTCCCATTGTATGTGTATAACACATCTTGTTTATCCATTCATCTGTTGATGGATACTTAGTTGATTACTTCTATACCATGTCAGCTATAAATAATGCTGCTGTGAACATTAGCCTCATCATTGATTTTAAATGGAATTCATAAGGTTGCTTTATAATTCGACTTCAGGATTTGTTTGTTTTTTTCTGTTATATTTTATTTTAGACAGCAGTATGTTTAATTTTCAGTAACAATACTATATTTTAAAATTTAATTAATATTAGTTCTTTTAAAATTTTGCCTATGTACAATGTAAACAATTGTAGGTAATATTCTTGCAAAAAAAAAAAAAAATTCATTTGTCTACCATGGTAACAGGCAACCTGGGGATGTAAAAGGAAGAGAGTATCCTTGTATGTGATTGGACTTGATCCAGTTCAGGTGGACGCCAACAAGCCTACATGAGGCTTTTAAAGACAAGGAATCTGCTTTCTTTCCTAGAAGAGAAGACATTTTCCAAAGCACAGTTTTCTCATCTCCCACCCCCTTAATCTTCCCCCTATTTTGTATGATTATTGCATACAATTTCTGGCAGAAATTGCATCTGGTCTAAATAAAATTATCATGATTGATAATTTGATTTGTTTTTATTAATGTCCTTTCCACCTTGAATGTCACATATGTTTCTTGCCATAGGTAAAATGCAATCAGATCATTTAATTAGTTTTCAGTCTGTTCTATATTGCCTGTGTATACATTTTGGTCTTTTTAGGGCTACACCCATGGCATATGGAAGTTCCCAGGATAGGGGTCCAGTCAGAGGTGCAGCTGCCTGACTACGCCGCAGCCACAGCAATGAGATATCTGAGCCGCGTCTGCCACCTACACCTCCACTCATGGCAACACTGGATCCTTAATCCACTGAGTGGGTCCAGGGATTGAACCTGTATCCTCATGAATACTAGTCGGTTTTATTACCACTCAGCCACATTGGGAAATTCCTATATTGTCTATATTTATTCTGAGATTTTTATCAATACTTTTAGTACTCACGGTCTTCCGAAATCATGGCTGAGAAGACAAGTGATGACTACAATTAATCCTAAAACATAGCTTATATAGTAATATTCTTCAACACTATGCTTTTTTAAGGTTTTGCTCTTTTCTTTCAATTTGAGTGACATAACCTTAGCACCCTTTACTTTCACAGAAATATGATATCCCCAACAAGTTGTATATTTCCTGAAGGCTTTTCTGTAGGTAACTAGTATGCCCTTCTCTGCCTGGTGAGCCCATGATTTTTTTGCCTTCAAGGTCTAACTTAACGACCTCCTTCTTGGTGAAGCCTACTTTGCCCTTCTCCTCTAGATTTAAACCTTCCCACCTGTGGTTCTTAGCACTTCACATGTAACTCTGCTACAGATATGTCACATGGTAATCGAGTTGTTTCTGTGTCTGTGTTCTTGGCTGTATTGTAAGCCCTTTGAAGTTAGAACTGTGTCACAGCCGTCATTATAACTCTCACCTACCAATGTGCCTGATATATATTAAGCACCAGATGGCTGCTTTGGGTGAATGAATAATGAAACACTTTGTTTATAACTTTAGTCATTTCTGCCCCTCTAACCTTCAGTGACTCCCCATTGTTTACCCTGCAGGATTCCTTCAGAGTCCAACCTGCCTGCCATTTAAGGCCCTTCACAATCAAACCCTAATTACTCTTCTTCCTGAACTTAATGCATTAGCAAAACTAGTTTCTTTCTTTGCTTTTCTTTTTTCTTTTTTCTTTTTTCTTTTTTAGCTTCTTAGGACCACACCCTCGGCGCATGGATGTTTCCAGTCTAGGGGTTGAATTGGAGCTGCAGCTGCTGGCCTACACCACAGCCACAGCAATACCAGATCTGAGTTTTTATCTGCAACCTATACCACAGCTCAGCTCATGGCAAATGCTGGATATTTAACCCACTGAGTTAGGCCAGGGATTGAACCCTCATCCTCATGAACCCTAGTTGGATTCGTTACCATTCAGCCACAACAGGAACTCCCCAAACTAGTTTCTACTCACTGTTCCCTGCTTCCCTGTACTTTCTCTTTAAATCTTCACAGTTCTTCAAGGCTACTTCAGATCCTTCCTCATGTGCACATCCTTCTCAGACCACTGTGTCTGGTGATCATCTCTCCTTGAAATGTCTTCTTCTCTGCCTTTTAATGATTAAACTCCCCATGGCGGTTTTTTTTGTTGCTGTGTTGGACCATTAATGTCTACAGATTAACTTTTCTCTTGTGTCTTTCCTCCAAGTTGGTTGTAGCTCTTGAGAAGTGTCCTTGTCTTGTATATTTGCTGTCAACCAAGTGACACTTTTCAAGTAGAGCTCACTCACGAAGTAGAGGTTGTGCCTATTGGTGATGTTGGTGGACAAGGTTGGCCTCTAGTTTAAGTATACTGAGATATATATGAAAAGACAGTCTCTCATGTCATCTTCTTTCATTAATAGCTTTTGTGAAGCACCTAGTACCTACCAGTCTTTGGTATATGCCATTTAGATATTTTTGGAGACCTCAGTTGCTAAATTATATCAGAATGAAGTTTTGATGGTTTGTTTTTAAAGACCCTTTTGTCAAATAGCTGTACTAAATAGGGTTTTGCTTCTCTGAGTTGTCTCATATTTTTATGTAGTACTGTCCCATATTGAAAATGTGGTGGACACTGTGGCTAAGAAAACAGAGAAAATTTTATCTATTGAATTTAACGATTACGAAATTATACATTTCTGAAGTTAGAGTTGTTATGTCCAGTCTGGTAGCCACTGATCATATGTACTGTTTAAATTTTTTAATTAAAAATTTTGTTTCCTCAATCTCGAGAAAACAGATCCAGAAAAATCATGCTCCCTGACTTCAGCCTATACTACAAAGCTACAGTAATCAAAACGGTGTGATATTGGCGCAAAAACAGACACACAGATCAATGGAACAGGGACTAAAGCCCAGAAGTACACCCACACTCCTGTGGTCAATTAATCTACAACAGAGGAGGCAAGGATATAAATGGATAAAAGGCAGTCTCTTCAGTAAGTGGTGTTGGGAAAACCAGACAGCTACATGTAAAATAATGAAATTAGAACACTCTCCTACACCATATACAAAAAATAAACTAAAAATGAATTAAAGATCTAAATTTAAGACCAGATATTGTAAAACCCCTAGAGGAAAACATAAGCAGAACACTTTTGACATAAATTGAAGCTATATTTTTTTGAATCCATTTTCTAGAGTAATGGAAACACAAGCAAAAATAAACAAATGGGACCAAATTCAACTTATAAGTTTTTATCCAGCAAAGGAAACCATCAACAAAATGAAAAGATGACCTATGGAACAGGAGAAAATACTTGCAAATGATGAGACTGACAAGGGGTTAATTTCCAAAATATACTAACGGCTCTTATAGCTTAATATCATGAAACAAACAACCCAGTCAAAAATTGGGCAGAAGACCTAAATAAACATCCCTCCAAAGAAAACCTGCAGATGGCCAACAGGCACATGAAAAGGTGCTTAACACTGCTGATTATCCAGAGAAATGCCCATCAAAACTACTGTGAGATATCACCTCATACTGGTCAGAATGACCATCATCAAAAAGTCTGCAAATAATAAATGTTGGAGAGGGTGTGAGGGAAAAGGAACTCTCCTACATTGTTAGTGGGAATGTAAATTGATACAACCACTATGGAGAACATTATGGAAGTTGCTTAAAAAATCTAAAAATACAACTACCATATGATCCAGCAATCATACTCCTTGGCATATATCCAAAGAAAAATATAATTTGGAAAGATATATGCACCCCTACATTCATAGCAACACTATATACAATGGCCAAGACATGGAGGCAGCCTAAATGTCCTTTGACAGATAAGTGGATAAAGATGGTGATATGTATATACAATGGAATACTACCCATCCATAAGAAGAATGAAAAATTGCAGCATTTGCAGCAATATGGGTGGACCTAGAGATTATCATACTAAGTGAAGTAAGGCAAGAAAAAGGCAAATATTGCTTGATGTTACTTACATGTAGAATCTTAAAAAATGATACAATTGAACTTAGGTTTAAAACAAATAGACTTAACCAACTTAAACAAACTTACAGTTACCAAAAGTAGAGAAGGGAGGAGGAGTAAATTGGGAGTTTGGGATTAACAGATACAAACTAGTATATGTAAAATAGATAAACAAGGACCTACTGAATATAGCACAGGGAACTATATTCGGTATCTTGTATTAGCATAAAATGGAACAGAATCTGAAAAATAATATGTATATTTATATAGTATATATATATGTATAACAGAATCACTTTGCTGTACACCTAAAACTAACACAACTTCATTAATCAACAGTATTTCAATTTTTAAAAAAGAAAGATAAATAAATAAATGAAAACACTGACATAATTTCTCAGTACCCCAGGTATCAGTCTAGATGATAGGGTATGTGGAACACAGGATTGTGAGCCACTCTTTCAGAAAGGGCCATCCCACTAAAAGGTGTAGTGAACACTTCACTTCTTTTTCATGTAATTCTTTTCTTTTTTTTTTTTTTTTTTTTTGTCTTTTTGCCATTTCTTGGGCCGCTCCTGCGGCATATGGAGGTTCCCAGGCTAGGGGTCCAATCAGAGCTGTAGCCACCAGCCTACGCCAGAGCCACAGCAACGGGGGATCCAAGCTGCGTCTATAACCTACACCACAGCTCATGGCAACGCTGGATCCTTTAACCCACTGAGCAAGGCCAGGGACCGAACCCGCAACCTCATGGTTCTTAGTCGGATTCGTTCACCACTGCACCACGACGGGAACTCCTTTTTTCATGTAATTCTTAATGCCAGACACACTTTGGGCATGCACAACTTTTTTTGACTGACCTGTAGTAGAAACTCAATAAATGAATAAATGGATTTTTGGAATGAATAAATGATAAAATGCGAAAGAAAAAAATATTCAGTTTCCTGTCCTCACCAGCCACACTTAAGTGCAAAACATTCACATAGGGCAAATAGATATAGTAATAGGCAGATCCAGAACATTTTTGTCATTGTAGAAAATTCTTTTGGAACTGGTATAGAGAGTAGCTGGGACCAGTTATAAATAATATGAAAAAATTATAAATGCTTTTAGAGTAACAAAGCAATATGATATAGCTTTACAGTTTCTGAAGCGTTTCTGTTAATGTCAGATTAATCCTAATAACTCTAAAAATAGGTGATATGCTACCTTCATTTCACTAGCAAAGTAATCATAAGAGTCATAGGAATTAAGAGAAAGCCTCAGAAGTTCCCATGTGGCACAGCTGGTTAAGGATCTAACATTGCCACAGCTGTGAAGAGTCAGTAACTTTTTTTTTTTGGTCTTTTTAGGGCCACACCTAGGGCATATGGAGGTTCACAGCCTAGGGTATCAAATCAGAGCTACAGCTGCTGGCCTATGCCACAGCTACAGCAGTGCCAGATCCAAGCCACGTCTGTGGCCTACACCACAGCTCACAGCAACACCGGATCCTTAACCCACTGAGCGAGGCCAGAGGTCAAACCTGCATCCTCATAGATGCTAGTCAGATTTGTTTCCACTGAGCCACAGTGGAAACTCCAAGAGTCAGAAACTCTTAAAAGATATCAGAATAAACTATATGTTCAGTTTGTGGTTCAGTTTTTCATACTGAAACAAGATGATTATTTAGTAGTTAATATTTGATTATTTAATTATGAAAGCATTTGATTACAAGAATAATCTTATTTTTTCCTTCACTTAAAATACCAAGTTAAAAAAAATTCTGTTGAGGGGAGTTGATGTGGCTCAGATCCCATGTTACTGTGGCTCTGACGTATGCTGGCAGCTATAGCTCCAGTTCGACCTCTAGCCTGGGAACCTCCATATGCCACGGGTACAGCCCTAAAAGACAAAAAAACAAAATTCTATTGGGCTTATCTTTTGAAATTTTCAATAGAATTCAGGGAATTCTGGCCAACAGCCATTTATTACAGAGCCCAGCACCAGGTATGGAAAGGGGTGCAGAAATGATGCAGCAAAGGCGTAGTCCCTTTGTTTCTCTCCAACACTCAGGACATTTTGCTCTCAGAAGTGACATTACAGTACTTGAGCACTGTAGATCCCGGAACTGTCCTTACTGCATGGTCTTCAGCTGTGTGGCAGCTTCAGGTCTCCCAGAGCCTTTTCTTCTCCTCTGTGCTATCCTGCATGCTGAGACCTGATGGGGCTGTAAAGGTATAAAACAGAGTGCTTGTCCTCAAGAAACTTGTATTAAAACTTGTCCACTATTCTGGGGAATAAAAGAAAGAAAACAGTTGTTTCAAATATCTTTGATTTGTAGTTTGCATTGAAAATTAAATTTTTTAAAATCCTGGGAGTTTTCTTGTGGTTTAGTGGGTTAAGGATTTGGCATTGTTGCTACAGCACCTCAGGTTGCTGTGGTGGTGTGAGTTTCATCCCTGGCCCAGGAACTTCCATGTGCCACAGACAAGGCCAAAAAGTAAATAAATAAAACTGCCTGGAACACACAGAAGTGTGGGTATGCAAATTAAGTTAAATCACCTGCAAAATATAATAATTCATTTAGTACATGGACTATCACCTCGCTTCATAATAACAGGAAAGCCAAAACAGTCCTCCCCTTCCCTCATTTTTTCTTCTAGTGCTCATCAAAAACACAGAAATTTCATCTGATTTTTTTATATTTCTCTGGCTAGCTTCAGAGCCAAAAATAAAAAAAAAAAAATCCTGATGTACAATTTGAGTTACTTTGAGTAGATATAGCTTAACATTTCATGCTTTTAATATTTAACATGAAACAAATCTGGTGTATCCTGTGGTCTCCTATTTCACCACTTTTGGGAAGCTGGGTGATCAACCCTCCTCATAGGGAAAGTATAGGCTGCAACTAGTATGCGGGCCCCCTCTTTGTCTCTGACTCAGTTTGATTGTAAAGATATTAGAACTGATAGAGTTGGTCTGAAGATAATTTTTCATTCACCTTTTTCAGTTCCATTTGAGTTTTCAGTTTTGTGCTGAGCTCCTTAAAGCTTTTTGGAATAGACAAAGAGCTGAGGAAGAATACATTTTCACCTTTTTATCTTTTAGAAACCGTTCGATAAGGTATATTTAAGTTTGGGCTATCTGTAGAATGAGACTGAATAACTTTAGCGTGTTTAATTTTTCAGTAATCAGAGAATGTTTAAATGCCTTTGTGAAGTTCAGTGTGGTATTTGAAATGGAATTACTTTTCAGTGATTAGTGCTTCTTTGAAATAATGCTTAGTTCAATAAATGGCAGTTAATAGAAGAAGGAAATTATACTGATTTTGTAACTATGAATAAGATTGGAGAAATATTAAAACAGGTATTCATTGATATTTAGGTTGGAAGGTACTGCTTATGTCAAATCAACTAGGAAAAGAGATGAATCTTACTTCCAATATGTGTTCTCTCATATGTGTGATGAGCTTCTGTTACTGCAGTCATATGAACAATTTGAAATAAAGCACAATTTTTTGTGTCAGCACTTGAAGGCTTTTTTTTTTTTTTTTGACAATGAGCAAAATGCTAGACATTTCAGTGTGAATAGCTCTCATGATCCAGAAAATTCGAGCAGACAGTTTAATTGTTCTTGACTGTAAAAATTAAATCTGATACTAAATTTAATCCAGGAATCTATTCATGTAGGATTTTCCCTTATTTTAAACAAAAACTAAACTTGCATGTCTAAGCAACTACGTTGATGTAACATTCAGAAGAAAATTCATACTAAGTGATTTATAACCCATCCTCCTTACTTCCTGATTGTTATTAATTCTGTTCTTTGCCTTTCCTTGCTCCATCTATAATCATGCTCATGTCTTCATATTTAAAATATTTCTTCCACCAAAACCCCCTCTTGGACAGTGATTTTCCTTCCTTCACCTCCAAGGCCCTGAGAGATTCCTCTATGCTGGGTGGCTCCATAGTGTTTGTTGAGAAGGGGCATAGGTTGGCTGCCTGGCTGAAGGTGGGGCCACAGTCTTAAAGCTGTGTTTAAAACAAGCATGCTGTTTTTAAGTTAGCTAGTTCTTTTGAATATGACTATGCTATACTGACAAATTGCCAGCTATGGTGGCCTTTCACCAGTGTCCTAAGGAAGACAGGTTTTTTTGCTCTTCTCCAGCACTTTAAGGCTTTTGTCCTATAGCACAGATAGGAGAAAAGGCTCCAGGTGGAATTTCGTACCTCTTCCAGCACAGCTGCTCTTCCCCTCCCTAGGCCTGCACCTAGTGGGAGGTGGTCCCCAGACTCTAGCCAGACTTTTTGGTTGGCACCCGGGGAGCTCCATGCAGAAGAACCCGAGTGTAAGTTCCCCTCCTGTCTTGTCCTGCAGAATTCTGTGTTCTCCTGCCCACATTCAGCCTTTATCAGTTTGCTGGTAAGAAGCTCATTTCTTCTTACCAGTGTTCAGCAGCATTGCCTCAGGTAAGCAGGTCCATCTCCTTATAGATGCCTTTCTTTCCTTAACTTCCTTATTTTCAGGTTAGTTGGTCATACTGAGATTTGAGCTTTGTGATGAGTTGAGGAACATTGTGAGTTGGCAGATTGTGTGCTGTTTTTGTGGCTGTCATCAGGGTGAGACCTCTGTTCTTTCTTCCTACCTCCTGCAAGAAATTTTAGATACATTTATAGCCGCTTTGAAGAAGCTAATCTTTCCACATTATCTTTTGTCTTTTTTTTTTTTTTTTTTTTTTTTTTTTAAGGGCTGCACCCGAGGCACATGGAGGTTCCCAGGCTCGGAGTCGAATTGGAGCTGTAGCTCCTGGTTAATACTACAGCCACAGCAATGCAGGATCTGAGCCACATCTGTGACCTGCATCACAGTTCACAGCCATACTGGATCCTTAACCCACTGAGCAAGGCGAGGGATCAAACCTGCGTCCTCATGGATACTAGTCGGGTTCATTAACCACTGAGCCACAATGGGACCTCCTAATCTTTACACTTTAAATATCAAGAATGCTGGCCCCACTTTTAAAATCTTTTTATTGGAGCTTTTTTATTTTTCAATAACCTATGTGCGGTCTTCCCACTAGATCGTGGACCTGACACAGAGTGTGTGCTCAGTAAGTGTTTGTAGACCCTGTAGTTTGCATTTCAATCTAAATAAGGGCACTTTTCTTCTACTTAATGGTGGCAGCATATGCCGTCTGTGCACTGCCTGCTTCCCACAGCACTCACCATCAGTTCATTGTCTTCTGACCCTACAGCTTCATACCACAAGCCCCTGGATTTCTGCCTTGAAGGCTCTGCTACCAGTGTTGGGTCAGGTCAGAAATGCCTGGGGATTATCAGCCTTTGGAGTAACTCCCAACCATCAGCTTATGGGAGGTGGACCAGTAGCCCAGCTTTTTGGCCCCTAATTAAGACATCCCTGAGAGCTGCCCCCTGCAGGTTCCCTGAGGTTCCCAAAAGGCTGGAGACCCATCAGCCTGAGCAGTGCCCTACTTATGCACCCCCCCGTTCACTTCCTTCCATGGCTTAGCTTACTTGTCCACTCCCAAGCCAACTACACTCCATTCCTTGTCCTGGGTCTGATTCTGGGGAATTACATACAACTCAGTACAGTTATAATTCATGTAAATATTCAGACATTTGAAATTGTTCTATATGTTGGAACAATCTACAAAATCAAGGAGATTTGAGGTTTTTGTTTATTTGATTGTTTGTTTTTTGGCTGAGAGGAATTACAGATTTCAACAGATTTTCAAATTGTTCTTTGCTTTCCCCTTCAAAGAGTAAGGATAATTGCAGTAAAGGAAAAGAAACATCTTTTTTCATTTCTTACTTTTTTCTTCCTTTTTTTTTTTTTTGGTCTTTTTAGCTTAAGACTTTAGAGTGATTCTTTCGTTTTCAGCGGACTGGTACACTGAAATTTTTTTAGGTGTGATCACGAAATCAATGGGGCATTATACATGTCATACCTCAACTGGATTTGAAGGATGTGATTTCAGATTTAACTTTATTTTATTAGTTAATCATCATCCACATGCACAGCAAAAATGTGCTGTGGTGCCACATTTTACCACCCCTTTCCTCACTTTGAATTAGGAACTTATCCTCTGAAGGTTTAATGGAATAGAAATAACATCAGTTGTGTATTAGAGAAATGCTACTTTAAATATAGGAGAATTTATTTTTACCTTTTTTTCCTAATTGTAAATGTGATTCATACTTTTATAGAAAAATCTTTAAATGCAGAAAATCACAGGAGAACAAAGTAAAACCCACCAATATTTACCTGCATTCAGAGGTGACCACTGTTGGTATTTTGTTATAAATAGTCCAGTTCCTTTTTAAACGTATGCCTGTGTTAACACTAAGCCACAGATATCAAGATCACATTTCCTTGAGGATAATATTGTCAGCAAGGTTAATGTTTATGGACTCACAGTATGCAGTCTCTTCCTTTCATAGATGAGAGCTTCACATCTGGAGGGGTGGTCCACTCAGGCTCAAGTGCGTGCCTGGATCAGGAGGCGTAGGTGTTTCCTCAGTGGTCGTATCTGTGTGCGTCTATAGCCTGGCCATCATTCGTGAGGATAGTCTTTGCAGGCTGGGCCTTCCAAACTTCCAGTGAGTCTTTCTCTTGATGGATGCCAGATGCGTCTCAGGCAATAACTCTGCTTTACCTCTTAAGGTAATCAGTTTGCTGCTCCAGTGCTCACCCTGACTTAGGTTACTGTGGAGGGGTTACTTGGGAGACTTCAGCTTAGGTGGCAGGAAACACTGGCAGTTGTGCAGCATCATGGGAAATTTTGTTACTGATATCATTGTGGTCATCCAGTCTCCAAGGCAGGTTTAAGTCTTGAAACTGGAAAACAGTGTGACCCAAGTCATAGCCTAAAGCCCGAACCAAATACCATGTTAATATCCCCACATTATTAATTAGGTCAGAAAAGATGTTGATCTTACTGAGAGCGAACTTCTCTTTCTATTATCTCATGTATTAATTTTGTGTTTGGTTTTAGGTTGTATGAGTTCTTTTTAATCTTTGTATAGTAATTACTGCTTTTTATGCTTTTAGATTTTAGAAAGTGCTAAAAAAAACACACACACACACACCACCATACACACAAGTGTTTTGGAATCCAGATATAGCCCTCAATTTGACATTCAAATGTCTTCAAAGAAATTGGAATAAAACTGTTCTGCATATTCAAAATGTACCTTTTTCTAAAAAGTAAATACAAGATACACACTTTTCCTGAATGACTCAAATGTTCAGTGAGAGATGAATCAAGTCGTTGCTCCCTGAATCATTCATTCTCAGTGTGTCACCAAGACATTCAGATGGCCCCCTCTATCTATTCTTGGACTTACTCTCTTGATGAAGTGGCCTATCCCAGGAAAATCTTTTTGTTTCATGTTAAGAAGCTGGCATTAGGACTTGATTTTTAATATAGGGGTACATTGATGTTGACAAGTAAATATGAGAAGCTAAACTAAAGATACTATAGAACAAAATCTTAGGCCCTAAAAGAAATTGGTGAAGTGCCAGTGAGTGATAAGCTTAAGAAATTTGCATCAGAATTTGTTTTCTGTAGTTGTAGTTCAATTCACTTCTTGTTCAGAGGAACTTATGGCCATTTTATTTTAATCTAAGAAACTCATAGGGAGTGGGGAAGGCTTAGCATGGTACCTAGCTAGTCAGTTTAAAAATATTGTCTTAGGGGCACAGTCAAACCCTGCCATGGTACTATTAGTAGGATTAAAAAAAAAAAAAAAAAATCTGTGAAGTGAGGAGGTGAATCACTGCAAAGTAAATGAAGTCACCAAAGTAAGCCTGCCTACAAAGCTAGTCAGCTTCCAGAAGTTTGGCTGCCAGTACATTTGGAGATATATATATATATTTTTTTGGTATATGAATTCACATTTTCCACATTTGTGTAGTTGTGAGGTACTTTATGCCATGATTTGTTCAGTACATAAAGCCTTTCCTTCATGGGTACCAGACTTGTTCCTCTCCTGAATTTGTTGGTGACCATAAACAATTTCAGGATTGAAACCTTTGGGTATATAGTAGTCATTATATCAAAGTGAGGTAGTAAAACCATCATTGGTAATTAGAGAAATCTGAAGTGCTGGTTAGTATCACTGACTTAGGAACAAATCTTTAGGTCTGTAGTCTGAACCTGGCGTCTCAGTGTGGCCAGAAGCTCCTTCAAACCCTCAGATGTCCACATGCACAGTGTTGTGCCTGGTGGGGAAGACACAGTGTAGCCCACTGCATTCCGTAATCTGCAGTCTGCCTCCATTGTGTCTACCAAGGAGAGGAAGTGCACTTGTGGACAGCAGTAGATGGTGACCCAACTGTTTAAAGGCTACAGGAAACTTTCTTAAAACTCTAAGTCCAGTAGGCTTGCATCATAGCATCCTGGGCAAGGTACCATGTTTTCCATTTGCTAATTTAAATGAGAATTTAGGACTTTAAACCCCCCTCCCTTCCCTACACACAAAATAATTTAAAAACAGGAAATGATCTAGGCCAACTGAAGCTGGAGGTGTGCTTTTTACAAATAAGGAACTGGAAGAAAACCTTGCCAAAGTGAGTGAGCTACTTCACTGCAGCAGAAATGTCAGCTCATGTGCCATTGAAGTATTAATTATGGCCTGACTTCTCTGGAAGCCAAGCAGCAAGGAACGGACCTTGTAAAGAGAAATGAAATATCAGTCTTAGAGCAGAGTTCCCTGGAATGCTGATTTCCAGATTGAAAAAAATGGCTAAAGCCCTACACCAGCTAAGCTTTAAGGATTTCCTTCTGAGGTACATAAATAAATGACATTGATAACAGTAATAATGCCTCATATACGTAACCGACAGGCCAGGGCCACAGTTTATATTCTCAGCTTTTATGTTCTAGAGAGAAACTTCTGGTTCAGGCTAAAAACATTTTCTGTGTTCTAAAATAGACTGGCAAAGGTTAGAGATCTTAAAATTTGCAGTTTTGTTTTTGAAAGGGTGTGGTTTGAAGTTTAACCTCATGTTAGCTCAGGATGGAAGGTTGTTGAATAAAGAGAAGTTTTAGCTTTATCCCGGATTATAAAGTCAAAATCATTACTTAATTATTTTTTTAAATTATGGAAGCATGTAGTAAATTTATTTCTGTACCTTCAAAGTAATTATATTATGCTATATGCTTTTTTTCTCCTGTTCTGTGAGTTAGAATATTATAAGATGAGATGTTCACAAGAAGATGACTTTGATTTTTGAAATTTAACAAATACTTTGGACTATGTTGACAGTATATGTGCTCTTTAAAGTCTTTGTATTGAAGGATACATGTTTTACAAGTGTCGTACTAAATACTAATCAAGATAAATGGAATCATCAGCAAGCAGGTGTCATCTGCCTGTTGTCAACCTCAGCAGTATTTCATTTTTTCTATTAAATAGCTTTAAATATTTTTGATTGCATCATCTAAGTGTTTAGTAATGGCTGAAACCTGAATCAACATGGCACGGTGAAGTACACACGAAATATTAATTAACTACGTAATATTTTGGTACTTGTTTAGAAACATAACTTGAAGTGTAATGGGCAAAGAAAGTCAAACGGTACAAATTTCCAGTTATAAAATAAATAAATCATGAAGATGTGGTGTTCATTATGGTAACTGTAGTTAATTGTTCCATATCCCATGTTTGAAAGTTTCTAGAAGAGTAAAAAAAGTTCTTATCACAAGAAAAAAAATTTGTAGCTATATGGTGACAGAGGTTAACTAGACTTATTTCTGTGATCATTTTGCAATATTGAGTCATTGTGTTGTATACCTGAAACTAATACAATGCTATACATACATATATATGTGTGTGTGTATGTATATATATATATGTCAATTACACCTCAATAAAAAGAAAAACAGAATTGGAACTTTTGGAATAAATAGAACCTGGTGATGGCTAATGATAATGAGATTTTATTCAGGGTTTATATGGAATATTTCAAATACAGAAAAGTACAGAGAATAATGTAATGAAAACTCATGAAACTCAAATTTGAGAAATCTTCTTTTGCCAAATTTGCTTAAGATTTCTGAAGTTGATGTTTATCCTTTTCATCGTGTTCTTATTTTTATTACATATGTAAATTTATATGTAAATAGGGGCTTATAGTTAAAAATCTTTGTTATAATTATGTGATTTCCTATCATTTTCTCCTTGTACATATCAAAATTAGTAAATCCCACCCCCAGAGTACTTTGATGGAAGGGATGTTCTCACTTCTTTTCTAGGTTGGGCTGCCAAGCCAGCATTCTCTAGGAGGTTTCTCTTAATTTTTCTTTTTCCGTTAGTAGGAGATACTTAAGAAGCATTATTTTTTTCAACATTTTCAGCTCTCCAACATTTAGGTGTTAAATGTTAGCTAACTTTTAAGTGCAGCATAAGTTTTAAATTTTATTTTTCCTTGCTGTATTCCTATTTAAGCTAACCTATTTAGGCAGTTTGTCATTTTTGTACTTAAAATGAGAGTTTTGATGTATTTATGAATTTTAAGAAGAATTAATAGCAGTCCTGTTAAGACAAGAAACTTAACCTACAACCAGTGGTAATTCTACTCTCTGTCATTGATGACAGCTGAGTAAGCGTTTGTAAGTATTAATCACGCTTTGATTTATTATTTAGTCTCTGACTTACTGTGTGACCCAGACAAAGCAGTTCTTTCTCCATATCATGAAACAGAAATGTATTCCAAAAAAAAGAAATATATTTCTAATGCTTTGTGATTTCTCTTGGATTTATGCAAATTTTGTACTTCCCTCTTATTTTTTTTTAATTGAAGAATAGTTGATTTACAGTATTAGTTTCAGGTATACAATCTAGTGATTCAATATTTTATAGGTTATATTCTATTTAATGTTACTACAAAATAATGCCTGTACTTCCCTGATCCTTGTTGCTTATTTAATACATAGTAGTTTGTATCTCTTAACCTCATACCCCTATCATGCACCTCCCCCCCTTGCCTCTCCCCACTGTTTTGTTTTCTATGTCTGTGAGTCTCTTTCTGTTTTGTTACATACATTTGTTTTTTGTTTGTTTTAATATTCCACATATAAGTAGTAATGTGTGTATTTGTCTTTCTCTGACTTATTTCACTAGGGGTAATACTCTCTTAAGTCTATTTGGATTGTTGCAAATGGCAGAATTTTATTTTTTTATGTTTGAGTACTATTCCATTTGTGTCTGTGTATATACATTCATCTGTTGATAGACACTTGTGTTGCTTCCTGACTTGCCTTATTCTTTACCCCAATTTCTCTTTGTATCTTCAAGGAGAGATTCAGTTTCAGCTCATTTCTCATGTTACTTAACTCAATGTTGAAATCCAGGGCTTGCCCATAACTTAGCTTCTCAGTTTTGCTTCAGCTCTAAGTATCAACCAGGGCTCCCCATGTGGCTTAAGTCTTCTTTTCTCAGACCCATCCTTTGTTAGTTTAGAAGAATGTTGGAAAGAGAGGAACTCAGTCTTCTCAAACTTTAGCTCAGAACTGCTGTTGCTTCATGGAGAGAGCCAAATACAGACTTCTATAGCTATAGGTCCTTTTCTACTCAGAAGTTATTGCCAGCTTAGAGGTTTTTCTGATTTCTGTTGAATGTTTCCTTTCTTTCTAATTTTAAGTAGCTAGCAGCTTTTAAAATTCACTTTCCATGAAGAATCTTTGTTTACAAATACCTATTGTTATACAAAGCCACTTAATAAAATGGCCAGTATTTCTTTAGAGAAAGGGAAAAAAAAAAAAATTCCCAGGATATTTAAAGAAAATTATATGAATAGCAAATTACCAAAATTTTAAAACCAGAAATTTAAGTGCTTTTAAAAATTGAGATATAATTCACATACCAATTCCATGGTTTTTTAGTACATTTACAGAGTTGGGCCGTCATCGTCACCATCTAATTTCAAAACATTTTCATTACACTCTCTTCATGCCCCCAATAAGTCCCATGTCTGTTAAGCAGTCATTCCCCATTTCCCTTCCCCCCTGTCCCTGGGAACACTACTTTGTCTGTGGATTTACCTATTCTGGATATTTCCTATAAATCAGGTTGTACGATATTTGGACTTTTGTGTCAGACCTCTTAGCATAGTGTTTTCAAGATTTATCCATATCATAGCACAGATCAGTATTTCATCCCTTTTTATGAATAATATTCTACTCTTTGGACAGACCATCTTTTCTTATCCATTCATCAGCTGATGGACATTTCGGTTTGCATTTTTTGACTGTTGAGAAAACGCTGCTAAGGAGTTCCTGTCATGGCTTGGTGGTTAACGAATCCGATTAGGAACCATGAGGTTGAGGGTTCAGTCCCTGGCCTTGTTCAGTGGGTTAAGGATCTGGCGTTGCCGTGAGCTGTGGTGTAGGTTGCAGACGTGGCTCAGATCCCGCGTTGCTGTGGCTCTGGCGTAGGCCTGTGGCTACAGCTCTGATTGGACCCCTTGCCTGGGAACCTCCATATGCCCGCAGAAGTGGCCCTAGAAAAGGCAAAAAGACCAAATAAATAAATAAATACAACAAAAAGAAAATGCTGCCAAGAACATTCATGTGTGTTTTTTATGTGAACACGTGTTCATTTCTTCTGGGTTTATACCTAGGAGTGGAATTGCTGGGTCATATGATAACTCTGAGAAACGGCTATGTCCAAGCAGCTGCATTATTTGACTTTCCCCCCAGCAGTTGATGAGTGTTCCAGTCTTCACATTCTCACCAACAATTGATATTGTCTGTCTTTACCTGTAGGCTTTACCAATGGGTATAAAGTCACAATTCATAGTTTTGACTTTCATTTCCCTAATGACTGAAGATGTTTGAGCATATTTTCTTGTGCTTATTCACCATTAGTAGATCTTTGGAAAACTATGTATTCACTACCTTGGCTGTTATATGATTGGCTTGTTTTAAGTGCTTTTGTTGCAAGTATTATTACTTTTGGGGAAAGAAAATTTTGTAGGAATGACTTGTCATGTGTGAATAAAATACATGTGGAGAATTAACTACCACATAACACATAAAAGCAGCAAAATGGGTTATACAAGTGAACATTACCCACCCAGAGGTATTACTGAAGTGGTGCCAAAGTAGTTTATAGCTTTAGTGTCAGATTTTAAACCATTATTGTTAATGTTAGTGATGTCTTACTAAATTTCTACTTAAAGTAATATTGATAGATTTTGTAGATTTGTTAGCTGAGGTCTGTCATGCCTTAATTACATCGTTGCTATCTTATACATATCCAGTAGTCACGTTTAACCATGTAAGTTTAAATTTAAATTAATTAAAATTAAAACTTATTCCTCAGTCACACTTGCCACATTTTAAGTGCTTGAGAGCCACACACAGCTAGTGGCTACCACACAGAACAGCGCAAATATACATTTCTGTCATCACCAGAAGTTTGGGCTGTGTTGATTTAAAATTATTTTATTCAGTTGTCCCCAAGTACCAGGTCTTTAAAAAGGAAAAAAAAAAAAAAATGACATTTGATTAAGTTGCTTCCATAGTTAACATTGCTTTGAGATAAAGACTGAAAGCCTGACCATGATCTACAAGGCCTTGTGTGACCCACCTTCTCTGTAAGTAGAGGTTCCAAATTGGCAGGCTGACCTGTACACAAGTCCAGATGTCCAGCTTCTCTTAAAATAATAGCCATTGTTTCTTGAGTGCTTACTAGGTGGAAGGAGCTATTCTAAGTATTTCTCACAACAACCCAGGTAGCTCATTTAACAGAAGAGAACATAGAGACACATAGCAGTGAAGAATGTCATCCGGAGACACACACAGCTAGGAAGTGACAGAGCTGGAATTTCAGTCAAGGACATTTGATCTAGACCCCATGCTCCTGACTACTTGCCTTGCTGCCTGAGATAGGCTCTCAGTGTAGTCCTTAACACCACTGTTCAGAATTTCATATTTATTTGTAGGAAGTCTCACTACCCCCTCCAGAAAGTTAAGTTCCATGAAGGAACTGTAAGTTCTGTGAAGGAAGAGCTATGTCCTTTCCCCCTTTACCATTTTATTTGTAGAACTCATTAAAGCGTGTGATGTGTAATGGATGGTCAGTGTATATTTATTGAAGGAATAAATGAAGGTGATTTGATGTGCCCCATCACGGAGCTTGAACATGAGACCAGAACCTTTTATAAGCAAAAATATTTAATCCCTTAGTTCATTATCATCTGTAGAATCAGTAAATGATACTGAAATTTCTCTAAAGCTTGTTGGATTAAAAAAATGTGTAACTGCATAATGGCCAAAGATTTGTTTTTGTGGTTTTGTTTTGTTCAAGAGTATGAGAATAGGTATTAATTAGTTTATGTTCAGTAACAGCCATCCATAATGTCAATAATTAAAATCCATTGGCATATATAATCTAATTAAGGTTATGTTTATAGTAACTTGTTATTTTAATTTATTTAAAACTATTAAACAGCATTCATATTTTGTTACCAAAAGGAAATGCTGGAGTTCCCACCCTAGCTCAGTGGTTAATGAACCCAGCTAGCAACCATGAGGTTGCGGGTTCGATCCCTGGCCTCGCTCAGTGGATAAAGGATCCGGCGCTGGGGTGAGTGGTGGCAGAGGCCGGCAGTTACAACTCCAATTTGACCTCTAGCCTGGAAACCTCCACAAGTGTGGCCCTAAAAAGACAAAAGACAAAAAAAAAAGAAAAAGAAAATGCACATTTTGATGTGGACCACATTGAATTTTTTATTTCCAATTAAATCTATGTAATCATTAATGGTGCAGTTCAAAATAAAAGCATTATAAAAATGGAATTTGATAAAGATAATTGTATTTTTGGCATTTAATTTGTAATTATAGTAAAATTATTTTGGAGATACTTGACAGCTCAGTTTTTTAATTTTTTACTTTTATGAAAGTTTCTATTTGAGTATATGTTAGATTTTATATAAGAAAGTTTTATTATATTAAGTTGTATGAAGTATGGAGACAGTATTAATTACATCATAACAAGTAGAATGTTTTTTCCTTTGAGGTTATTATTAAAGTAATAAATCATGGTGAAGTCAAGACATTTAAATAGAATATGACTGAACATTTTCCATTGTATCTTATGGATTTTTTGGAAAGCTAATTGTTTATTGGCAATGTGGAACTGAGTTTTAGGTGAAATTGAAGACTTAAAGCACGAAGACTGGAGTGACTGTGAGATCCATTAAGCCTAAAGAACTCATCCAGCTTTTTGAGCTGTGTTTCATCTTATTGAGAACTGAGGGCAGGGGGTCAAGTAAAAGGTGGGGTTTAGAACAAAGTGGGCCATATTCCAAATCCAGCTCTTCTCAACTAAACCATAAAGCAGAGAACTGATTAAGTAAAGCATAGTAAATTAGCATCTGTTACATAGCAAACTGAATTTAGGAAGCAGTCTAGGAAGATACTTGAAAGATGTGCCTTTAGTATCACCAACGGCATACCATTGTCATGAGTTATAGAATAACGGTGATTGAAAGTCATTCTCTCTGCTTGGGATGGTCCCTCTAGAGTGTGGAAAGCTTGAGGCTGGATCATAGTCAATGTGTGCGTCCAGTGACAGTTTTTGTAGGTGCAGTAAGGCTGTTTGGGCACTCATCATTTTGGTCATACCTGTATATGCAAAGAATGGTTATTGTCAGAATTACCTTAACATTTTAAACAAAAGGAAAGTATCTTCCAAGCAATTCCTATATAACATCATGGCAGTGCACTGGTGTTCAGCCCTAATATATACTTCTTAGAAAATACTACATCAACATCCTTATACATGGTATAACTGTAAACAAGGGCGGGACAGGGAACACAGAGAAGTGCCTGGCACATGGGGTTTATCATACAGTGATTCAACCTTTAGTAGTGATTATAGCACAAGCCTGGCAGCTTTGTGTAATAGTTAAAAAGAATCGCAAGTGACATAGTAAAGCCTAGGGCCATAAAGAGGACATTTTAAACTGGCACAAAGCCTTTTTAAAAGTGCTTTTGTATCAACAATACAGTAGTTTTTTATATTTTCCCATTTACCAGTTGTCTTCACCATAATCTTTGGAAATATATAGTATTACCACTGTATATGTTTATGTACCAGGAAACTCACTGAAAGAAGTTTGTAAGGTGTCTAAGATCTTGCAACTTAGTAAGTAGTAGAATCAGAATCCAAACCTTACTTTTCTGATGTAAAAAGAAAAGGCCTCTAGAGTTCCCATTGTGGTGAAGCAGAAACAAATCCAACTAATATCCCTGAGGAGCAGCTTTGATTGCTGGCCTTGCTCAGTGGGTTGGGAATGTGGCATGGCTGTGAGCTATGGTGTAGATCACAGACATGGTTCGGATCCTGCGTTGCTGTGGCCCTGGCGTAAGCTGGCGGCTGTAGCTCTGATTTGACCCCTAGCCTGGGAACTTCCATGTGCCTCAAGTGCAGCCCTAAAACCTGAAAAAGAAAAAAGCCTTCTGACTGTGCTGCCATTCTGAGTTAATGTAGGCAACATCCTATGTGGGAAGCACCCATGGTTTTGGAATTTTAGTTTGTTCAGGTGTAATGTTTATATAACAAGTTAAATTTTGATAGACGTGCTAAAAGAACTTGCATGCTGTAATAGTTTCTGCAAATACTCTTCCACACTTTTTTTTTCTTTATACGCTTTGATTGCTGAGGAAGGACAGCACACTATACTACTGCCAAGCACAATTCTGGCTCATAGGGACTCAGTGATATAGAATGAATGAATGGAAAACAAAAATTTGACTGATGTTTGTGTCTCATAAATACAGCGATGAAATGTAACGTGTAAGATAAATTAAGTAGAAAACTCCTGAGATGTGCCTAAATCATAAACGAAAAGGGTGATTTGTTCCTTCAGTTAGGGAGTTATTCACTTCTGAATTCATTCCACAGTATCAGATCATATTCTAGGTAAAGCCTCCATGTTTTTCAATTCTTCCCACTATACCCACAGATTTATCACTGCCACCTACTAAATCATTCCTAACCATTGTCTGTGTACAGTAGATTTCTACACACACACGCACTACAAATCAAATTTCACATTCTCATGAAGCCAGTTTATAAAACTATTTTTGAGGGAGAGGTGTAAGATGCAGATAGGGTATGAACTTTAAAATTGTATAAAAGCTTAATTTAACAAGTATTTGTCAAGCCTACTGTGTGCTCAGGGTATCCTTTTCTCTAGCTCTCATAGCACATATTATCCCTGCTAGAATCCTTCGCTTTCTCCTCAGCACTTCCTTCTCTTCAGAGATGACAGACAGTTCGTTCAGCCTTACTTGACAACTCAGGCTTCTCCAGAGCTGGTGCCTTGCTGAATTTGCATATATACCATGTGCTCTTTCCTTATTTTTTTTCCCATGTACCACTTATATTGCCCTATAATATGAGGAAGAATTCATAAAGAAGGGATCACCCCTGAGCCTGTCTTGACTCTGTTCAGCGCTCACTGTCTCACTTATACCCAGATATCCATGTATGGTAGGATATGGTGGATAGCTTTTAAGGGAGCCCACAGGGGTTCCTGCTTCCTGGGATTCATAACTTTATTTCGTCTCTTCCATTGAACATTGTTTACATTTATTATTCACTTCTAGTAAATAGACTGTTCCGTAGGATTGTGGAACATCACTTTCAAGAACAGCAATGTTATCAGTATTGTGGTTCTTGATACCTCTGTGGTGAAAGAACTTAGAGGCTCCTAAGTTAGGAAAAGACGAGGCCTGTGACTCTTTAAAAAGAGCTGTCCAGACTGCGGTTGCCTAGGGGACATGGGGGGAGGGGTGGATTGGGAGTTTGGGGTTAGTAGATGCAGACTATTACATGTGCAAGGGATAAACAACAAGCTCCTGCTGTATAAGCACAGGGAACTATATTCAACATCCTGTAATAAACCGTAATGGAAAAGAATATGAAAAATAATACGTGTGTATGTATATTTGCTGTACACCAGAAATTAACACAACATTTAAATCAATTGTACTTCAATAAAGTACATTTAAAAAAATAAATAAAAGGAGCTAGCCCAAGAGTTCCTACTGTGGCACAGTGGGTTAAGAATCTGACTGCAGTGGCTCAGGTTACTGCGGAGATAGAGGTTCAATCCCTGGCCCTGTGTAGTGGGTTATAGGATCCACCATTGCAGCTGTAGTGGTGGTTGGCAGCTGTGGTGGTGGTTGGCAGCTGTGGCTTGGATTTAATCCCTGGCCCAAGAATTTCCATGTGCCAAGTGCGGCCATAAAAAATAAATTAAAAAAATAAAAAGAAGCTACCCTAAAGGTATCTGGAAACAGATAAGAACAGGCTAAGTCAGGCGCTGACCTTCAAGAGAAGCCTTGTCTTCACTTCTGTTGACCACCTTAGTGGTCTTGGAGAAGGCGTTATATCTCTCTCAGCCATTATTTTCATTTCTCTGCAATGGCTATGGTTGAACCTGAGGATTATGCTCTGTCTCCTAGTTCACATTCACTATATCCAGAAACCTAATATTTTGCTTTGTGATAAGGATGTTTAATTTACAACAAAAACCAAAACCCATCCAGATAGAGTGAAGTTAATTTTTTCCTTCAGAAACTTTGTTATAGGTATCATCTTAAGTCTTCTTTATGTGTGTGTGTGTATATATATATATATATATATATATAAATGATTTTTATTTTTTTCCATTAAGTCTTCTAATAACATTTCACTGGATATGTGCATATCTGGACTTCTGTTTTTTGAGTTACTATTTATAGTTAGGCATCCTAGAGTTATACTTTTTATAGTTATGAAGGCAATTTTAATATGATTGCACTATCTTTTTGAGTTTGTGTTCCTGACAAATCAAAAAGTTTTCTGAAGCTAAAAATTTCTTGCTAGGGGGAAATGATATGTGTACCTTTCTCTACACTGCATGTATTTTGTCCCTCCTGTGGAGTTGGTATGGCATCATTTCTGTGCTCTAAAATGTTCTTGGTCTCTAATCATGGCACTCAAAATACTGATGGGGGTTCCCATGACCCTTTGGCTGCCTGCCTCAGCAGGAAAGGCAGGCAGATGGATTTTTGCTATGAACTTTCTTTGCTGAGCCCCTTCCCACTCAGGTAGCCAAGGTTTATTAACCCATTCTTTTCAGAGTATCAGAAACTGAATTCTCACTGCATTCAATCTCATGTAATTTACAAAATTTTCTTGCCATGGGAGATCAGTGGAAATAATTTTTAAAGCTATGTTTATCAAATACAACAAATGTAGATATGGAAAAAAATATAATTATGTACAGCAAAACTTTAATGAGATATAGTAGGAGGACAGGGCCGTGTGGGGAATCTGGATTCCTCAGGTCTGGCTGGTGTACTGATCAGCTCTAAATCCTTCATCACTGCTCTCTCCCACCCCACCTTTGAGAAAACATCTAACAATGTGAATCATTTTTCTTCAACTGTTGGTCATTCTTAAGGAAGAACAATTAGGAGAAATCTCAAATGGTGTCTTTAAATAGGTGCATGAGAGACACTAGATCAAACAGTTGGATTTAGTTAAAATATTTTCAGTCAGTTTAAGGGTATGCAAATCATTAGTACCAGATGGCGTCTACCTAGGATTTTTGAAGGGTGAAATTGGGATACTTGTAGCCAGAATGTGTGAGCTTAGCTTATGAAGAGTTATTGTGCCAGCAGATTGGTTGCTGCCACTGTGCACATAGCAATGCAAGGGGATTTAGGGCATGAGTTGTCTACCTTTCTTTCCTGTTTGGCTTCTGGTGCCTCTGTGATAACAGACCTGGTTACCAAATCCAATTAAAAACAAACAAACAAACAAACAAAAAAAACTTCTTTGCTGGGAAAGCAAATGTGATATGTGCAAGGAAAAATGTTTACTAGAATGTTTTGAGGGGGTTAAAATATACCTAAGTAAGGTCTATGTATTTTTGTATACTTTCAGTAAAAAAAAAAAAAAAAAAAAAAAAAAAAAAAACCTGTAACAAATTTCCATTTTTTATGGCTGTTTTAAAAAATTACTGTTGGGCTTTAAATGGTGATAATAGTTAATTTGTCATAGAGGATTGAAGTTTGGAAGTGGGAAATAGCAGGTCAGAATAAGGAGGTATTTTTCTGGAGGGAGAAATGCAAAGAACAATGCTCCCTTGGAGTCAGCACAGGGGTGGTTGTAAATGTCCATTTAATGTGCTTGAGGAGGGTGTGAGTGTCAGGTTTTTAGTAGGGAGGACTCCAGAAGACTGACAAAACCACTTTCATTTGTTCTCCCTATTTTGCCCACATTGCTAATCTTTATTTTGTAGAAAGTTTCTGGTTGGTTCTTAGTGAAGGTTGAGTTGACCCCCATGTATGTGTCCCATACCCATGTATATGTCCAAGGTGATCACATATATCTCAGTTGATGTATCATTGTTATCATTGGTCTGGGCCAAGCCACTGTTTTATTAAATCTTTGTTATCACCAAGACTTTGTACTCTTGTATAATGTATATTTTGTGTTATTTACATTGTTATTACATTGTTACATTGTGTTATTTACATTGTTACATGAATAGTATTATTCTCCTTCAGACAATATTTTCACCCAGCAGTTTATTTTAAAGGTCTGTCCCTGGTCCTCTGTGACTGGTTGTTGATTCTGACTACTGTTGAGTATTTTATGATGTACATTCATCCACTTTTAGCTTTCCACTCCTGTGATGGTAACCCAGACTCCTTCCACCTCCGCATCATCACAAAGTGGTGATGTCCCTTGGGACCTGTGTGACAGTCATCACACAAAGTCATAAACTGTGAGTGCATTTAATTTGCATAAGTTATACCTGATGATCTCTAGAATGGCTTCATCCATCTATGTATCCCCATACCCCACAACACTTGGCATAGTAAGGCTTTCTAATTTTGCCAGGGTGTAAGGTATAAAATATTTCATTTTTAGTTGTATTTCTCTGACTGTGTGCAAACGTCATCATCTCTTCATCTGCTTGGTTTCTTTTGGGGGGGTATCCTCTTGTGCGTCTGTAATTTTTTGTATATAGATTTTCCTCGTTTTCTGTTGGGTTTCCCACCTTCTTAGGTTGTGTTTTGTTTTTTGTCTTTTTGCCTTTTCTAGGGCCGCTTCCCGCGGCACATGGAGGTTCCCAGGCTAGGGGCCAAATCGGAGCTGTAGACGCCAGCCTACATGAGAGCCACAGCAACATGGGATCCAAGCTGTGTCTGCAACCTGCACCACAGCTCACAGCAACACTGGATCCTTAACCCACTGAGCAAGGCCAGGGACCGAACCCACAACCTCATGGTTCCTAGTCGGACTCGTTAACCACTGAGCCACGACGGGAACTCCCCCATCTTCTTAAGTTGATTTGAGCGACATTTCTTCTGTTCTGAAAATTAATCCCTTATTAAGGAATTGCAAAAATCTTCTAATCTCTCATCTGTTTGTAAACCTTATCCATGGAAAAGACATCCTTAAATGTACTTTATATATAGTATGGCCTTATAGTTTGTAGGTTTAAGTTGTACCCTACCCCTAATTTTCAAAGATGTTCTCCAGAATTTTCCTTTTTTAACTTTATAGAGTTCTTTCACAATTTGGCTTTCTTCCAACTGGAGTTCACATGTCCCAACACCCTGATTAAAGTCTTCAAGTGGTCTAAGTTGCCTGCAGAGTGAAGCCAGAGCACCCCAAGTGTGTGTGAAACCCCTTGAGGTCTGTCTCAAACCTTTCCACCCATTTGGAAGTGCCAGCACTGTACACCTCGCTCACCTATGTACTCCAGGTGCACAGAATTTGATGTCTAAAGACACCCCCCAAGGAGTTCCCACCGTGGTGCAGTAACGCCTGGAGTTCCCGTCGTGGCGCAGTGGTTAACGAATCCGACTAAGAACCATGAGGTTGCGGGTTCGGTCCCTGCCCTTGCTCAGTGGGTTAACGATCCGGCGTTGCCGTGAGCTGTGGTGTAGGTTGCAGACGCGGCTCGGATCCCGCGTTGCTGTGGCTCTGGCGTAGGCCGGTGGCTACAGCTCCGATTCAACCCCTAGCCTGGGAACCTCCATATGCCGCGGGAGCGGCCCAAGAAATAGCAACAACAACAAAAAGACAAAAAAATAAAATAAAATAAAATAAAAAAAATAAAAACGCCCCCTAATAGAAAAGTGAGCATTGTGACATAACTGAAAAAGTATTTTCCCTACTTAAATCATTTTAAGGCCTGGAAAGAGGCATTCTTTTTTGTTCATTAAAAAAAAAATAGAAATACATCTATTTAAATTACAGGGGTGGTACCTTTTCATTACCTCAGAAGTCAATACAAAAATGTGTGAAGTAGGAAATGAAAAATTTTAAATCCTAACCTTTTCAAATGACTATGTTTTTCTCTTTATTGTATGTAGACTTATTAGAGCAGAGGGCTGGAGAGGAGTGTCAGAGTCCCAATACCTAGGCCATGTTCCAGACCAAATAAACCAGAATTGCTGGAAGTAGTACCCAGGCATTGGTATTTTTAATAGCTCCTAGGTGAGTCTGGTATGCAGCCAGTGTTGGAAATACTAACTTTTACAACACTTTAAAAAATAAAAATGGATCATACCACATATATTGTTCCACATCTTGCTTTTTCCCCAAGTACTTGCTATGTGAGATTTAAGAACCCTACCTTTGGTTTAAAATTTAACTGTAATGCAAAACTCCATTTATTTTGAAAAGCATACCAGCCCTGTTAGGCAGCTTGATTAGCATTATAGAATATTTATCTTAAAGTGATTAAGTATTCTTGGGAGTAATGGTAACTTTTGACTTACATGTTAGTATAACACTTCCTTTTTTACATTAGGATTCAGAGTATGTCAAAATTTACAATGAATGACCAGAGTCCATGTGGCTACTTTGTTTTCATCATGCCAAATGGCAGAACATAGTCAGGTACTCAATAGAAACTATGGTTTGTAAAAATTAGAAGCCTCCCCCACCCCCATTCAATTTACTCAAGGTTAAATTGTTTTTGTTTGTTTTTCCTTTTTTAAACTGAGTCGTCTTATCTCTTACCCTCAGTCATTCCCTCTCCTCTGCCTTTTCTTAAACATCTCTCTCACCAGATATTAACCACAGCCAGAAACCTGCTTCACCTCCTAAGAGCTGCCCTGCTCCCTGGATCTTTCAGTCCAGGACCTGGTGCTGTCTCCTCTTCCTTAGCCCCTACCCCACCCCTAGCCCCCCTTCCCTCCCTCCCTCTGCTCTGCTCTCCCTCTGCTGGGGAAGATACTCCTGATGTCCTAACAGGTCTTCCACACCTCATCTTCCCAGCAGCATCTGGTCCATTGACTACCCACTCCTTAGTGAAATTTCTTTTCTTCCTTGCCTATTAGAATCCTGTTTTTTCTGTCTCCTTTTATCTTCCTGACTCATTTCCTAAGTTTTGTTTCCAGCTGACCACTTTTTTTCCTTATAAAAGTGTTGTATGTGTTTACAGTTGATAATATGGAATAATAAAGAGTCTATCTAAAAATCTCACCACTCAGAAATAGCACTTTGGATTTTTTTTCATTCTTTATGAAAAATGAGATCATGCTACTATTCAGTCTTTAACCATAGCCTTTATTTCCTTCTTACCTGGTCATATGTATTTACCAAACTATTTCAGTTTTGTTACTATTTCGACTTTTAAAAATGGAGTTCCTACAGTGGGTTAATTATCTGGCTTGTCTCTGTGGAGGCGCCACTTTGATCTCTGGCATGGTACAGTGGGTTAAGGATCCTGTGTTGCTGCAGCTGTGGCTGAGAGTTGATTCCTAGTCCAGGAACTTCCACATGTCTGCAAGTGCAGCTAAAAAGGAAAAAAAAAATCTTTTAAATTAATATTCGTAGTCCTTTTGCCTTATTCTTTTTCTCAGAGATGTACACTTTTGTGTTAGCTATGTTAGCTATTTTTCTCTGTTTCTTAATAACATGGCTATAATCTTTTTTGAATCATCAAATTAATTATCTCTACACTTCTTATTCTTCTGTAAGTGAAAATTTCTGCCTTAACATCTCTTTCTTCCCTTTCCATTTTCCTAATATTGACTTTCACAGTCTTTAAAAATTAAAAGACTATTAATTGTTTGCATTATTTTGACTGTAAATATCATTCTTTTGTCTTTCTTTTTGTATTTATCCTCCAGTGGAAATACTTGCCTCGTTTTTCCATTTCCTTAATTTTGTTTTGATCTATGCCTGAATCTTCCCATACCCTCCTTTAGCCTCTTAGTACCATTTTCCATATGGTGGTCAATCTCGCAGATAATAATTGTGCTTCCTTGTTTTCTTTTGATCCCCCCACCTTGGGGCCAGCCCTCGGTCTTCCTGCTTCAGGCTGGGATAGTTGCTCTCTTGGGCTGCTTCACATTGTCCTTGCACCAGAGTAACCCTCATCCAGGGACCAAAGAAATCCCTGACGCTTCTGCATGTCAGGAAATAAACTCGTTAGCAAATTTGGGCATCCGAGACTGTCTCAGAAAGCCTCTAGTCGTGGTGGGTGGCAGGCACTTGCTGCTGACAGTGAGCGTGGTCCAGCCTGGCCTTTTAACCTGTGTGTGCCTGCTCATTTGTCCACACACTTCTGATATCTCAGGAATGCTAGTCTCCGTCTGACCATTGGTGTCCTCTTTCTCCTTCTCTCCTTTGCCCTGTGTAGATCCCTTCCCAATCTTTCATTCTTCTGTGTGCTTATTGATTGCACTGCTAACATTTTTTGGGGGGGCTTTGAGGAAGAAAGGAATGGAATTCAAGGGTGCAAGATTCATTTAAAATGAGGCTGACATTTTCAGACTTCAGCAAGTAGGCAGACTCTTACCATTATAAAAATTAGATCATTTTCTTTTTAAATTTTAGGAACTTTAAATGCTTCAGTGATGAAGAGGGAAAAGCTCTTTGCACTTAGCATATTTCTCATTATACAACTCAAGATACTCATCTATTATACTACTTTAGGCATTTTGCTCTGTTTTTAGCACTCTAGCACAAGAGGTTATATGTTTCATTATGTGCACTCTGAAAATCACTTGATTTCAGTAGTAAAATTGTTTTTGTAAATTGTAGAGTGGGAAATGAGTTCTGTTTAAAACAAAAAAGACTTCGTAGTAGCAAAAAAAAGTGACCTTTATATAGTCTTACCTGAAGTTCAGTTGAAATATCAACTGTGCCAAAAATATGCTGTGAACTAAGAAGTTATTTGCAATAGTGTGTATAAGTAACTTAAAATGCACCTCCGTTAATTGAAAATAGATGAGCAAATTATGAACCTGATATGTCTGAAGTGATGATTAATAATGTTAAGGATGATTTATTTTGGAATAAAATATTTAAATGGAGCAATAGTAAAAAACGTTAAAATATAGAAGATTACTTTCATTATTCAATTATTTTTATTTAGATTTTTAATGTGAAAATGTCTAAATGATCTGCAAAGACTTGAGATATGAAATATCCTCGTAGATAAAATTCATTTAATATTTTTAGTTTGTTATAAATAGTTACAGTTTTTAAAAACCAACTAAAAGTTTTAGTTTTGCCTTTTGCTTATTCTTTTAATTTGAGCAAATATTTTAACTGCTTTGAACCTATTTCCTTGTCAAGTGAAGTTAGGATAATTCCTACCTCTAGGTTTTATGCACGTGTGTGTGTTTTAACTTAGTGAGATGCAATAAATGGCTATTTTTTTTTTTAAGTTCTGCCTTTTTAAGCAATAAAAGAAAAGTATAGAAACAACATGGTACTTTTTTGTTTTTTTTTTTTCAGATTGACAAAGACTGGAAAGAATGATAGAACCTCATACAGGTGAGGGTCAGTGAGGCCAGCTCACTTTACCACAACTCTTCTAGAAAGGAAGTTGGCACTAGGCACCAGCAGCCTTAAAAATCCAGAAAGTACATTTGGTTCATGATCTAACATTCTGTAAGGTAGTAATCACTCAAGCGGACAAAGACTGTTTTCTGCTGAGTTGTTTAGAGTATTAAACACTATACATCTAAATATTAGGCTAATACATAATATGACATACTTGTTTGTAGCCAATAAAGATACCCCCCCCTTTTTTTTTTTTTTTTTTTTTTTTTAAGGAGCGGTGCATTATGTATTTTTAACCGTTTGTTTTGGTAAATAGAATCAGCTTAAACATTTATTTTTTTAATGACTACAGTTATATGCTAACTTTTGCTATTCTGTGTGGGCTGCATTTGTGTTTACATTTTTGAGGGCCCTGCCTTCTTCCTTGGCTCTCTGCCTAGTTTATAGCTCCAAGTTCCCTTTCCTTTTGCCTGCTTTTTCTACTCCTTTAGTTTCTTTGCCCTGGCTTGCCCAGTGCTTGACATAAGTCACATGGAGAAAATTTATACTGGTTGAGGAAAAGTTATCTTCTCTTTAAAAAAAAAAAAAAAAAATATATATATATATATATATATATATATATATATTCTAATTCTTTAAAATGTGGCTGTAGAAAACAGTTTCCCTTTTTTTTCTGTAAACGTATAGGGTGGTGGTTGAGAACTTTGGAATCAGGTAGACCTGGGCTTAAATCCAGACTGTGTCACCTGCTCGGTGTCTGACCTTCCACAAGTTACTTTAACTTCTCTAGCTTCCGTATTCTCAACAGTGAAATAGGGCTAATGTGTAACTCAGTTTTGAGGATTAAATGATATAAAGTGCTCAGAGCTGACTCATAAGTATTCAATAGATGATTGCATTAACTTTTCAAAGAAGAGATGGAGACCAGACATCATATTTCAAATACTGTGCCAACTTTTGAAACCCCAGTAAATGTTGCCTACTCACTGTATAGTCAAAAGCCAAAATGAAACCAAATCAAACAAATCAACAAGACAGAAGTGTGGAGTAGAACTCAGTTTTATCTGATGCTTTAGAAGTATTGTAAACTTAGATGTGGAGTGTGGCAGAAGGAGAATGAGGAAAGGATTATGGGAAGGGGGAAGAAAACAAGTCTCAGCCCCCAACTAAGTAAAAAGATAAATGATGACTGGATGATCCCTTGAGGCAACGTGAGGATGGGGACAAAGAGGGGAGGGGATTCTCAACTGTGCAGCTTTTTACACATTTTTTTTTAAATTTGAATATAAAGTATTTTGAAATGGGCAAAACACCTACCCAGGTATAAAAATATTTTAAGAATCTCCACTACATTCCCGTGACGGACTCTGTATGTTGGTATTTTGTCTCAGGACATTATCAATTTTATTAGTTTTATGTAGTGTTCCAAAAATATTGTGTTGTGAAAAGAATTTTGTTTCTTGGGCTTTATTTTTCTTTTCAGCATTCCTTTGGTGGTAAAAATCATTGGGAATCTAGTTTTTTATGCTAATGTTGGTGGTATAGCCATCTTCCCCAGGATGTTTCTTCTACTCTCTGGGGATCTGCAGTGTTAAACACATGGACGTCAGTTTTCTGGGCAGATGGTCAGAGGTCCTTCCAACACTTACTCCTCTCTGCTTTGCTCATCTCTGCACTCCTGAGCCTTTTGTTCAGACAGTGCTGTGGCTCCTGTACCAGAAGTGGGACGGTTGTCAGTGGTTTTTTTTTCTCCAAATGCAGATTTGGAGAGATCCAGGTGCTCTGCATCTCCTGGCAAACATGGCTTTCTCTGGCATAGCTGGTGACAGTGACACCACAGCCTGCGGTCACGTAAGAGAGCACACTCCCCACCTCACCCAGGGGTTGAGCCCATGGGGCCAGTGCATCCATTTAGTGCCCCTGAAACCAAAATAAGTGTGGAAGTTTGTGCAGTAAGCACAGCAAAACAACCCACATGAAAGAGGCTGCCGTGGGGTGCCTTCAGGGGTCCAAAATAGCAGTTTCTTTAGATTCCCTGCATGTTTGAGCCACTTTTATGGTGGCAAAGAGGGACAGGTTGTGAAACTTGATTTTAAATGCATAAAACAGAATGACCCATTGGGCTCCTCTTTGGTTAAAAAATGGACTTCTTTTGCATCAGCCCTGAGGTGTGGACATTGCCTAAGGGTGCATAACTGTCAACCCCAGTGGGCAGTGTTTTCAGTGGGGCCCCCATCCTGAACCCAGAGCAGGCCCCACAGCTGTCCTGCCCTATCTGGAACCCTCTGTCAGTGAAGCATGCCAGCCAGTGATCCACCTTGCTGTTTCCTAGCTTGTTCTTAACAGCAGTTAGTTCCTTGTGACCCCAGTGCATCTGTAGCTCTAGAGAAACTGTACTGCCCCTGAGTTTGGGCTGGGTAACATTTAACACATGCCTGCATTTAAGTTGCAATAGCAGAGGTTAGTGTTCTGATAATCCTAAAGGGTAATTGACCAAGTGTCCACTGGCCTGGAGAAAAATTTGTATTTGTGTGGGTGGCAAAGCAGAGCACCACTGACCCCACTACAGTTTGAAAGCTGGTGGCCTGACTTCTTGGCAGTGTGTTCCAAGTCATGCGATTGCTTTATACTTATTCTTCATCCATTTGGTTAAAAATGAAATCAGTTATTTCTGGAAAAAAATTGATAATATTTACACCAAGTTAAAAAAAGAAAAAAAAAAAAAAAAAAAAGCCCTTGCCCATAGATGTGTCTCGTGCTTCTGAAATAAAATGAAGGATATTGAAGCACAAAGAATATTGAAATTCAGGGCTTAGAGAGTAGGATGCATGAATTGATCAATGTCTCACTTCCCCATACTTGAATTTGGGATTTCTGATTCTATTATTACGCACAGTAACATGTAGCAGAAAGTGAGATGGTACTCTCACAGAAATGTTAGGAAGTTCTAATTGTGCTAACACTAGAGAAAGCAGCCATGAAAGTCTTCTTCAGTAGTAAGTTGTTGGCACTTTTATGGACAGTATATAAGGTAATTTAGTGTGTTTTACATTTATGGATAATCAAGGAAGACTAATCTTGCATGTTTTTTTCCTAATTGCTCTAATTTTAGCACTCCCATCATTTCTCTTCCTACCAGACACCCAAACGCAGTGGAGTGAATGCACACATAGCACCTTGGCAAGTGTGAAGGCCCCAGTCAGCTCAGTTGCCTCTGTAGACAAAGCAATCATCCCAATAACTGCCAGTAATGACAACCTTGTTGATTATACCAGCCAAGGTCTATTATTAAGTGTGCAGAAATTTTTGTTTTTGCCTTAAAAGTATGTTTTTGTTCTTTGGTAAACATGCATAGTAGCAAAAAGTAAAGATAACCCATCCTTATTAAAACCTGAGTTCTGTAAAAAAAAAAAAAAAAAGGCACGACAGCTTTCCCTGTTTGTAGACATTTTGTTTCCCTGAGCAACAGAAAATGCAGTCCTTATTTAACTTAGTGGCAATGCTCTGGAAAAATAAAATCCTGCAGATGGCAACAGCTTGCATCTTTTTCCCACGGAGATACCTCCAAGACAGAGTCTCTAGGCTTACTTCACCCATGGAGTCCGCAACAATGTGTATGAGATTGAGCCAGCTCTCCTATTAACCCAGAGCCCCTCTGGACTGTGGAACTGCTCTTGTAGAGTTGTCCACATTGGGGCTTGAGCCTGGACCGAGCAAAAGCAGCCAGTTACTAATGAAGCTGTGGTTCCAGATTTAGGTCCTTGCTGGCCTTCATCAGCATGACCCACCAAATCCAAATCCCCTGTGTCCAAACTGAGCTCCTGTCCTGGGCTCTTCCTCTTGTTTTCCCTCGTTTCACTCATGGTACCAACCATCAAACAATAGCTCGTCTTTGGTTTCTCTCCTTCCTCCGGCCCCACATCCAGTTATCGAGGCTTACTGACTTATTTGTCTGTTAACTTATTTCTGAAATATTTCTGAAACCTGGAGTCTCAGCTCAATGCCCACTTCCATTTTTCCACCTCCCTTGTTGGGATAGCTCCCAGTGAGGCCTCCTGTCTCCTCTTCTTCCCAGTCAGCCTCACATGGTGCTAACGTGCCTTGCTGAGACGTGAAGGTGAAGGCATCCGTCTTCTGCCCAGCTATTTCTTTCCATTGGAGCCCTGATGCTCACCATGCAGACAAGGCCTTGTCTGCAAGGCCAGGGTCCCTGCGTTGCCTAGGATTCACCACTGTCCCCTCCGGCTCGCAGCCATTCAGCCAAACCAGGAGAGCAGTTCTACCCACAGCCTGCAGTGTGTTGCCCCCACTCTTGCTGACGATGCTCTTCACCTGCCTTGACTCTTCTTCCCATGTGTTACTCACTGTCCAAGGGCTTCACACCCAGTAAGGCTCTGCTCAAGTATTTCTTCCGAGAGATGTTCCCGACTCCAGCACCCTGCTCCCTGCTGCACACACACACATGTACACACACTGTTTTCCAATTTATTTGTACCTCTGTTATTTTAATGACATCAGACAATTTGAAACTCTGTGTTTAAGCCATATGTCCCATTATTTACTTCTGAACTGAATTTATTTGACGTCAAGATTAGCTTCTGATTCACCTTGTTATTCTCCATGGTCCCAGGTGTGATGTCCCACACATAAATCAATAAATGGATCCAGAGATCGTGATTTTTAAGATCTCCACTTATCTGTGTTTTGTCCTCTACAAAATGCCTTTGATATTTGGTAATATTTATAAAATTGTGTAGAAAGTAATGTTAAGAAAACCATTTTGGGGAGATCCCGTCATGGCGCAGTGGTTAACGAATCCGACTAGGAACCATGAGGTTGCGGGTTCGGGCCCTGCCCTTGCTCAGTGGGTTGACAATCCAGCATTGCCATGAGCTGTGGTGTAGGTTGCAGACGCGGCTCAGATCCTGCGTTGCTGTGGCTCTGGCGTTGGCCAGTGGCTACAGCTCCAATTCGACCCCTAGCCTGGGAACCTCCATATGCCGGGGGAGTGGCCCAAAGAAATAGCAAAAAGACAAAAAAAAAAAAAAAAAAAAAAAAAGGAAAACCATTTTGGGCCAGTTATGTGTGTTAACCAATTTCTGAGTATTTTGTGGTAACATTTATCATGTTCTATTTATAAGCCTGGAAAGATAGCCTTATAATAGAAACAAAACGAAGACACACATACCTTTTCATACTCTGCATTATAAATCTATAAATCAATCTAATGAGATACGTTAAATGTGTTTTTTACATTTCTAATAGGCCAGTGGGAGTTTGTGTGGTGAGGAAATCATAAGGGTTGACTACTGTAAGTAATGATTTCCATCCTTCTGTTAATCATAAAAGGTTTTGTATAAGAGGGAACATTTCAGACTCTAATATTACAGGGGAAGAATTTCAGAGAGATGTAGATTTCTGGGAGAAATTGTGGACTAGTGAAAGGCTGTATTCTGAGCTCTATGACACTTGTGGCTTTTAGAGCTATCTGTCTGGTCGTTCTGGTGGTCAGCAGCTGTGTTCTGGGCAGAATGGAGCCCAGAGGTTATGACAGACCCAAACTCTTAATGCCCAGCCTCCCTGCTTTAACTCTGATGATGAGGCTGCCCTTATATAAGGCGTCATCTTGCAGAGCTGTTGCTTTGTCTGAGAGCTCAGAAACCCAGGAAAATCAAGCTTAGCTGCTAGCCCTGGCACAGATGGGTTTTAGACTGAACTTCACAGGGACAACAAGCATCTTAGAAACTCCCTAAGGAGGGTCCGGGCTCAGCAGTGCTCTGAGAACACTGTGCTCCCCTGGGCAGGCTTCCCTACTCTGCTGCCTCCTGGGCTGTGGCCACAAGCGGGCTGTTTGCTTCTGAGTTATGTTACCAAGAAGAATATCATTACCAATGATAGCGTCTCACTTAATAGATTATAACAACAACAGCTGCAACAAAAATCCCAACATCTATTGTTGCCTTGCACCTCTGCTTTTTTGGCCTTTCTGGGTATCCACTCATGTCGCCTAAAGGAACCATTTTATTTCTAATTGCTACATGCCAGGATGTTTTATGTGCTTCTGTTTCTCAGCATTCCGCAGATGCCACATTACTCAAAGCTGTGCTTTAGTGCATCTTCACAGATTTCTCCCTCCCTGCCCTGCATGGTCTCCCTGCTGGAGGTTCTCATGTAGCAGCTGCTTGCGTACCCTGCTGACATCCATCCACAGCACTTGTCCAGCCCACGGAGCAGAATTGGAGTAAGCACGGCTTCAGTGCTGGTGAACTGGCTAGGCTCCAGGACTTGGCCACTGCTGTCTAAGCATCTGATGTTAAGTGTTCTGTTGAAAAGGCAGATTTAATCACTTTAGTGAGGGCAGAACCAAGTTTCATAGCTCTGTGAAGAATGTGTGATTCTTATTGCAGTCTCTCTGAAGTGTGTTGGTATTGACTCATTTTCATACTGTCTTCTCTGCACATGTGCAATATCACCAGGCAGTTGTTTACTAAAAGGTTTTCTTGCTTCAAGCAGGTTGTGACCTTGATCTTCCCATGCACTTTGCAGTGCCTAGTATCTTTAAGACTACAGGATCACTTGTAATCACCCAGGGGCTTCCCCAAATATGTACTTCAGGAGCATTTTGGCATCAGGCAGCTTCTGGACAATCTTTGTGAAGTACATTGGATCTTGCTTACATTCTCACTTGGGTTTTCTGAGGGCCATAAACACTTGGCGAATGGAAGCCATTATATATGACTTTGCTTTACTGCATTTCATGACCATGCACATGGATTTAAAAGACTATGATTATGAAACCTCAAGATCTTAGTGAGCAGTCATGTTTTAGGAACTGAGATAATCCACATTGGCTGGTGATGTAAACTTAGCAGATATCTCGATGATGGTTTCTGGAAATAAGTTTCTGGACACATTAGGGACCCTGAGGTTCATTAGAACCCAGATTTCTGCCTTCATAGCTTAGGGTCCATAAGAATTCTGCTTCTAGTCTCTTCTAAGATACATCTTTCTGCTCATGTTTTGGGGGCTCCCAAAACAGCTTTCAAAGAAGCTAGATCTCTCACTCCCAAGCTAGTGCCCTGGGCTGGAAACCTTAGTTTCCATCATCTCTCAAGGCCCTTAACCTTAAAATTCCATGACAAGATACCTCACCTTCATTTCTTGCCACTGCTCTTTCTCTGACATCTTACCTCCAGGTCCTACGTGGCCTGGAGTTGAAGTGCCTTCTCATCTCCCTTCCATGTGGATCACCATAGCCACTTTTAGCTGAACTCCTGCTGCCACCAGGCTTCCCTCACTTCTCTCTGGTCCCTCACGCCAACTTGTCTCATGTCAAACAAAACGTTTCCAAGGCACCACTACCCATTAGAGAAATACCTAAATGCACTTGTGCAGTTAGAGACAAAAGTTAGTTTGTAATATTAACTCCCATGTTAATAGGTGCTTGTGGTGATATAGAACGTTGGCTTATGGGTGGTTCAGCCTCTATGGTGTGTTAGAGATGGGGTTTGTAAGAATAAAAGTTAGACATTCATAAAAAGAAAGAATAGTAAGCACTACCTGTTTTAAAATAAACTTTTGGCAGAAATCCTGAGACTCTGCTCTGTGGTCTTCTATTTATACATTTCAGAATGCTGTGGGAATTCTCGGTAAGAAGTGCTAAAGGCTTGAGGCCTGTCTTATACCTCTCTTAGCACTGCTATCCACATCTGCTTTGCATAAATTCAGTTAGAACCTCCCTTCATAGGAATTCTTCAGCCTAATTAAAACTTTGAGCCATAACACATGTGAAAGAATTGGAAGCGCTCCTGGAAGTGACATTTGTCAGATGATATAAGCAATATCCAAGTTGTTAGCTGTACTTGCTGCACTTCTGATATTTCATAGATGCACATCTACTCATGTAGAATATATGTCGAAAGGAATTTCAGTGACGTTTTATCTTTAGTTTGTTTCATCTTTAATTGGTAGCTAACACTTTAGCATAGATTCTCTTGATTTTCCTTTTACCTCTAATTTCCTCCCTATTCAGAAATATTGTGATAACTTATTAAAAGATATTTCAGTGGCTGAGCTTGCTGTTCAAATGAAATCCTGTAAGTAATTTTATAAAGGAAATAATTTTTTTTTTTTTTTTTTTGCTTTTTAGGGCCACACCCTCGGCACATGGAAGTTCCCAGGCTAGGGTCTAATTGGACCTGCAGCTGCTGGCCTACACCACAGCCACAGCAACGCCAGCAACCAACGCATCTGTGAGCTACACCACAGCTCATGTCAACACTAGATCTTTAACCCACCAAGCGAGGACAGGGATCAAACCCACTTGCTCATGGATCCTGGTCTGGTTCGTTACCACTGGGTCACAATGGGAACTCCAAGGAAAAAATATTTTTGTAAAATGAAATTATATTCACATATAAAAAGTAAGGTTTTATCAAATTATATTTTCTTAGATGGATACATTTGTAATTTTTTAAATTATGCCTTGGAAAATTAAGATCTTCCACATCTCATCAAAATTTTATGTTGAAATTTTGGACCTTCCAAATACTTAAAATACTGCCTATTTTTTTTTTTTATGAGAAATTTTAGTAGCTGGGCAAAGTCAATACCATTCATTTACTTAGAACTATTTTTAATTCCAAGCCCAATAAATGAAATGTTTTTGTGTTAATTATTGACATTCTAAAAGTGCAACACTATTCCTATAATTAAGAAGAAATGATGATCTTTAACATTTTTATTATAAGCTGTCTATAACATAAATCCAAACTGTATCTTCGTCTTTGTGTACATGGTTGTGAATGCATTCTCCTTCATTCTGTTACCTCTGACTTGTTGTTTGGGAGTTCTCAGTCTTTAGAGTGTATTGGGATCACCTGGAGGGCTGCCTCTTCCCAGCGGTTTCTTCAGCAGGTCTGGGGTTTTTGCTGGGCCAGGCTTTCAGGAAGCATGGTTAGGAAATTTCATAAATAGTAATTTATTGAGATTTTCAAATATAATGAGTTTGAGGTACAAGAGACCATAGAAGAGGTAAGAATGGTTTACCAGATTTTTTATGATTCCTAAAGTTATATTTAAGTTGCTTTTTAGCCATATTCCCTTTCTTGCTGTTCTCAGGATATTGCATTTTACTTACTTTGATTGAAATGTACATAGTGCCAACAGTGTGATGGTATTACTTGATAAATGACCAAATACATGTACATTTGCTAGTTTTCATTAGTAATTTGAGAGGTGGTGAATGGAGCATGCAATGACTTTTATACTATGAACTTTGCATCAGTATTAGGAACTCAGAATAAATAGGTTTATATGAAGCACATGCCCAGTGCCAGTTTTCTATAAAGGGGACGTCCAGTAAATGAAATGAGCAAATGAGTGTATAGCACTTAATCTCCCCCCAACATCATGGAGTTAGTTACTCCTTGCCAACTTGGCTCATCTCCAGCTTTGAATATTGGAGAGTTAATCTGGTTTTTCAACTTTGCCGTTTTTACCATCTTTGTTGCTCATGCTTGTGTTCCTGAGGGATGGTTATCTTACCAATAAATTTAGCTCTTCTATCAATAGTGGGAAACAAGTTAAACATAAAATTAAGCCTTCACTTTTCTCTTACTTGTTAGTAATCATTATTTACTGTATAGGTTGTATTAAATTTTTAAAAAGTTTCTTTGAGGATTGTTTGGGTTCATTATTCACACTGGCCTTATGATCTTCTAATTATATATTTTCATAAAACTTTATTAGCTAATCTAGAATATGTTAGATATTAACTTATTAGCAGGTTAGATATTATTTTTTAAATGTGTCCTACAGATTCACCAGAATTTCCAATTATCATTACATTCTAAGTTAATTTTGATAGTTCCCCAAATGTTGAATACACTGAATATCTATGTAATGTTACATTTTCTAGTTGTTTCAGTGCAGTTTCACTGACGTTTTAGCTTTGTTTTTGTTGTCTCCGGTTGATTATGACAGATCGAGTCACTGTAGATTACCAGACTACCTGCTCATATCAGTGTTGGCCAAGACACTTCTTCCATATGAGAAGATGGATAGAAGAGCTAACTGGTGTTTTCAGGTGGAAAGTAAGAGAAATTTTCTTTCCTGTCCTGGTTCTGATACCATTATTTCAAGGACTCTAGCTTGTAAAACATGTCTGGACTGCTCCTGCTTACTTCATGAGGATATTGTAAAAGTAAATTAGATAGCTAATACAATACTGATAAGAAAGGTACTCTGTAAATCCTGCAGGTTTAGGACAGTGATGAACTCGGTTGTGGGCAAGCAGAGTTTTTGAGTGTCTGGAAGGACACACTGTTGATGGCCAGGAAACATGAACATTGAAACTGAACTCAGAGCTCCAGAATCATATTTTTAGTAGTTAGCCTAGAAGTGATCATCAAAGCCTTAGGATTTTACCTCTCCAAGCCCCCCTTCCCACTAAGTGGATCTTGTTTGGAAAACCAAACACCTTAGGAACTCCTGGAGCTTAAGAGGAATCAGGCAACAGTAAAGTGAGTCCTGGTCATGTTGCTGAGGCCCAGATTCTTCCTCCCATGCCCTGCTGCCTGCTGTTGCTTTTGATAAACCAGTGAAGGCAATCTCTATTCATGTAGCTGATATTTGAGACAAGAGAGGGTGAGATCAGATGGAGATACATGTTTAGATGAAAAAAAGCATGGCAGGTCGGGGGGAGGAAGTGAGCACCATGGGATGACTGGGAGGGGTTGGTGAGGTCATGCTCAAGGTCAAGAAGGTCTCAGATGAAGTGACTCAGCAGTGTGAGATAAGGAACCAAGAGCTGGAACAGGGGCGTGCCAGGGCCTGGACCAGCAAATGCAGGGGCAGTTAGAGGAAGGGGCAAAGTGCTGCTGTCCCTGAAGTGCAGGTGTAAGGCAAGGGGATGCAAAATGTGGCTGTGGCCCCCTTCTGCCAGCCTCAGCTTGGGCACAAGATCTCTCAGATCCTTGGGGCACATCCTTCAACTGTGGCTTTGAGCAGTCTTGATTTTGAAACACTAAAACATTTGGAAAATAGTACATCTGAACTTTTTTCCTCAAAGCTGTACTGTGTAATCTGAATTTTAAAAAGGTTGTATAGCATGAGGAAAGTACTTTTGAGTTGGATAGTAGCAGAGTTGTATTTTTTCTAGGATTGCAAAGCTTTGGTTGAGTATTGCAGTTGAAAGAACGAACCTACCTTGAGAACCAGCAGGGCCATTAGCAGGATGGGGGGCAAGTGTGTCCCCGCTCTGAGCTTCCAGCCAACTGTCTGTAGTGTGAGCCTTGACACTGAATGACCTTCCTTAGGGAGCTTCTGGGCCGGTTGTGGTTGAGTAGAGAAGAAAGTCCCAGAGGAGAAGCTCCTGCTTTCTTGCTTTTCCTTCCTTCCTTCCTTCCTTCCTTCCTTCCTTCCTTCCTTCCTTCCTTCCTTCCTTCCCTCCCTCCCTCCCTCTCTTCCTTCCTATTGATATTGCCCTTGAGTTTATTTAGAAAAAAAGGTTAAGACAATAAGAAATTTGGAAAACCAATCAAGGAGATGATTGTCAAGGTCCTTCCCTTGTTTTCTCTGAAGCTACTATTTTGATTTGCATTTCTCTAATAATCAGGGACGTTGAGCATTTTTTCATGTGCTTGTTTGCCATCTGTATATCTTCCTTGGAGAAATGTCTATTCAGGTCCTTTGCCCATTTTTCAATTGGGTTGTTGGCTTTTTTGCTGTTGAGTTGTATAAGTTGCTTGTATATTCTAGAGATTAAGCCCTTGTCAGTTGCATTATTTGAACCATTTTCTCCCATTCTGTAAGTTGTCTTTTTGTTTTCTTTTTGGTTTCCTTTGCTGTGCAAAAGCTTGTCAGTTTGGTTAGGTCCCATTGGTTTATTTTTGCTTTTATTTCTGTTGCTTTGGGAGAAAGCTATTGTTTGTTTGTTTTTTTTTGTTTGTTTTTTTTTTTCCCACTGTACAGCAAGGGGGTCAGATTATCCTTACATGTATACATTGCAATTACAGTTTTTCCCCCACCCTTTCTTCTGTTGCAACATGAGTATCTAGACATAGTTCTCAATGCTATTCAGCAGGATCTCCTTGTAAATCTATTCTAAGTTGTGTCTGATAAGCCCAAGCTCCCGATCCCTCCCACTCCCTCCCCCTCCCATCAGGCAACCACAAGTCTCTTTTCCAAGTCCATGATTTTCTTTTCTGAGGAGATGTTCATTTGTGCTGGATATTAGATTCCAGTTATAAGTGATATCATATGGTATTTGTCTTTGTCTTTCTGGCTCATTTCACTCAGTATGAGATTCTCTAGTTCCATCCATGTTGCTGCAAATGGCATTATGTCATCCTTTTTTATGGCTGAGTAGTATTCCATTGTGTATATATACCACATCTTCCGAATCCAATCATCTGTCGATGGACATTTGGGTTGTTTCCATGTCCTGGCTATTGTGAATAGTGCTGCAATGAACATGCAGGTGCATGTGTCTCTTTTAAGTAGAGCTTTGTCTGGATAGATGCCCAAGAGTGGGATTGCAGGGTCATATGTAAGTTCTATGTATAGATTTCTAAGGTATCTCCAAACTGTTCTCCATAGTGGCTGTACCAGTTTACATTCCCACCAACAGTGCAGGAGGGTTCCCTTTTCTCCACAGCCCCTCCAGCACTTGTTATTTGTGGATTTATTAATGATGGCCATTCTGACTGGTGTGAGGTTTAGTCTTCAAGTATATGTTGTTACCACGTAATTTAGCCACAAAAAATATTTAGATTTGGATTGATGACCTCAGACATTTCTGACAGAAGTGCTTTTTTTTTTTTTTGTCTTTTAAAGACCGCTCCCACGGCATATGGAAGTTCCCAGGCTAGGGGTCTAATCGGAGCTGTTGCTGCCGGCCACAGTCATAGCATCCGCAGATCCTAGCCATACCTGTGACCTACACCACAGCTCACGGCAATGCCAGATCCTTAACCCACTGAGCGAGGCCAGGGATCAAACCTGGAACCTCACAGTTCCTAGTCAAATTTGTTTCTGCTGCAGCATGACGGGAATTCCCCAGAAGTGCTTCTTGACTAATCATGTATTTGATATAAAGGCATCCTTAGTGATGAGTTTTTACTGTATTTAATGGTTTTTGTTTTATGATTATTTGTAATATCTGATCAAGAATTGATATAATTATCTCTTCAGAATTTATACTTATGTATATTTTTAACATTTTAGTAAAACTTTATGGATTTTCTAAAACTCTGAAGAAAATAGCAAAGTGTTAGAGTGGAACTTTTCCTTATTCCTTCTAACTAAAATGCTTCTATGAAATGTTGCCAAGACGTTCCTGTAGATGTAATTTCACCTTGTGTACTTTTCAGAGGGATGGAGCAGCCAACTGCTGGTTAAAGTATTTTATTTTTGACTAGGGAAGATAAATCAAAAGTGGTTAGGTTAATAAGAGAACTTTTAGGTGTTCTCTAAAAGTACCGTATTTAGTTTATGGCCACTCTTTCCAACTGCGCTCCCTTTTAGAGGACTAGTCTTGCGGGGGTGCTGCCACTGCTTTTTCTCTTGTGAGTAATAGTACGGAATTATAGCTCGTCAGGGGTGGAAAGCGGCTGAGCGGTCAACCTAAAGTCTGTTCCATCCAGCCATGGACTGTTTGGTTCTTTATTTTGCTTTGGAGTCCAAGGTGGCATGCCCATCACTTGAGTGTTTTCTTATTCTCTACATTTATCATGATCTATATGTTTTGTAGCAGTGCAGATATGTTGATCCATAAATGATTGCTATCACATACTGAATCAGAATATATGAATTCAAGTCTTGAGAGAGACCTGTATGTTTCTCAGTGTTTCTATGACTGACCAATGTGAAGGTATAAGGATAAGTTTATGCTGTTAATGGAGTAGCTTTGTTGCAATGTAATTTCAGGAGCTGTTCACGGCAGCTGTTAGTTGAAAGCAGATTGAAAGCCAGCTGGTTTAGATAGCAAGGTGGTGAAGATCAGCAGAGTACCGTGAACCTGGGACTCAGTTATGGCCACAAGAGACTGTCCCAACTAATCCTCAGATGTGTTTCATTTGACAGTTCCTCAGCTCCGTCCCTTGCTAACTGGCTCTATTTGAAAAACTTTACTTTCTTGGGGAAATGAATTGCAGGTCTTGACAGGGGAATAGACTTCTGGCTTCTTAATTCAGTATTTTTCAGTTCTTTTATGATCATCAGATTATTGAAGTTTACATTGATGTCTTGCTCAGACTTCTTTTATCTCTCTCACAGATGGCAGGAGAGCAGAGAAAATGCACTCTGTTGAGCAGTTGATAAGAAAGTGACGTTTGGGGCCTTGGGGTCCATAGGATTTCTTGAATGTAGACCATTACTTGGAGGAGCTCTCTATGCCTTTGTTGCCAGTTGAATGCAGGATAATGCAAACCCAGTGCTCTCCAAGGGGAGCTTTCATCCACAACTGAAATATTCCTGGAGTAGATTACCTCCACCCTGCTCATTGTGGATGTAGTCTACCACAGGATGACTGTAGCCTTTCTCCTTTAATTACATCCAATTTTCCCCACCCAGAGAGCACTTTGTTTATTTATTTAGCCACACCAGAGGCATATAGAAGTTGTCTGGGCCACAGATCGAATCTGAGCTGCAGCTGCAGCAATGCTGTATCTTTTAACCCACTGTGCCTGGCCAGAGACTGAACCCGAGCCTCTGCAGCTACCCATGCCACTGCAGTCAGGTTCTTAACCCACTGCCCCACAGCAGGAACTCCAAGAGCATTGTATCCTTTAGACCTTCCATGTAAGACATTGGAAATAAAAAGGAAGATGCCAATGAGAGAAAGTTAGAAACCACTTTATGTGGTAATCCCTCTTTCCTACTGACAATCCTTGTGTGTGTTTTGTCAAGTTTATAATTGATATATAGGTGGAAAATTGATACTGAGAGATCCAGCTGCTCTCAGAGTAGGAGTGCAGTGACTCAGAAAGAGGAAAGAATTGTTGTGCTATAAAATGAGCAGATTGCCATTTTGGTAACTTTTTTTGTCCCATCAAAGTGCCAGTTTATGCCATCTTCACCAAAGTTAAAGCTCTTATTTATCATGGTGCCTCTGATGTTCAAAATGACATACGTTGCTGTAATTCTTTTGCTTGTGAAGGTACATACTTCCACGCGGACAGATGGTACTTTTGACACAGGCTTTATAATCCTACTTAAATTTCGGGTATCAAAATTTTGTATTTACGCTATGACCTTAATTGTAGAGAGATTCTGGGGTGGCTGTGGAAAGTCATCTGACATGTGTTCTCTTTCTTTGCACTGCCGGGGTTCTGAATATTTATCAAGCATTATTTATTTATACTCTGTAATGCCATACTTTATGGGTGAATGTTCCACATTTCGGAGGGCATTGGCTAGGTTTTCTGAGGTATCTAAGAAACACATGAGCATATCCCTACCAACCTATTAGTGAACTTCAAATCATAGCTTGTGATCTTCCGATTGATAAAGGCAAGTCCCCCCCAAAAAAAATTTTTTTTAAATGACGCAAAAATGCATCTAGGGCACAATGTTTTAAACTCAGAGTTCTTATGTTTTGAGAACTGCTTATGTCACAGTAATGTTGATTCTGATAGGTATGAATATGTAATCCGTTTTGATAGGCTGAAGTTATCTTAGCATTCTGAGTAATAAAGTATTAAACAGAAAAGTAAAAACATTCTGAGATACATAAACATAGTTAATACTGAAGTATTTTACCACACTTGTTTTAGAATCAGTAAATGCTGCTTTTGATCTGTTCATTAAATAAGGGCACAGATATCTATATTTTTATTAGAAACAATAAAAAACATGTCTTAAAAGTATGGAATAATCCAGTCCTTTTATTTTCCTGCCCATTTAATTGGAATAGGTGATGCTTCAATATATTAAAACATAATCAAGACTTTGATAACAGCTTTATAGATTATTGCAGGAATCATAGCTCAGATTTATAGGGCCTCATTAAAAGTACACTTTAATTATACACTGCTTGTGCAGCTGAGAATTTAAAAATACCAGTGTGACCACGTTATAACATAGGTTGTATTATCTCCTGCTAATGGAATGTACCTTCCTTGACTTGTGGTTATTTTCCCAAGTTCTTCCTTTTAAGAAAGTCAAAACCCTCACCAAAAAAGAAACAAGTTACCTAACTAGGCAGATTGAAAATGAAATCTGACTCTTTCTGACATTTTTGGTGCCAACTACTGAACAAAAGATTTCTTTAGGGAAGCAGTTTACTCAGTGGTTTTTTGAATAAGAGCCATCTAATATATTAAAACATTTTTCAGTAAGTGCAGCAGTAGAGTGCCAGTTTCTGTTTTCAACTCCTCACATAGTAAAACCTGTTCTGTCAGCAAGCTTTGGATGAAGTGCCCCAACACATACGTTAGACACCAAAGAAACGACAGATGCCTAAGACAAGGCTACTGGATTCAATAAACTTAAGGCTAAATAGATGCGGGAACATTTATAGAGCAGATACAAGTGGGTGAAAATGAGCATTATGTGCAGGTTAAGACTTTAACTCCCTGAGTTGGACCAGAGGGATGAGTCATCAAAAAAAAGAGCATTTCCAGAGCACATGGAGGAAATGCCTTTATAAGGAGGAGGCATGTACAAAGCATATGTGTTTGTAGAGGGAAGAAATGGTTTGATGAGGCAGAGGACATTGGAGCTTGGTTTTACACTCACTCGTGGAGTTTGAAATGATAGGAGATGGAGTGGTTACATTCAAAAAGCAGCAGAAAGTACAAGACTGGAGCTCTGGGAGGGACTGATTGCTCTCAGCCAGCCTCACGCAGCAGATCTAAGCATGGAAATAGCACTGTAGAGAGAGGCTGTGTTGAGAGGGAACTACTGCTTATAAGGATGGCCACAGTTTGGGGACAAGCAGATGCAAAGGGGCCCCTTCCAGATTTCCTGTTTGTTGCCTCTGTTTTCTGTAGTGCTCTAAACTGCTCTGTCTAGCTGCAGCATCCACCATTCTTCACCCATCAAAGGCCTGCCCAACTCCTGTTCCAAAAGCTCACAGAATGGTCAGGGAACACCCCTGTGAGCCTGTGTTGACAGAGGAGAGAAACGTAGGGGAGAAGGAACATGTGAAGGTCTGAAAAACCCAGGCTAGAGCTCTCCACTGTGATCCCTGTCCTCGCAGAACTTTTTCTCAAATTCTTGACATTGGCAGTTTTTATTTTCTGTAATATTGTATTACATTGATCAAGAGTGTGCTTTTTGGTTAATTTGAGACATAGAAATTTTATTTGAATGCAGAAACCTACCAGTACCTTAAAACAAACAAATGTTCTACCCTTTGGAAGAGGAGAATTTGCAGTAACTTAGGAAAATTTAGTATTTTATTTATCAAACAAATAACACTTACTTGGTTAACAGTGTTACATGACTGAATTTCCTTCTGGAAAGCAGTAATGAATTTTATTTGAGAGACAGACAGGCAGGCAGGCAGGTAGGCAGGCACATTCAGACCATTAAGAAGATATTTTCTCGGAGTTCCCGTTGTGGCTCAGTGGTTAACGAATCTGACTAGGAACCATGAGGTTGCAGGTTCGATCCCTGGCCTTGCTCAGTGGGTTAAGGATCTGGCACTGCCGTGAGCTGTGGTGTAGGTTGCAGATGTGGCTTGGATCCCATGTTGCTGTGGCTGTCACGTAGGCCAGCGGCTACTACTCCCAACTAGACCCTAGCCTGGGAACCTCCATGTGCCGCGGGTGCGGCCCTAAAAAGACAGGAAAAAAAAAAAAAGGTATTTTCTAAGTAAAACGTTTTTGTTTTCCAATTTTTTTTTCGTTCAAGCTTTCATACAGAAAACATTTATTTATCTTTCCTCTGAATATGACATACCATTTAAACTTTACATGTGAAATAGGAGCATATGTAAATATAAGCTAGTCACAATAGATACCCACTCTGAATCAGTCCCACTGGGTATTTAATAAAAAATCCCTACTAAAGCATATTTAGTCAGGAAATGGGTAGTATTAAAGCCAGTAGAAATAGTATGGTATGAATTGTACTTTAATTTTTTTAAATATTATGAAAGAACCTTGTTTGGAGAGTTTTTGTGATTGCTTATTGCAAATTTGAAGACAGTTCTATATTATATATTCATTTGCAGGTATTTGTGCTCTTGGGGTGACCAGACTAGCAGTACGCAAATATTGTGAATTTTAGTGAGGTAGACTTTATTCTTAAATGTACAGGGTAGGTATAATTGCCTGGGTGCTTTCTTGATGCCACATGTGGAGTACAGAACCATGTTCTTTCGGTTCTTGGTTTTGAAATTGTTTGCACTTTGTTTTTCTTTGTTTTTTTTTTTTTTTTTGATTTTTATTTATTTTTTGTCTTTTTGCCGTTTCTTGGGCCGCTCCTGCGGCATATGGGGGTTCCTAGGCTAGGGGTCGAATCGGAGCTGTAGCCACCAGCCTACGCCAGAGCCACAGCAACGAGGGATCCGAGCCGCGTCTGCGACCCACACCACAGCTCAGGGCAACGCCGGATCGTTAACCCACTGAGCAAGGGCAGGGACCGAACCCGCAACCCCATGGTTCCTAGTCGGATTCATTAACCACTGCGCCACGACGGGAACCCCCTGTTTGCACTTTGGATGATTAAAAGCACTGGTTTCTGAAAGCAAAATTTATAGATGGATTTTAGACATAAATGATAACCCAGATTTAAGCCTGCTTTTGCAAAAGTTGATTTAAACCAGTGACTATTCGAGTTTGATTGTCATGCATGTGTTGGCTATGCAGTGCAGCGCCGCAGGTGCCGGCAGTGTGGAGATTGTGGATGGGACCTGGGAGACCTTCACAGGCAGCACTGTGAGTCTGTAGCCATTTTCCTCAGGGACTGGCTGATGGACTTCTGTTACTCATGGTGACCAACCTTTTCATTTGTGTGGGTTTTCTATTAGCCCTTCCTTACATTTCTGAATGGAAGTTAGCAGCTTCTCAGAGAGGTTGTTGCCTGGGGAGGGAGACAACCAGTGGTGGTGCTAGGCCTCCCAGATCCCACACTGTGCTCTGAATTAACTGCAGTCCTGAGCCTGTCCTCAGTTCTGCTCTTCTTAGAAGAACTAGGACTTATCTTTACACCAGAGCACTTGTTTATTAATCTGTTAATTCATAATTGCCTAAATGACCCTGGTTGCTGCACAGGCTGCTCCCTTTTGGCGTCCAGGTTGAAGTGGTGAGCCCTGAGTCCTGTCAAAGGGAGGAGAGTTTCAGGAGAGATTTCATTTCAGGACCATCTCCATCCCTTATAGTGAAAGATCCTACAGGGAAGATCTTTCTAGTAATCTCATTTTTTGATTTTCCCAGTCAGAGCCCAAATCTAGGATTTCCCCTCCTGTGCTTCACACTCACAACTACCACCTTCTCTGATTCTGGTGGTAATCACCTGTGATGAAGCATAAATTACATTCAGTTCTGGTCTGGAAGTCACAGTCTTTTCCTGATTATAGTTTTTATAAAGTTCTTGAGGGGTGTGCATTTGCTGATTCTTAGTTTATTTCCACCCATAGCCAGTCTTATCCTTATTTTATTGATTTTTCTAAATTTTGTCTCTGGGGAACAACCCTGTTTTCCTTCTCTCTGCCTATTTTGTATTGGGTGCCTGCAGTGAGGACAGAACATTGAAGCAAAGAAGAGAGCGATGCTTGGGGACTTCTTTGTAATCTCCAGACCACCTGAAAAATGGACAGATTCTTTTTTTTTCCTTTTTAGGGCCACACCCATGGCATATGGAGGTTCCCAGGCTAGGGGTCAAATCGGAGCTGTAACTGCCAGCCTGTGCCACAGCCACAGCAATGCCAGATCTGAGCCGTGTCTGTGACCTACACCATGGCTCATGGCAGTGCTGGATCCTTAACCCACTGATTGAGGCCAGGGATCGAACCTGCATCCTTATGGATGCTAGTCAGATTCATTTTCCACTGAGCCACAATGGGAACTCCTGAAGGACAGATTTCCTAAGATTATATTCATCCTATATCCCCAGGGACATGGCACACGGAGGACAGAAAAATAATTATTTCCTCTTACAGGTTTTGCACCATGTGTTCTTTTGAAGTCTTAAACATTGTCGCTCTTTTCCCCATAGTCGCTTTCTGGCTTCCCACTGGGCTTTCCAGATGTTTTCCCTCTGCTGGAAGTTGACACCATTTAGCTCTTACCCTCTCCTACTCTTCCTTGGCCATGTTCTCTAATGCCAGGCCACTCACCATCTTCCCTAGGCCACTGGTACCTGGTTCAGTTGCTCTTTGCCTCAACTTTCACCATCACACGGGGCAGTTTTAAAGTTCTGGTAGACAGCCCATGCTCTCCCTGTCTTCATGGTCCCTTCATCTTCTCACTCCCAGAGTTTTCTTTCTCTTTTCCTCCTCCTCCTCTTCCCCACCCTGATTGTAGACTGTTGGCATTCTCTGAGCACAGCACATCATGATGTTTTATACCTCTCTGTCTTCATGGTTCCTCTCATCTTCTCTGACGTCTCTCCTACGGTGGCATGTTTTATGATCTTTACGGTTGCATTTATCACACTATTTGTATTCCTTCTCTCCCGTTAGGCTGTGAGCTCCTTCAGCATCTTGATGGTTCTAAAACTTAACACTGCTTGACACATAAATATTTTTTTGATAGAAGTGCAGATATATTGTCATTCATTCCCTCACTGAATGAGCTCTGTTGGACACGTACTATGTTTCAGGCAGTTTTATTGGTGCTAATACTACAGTGGTGAATTAGATGAAAACAGTCCCTGCTCTCACTGAATCTAGATTGTGTGGTAGAGGAATACAAAACAGTGAAGAGGAAATTGAGTGTAGTCCACTGCATGGTCCATCTGTGATCAGCAAAATGCTAGAAGCTTGGTAGTTTATTGTGCTTTTTTTAAAAAGCTGTTTGTAGATGTTAAGTGTGGAAATGTGTTTGTCTTCCTGAAAATAAAATATGGCATTAATCATATAGAATCTTAAACTCATTAAGGGAGACTAAAAGATAACCATCATTCCTTTGGTTTAAATTTGCTGAAGATAGAAATAAGGGATTCTTATATCTACCATACTTCCAGTTTTGATACCTTTTTAAATAGAAAGTTTTCCCTTTTACTCTAAAGAACTGCTTAAGAATTTGGAAATCATTAGATGAATTATCGCAGAAACTGATATTATTAAAAGCAGCTTTAAACATGTAAAACATCAGTGTTTTTGATGATACTCCAATTCATAACTGTCAGCTTTCCATTTTTACCTTTGCCTTCAGTAAGGCACCTTGCAAGATTAACATCTCTCTTAAACTGGACATGGTTTAGACAAATTGTTATATATTCCAGATGGGAAGTTGATCTGCCCAAAGTACTAGTATGTACTGTATACCAGGCCTATTTCCACGTGAATGTTCGTGAGACAGGCATGAAAAATGTAATTAAAACTCGCACCTGGCCTGGCAGAGGCTGGGTTCTTTTTCTGGAAAACCATTTATTCCTTCATTTAGAAATAAAGTTTTCCAAGAAACTGGTACCCAACTTACAGCCAAAACACAATTTTGTGCTTCATTTTGTTGGCAGGGATTTTTATCGAAAAGAGCTTAAATTTTTCTGTACCATTTTCTAAAAAGTACTTAATTAATGTTTTTCTTTTAGCAGAATGACATCATTGGAAAAGCTGAGTGAGCCAAATTTTAATTGTCAAGGATGGAACACTACCCCTTTCTAGCTACATTTGCTCATTAATAACAGTTATTGTTATTTTGTGGGATTTCCCAAAGAATTTTTCCTCAGAATGTTAAAAGGGGTCCTCAAAAAAAAAAAAAAAAAAAAGGTTGAGAGGCAAAAAGTGAGATACTGAGTTAGATAATATTAAACAGGCTCGTTTACTTTATGATTCCTCAGTCTTTATATGTCCTTTGCCACTGCTGCTCAACTTTACAGGTGTATACAAATACTGGTGATCTTACTCACATGAAGGTTGATTCAGCAGGTCTGAGGTGGGGCCTGAAATTCTGCATTTCTTATGAGCTCTGCAGGGCTGCCAGTGTAACTGGTCCACAGCTCATACTTTAAATAACAAGGTTTTTAGGAATCTTCAAGAGGAAGCATGTTCTGCAGCATTTCCCAGACTTACCAACCATAAAAACATCTTTTTTGACATCCTGGAAATAATCCCATGGAGCATGTTTTGAGAATTTAAATTTTAAATTGAAGGCTTTCAAATTATAAATGAATTTATAATTTAAATAGAAGTCTAATGCAGTACTTCTGAGTAGTCTAATATAGAACTTGTAGGTTATTATCAGCTAGACCGCCTAATGTAAATCCCAAGACATTGAAGAATCATTTAGCTTGTCCATGTAAAAAGAAAAATCACTAACATGAACTAAAAACACAAACGTTGCATAAAATAACAGGTTGTTACTAGGTTGTATACGTCTTTTTTAAAGTAGACCTTATAAATGTTATTAAATGCCCAAGTCCTTAATTAAACAATTTTACTTTGTTTTTATTGCCTCTAGTAGTTCTTTTATAAATTACCGTATTTCTAAATCCCCATATGTGCTGTGCTAGTGGTTTTATTAGACTTTAATCTTTAACACTAGTATTTGATATGAAAAACTAATGATAAAAACAAACCTTTTATTTAAACAGCTTGAGATTTGATATGGCTTACCATACTCTTAATTGCATATGATGTAAAACAAGAGTCTATGGAGGTTTTTGAGAAATCTAATGAGCCTAAAGCAAATTTTTTAAATATAAAAGCTTAATAAAATTAATTAATCCATTATAGGTGGGCTTTTCCCCACCTGCGTCCTTCTGCTGCGCCCGGTATAATGTCCTCATTTATACATGCCTGTTGAAACCCTTCTCTGAGCACCTGCTTCCTGTATTTGAGCTCTTAGTGCCCTGATTATCTCAAGATGGATTTCATTGTAGTTATTTATTTTGTCTTTTCCTTTAGATTATAAATTGAATTGGAGGTTAGGATTTTATTCATCTTTATATTTTCAGTTACACCTAGTTTATAGTGTGGTGCAGTAGTAAGTGGACGATCAATAATGCATTAGGTAAATTATATCTTTAGAAGATAATTCAAGTAAAATTTAATTTTTTAATCTTATATTACCTAAAAATAATGTAAGTTAAATATTTTTCCTCAATCCTCATTTCTTGTTTTGATGGTTATATCAGTTAGTGTTATTTATTTATCGTACAACAAGTCATCCTAAATTTCAGTGGCTCAAACAGCAATTTTTAAATTTCCTACAATTCTAGGTGCTGCTGGTTTTGCCTGCATTCACTTAGGCAGCTGCAGTCAGCTGGTAACTTAGCAGGACTTTCTAAAATGTTTTGTCTTAAGCATTCCAGGGTCTTGGCTGGAGGGGCTGGGGTTGCATCTTTTAATCCCGAGCTCTCTCACAGTATAATGATCTCAAGGTTACCAAAGAAACTTCAAGGTTTTTGAGATTTAGCCTCAGATGATGTACAAAATCACTTCTGTCACAAGAGGCTAATCCCACATTCAACGGGTAGGCTGTGGGCTCTGCCTCTTCCTGGGAGGAGGAGCAGCAAAGACACCCCCCCACCCCCGCCCCTGAGTTCCTGTGTGCGAGTCATCACATCATCACACCTCCTGCCTTGTTAGATAGGAACATTAGTGCAGTGTTACTCTCGTCACCTCCTCACACCTCCCCTGCTGGTAGCTTGTGGAGTTTATTTTGTCTTAATCTTCAGTTCCCTGAATTATTTGCTTAGTACTGTTTTTGATAATATTTGTTATTTGGTTGCATAACTTCCTTTAAAGATTATTGAAGCCAAATTTTCTTGAGTCTTGGTATGTCCTAAAATGCCTTTATTTTTACCTCATATTTGAATAATAATTTTTGGTTGGTACTTAGAGTGCTAAGCAGTAACTGGAGTACTGACTAACACCTGTAGTTGATAAGAAGTCTGATGCTAAACTGACTCTCATTCCTTTGTAAGCAGTTTATTTTTCCTCCATGATAACATGTACACTCTTTATCCTTGGAACTTGGAAATTTCAATGGATTGGGTCTAAATGCAGTTTGTTTCATTCATTTTCTTCACTTATTGGCCCATTGTAAATATTAGTTTTCAGTTCTGAGAAATTTTCATTTCTTCTTTCAGTATTTATTCTCCTTTTTTCTCTCTTCCTAGTATTCTTGGTAAATAAATGTAGCCCCTGGATCTGGTCTCTAGTTTACAAACTGTTCCTTTATCTTTAGCCCCTCTCTTTCTCTCATTCTTTTTCTCTGAGGTGGGGTTGGAGGTGGGGCTCTGATAGAATTTTTTACATCACTCTTATGAAATATTCTTCACAAAAATTGATTTTTCTAGTCGTTTCATTGAGATTTTTGTTTTTATCCCTGTAACTTATTTTTCAAAGTCCCTTTTCTCTTTCACACAGTTTTTTTTTTTAATATATATTTTTTTATTTTCCCACTGTACAGCAAGGGGGTCAGGTTATCCTTACATGTATACATTACAATTACATTTTTCCCCCCACCCTTTCTTCTGTTGCAACATGAGTATCTAGACATAGTTCTCAATGCTATTCAGCAGGATCTCCTTGTAAATCTATTCTAAGTTGTGTCTGATAAGCCCAAGCTCCCGATCCCTCCCACTCCCTCCCCCTCCCATCAGGCAGCCACAAGTCTCTTCTCCAAGTCCATGATTTTCTTTTCTGAGGAGATGTTCATTTGTGCTGGATATTAGATTCCAGTTATAAGTGATATCATATGGTATTTGTCTTTGTCTTTCTGGCTCATTTCACTCAGTATGAGATTCTCTAGTTCCATCCATGTTGCTGCAAATGGCATTATGTCATTCTTTTTTGTGGCTGGGTAGTATTCCATTGTGTATATATACCACATCTTCTGAATCCAATCATCTGTCGATGGACATTTGGGTTGTTTCCATGTCCTGGCTATTGTCTTTCACACAGTTTTTAATTTAAATACTAAGAGTGTTAGTTCCACCTCTTCCCCTTTACTTTTTCTGTCTAGGGAACTCAGTCCCCTCTGGGCATCAGTACTGACTGAGGCCTGTGGCAACTGAGCATGTCCAGGACAGGGGCTGACCACCTCGTGGCATTGTCTCTCTCCCCTTGATCACCTAATCCTGGCCCAGGCCTAAGAGCCTCAAGTTTTGGCATCCACTGACTCCGAGCCTTCGGCTCCCTCACTGACTGCTCCAGCTTCTCAGCAGACTTTTTTTTTTCCTTCTGTGTTTTGGTTTCTTCTCATCCTTTTGCCATAGGTCTGCAGCAATTATTTTTTCTAATATTTTGGCACACTGATGACATTTTTAAAATTTCTAGACTGGCTAATTTTCTTATGTTAAAAAAGAGAAAGTGCTTTTTCCATGATTTCAGGGCATTGTGGATTGGAAAAGAGAAGAAATGTGCACTCATCTTGCCTCTAGATCCAGGCCTCTCCCCTCAGACTTAATTATCTTTTGATGCTAGCGATTATCCCCATCCTGTCTCTTCTGCACCCTTTAACATGCTGCACAGCTATGTGCTATAAAGGAGCCCAAATCCTAAAAAAAGCTGACCCTCTAGTATTTTCCAGAAAAGAGATTTCCTTTTTTGCTCCCCGTAAGAAATGTGTTTTGGAAAGGTTAAAATACCGAAGTGCAGTCTGTGTTTATCCAAGGTAGAATTTTTAGTTTTTATTAACAGTTCTACAGGATTTACCTGTTGTGACAGAAGGATGTCAGCACTCCACCTTACTCAGGGGAGCTTTCTTCACAGAGCACACAATGTCAGTGGCCGCCTCAAGCTGTGAACTAGGCTGTTATTAACCGTGCATTTCATTTGCAGAAAGTATTACTGAATCGCATGCAGTGTTGAAGGTATTCTGTTTTGTAATGTGAGCCCCGTTTTATTGAAATGAATTCCAAACATTTATGAACCATAAAATTATATTTTCTGTATTTTTATAACCAGAAGTGGTTCAGTTCTCTTAAAAATGGATAATCTCTAGTATTTATGCTATGAGACACTGTTGCATTCTATTGATACTCTGTATTTATAGATTATATCTAATCAGAATTTATCTTATGTTTATTCCACTATATTAATATTTTTCCTTTTTCATGAAAAAAAGTGCATAAGATATGTATATGATTTGAAAAATTGAAAGTCATACACATCATTAATTACTGCCCACGCCAGGTCAGCACCCCAAAAGGTTTTCATGCGTACTTCTGAGATCACAGCCTCCTCTCTCCCCACAGTGATAACCAGTCGTGACTTTTTGATAACCATTTCCTTGGTACCTTTACCTGTATCTCTAATAAAAATAGTTTTCTCTTGCCTATTCTTTAGACTTTACATAATGGATTTTACTGTTTGGTCTTTTGTGATTTGCTTCTTTCATTTAGCCTGTTGTTTGTGAGTTACTCTTTTATAGAACTGTTCATTTGTTTTATTGCTTTGAATGTAATACATTTTGCACGAATATCCCACAATGTATTTATTCACTCCACTGTTGATTGTTATTTGGGTTATTTGCAATTCATAGCTTTCAAAAAAGTGCTGCCATGACCATACTTAGATGTCTATTAGGTAAATGTTTTGCCACTTTGGTGGTTCTTATTAGTATCTCACTGTAGTATGAGTTTGCATTTTTTTTTTTTTTAATTGCTAAAGAGCTGCAGCAACTCATTGTTGGCCATATAGGTTTTCTCTTTTCTGAAAGACCTATTCATACTTTTCACTTATTTTTGTATCAGGTTTTCTTGCATTGATCTTTTGATTGTATTAGTAAATCCATAAGTCAAAGTAATTAACTGCTATATACATAATTCATTCTCTCCAATTACTGTACTGTTTGGCATATAGCTCCCTTCTAAATAAATTCTTGCCAAGAAATGTTAATTTTTTGGATGAACTGTCTGATTAGAAGTTTAGTATGTGACTATCTCTAGGCTTCCTAAATAGTTGCAGATTTTTGTAATGCTTCTTATTTCCAGGATATTTTTAAACTATAACTGTGAAAAGTATCTAGTATTCCTTTTAGAATTCTAGAATAGATACCATATGGTACTGAAGGTGTTTCACTTTTGAGGCATATTCCTAATTCTCAGTACTTCATTCTTTTCTTCTGTAATATCTGTTCCAGTTTCATTATAAGCAAAGCCAAGACACTTATCTTTGCTATATAGGATACCCAGTAATTTTAAAGAAAATCTTTTATTGTCACAATATTTTGTTCATCTAATGCTTATTTAACAAACTTATTATTCTATATTTTTAAGATATTTCTTTGGGTCAAATTAAATATTAATGCTTATTTTCTATCCTTTCTTAATTCATTCTTAGACATCATTTTCTTATCAATTTTGAAGTGGTTGTTATCAATAATCATGATATTTTCTGAGTGTTCAAAATGTAGTCATGAGATGTGTATCATACTCCAGATTGCTAATGCAAGAGAGCAGAGAAAAAATAGTCAAATTTATTTCATTGGTTGAGATGAAACAAAGTATACTTATTATATTTGACCAGAAATTATCAGTAAAGAGAGTAGAAATGAGTAGAGGAAAGTCCAGTATCTAGTTGATCTATCTCAGAGAGATTTAGCAGAGACGATTTTGTGGATTAGTGTTATCTGTGGATCTTGAGTCTTAGGTTTGTGCCTATCTGTTACACCCAGAGCTGCAAAGAAAGCCTTCAGTAATCACACTAGACTCTATATTTCTTGTTAATTTGTGAGAATGCACTATGAGATATACATACATTATATTAACAGTTTCATGTAAAAGCTTCCTCGTCTTCAATAAAAATAATAGTGAAAACACGTAGCAATTCGTAGCTTTCCAAAAAGTATTTTACAAAGCTCAAAAGAATGCAGTCCAAAAGAATGATAAAAACAGAGACCTGGGCAAAGAGGAAATTCAATAAGGAAAGCCTGGAATAAAATGAGAACACACTTGTAAAAGTTGGTCACAGTCTCTTTTTTGCACTTTTCATGCAGCCAGATAGAAACAGTCAGCACCAAGACCCCCAGTACCTGTCATTCCCTTTGGAAAGGCACAGCCTCCTGGCCTTCAGGTGTCTTTTTACAGAGAGGTGTGATAGAGTAGCCAACATTATGAAAACCCCCGAGGAACATTCACATCAATTAAGAATATCCAAGTTGCTGTATCTTCAAGTCAGCCTCAAGATTCAAAGGTCTCCATTTCCTGTTTTTAACACACCCAGTACAGGGTACCTTCTGTATCATCCTCGCTGTTTGATCACCTGAACCACAGGTAAAGACCTCTTGTGATGGGGAATGTACCACCTTTGGGGGGTAATCAATCCTTGAAATTTCAGACATTTGACTATTCACTCCAAAAGGAAAGCCCTTCCTGAGCTTGCCCTTGTGCCTCCAACCTTTAATTTTATAATATAATATTAATATTAATATAATGAAATACATTCTAAATATAACTCCTAGCCAGATTTGATTCAGAATTTAAAGACAGCAGTAATTTAGGTAAATACAAGTTTGTTATAAAACCATCCGTTTTTTTGGTCTGGCTCCTGGGACCAAAAAGTCTGAACCTAAAAAGTCTAACCTTACTTGTGCGTGGCAGTTCTGACGAGGTTTACAGACATTTGCTTGTCTGCCTGGTCCTTCTTTTCTTCAGGTCAGACTTTCTCTTCCTGTCCCATTAACTCTTATTCCTGTGTCCTCTGCTAAGCTTTGAGCTTAAGGAGCAGGAGCTATCATTCATTTCATCCTTGTTCTTGTGCTCTGGAAATAATGGCTGAATCCCTTCACCACCCTACTACTCACCTGCCTTGAGTGGATACTCTTGTGTCCATTCCTGTTAATGTGCCCCCATAATTGGAAGTGGGTATGTCCCAAGGTGCCTGAAAGAGAGGTGTATACTCACTTGTCACGTTAAATACTGACATCAGTTCAGCATAGCATCACCTTGGCTTTGCAGCGGCCTCATCTCATTCATGGTTCATTCCTTCTGCTCTTGAACCTAAAGTGCCTAAATCTTTTCCCCAGTGTGCTGCTGAGTTAACCTAAATATAAGACCCTACATTTATCCCTTGTGTTCTTTTCTCATTAGAGGTAGCTCATTACTTCAATGTAGCACTGTTTTTTTGTTTTTGAATTTTATCACCTGATAAATTGTGTTCTTAGTCACTGAAGAATTTGAGCATGCCTATATACGATTATTTGCATTAAAGCTTAAGTTTTTGGTCTGTGCTGAGCTAAGATCAGAGTGCTCCAGAATTACATTAGAAACCTCTGTAGATTGTTATATGTTGTCCAGCTCTTTACTCATTGTCAGAATCAGCAGTTGCCCTGTGCCAGCCCTATTTATATGCTAATTATAATACCATGGGGGACTTCTAACATCATACATGCCTCACTGGAGTCTAGACACACTGCATTTCCATGGTTACAATGCCAGAGAGAAATTAGACCAGCTTAATGTGACTTTTCTTTGGCGTGCCCCTTTCTGGTTCTCACAGATCATCTGTTGGATAAATTCCTGATAGGAATCTCACCCAAGATCTATGTCTAGCTCTCTAGTTTGTAACATGAAGGGAGTCTACTTTCTTCTTTCCGAAAACAGCAATGGCATTTTCTTACTTCCAATTCTCTGGCACCTCTTCCATTCTCTTTGATTCTCCAAAGAGCCAACATGGTTCTGCAACTCATTTGTAAGTTTCCTCAGGTCTCTAAAATGTGATTGCCCAAATCAGGCAAGTTGAGGTCATCAAGGAAAGCACAAGACCTCATTTCTCACAGTCTCTTTGCTCTTTAAGTATTCGTTGCTTTTCTTCTTTGCTAATGGGGAGAAGTAATAATGTTCTGTGGCTTTAGCCTTAGCTTGACTCCTTCCAACTCCTCAAATTGTTGAGAACTGCAAATAAATGAAGAGAATACTTTAATAGGTGTATAACTGTCAGTATTTTGGCATCCCTCCTCTGCCCCATGTTGTGGGTGGTATTTGGGGGCTATTCCAGAGGTGAAGTGTAGAGAAGTGTCTCACTTTCAGTTGTGCCTAGGTCATCTTTCTCCATCCTGTGGGTGTGACTATCTGTAATGTGTCCTAGTCTTTGAGCAATCTGAGAATAAAAACATCATACCTGCCTATGAAAGTCTCTCTTGCCTAATGGTGGTTTCTTGTACAAATTTATAAGCTCTTCACCACCTCTTCCTATTAACTTCTAGTGTTGTTATTCCATTACTTGCCTCTAGCTATACTTTGCCTTGATCTGATTCATATTTTGCTGCCTCAGTTAAACAGTGCACCCCTAATGGTCAGTGACCTTTCTCTATGCCTGTGTCCCCTTATCACCCTGCATGTTATTACATGGGCAGGGTGGAGTTCAGAAAATGCTCATCTGATATCATAGATCTGGATAGTCATCCAAAAAAAAAATGAAATTAAGTATGGTACATGCACAGTGATGCAATATAATTACAGTAATGTAATATAATATCTTTCTTTAACCGGTAATGATCCTCTTATTTATAGTAAAGAATAATTACTTCCCCAGTGATGTTTCCATTTCTCCTTTTGTCAATTTCTCTTTGTTCAGTGAAACTTTGCTTCTCTTTTTCTTACACATTGATTATTTCATGATATTATACTCTTGACATTTAAAATTTGTGTTCTTGGCATTATTTGTTGCACTGTTGCATAGTAACATTTTTTGTTCTTTGCAGCCATCTGCTTATTTTAAGGTGTGCAGTTTTTCAGTGGCATAGAATACTTTCATATCTCTATTAGCCTTAAATGCCAATCTAGGACCTTTATGTGACCTTATATCTTGTCTATAATGAGCACTAGGTAAATACAGAAATGCGTTATTTTATCCAGTTGGTGGTATTTTAAGAGTTCTACTTTATATCTCAAAACAGCATACATACTAAAAAATAAATATTGCCATAAGATCATTCCATGGTGTTGTATGAAGAATTAGCCACTTTTTAAGTGCAGAAAGGGTGGCACAACAAGGTGGTAACATGTTCAAGGGCTCAGAGGTTTTGTTCCTGGATCCACTTACTCCAAGTGTGAAACTCCTCCCACTTGAACTTGAGGAGACCCTTCTCCTTGCAGGTGAGGCTGCAGCCTAGCTTGGGCACCATAGAAATGGGCCGTAAAGAACTTACCTGTTAGATGGAATTCCTTTGTGGCTCAGGGGAAATGAACCTGACTAGTATCCATGAGTATGCAGGTTCAATCCCTGACCTCTCAGTGGGTTAAGGATCCAGTGTTGCCACAAGCTGTGGTGTAGGTCACAGAGGGGGCTTGGACTGGCATTGCTATAGCTGTGGCGTAGGCCTGTAGCTGCAGCTCCAATTTAGAACCCTAGCCTGGGAACTTCCATAGAACTTCCCTATTAAAGCTGGCATGAGGACTCCTCATGGAGAGTCTCACTGGGGGGAAATGCACAATCTCATCAGACCCATTGTCCATTTCTGCCTGTTTATATGGCAGGAATAAAGCAACTACTGGCAGCAACCTGGACTCTAACTCCATCTTTACCAATGTGGAAGTCAGGAGAGTAAGGAATGAGCTGGAGGCTCAGGTGATATGTGTATCTTCCCTTTTCTTACAGATATGAGTTTGGAAATAAATAGTATGCTGATACTGACATTCGAGGGAGTGGGGAAAAAATCCCTAGATCAATCATACCACAGAATTGAACATCGTGCCAGTTGATAATAAATCAAAATACAGAAGTAGAATATTTTTAAGAGAAAACTATGGGAGTTCCCATCGTGGCTCAGTGGTTAACGAATCCAACTAGCAATGATGAGGTTACGGATTCAATCCCTGGCCTCACTCAGTGGGTTAAGGATCCAGCGTTGCTGTGGCTGTGGTGTAGACTGGTGGCTACAACTCAGATTAGACCTCTAGCCCTCCATATGCCTCGGGTGTGGCCCTAGAAAAAGCAAAAAGACAAAAAAAAAAAAAAAAAGAGAGAGAGAGAAAACTATGAAGGATGTCAAAAATAGCATTTATGATCTCAAAGATACAGAGTAATACATTGAACAAATAAGGTCTCGAGCATCATAGCACTTGATGAAATTTGCCTCATGACTGTAATAAGACATGGGAACGATGGTCAATCCTTCACTGATGTGTTCGTATAGTTGCAAACATTAATTGGATATATGTTATATATGCCAGGCACTAGGCTAGTCTCATGGTGTGATAGACTGCTCTTGAGGAGACAGGCAGAGAGACTGGCAGGTAAACAAGTTATTAAAATAGTTACAACAGGAGTTCCCGTCGTGGCACAGTGGTTAACGAATCCGACTAGGAACCATGAGGTTGCGGGTTCGGTCCCTGCCCTTGCTCAGTGGGTTAACGATCCGGCGTTGCCGTGAGCTGTGGTGTAGGTTGCAGACGCGGCTCGGATCCTGCGTTGCTGTGGCTCTGGCGTAGGCCGGTGGCTACAGCTCCGATTCAACCCCTAGCCTGGGAACCTCCATATGCCGCGGGAGCGGCCCAAGAAATAGCAACAACAACAACAACAAAAGACAAAAAGACAAAAGACAAAAAATAAATAAATAAATAAATAAAATAGTTACAACATTTTAAGTGGCCACCTTTTCCCAGTCTTTTTCAAGTTTGTTAAAAAGTCCGTATCAGACCAGTAAGTTTCCTGGCAGACACACAGCTCTCAGTATGTGTTATCTCAGGAGAGGCACCTCATCTGAGAAATAAATTCTCTTTCAACACCATCTCCATTGCCATTGTCATCTTTGCATAATCAGATTCCTCTAAGGAAGCCAAGCCAGCTATAATGCCGCCAGAGATATCCTTCTTGCAGGTTATTAATGCCTGGCAGTTCTTTTAAGTACAGAAGAATTTTGCTTATCCTTAAGCCCTTGAATCTTAAAATCTTTATTTTTCTATCGCATAAACCTAAAACCTTTACACTTTCATAGATGTCTTATGTGTATGCTTCTTTGAAAACTGACCCTTACGGCAATCTGGAGTGTTATTATTTTGTTCATAAGATAATCATATTTACTTAATGGTTGCTTAACAGTTTAGAAAATTCAGTGATGAGTATCTGACAGCTTTATTGTCCTCAGTATATTTTGAGTCCTCCTCCTTAACCCTTGCACATCATTTTTTACTCTGATGTTGTGTATTTAAATGTTTTCTCAGTATTCATTATTGTTGTTCTTCATTTACTGTTATTTTTTAGTATTTAGTAGTACTAGTTATACTCTGGCCCTGGATGTTGCCTTTTAGAAATCAGATAGCCATATCTAGTTGTGTAGAAGTCTGTAGTAGTTGAACCATCTGCCAGTGCCCAGCCGTTGCCTGTTCCTGCACTGGAGCCTCTGAGAACGTGTTAACTCTTTGCCTGCTTGGTTGCAGGAGGAATGCCAGCTCCTGAGCAGGCCTCATTGGTGGAGGAGGGGCAACCACAGACCCGCCAGGAAGCTGCCTCCACTGGCCCAGGCATGGAACCTGAGACCACAGCCACCACCATTCTAGCTTCCGTGAAGGAGCAGGTACCTCCTCTTACTCTAGAATTTGCCGTTAATGATTTCTTCAATGCCTTTAAAAATTAATCTTTAGATGTGTTTTCAATTTGTCTAACGTCCTTGACGCCTTCACGTTTTCTAATTATAAGGTGTTTACATCCCTGAGTACATTGGGATGACTGGCAGGTAGAGCTGTTCCCGGTGCCAGTCAGAATCGGAACATGCAGGATACTTGTGCGTCTGCAAGTAAGGACAATATCGATGGTGATCGGTGTCTCTGTCTTGCCCACCTTGCGGAGTGTGTGCATGCACGCAAAGCTTCATAAAGCCTATTTCACACTGCTGACTCTGTCAAGACTCTGGCAACTTGAGGCCTGTGACATCCTTAGATCTGTTGAACGTTTTAACATAGGTGTTACATAGGGTTGTCTCTGTGATTTTTGGGTAAAAGACTCTTTGTTGTGTTTGTCTGAATCAGAGTATACTCATTTTGTGAGCTAATGTTCTAAAACTTGTCACACTGTGCCAGTTTGCTTAAATGTCATGTTTATGTTGATTTTTTTTTTTAAAGCACTTAATACTATTTATCCTTCAAACCCAAGCAGCCTTCTAAATTAGATTTTTATCTGGTGGGCTTAGAGAAATTGAAACTCCTGAATTTAATTGCTTACGATTTAAAAGCTTAATAAGCTGAATATAAATGTAAAGCTCCAGGGAGAGTCCTTTTCTGCCCCCTTCTTCAAAATACAAACAAACAAACAAAGGCTGTGCCCTATGTGAGGGTTATTTTGTCAGAGATAATTTAGTAGTACAATTCTCTTTTTAAATCTTATTATTAAATCACTGGGTTTTGTTTTTTTTTTCCCCCCCTCATTAGATACAAGCTTAGATATTGTATGTAGGCTGGAATATTCTTTGAAAAATCAGCATTAGCAGCCCAAACAATTAATGATGACAAAGAGCAAAGGAATGTTGAATACTTCATTATTTTATTGCTTGCTGTCATTTCAACCTGGGTACGTGCTCTAGAACTAGGAGATGTGTCTGCCATTAGAGCCGTATTTTCAAGAATAAAATGATTTTACAACTTTTTCTAGTAGCACAACATCAAAGTATTTTCCATTCCTTGCTGAAATTTGAAGTTTTTAAACATTTCACAAACTAAGAATTTGAGAAGACACAAGAAATTATAGTCAAAAGTGTTTTCATTTTCTGCCAAACTATAGATTGTCTAAGCTTCTATCACCTTTGTGGAGGAAAAAAGGCATTCATAGTTGTCCAGATTTAACCCGAGGAGCTGTAAAATGAGAAGATTCTGATTTATTTGGGGCTGTTGGCATACACTGCATTTGGTGAAACATGGCAGTAAATTTATCAAAATGCCCAGAACTAACTTAAGACCAAAAACTGTTCAGTAAGCATGGCAACTAGAACTCTTGTGTTTGTACCAGATAACCCTGTGTGTTGAAGAAAATCGGAAATCTATCATGACTTTTGCCCTGTAATTCCTTGATGGCCTCAGAAGACTTAAAAATTTTATCTCTTAGCAACAAATGGTATTCTGAATGGATGTTTTGTGGGAGAAAGCAAAAGGGATTCTGGTTTCTTGAGGTAACCTTAAAAATATAGATAACTTGTTACTTATTCAAATTATTATGCTTCCCACTTTAGTTAGTTACTGGAAAGATATACTCTACTCCTTGCTTCTACTCCTGTTCTAAGAATTTGGGCCCATTGATAGACATTTATAATTTTCGTTCTTAATTTCCTTTAAGATTGTTAATGCATAGTACTCACCATTTCAATCGTTCAACCCAATACCATATCTATCTCTTGTTCCAAGATGCTCGCCTGATTTTAAATAGCTAATACTAGTTCCCATAGGATTTTCGTGGTACCAGATGGGCAAGATACTCTAATTTCTCTTTAGCTGAAATAAAAATTTCTTAGACTTCCCTGAAATATGTCATTTGCTTTTGTCTGCCAAATGAGACAGAGCACGGAAAAGTTAGATGGGAATAAGAAAGCTAATTACTATTTCCTTTATGTATTTGATTTTAAGATATTAATCAGCAAATGACTTTCTTGATTATGTTAGATTCAAATGGAATAGTTAATTTTAGATTATGTCCTTGATCATGTTTTGTATCAAAAGAGCAATATTCTCTAATGGGATATATAATCATAGAAAAAAATCACTTCCCTTTCATAGCCATGGAGTGGCTATAGCTCCACTGATCTCAAACATACCTTGTTTGGTGGCAGCTGTGTCTCAGAAAGGATATTTCACTAGGGTACAGAAGAAAGAGACTGGGGAAATGGGTAGGTTCCCTTCATTGTTCCACAACTTAATGTGTGATTTGGGGAAGATTATTAACCTCTCTGTGCCTCAGTTTCTCATCCATAAAATGAGGATAATTACAGTTATTGAAGACATTACATTAACCTATGTAAAATTTTTACAACACTGCCTGGCACTTAGTAAATGCCCATGTTTTGTAAAAGCTAATAGTACTAATATCATCATCTCCATATAAGAAGAAAATGCCCTCCTTAAGAGGAACTGGTGGCTCTACTTTTAAATATACATATCAGGATTGATTGACTTCTTTTGGAACACTGATACAAAAATACTTTGTGACTATTGAGCCATGTTTATGTTTTGACAGTATTTCTTTTTTTTTTTTTTTTTTTTTGTCTTTTTGTCTTTTCTAGGGCTGCTCCCGTGGCATATGGAGGTTCCCAGGCTAGGGGTCGAATTGGAGCTGTGGCCAGAGCCACAGCAACGTGGGATCCGAGCCTCATCTGCGACCTACACCACACTCATGGCAACGCTGGATCCGTAACCCACAGAGGAAGGCCAGGGATCGAACCCGCAACTTCATGGTTCCTAGTCGGGTTTGTTAACCACTGAGCCACGACGGGAACTCCAGTATTTACTTCTTCATGGCATTAAGCTTTTAAAACTTCACCGTGGTGGTCTCACCAATTAAAATAGCTTTATGTACATACTATGAGAATAGAACGTGTGAAAAAAAAATTTATTAACATGCTGATGTTGTACAACCTCAAACATAATGTCAAAGCACTTGGTAGAATTGGAAAGTAACATTTTTCAACATGCACCTGAATTTTGAGAGGAAGAGTCTTATAAATTATATCCAAGTCACTAAAATACCTCACATGAACTCCCCAGGGCAATTCATGGTAAGTAGTAGAGAAGGAAATTACACATGACCAGTAGCGGTCTTATTAACAAATCATTAGTCTGTTAATATCTGGAATTGGATTTAAGGTGTCATAAAACAATGAAATCTTCCTCTCCTGGGCCACTCTTGCCCAAAGTGCCAGATGCTGTTCCTTATTCCTCGACAGAACGCTAAGATTCATATTCTTTCTCTTATGAAGCGATGACCTTTCACATTAATGTTAGTCACATAGATGTACGCGTGTGCCTTTATAGAAAAAGTCCTTGCTCTTTTGCAGATAGAAAGAAGGAGGCTACTTCAGTTCAAGTGCTACCTCTTTCATGAAGCTCTGTTCACCCCAGCCTGAATCTTCTTAGCACTTTATACCATGGCTCTGATTCTTTATCACATGCTCCTTTGAATGATCTCATAAGGGTAGAGCCATGTTTTATATGTTGCTTCACCCACATGTTACGGGCCACTCGTCTCCTGGACCCCTGAATATATTAGAGCTACAATGAATGGTTGTTTGAGAAGGGAGTGGATAAATAATGCTGACTATCATATTACTTTGTTACCAACTGGCTTTTTTTGTGAGAATAACGGGATCTGTAGCCGCATTCATAGAAACATTACTAAGCAAGAGCGTCTCACAGACAATTAATGATTGTCTTTAAGATAATTTGAATTGTACCATATCCATGTTTTTCTAGAAATTAACTCTGACCTCTGCATAGAGAAAACTAAAATTTTGTTTCATGTAGCTGGTCAAATAATGACGTAGGTGCTATAAGTTTCATCTTCCACCTATCCAACTTAACTGAAAATTAAGTGTAGGGAATGAAAGGATGTCCTTATCTTGGTGATGTCACAAAATATTTACCAGGGTCATATATACCAGGTAATTAAATGCGAAAGAAATATCTTTCAGCTAAGGATCATGCTTTAAGGGAAATAAAAAGTCAGCCCATGAGAATAAAAAAGTACTGTGATCCTTGGACTGAAGTCTGAAATTACAGGAAGTATCAGTTGATCTTAAGCCAACAGTTGGCTGTTGGCTGTAATCAGGATCATCATTTGGCAGTTTCTACAGTTCAACTCAACTCCTGAAGAGAATCCAGGAGTTCAAAATGAATAGAGATGTTGGCAACAAATTTTTTTGTATCCTGACTAGTTTTCGGGCAAACTTGAGAACGATCGAGCACCTAACGTAGTATCTTATACGTAGTGAGGTAAAGATATGTGGCCAAATGCAGTGCCCCCACAGAGTCTTGCCTCCTCCCATGAAATCCTTAGATAAAGTGATTGATTCGTTCTTGAAATGGACAGCATGCCTTTGGATGCAGAGGAATTGGATGTGATAAGACATTAACTCATCCAGAATTCGCTGCCTCCCCCTGCACTTTAGATGCATCAGCATGCTAATTTCACAGGTTTGGGGAAGCAGTGAGCCAAGGGCCAGGAGCAGGCTGTTATCAACTGGGAGATTGTATTGTAGTTTTATAATTGATAGAATGTCATCCTGGATTGTAGAAACACTCATTAAAGCACCATATGGTCAGTGGTGGTAGGGTTAAGTATTTTCCATAGCTATATGTAAGGTGCAAGTTGATTTGCATTGTGTAAAATCTCACATGTAATATTTATTACACTCTTTCATCTTCTGTCATAAAGTTTCTTGAATAATTGAGATCGCCATTTGAACTTAGCCTTACTTCCTAGGTGTTCTAACTTCCATTGTTCTCCCACAAACCACACTTTTATTTTTGGTCTATGATTTAAGAAGTTTGGTATACAGATTTAAGGTTGAGGTCAATCCAGATAGCACAAAACGGTAAGCAGAGAATAGATTTGGTAAAACATGCTAATTTTATGTGTACTCCTCTTAACTCTGGTGAAATCCTAAATTAGATACTGTGTGTACTTCTTTTGTTATCTTTGATGAGTGAAAATTGCAATGTTTTTCACTTGTGAGGCTTTCAAAGAGAATACCACCTCTCAAGATAATATTTTCTGACTTTGAGAAAATTACAGTTCTAACTTCAGTGTGTCCATATTAATTTAAGTGATATTTAAGAATCAAAGAGTGAAATGAGAGTCATTAGAGATCCTTATTTTTTAAAGATAAAATAAGGAAATTTAGAGCCCAACTGTGGCCTATTGATATTAGTTCATTTTTGCATAGATTTGTTAGCTTCAGTAATTACACACCCTTTCCTGTATGGCAGAATGCCCAGATCTGAACGAATTCCAGTACAATTATTTACTTTATTTCTCTGAAACTGAAACATCTCAACTGTTGTACACCTGCCTTTGCAACTTCCTTTTATTTTGCCCCTAGGTTTATTTACAATGAAATAGTTCTCTCTGACACACCTCAATCACATGCAGAAGACAGAATTTTTACTTCAGCTGTAAACAAGCATAGTTTGTAGCTTAGCTATGTTTTAGGTATTGTAACTTCACATTTTTCCTTTTAGTAATTTAGTAATTTTTCCTATTGTTAAGTAACTGAGTTGCCCTGGCAATTGTAATTTCTGTGCAATGCATAGGGAAGTCTTCTGTGCCTGAACTTTGTCATCAAACATAAGGTAAGATTGGGTCTTTGCTTAGTGACTTCTGTGAGATCATCAGATTTTACCGCTTTACTTCTTGAATAGTATAGAAATAAGGTTCAGAATGAGGTCAAGTGGTAGAACTCTTGTAACACAGTTTGGCCTGGATTCAAGAATTTTGAACCCTGATGTTTGGTTCTCACGAGGTCAGTCCTCTTAAGTTGCATGTGACATGGTCAGAATTTAACATTTCTCTTCCTTGTGTTAAAGATGTAGGGTCTCCTCCACCTCAAGTATCTCTGTGGTTAAACAATGCAGAAGAGAATAGCCAGTGGGTTTATTCAGTATTTGAGTGTACAGAAATATTTGTCCTTAGATTGCCAAGTTAGCTAACAACAAGCATATACATTTTTACATCTGATAGTCTCATGAAAGATCAGCTGGACTGTGAGCAAAGTTCCCCAATCTTATGTGTCCCAGGCACACATTTTGAATAACTGAGCTTTTGTTCTGTTTGATCCCATTAGAGATATCTTTTTAGATGTATTGACCCTCTAGGTGGTTTGTTTGTATTTTGTTTTGTTTGAAGAGCTCTTAAATTCCAGGAATTTGAACAGATTCTGTCTGGCTCTTCACACATAGCTGGATCACACTTGTAGACATGGAATACATGGTAGGTGCCTGCAAATTTTTATTGAGTTAATGAACTGAGAATGTAAAAATGCTCACTAAATCACTGTAGTTAGCTTATGCTTGCTTTTAACTAGATAAAAAAAATATTGATTGAAAGCCTACGTGAGCAAAGGCTCTGTCCAGGAAGGATTGGGGAGGGATGGTAGGGAGACTTATAAAGATGGTCTGTTTCATACAGTTTCTATCCTCAGAAGAATGCAGAGGGTAAAAATATACAAACCATACTGTGTGGTAATTGGCACATAATGAATATTCATTAATTGGAACCACAATATCCAAGAATATGTGTACATTTGTCCCCTTTTTTTAGTTAAGCAGGCAATAGATTTATTATGTTATTTCAGTACTATGTGAAGTTGTTAACTTGGGCAGTAATAACTTTAATTTTTACCACTAAAATTGCTTTACCTTTGGTTTACATTTGAAAGTAATAGAATATTTTTCCTTTATTGACACATAAAGTCAATCCTGACTTTGCATATTTAAAATGACAATTTCCTTTTCAGTTGACTAACTCAGTTCACAATTCCTGTTCAGAGTTAAATTATGAATTATGAAATAATTCTTCCCTTGTACATGCAAACTATATGCTATTAAATAGAAATGAGTGACTGCTGAGTTGGTGAGATTAAATGTGTGACAGGATCATTTAGTGATGAATCTTTGCACTGAATGATCATTTTCTTTTTAGAATCACTTTTGGAGAGAAAAATACTTCAGAAACATAACTTTCCCCTCAGGTATAATGCTGAAGTTACTCCATAGCAATTGCAAAATAATATCTCCTCGTGTTTGTGTTCTAAATTTCTAAGTTCCTGTTTTTGTTACCTTTGCAGAAAGGGGTCCATACAGTCTTATTGTGTCTGCTTTTATTTTATACATGTATTGTTTTCAAAGTGATCAGATCTGCTTCAATCTCAACAAAGTAATTTAGGTTTTGATTATTTCATTTTAGACATTCCTAAGAAAATTCATTTAAAGTGGAAAGTTCTTTTCCAGTAATTCAAACACAAATTCTGTATCTTAATTATAGAATCCTAAGAGTTTTTATGCACTGAAACCTTAATAGTAGAGGGGTTGAAAATAATAGAGACACTCTGCAAGGAAATTGAGAGAAGACATTATTGAAACATGAAGATAAATGCATGTTATAAGTTAAATTCTGTATAATTCATATTTCAGATATGAAAATGTCATCATAAATTAAAAGGTTTTTTTGGTTTTGGCTTTTTTTTTTTGTTGTTGTTGTTTCTTGAAAAAAATTAATTTCCATTTAAACATTAGAGTTCCAGTGAGTTCCCACTCAGTGGGTTACGAATCTGACTGCAGTAGCTCAGGTCACGGCAGAGGTATAGGTTTGATTCCTGGCCTGGTGCAGTGGATTAAAGGATCTGGTGTGGTCACAGCTGTGGCCACAAACTAAATAAAGAAATAAAAATTGGAGTTCTAGGCATTTCAAGTGTATGGACTGTTTAATTTCGGGTTTGTCTTGTTTTGTTTGGGTTTTGGGTTTTTGTTTTCACCGCAGTCGATGGCTTATGAAAGTTCCTCAGCCAGGGATTGAATCTGAACCACAGCTGTGACCTACGCCACAGGTCCAGGCAAGGGGACAAACCTGCACCATCACAAAGACAAGACCAGATCCTTAACCTACTGCACCACAGCAGGAACTGCCTAATTTGTACTTTAATTTGTAGACTTTTACCTATGAAAATTCCTTTTTTGTGTCAAATTTACATGACATCAGAAAAGTATTCATCATGAGGTATCCTCTACCCTTATAGACATACATCTGATTTATAAATTTTCCTAAAATCATTCCTAAAGCCTAAATCAAGATAAAAGTTCTTAGCCACTGCATGTGGCCTTCTAATAAGCTATTCTGGAGGAATCAGTTCTTACTATTTGCTCAGTATTCATCATTTTTGCATTCTATTAATCCTTTAGAAATCCCTTTCCATCAAAAGTTGACATAAACCATCATTTCTCGCCTTTGCAAAATATTTTCAAAAATTATTTTTAGTAATAAAAGAGTAAACCTGTCTGGCCTGAATTTAGAATAAATTGACACCTCCTTTTTTTACTCAGGGCCATAGCTAGGTCATATTTCTTGCTTGAAAGCAACAGTTGTTAGAAGGGGGCAGATTTACTGGAGTTGTCTTGTTTCTTAATAAGGTGAATTGTGTGTTTTTTCTATAACATAAGCAGGTTACAGCAGGATCTAGATTTTTCTTTTAGTTAGCAAAGAATAATGAAAAAGCGATTTGTTTTTTTGCTGTTGTTGTTTTGGTGGGGGTTATGAGGGGGGCCGCAGGTACAGCATATGGAGGTTCCCAGGCTAGGGCTTAAATCAGAGCCACAGCTGTCAGCCTACACCACAGCCGTAGCAACATCAGATCAGAGGCACGTCTGTGACCTAGAAAAATGTAAATTCTTATTAAATTATTTTATGAAAAAATATATGTTGATTGGGAGTTCCTATTGTGATGCAGTGGAAATGAATCCAACAGGTATCCACAAGGATGCAGGTTTGATCCTTGGCCTCCCTTAGTGGGTCATCAGTCTGATGTTGCCGTGAGCTGTGCTGTAGGTCACAGACTTAGCTCGGATACCCTGTTGCTGTGGCTGTGGCATAGGCCGGCAGCTGTAGCTCTGATTTGACTCCTAGCCCAGGAACTTCCATATGCCGTGGGTGTGGCCCTAACAGGAAGGAAGGAAGGAGGGAAAAAATATATCTTGATAATTGGTGCTGTTGGCATTATCTTAGAAGATTTGATGGTCTGTAGGTAAGAATATGAAATCTATATTTGTATAGCTATGGATACTAAACAGAATGCTGTTTCACATGGTTTGATCTGCGCTACATAATAAAGAAAGCATTTTATTCATGCACAAATTTTATTTGGTTGAATTTTGTTTTTTAACCCTTGATAAAAACTCCTTTTGATTTTCCATTAAAAACCATTGAAGACACTCACTGTGTTATCAGAGTTGGAGAGGAGTTCTGCTCTAAGGCCAGTAGAACAGGATTGAGAAGAATGGTCAGTGGATCATCTGTGCCAGGTGTGCAGTTGTGAGGACGAAGGCCTGATTTTGCTTTATTGGGCGTGCTGGCTTTTTGATACAACCAGATGGCTGTCTCTACTATTACAGGAAACAAATGGATAATTTTAGAAAAGATTTTATTATGGTCAGTAAGATAAAAGAATTGTGAACTCTATGGAATAGAATCCCTTAGGAGACTGTAACCTTTATTATTATTATGTGCCAGGCATTGTGCTAAGTGCTTTATGTGGAGGATCTCCTATATTACTTACCACAACTTTATGAGTTAATGTTATGAAAATCTGTCAGGTTTTTTGGCCAAGGAATATGTGATCCAAATTTCTTTGTTCCCGCAGAATTTGTGCATATTCCTGCCTTAATAGACTTGGTGGGAAAATATATAGTCTTGAGCTGTATAAGTAAATTGTTTCAGTAAATCATTTTTAATCCTTAAATTACCCAGGGTGTTTTCTTTGCTTATATCTAAAAACCTTGAATTATGTAGTTAGCAAGTATTATTACCCCTATTTACAGATGGGAAAACTGAAACTCAGGGAAGTTGAATAACTTGTCCAAACTTACACAGTTAATAAATAGAGAATCTAGGATTCACATTTAGGCAGTTATAGTCTAGAAATGTATACTGAACAGTTAAAATCTACAGTGGAGTCAGTAAAGAGAAAAATGGATACAGAAGAAAATTGAAACAGTGGTGTTAAGATTATTTGAGAAGTTATCTTGGAATATGGAGGAAAAGAACAAAAAGATTATGATAGCTATCACTAGACCTGAAGGCCATAGAAAATCTAACATAAGCCTTGTGGATGTTCTTGAGAAAGATTTTAGAATAACTAGGACAGAAGCAATACTTAAATATAATTTTAAAACAGGTTTTCTAAGCAGAAAATAAAGCCCCAAGTGTGCAGATTTGAAGGAGTCCCCACATTCCAGGCATCACCTATGGAGAAGAGATCTGTCTAGGAATAATTTTGACAACATTTTATATTTACAGAGATAAAGGGGAAAAAACTCTACAAGAATCTAGATAAAAGACATAGTTTATCTGTAAGAGATAAAATCACACTGACATATAGTTTTGATATAGAGCAGGGTGTATAGAGTCTAGAGGGAAAAAAACATCTTGTCATCCAGGAGTTTTGTAGCCTCCTCACTAAGTAGTCTTCATTGTTTGAAGAATGGGAAAGATGCTCTCAGACATTCAAGGACTCGTGAAATGTTTTCACTCTTGTACACAAGTACCTTTTTTGATTGTTGAAGATGTGTCCCCTTCAGTGAAATAGTCAGATTTAAGATTCAATAATGAGAAATGATATAAAATAACTAGTGTGTCATCTCTTACTCAAGTAAGATTCCAGACCAGGAATCAAGGGTTATTATGTGCTTTCAATTCTTGCAGTACTTCTTTGCATTTCTGCTTCTTAATGTCCGCATGCTACATATTCCTTCATGTTGTTTAGATGGGTATATTACTCGCTTTTGTGCCTATCCCTATGTGCCTTGGTACTGTTCTGATTCACTCTTGATAACAGTAGGTAAACTGCTTACATGTTTTAAATACTCCACAAAGAGAAAGCCCAGTCTGTGCATTTCATTTAGTCATTTAGTAGCGTTTTTCATTGTTCCAGGACTTAGATGTATTGCAACCTATGAACTTATATTGAATGTTTTGAGTTGTAGTTTTTGGCTTATTGAATTTGCCAAGACAAAACAAGAAAAAGAAAAAAAGAAATCTTCAGTTTGAGCTGGGAACAAATTCCTATACATGTTTTTTTATCTTTCTTGGATCTTCAGATATTTTAATTGTTAATCTTTAAAAAACAGTGTTTGTAACATCATCTTAGTTATATTAAGATATATATTCACTTAGAAAAAGTTGTGAAATTCCCAAAGGTGTACTGGACTATGAAGAATAAGACTATGTCCTAGCATAGTGCAAGATAAGCATCAGGAGTTGAGCTGGTATCTATTGAATGAGTGAATAAAATGAATACAGTCTGTGCAGAGTAATTACAAGTAAATAAGGAAAAACTGTAACTACCTAGTAAAAGGGAGGTATTTGACATTAACGACAATTGACAAAATAAGGAATATAAATAACTAATGTACATATGAAATAATTTTACCTTATTAGTAATTGCAGAAAAACAAATTAAAATAAGGAGAATATATCTGCCTATCATATTGGCAACAGATTAAGACAGAGATTACAACAGTGTGAATGTAGGGATGTTAGCAATTTCATGCAGCACTTGTGAGAATAAATTGGTGCCACTTTGGAAACACTTCAAGATGTGTATAATAAAGGTCTTAAAATGTTCATATCTTTGGCCCAGTAATTCCAATTCTGAGAATCTAGTCTAAGGAAATATTGAATGTTAATGCAAAGGTATTAGTCCAAGTGATATTTGTAAAAAATCTAGGAGTTCCCATCATGGTGCAGCAGAAATTAATCCGTCTAGGAACCATGAGGTTGCGGGTTTGATCCCAGGCCTCACTCTGTAGGTTAACGATCCGGCATTGCCGTGAGCTGTGGTGTAGGTTGCAGGCATGCCTCAGATGTCGCATTGCTGTGACTATGGTGTAGACCGGCAGCAACAGCTCTGATTTGACCCCTAGCCTGGGAAACCTACATATGCCATTTTTTTTTTGACAAAAGACAAAAATAAATAAATAAATATATAAAAAATCTAAAAATTGTCCTCTCTGAGTAGAATGATTGCATAATAGTACATCAATATGATGGGTTTTATATCACCATTAAAAAACACATTTTAAAAGAATTTTTAGTGACAGGAAAAATTCACAACTGAAAAAATAAGGCATCTAACCATATGTATAAAAATTTGCCGTAGAAATACACAATATACATGTATTTATGTATATATGCATATATATACACATGTATATATACCTGTATATGCATAAATATACATAGATTTTTATATATGCACACATACATGTACACTCATTAATAAAACAAGAGACACATCTAAATGTTGAGTAAGTATCTTCAGGCTTTTCTTTTTGCATTTTCCAAATTTTTTAGAAGTCAGGTAATTCTAAAGCCATAAAATAGTATGACTGAATCTTTTTGAAGTTTTCAAAAAGATGATATTAAAAAGTTACCATATGGCGTTCCCGTCGTGGCTAAGTGGTTAACAAATCCAACTAGGAATCAAGAGGTTGTGGGTTCGATCCCTGGTCTTGTTCAGTGTGTTAAGGATCTGGCGCTACCATGAGCTGTGGTGTAGGTCGTAGACATGGATTGGATCTGGTGTTGTGGCTGAGGCATAGGCTGGTGACTACAGCTCCAATTAGACCCCTAGCCTGGGAACCTCCATATGCCATGTGTGCAGCCCTAGAAAAGGCAAAAAGACAAAAAAAAAGATAAAAAGTTACCATAGACTAATACTGACAGAGAAGGAAAGACGTGTATATAGGTTACAAGATATGGACAAAGCATAGTTTGAATGGAAAGTTTAGCATGACCTCGATGGCAGTCTTCTGATGCGGAGGGTATCATGGCACAGTGGTAAAGAGTGGGCGCTCCCATGACTACCCCTGGCCAGGCCGGGTTACTGAGTGGGCTACTTTAGGCAGAGGCTCCTGGGTCCTCATTTGTAAAGTGAGAATAATGCTTTCAATCCAAACTAAAATAGTAAGTACTCAGTAAATGTTCATTGCAGTTGTTGTCCTTGAGATGGTATGTAGAAAGGTTGTAGAAGCAGCATGTTCTAGTCCAGGGCCACTTAGGAGGGACGTGCATCAAAATGGAAGAATACTCAAAGGCAAGGGCCCAGGCTAACACTTACCCATGGAAGGGGTTCCAGCCAGAGAACCAGACAGAGGTTATATATCTTGGGGCTCTTAGGGCATCATGCTCATGAAGCTGATGGGAAGAATCAGCATCTGTCTGGAGCCATGGAAATATGGGATGTGTCAATCCTAAAGTTATTCTGCAAATCCAGCTTTTTCAACTGTCTTTGCAGAGTAGATTGAGTAATCTCATTGAGAGATTTCTCAGATAGGTCCTGACTAGTTTCCTTGTAGGGAATGTCTACAAAGTATCATTAAGTAAGAAAAGGAAGATGTGGAGAAGTATACAAAATATCCATTTATTGGACTGCCCACTCCAGGATATAAAGTCCAGGGATGCTTTCTGCTATATTCCAGAGCTTAGAATAGTGTCTGTACAAATCAGCTCGCAGAACTTGTTGAGTATATTTTTGTTGAAAATGTGTGTTCAAGGAAAATAGGGAATAAAACAAACATACTAGTGCACATTAAACTCATATTGATTACCTAGGAGAGGTGAGGGAGGAAATAAGCCCAAAGCCCTTCCTCCAAAAACAGTAGGAGGAGAAATAGAGTAAAAAAAATTAAAGTTTCCTCATGACACATATATGAAAGTTTATACTGGTCATTTTTCGTTGCCATTAGAAAAATCAATTCTGCCCAAAAGTAGAAGTCCTGAGAGATTTATTTAAAAAACGAATGTCTGTTTCTGAAGTGAAACGGTAGCCCTCACATCTGGGCCAGGACCACACCACATTTGGGCTTCCTCTGCCTGTGCCGACATCAGCCTCTCCAACCCTACAGCCTAGTGACAGCAGACAGACTACTTCTCAAAATGAAGTAGCTCATTTAGGAGTGGGGAGGAAGGCATCTGTACTGACATGATTATATTTTCTAGCTTTTAAATGCTTCTAGCAATATTTCATATTCTGTTGAAAATGTAGCCTTAGTGAGTCAAGTCTAAGCCTGAAGAAATACTGGTGCTTTTACAAAGAAGTTGAGAGTTTGTCACTGCTATGATGGCACATACCTCTAATCTATTCTTGCCTTCTGTAACCTGGATGCAATCCAAATCCAATTGTAACCACTCTGACTGATTTATTTGAACTGGCAGAGCTCACACCGGTAGACTCTAAATGTACCCTTATGATATATTCCTATACAGAAGAAGGTAAATGTAGTAATTAGGACTGTCTTATTTTATGACTAGAACTATGCAAAAAATATGGATCCATTTCCAATACAATTCTTTTATCTGGAAAATAACACCCTAGCTTCAAAGTCCTTTATCCCAGGCAGACTAGAAAGCACAACAAAATAAAGTAGATTGGTCACAAAATATTGCAAAGCACAAGATCCAGCTTGCTGTTCTGTAGCATTTTGACTGCCCTAAATAGCTTTTTATTTTGTTTATTTTTTTTAGGGCTGCTCCTGCAGCATATGGAGGATCTCAGGCTAGGGGTCAAATCAGAGCTACAGCTGCTGGCCTACACCACAGCCACAGCAACGCAGGATCTGAGCTGCATCTGCAGCCTACACCACAGCTCATGGCAGCACAGGATCCTTAACCCACTGAGCAAAGCCAGGGATCGAACCCGCAACCTCATGATTCCTAGTCAAATTCATTTCCACTGTGCCACAACGGGAACTCCCTAAATAGCTTTTTAAACACCTTGAGAGAACCATGTTCCACAGTACAGGTTTTGATTCCTGTAGCAGATTAGTACTGACAAGTTGGAGGGTTGAGCACCCTGACAGCTGAGAAAAATGTCAAATGTCCAGCTGAGGTGGGGGTGGGGCAATTGACAAGAAGAACTGAGCCAAAAAAGCACAACTAAGGAGGGGCCTGATGGGCAGGCCAGTCAGAATCAGTCCATCCACCAGCCCGTCCCTGGGACCCTCTAGAAGAGGCACACAGAGCCCCGTGGGCTTCAGTTTGTCCTGAGGACATTACTATACCATAGTGAGTGTTTTTAATTGTTAGCCTTGTTATATAGTAATATAGTAATAACCTGATAATCCTGACTCATCCATGAACTCCTACAGAATTTTGTTGTACTCTTGTGAAGGAATTCAGTAGTTGCTCAATATAATGGGGAGAATTCAGATAGTGATGTCAAGCTGACCTGGATTCAAATCCAGGCTCTCACATGTAGCTTTAACTCTTGGGCAACCCCTTAAGCTCTCCTACCCTGTTTCCTCTGTAAAATTATAACAATACCCAGTTTCTAGGGTATAGGTCATATATTTAAAATGCTAATAAAGTGCTTGGTACTTGATAAGTAGTCAATCCCCTATTCAGAAGAAGAGCTGCCTCAGGTTTTCATGAATATTGAAGTTTTCTGTCTCTGAGGTTTTAGTGATAAAGCTGGTATTCAGATCTAATCACCCCTGAAATTGCTATAGCAAAATGAAGCCACCCACCCAGTGTGGAGTATTGTTTACTCTGTTGCTCTTTGTTTCCTACAGAGCATTAACTTTATTTTTCATCTTCATCTGCCTGAAATCTTTAATTCCCAGTCTTTCCATTTTGTTTGGTGAATTGAGAAAATCCCATACCACCACCTCCTGCCCCTTTTTCTTATTAAAACCTGCCCTAGAACTCTTACTTACCTGAAATGCATTTGAACCTTCTGCAGTCCAAAATAACAGGGTGTAATTATTCTAAAAGAGCTCTCCACTGGATCTGAGAAGCCATTGTTTTGAGAATGTGAGCTGTGGCTGGTGGAAGTGGCAAGTTCAGACTCACAGTGCAGGACAGTGTGCTGAAGCAGCCCGGTGGGCTCACGTACTGCAACCTCACATGGAGGTGGGTAGTGCTCTGTTTTGAACCCCAGCCCCTTAAAGGAGATTTCCAAACCATCATAATTGCAAAGAAACCACTCATTTCCTTAAATAAGTTTATGAAAATGAATTATTTCTTGGAAGCTTTTAATATTTTCAGTTTTAAATATTAAGCCCTACATGTTCCATAGTATATTGTATTCAGTAAGCCCTTATTTATCTGTAAGACATGTCTAGAATTTCTATCAAACAAATGGCAGAGAAGAGACAAGATACAGTACAAATAAAATGAATACCAAACTCTGATAGGAAATAGCAATCCCTGATTTGCTTTTCTCAGGGGGTGTTAAGAAACAGTGCTCTGATGCTGTGGCAGTTCATGAGTATCTGTACACCAAGCACAAATTATTGGCAGTTCTTAGTTATTGGTAACATTTACTGAGTACCAGTGTGCATGATACTGACTAAGCACTTTGTATCACCTCTTGTAATCCTTACAGCAGTCCTAAAAGTCTGTCACCATTATTATCCCCACTGTACAGATGAAGCAGCTGAGGCTTTGAGAGTTTATGAAACTTATTCTACCAGAATGTAGACACTGTCCTCCATAGCAGAAGCTCTTGTGCCTAGAATGGGGCCTGCTGCAGAGGAGATACTCAACTTAGATGCCAAATTTACTCAAGTTCACACATCTGGTTAGAATTCAGGGATTGACAAGGAATTCCATTCCAAGGGACTGTCGGACCCTAAAGCCTATGGCTTAAATTTACTTATTTTCCTACCCCTCCCCTCCATCAATCAGCCCTGTGTTAGTTTCAGGGAAATAGAGGATGTGATCCTCACCCTCTAGATGCATAAGCCAACGAAGAAGCTTACAACCCAGTAAAAATGTTCCAAGTATACTTGCTAAGTTTCAGCATAGGAGTTGAGGCAACTAGGCACTAAAACACCCAGTTCTGCCCTAAGTGTTTGTTAATTGGGCTTCAGGTTTAGCTGCTGTGACAACAAGACATCAAAATATCATGACTTAAGAATTACCCGGTGGCCTAGTGGTCGATAATTCAGCATTGTCACTTCTGTGGCTCAGGTCGCTGCTGTGGTGCAGGTTCCATCCCTGACCCAGGAACGTCCACATGCCATGAGCACGGCCAACAAACCACCCCCCCCCCAAAAAAAAAAACAAAAAAAAATGTGGCTTAAACAAGATAGAAAATATATTTCTCTCACCAGAGCTGCCAAGGCAGCTGTGCCATCTCTGGGTCTGAGGCAGCTCCCAGTTCTCACTCATTAGGTTCTGCCAGCTGCTAGGGGTAAAGAACCAGGATAACAGGCTCCTTCCTTTTGGAGAGTGTGGTCTGAAGAGGCTTGTTCCTCTCTGCATTAAACTGAGTCACATGGCCTCAGCAAACCACCCCAGAAGCTGGGAGTGCAGGCTCCAGCCAAGCAACCATAAGTTCATTTAAACTGATTATCACCAACCAGCTGTTTATGCCACAGTCCACTTGGGAAGGGTGTGGATGCCCTTGGCCCCTGGCCTTGTTGCTCTTCTGCGTCTTTTCTACCTGCCTTACCATACCCTCCTTTTGACTAAAATGTTAGGTTGGGCTAAGCTATATTGGGTGTTCCCAGTGGTCCAAAAAGGCCTAAAATCAGAACCATTACACTGATTTTTATCTTCTCTGTTTAACTTTTGTAATAAAGAGGTGTGGAGGGTAGACTAAAATTTGATTTCCTTGCATTAACAATAAGTTTCTAGGGTTTTTTTTTTTTTCTTTTTAGGGCCGCACCTGCAGCATATGAAAGTTCCCAGGCTAGGAGTTGAATCAGAGCTGCACCTGCCAGCCTACACCACAGCCATGGCAACAGCAGATCTGAGCCACATCTGTGACCTAAACCACAACTTGTGGCAACACCAAATCCTTAACCCACCGAGCAAGGCCAGGGATCGAACCTGCATCCTCATGGACACTAGTCAGGTTCTTAACCTACTGAGCTGTTACGGGAACTCCAGCTTCTATTTTTAAATGCTTTTTAAAGTTTGTTTCCCCTTTAAGCCTAAATATTGCCAATTTTTGAAATCCCATTAATACTACTTATATTAAAAAAAAAAAAAAATCCTCATTGGGGAGTTCTCTGCTGGCCTAGTGGTTGAGGACCCAGCATTGTCACTGCTATGGCTCAGGTTCAGTCCATGGCATAGGAACTTCTGCCTGCCACTGGAGCAGCCCCAAAAAATCTTCATTGAACTTTTCATGCTATTGCCACCTCGTAAAATAGTAATGGAAATTGCTAAATATGCCTACGGTGAATAATTAATGTCACTATGCACTATGAGATCCTAAATGTTTCATTTCTATTTCTTTGCTTCTCCATTCCAGCATTTGGAAAAATTATACTACCCTAGGGTCTTAAATTTAATTGTATTTTTGTAGTATTATCAGGTTTCTCTCCAAAGTTACGTTTGTCAGCATTTTCCCTCCATTACCTGAGAACATTTTCCTTTACAGTTTATAATTGGAAATGAGTAAGTTTCAAAGTGTAATCTCAACAAAAACATTCCTCTTTGAGGAAAACAAAGGCAGTTTTCTAATTCAAACAGTGTGATCCATAAGAGTAGGAAAGTTATCTGTGCTTTTTTAACTTTTTATTCCCAGTACCCAGAACAGTGCCCAGCATGTGAGTACAGTACTCAGATATTTGTGGATTAAATCGTATTTCACTTTTTAAGTTTGAAATTCCCCCATTTTAATTTGTATGTTTAGACTAAAATAATGCAATATAACATACTTAAAATATTTTGAGGATAGCCACTACCCCCCAAATACTGCATATATTCACATGCCGCACATGCACACACACGTGCTTGCACACCTATATGAATATATATACACATGCATTTGCTTGGAGGTCAGGCCACTGGCAACGTCAGCCCTTTGAACCAAACTGAAAATTACCATGAAAATGTCTTTAGGCCCTTACCCTCAACTTTATTCCCTCTAGTTTACAATATATACTTAGGTTATTTTGGTAGAATATGTTTTGAGTTTGCAAATTTAGCCAGGAAGCTGGGGGCAAAGCAAAGACCCGGATGAGTGGGCAGGAAAAAGAAAGGATGGAGATGGAAATTAGAAGAGGAGCTGTGACAGCAGCAGATGACATTCCTGCATCAAGGAAGGAGACTAAAGAACTGAAAAGCAGGCTCCAGGGGTTAGTGATGCCTCCATGTGGTTGTGATTGTTCATGTTTCTTGTCAAATTATTATCAGTTCTTTAGAAGTATGTGTGTTCCATATATTCTATTTAGCAAGTCAGGGGAAAGCATAATTCCTTAGGAGTATCTGAAATCAGACAATAAATTGGCATTTGAAGAGTCAGCTTTGGATATCCAGAAATATTAATCCCGTGAAACAGCTCTTCACTCAAAGACAACAGAAAAGATAAATTATTGAATAGTAAAAAGACTCCATCTAGCCGTTTTTTTTTTTTTTTTTTTTTTTTTTTTTAGAAAGGAATGTATTAAAAGGTTATAACTAGGGAGAACAGCACTGAGTGATTAGACTAAGTTCTACCCACTAGTTATTCTTGCCAAAGAGCCCAGGTAGAATTTTGTTGACAGGATAATAATTAGTGTTGCCAAGCACTTGGGCCAGGTACTGTGCGGGTACTGATGAAATTCCCTATAGCTGTGTAATTTAGGAATTAGGAAAGTTACCTCGCCATTTGAAATGTGAGGGAACTGAGGTGTAAATGAGTTAAGTTGCTGTTTGTGGTTCACAGGAATCATAAGCAATAAGCGGGAATCTACCCCATCCCCGATTCTGCCACCAGTGGCAGAGCTTGTGCCCTTTCCAGTCTTCAGGAGAGCCAGGATTAGTTGAAGCAGAAGTACTTCCTAGTTGTGTGGCTCTAAGCTCTATGATGTGGTGTTTGCATGCCTCAGTCTCTCCATTGGATGATGTGGGGGTAGAAGTAATTAGTTGACTCCCTATTGCAAAAGGCATTGTGAGGCTCATGAGAATAAAAGCACTTAGAAATCCTCTACTTTGTAAAAATTAATATGACATTGTTATGATATTCTCATAATCAGCAAAATAAGGATAAAGTTATTTCCATTTAGGAAGTATCAAGTAGCATTGTGCATTAAGAAATAAGGATTAGGGTAATTTAAGCCTCAAATGTTTTCAAGCTAAGAAATCTGTGTATCATTTTCCCTGCCATAAATACAGTATTGCACACCCCACCTCACTCCTCCCCCCTTCACCCCCCAGCTCAATGGGAAAAGTCCTGGTTATATTGTGTTCCTTTCATTCTATTGGTATGTAAACTGCATAAAGGGGACAGTGACAACAGTAATGAAGAATTTGTTTTGTTTGGTGACTCCTTTTGCACTGGGTATTGAACGTGGTCTTAATGGAATATGCCACCAGAAGCCAGAAGGTCTTCTATTCTCATTTAGTCCTCTGTTATCCATATACAGCTGGCTGTTGGATAAGTTCACATGCATCATCTCTCTGGACTTGAGGAGAGCACAGAACCATGTCAGGAGAGAGCCATCTTTACCTGAGGGTGCAGAAGGAATAATAACCATGAGATGACATTTAAGGAAGCTGGAGCTCAATGAATGAACCCCCACGGACTCCTTCCCCCATCCTGCCCCAAGCCTTCTACCCTCAAAGGCCTCTCCTTCTTGGACCAGGATCTGCCTCTGTCCTCCCCACATGCATGTACCATGACATTAGTTCCCAGGAGACCCAACACTTGTAGTCTTGAGTCCAAAGCATGGCAGAGGCCTAACTTCCACATTTAGTTGGGAGCTACTGGGCACAGGACAGTTGAGCATTACTTCTGATGGGCTTTGTTGCCTCAAGAGGCCTTTCTTTGCTTCTCTTTGCTTCCCCACCAGGCGCCTAGCCTCCTTTCTCCTCCTTCCTCTGTATGCTTTAACTGCTGTTTCCTTTTCCTGCTTCCTCAGCTCTGTCCCTATTACTCTTCCTACAGTTGCACCAGCAGCACCAGTCTCCTGTTTATTCAAAGAAAGGGAGGTGGAGAAGAGTTTTAAAAATTTGAGGTACGAGTAAATCTGTTCTTTTAAGTTGCAAATTGCTGGAGGGCAAGTGTCCTTGTTATTCATTGCAAAGCAGTAATAAAACCTCATGAATTTAATGCTTTTTATAGTAACAAAGCACAACTGTAGTGGGGTTTAAGCAGGTGCAGAAGATAGGATTTTCCTAATAATACCTGCATTCAGTTCATAATCTTCACACACTTAATTTAAAATTGCTTCCTGTAGTTATTTGTCATATCCATGAACAATTATAGCATATATATATGTGTGTATATATATATCTACATATTTACCACCTAGTGTCATGCTTATTTCAAATCTGGTACCATAGTTTTTCCTGTCTGTAAACTGGATAAAATTTCAGAAGTGCATTTTATGATTCAATTAGTTTAATGTTTATAAAAATTCTTTGAAGGTAAGATCTCTACATAAATGCCAAGAATTATGTTTGCTTTCTTTGTGTAAGTCCCAGGACTCAATTTCACATGATCAATCAAAAAAAGTTTATATGTAATTCCTTTGATAGTATTTCAAAATTAGAAGCATGTTTTTGGTTGAGGTAGATCCTAGATTATTGATACTGGATTTAATCTTGAAAAAAACTGAATTGTAAACTCAGATTAAACTGATATCTCTTCAGTTGTATATACCTGGAATACCTTTTGACATCAAACTCTGCACTAGAGTATCAGGTTTCTTTTTAAATATATACTGAATTTATGTCACTATTCTGGGATTTATTTGAACTGAATTTTGTTTGAGTAGTCTGTGTGATGTACTCTAAATAATAAATAAAATGAATAAGAAAAGAAAAAGATTTCAAATATCAGTCTTTAGATTCCTTTCCCCAAAGAACATGGCAAAGTTCTTTCTCCAACTTATTTTTTCATATAACTGGCGGGGGGAGGTTGTTCAAACATCATTTTTCTTCAGATCTTTGCTTCACTTTCCTTGAAAGATTGTGAAAACCATCTCTATTCCTGTATTCAGAGAAAGCTTCAAACAGAAAATGCTTATGTAAAAACGGTTAGATGGACAAAACAAAAGTTACTGCATGTTTAAAACCTGATGCTTTTGGAATGTTCCTTTTCTAAGTAATCACAAGATATTTGGGAGTTCATCTGACCTCACTATACAGGAAAGAAAGTGAAGCTTTTGTTCAGAGAGTAGCAGCATAGGGCATGAGCCAAAAAATGTTAGCGGTCAGCAGTCCAAGTAAGATGTTTAATTCAACTTAACCTTACTTTTGAGAAAAAGATTCCCTCTCAGGAAAGTTCAACTTGGTGGATAGAAGACAAGCATAAAAAACCAGCCAGGGGAGCACAGATTATGAATAAAAAGCAGTGAGGTATGCTTTATAGCTTGAGAAAAAAATAGGCCTGGAGCATATATGCACAAATGGCTGAAATATCAAAGTTCAGATGGCAAAAGGTAAGAGATGAGCTGAAATCACATGGCACAAGGCTTAGAGTAAGGCAAAGTTTTTGTTTTCGTTTTTGTTTTTTTTCTTAATGTTCATTCTGGGAGTTCCCTTGTGGCACAGTGGATTAAGAATCCAGTGTTGTCACTGCAGTGGCTCCGGTTGCTGCTGTGGCAGGGGTTTGATCTCCAGCCCAGGATTTTCCCCATGCTGTGGGTGCAGTCCAAAAAAAAAAAAAAAAAAAAAAAAAAAAAATGTTCATTCTGTCACTAGGTGGTTTTAGAAAAGGCACCTGGCTTCTTAGCATTCCAACTTCTGCACTGACAAGGTAGTCAGGGATGATGTGGTAGCTTTTGGAGGCTGACCACCTTTTGGACTTTTGACTCATTTATAAGTATGTGTAAGTATTAAATCAAGGTAGTAACTTATATATGGCAAGTGTGGTTCAAGAATTTTATCAAGAGAACTACTTGTAAAATGCAAATTTGTATTATTTTGCATGTTTTAAAAAGGAAAATTAGGCTAATAGAGGAAAGTAGAACTTGAAATACATCTAAATTTTAAATGGTATCTATAACAGTACACTTATACCAAAATCAGCAGAGACATTATAAGAAAACTACAAACCATTATTTTTCATGAATATAAAAATCCTTAACAAAATGTTACTAAGTCCAATGCAACAATATATAAAAAGTTACCTCATCATGACCAGGTACGTTTATTTCAAGAATGAAAGGTTGGCTTAGCATTTGAAAATTAAACAATGTAATTCATCATATTAATAGAAAATAGACAAAACCCACATCATCATCTCAGTGGATAAAGAAAAGCATTTGATAAAAATTCAGGGACCCGTTGTGGCACAGTAGAAATGAATCCAACTAGGAACCATGAGGTTGTGGGTTCGATTCCTGGCCTCACTCAGTGGGTTAAGGATCTGGCATTGCTATGAGCTGTGGTGTAGGTCGCAGATGGAGCTCTGGTGTTCTGGCATTGCTGTGGCAACAGCTCTGTTTAGACCCCTAGCCTGGGAACCTCTATATGCTGGAGGTGCAGCCCTCAAAAGACAAAAAAAAAAAATTTAGCGCCCATTCATGATGAAGTCTCTTAGCAGGCTCAGATAGAGGGCATTTAAGAAAAACCTAAAACTAATATTATATGTAATGATGAAAAACTAAATACATTCCCTCTGAGATTTTATCCAGTGCAGTAAAGCAAGAAAGGGCACAAAAATTTGGAAAGAAAATTTGAAACTATCTTTTTACAAGATAGGACATGATTTTCTATGTAGAAAACTGTAGAACAGGAGTCAGCAAACTACAGCCAAATTTGGTCTATAACCTATTTTTATATGACCTGTGACTATGACCTAAGATGGTTTTTATTTTTTTTATTTTTATTTCTTGCATGTTCAAGTGTAAGATGGGTATAACTATGTTAAGAAACAGCTTGGTGATTTCTTATAAAGTTAATCGTACACTTACCTCATGACCCCAGAATTCTGGGTATAACCTAGGAATGAATGAAATAAATGCGACTGCTTAAAAACTGGTATAAAAGTGTTTATAGCACCATTATTTACAGTGCCCCCCAAATTAACAATGGCTTAGTTATCTATCAGTAGGTAGATGAATAAACAAATTATATTATGTTCATACTGCTCAACAACAAAAAAGAAACCACTGATACACACAATATGGATAAATCTCAAAAATGAGCTGAGTTAAAGACATCAGCCACAAAAGAGTTCATATTACACTGTTCCATTTATGTAAAATTTTAGAACAGGCAAAATTCACCTACAACAGCAGAAGGCAAAACTCAAGGTTGTCCAGGGGGAGGGGCAGTACTGAAAAGGAGTTCAGGCAGTTTTGGGAGGGTGGCAAATATCCTAAATCTGATTGGCGTTGTGGTTCATGTTGTGTATGTTTAGTAAAATCCATCAAATTCTGCATGTCTAAAATGGGTTTGTTCTATCTCAAAGGTGACTAAAAAATATTATGTGTTTTTAAAAATCCTAATATGACTTGGCATAAATTAGACTCTGAGCTTCAGCAGAGTACAGGCTCTTTGGTAGTGACTTTATCTCCAGCATTTAGCTCAGTACTGGGTGCCCAATAAATATTTTTGAGCAAATGCCTTTAGAGCAACAAAGAAACAAAGGTGACCTAACAGACTGGGAGTAGAGGAACAAAGCTCCTGGAGTTCTGTCAGTAAGTCTCGGGCCAGAGTTCAAATCTGTGCTGAGGCCAGGTGAAGCTGATGTATATAAAATTTTTGTTTTAGACTTGTTCATCCTAACATTTATTTTTCTGTTGGAGAGGAAGGTGTACAATGTAATCCGCCTTGGCTGGAATTACAGGTAAAGTCTTGTGGATGGCAGACAGGGATTCAGACGATTAACTGTCTGTGGAGCACTTTTTATAGGAAGTGAATTTATTGAAATAACGTAAGGAGTCTGTGTTGGTGGTTTTAATAAAATTAAGCTTGACTCGTCTATTTGAGGACCAGGATTATGGAATAACATCGTATGCTGCAGGAGTATTTTAAGGCTGAAACAGTAATGTTCCTGTTTACTTATGAAGAAGCAGAATTGGTGGATAAGTAAAACTTTAACCCTGCGGAAAAAATTTAATATTTGTATCTGGCTTCTCCTTGTCAACGCTGAAGAAATTGCTTTAGGTTTTACAACTCCCTAAATGTTAAGTTTCCAGTATTACCAGAGGGTCCTTTTACAGAGGAGGATCATGTTTTATTTCACATCTGTATTCTGCCTTTTAGTCCTTTAAAGTTATATGGCAGTGTATTTCAGAATTTGGGGAAAAAGTGTTAGCGGCCTTGCGGCTCCATCCCTGTAGGGGATGAATGGTTTTGTTATGTACCCCCCCCTGCCCCCCGTCCCGCAGATTTTGACTTCTTTTGCCACCCCTTGCTGTTCAGCACTCTGGGACTGCTGGATCTGCAAGTAGTTAGGTGCATTCACGCCTCCAAAGTCGATCCACATCTCATCCCTGTTTCCTTTAACCTTATTAAGTCATTGATCCATTTTTGCCTTATTGTGAAGCATTTGGCTTTGTGGGCTTGTTTGGATCAAGAGATCATGGTTGATCCAGGGCATGCATCGTTGTGTTCTTACTTCCATTGTGTTCTTGTAACTGGACATGGATGGGTCCTTGAAGAGAGAAGAAAGTTGACCCCCACCTACAGAATGTTCACAGTTAATTGGTACTTAATTGATACACACCAGCCTTGGTATTTTAGCGGATGGGGCTATTTTGTTCTGGTAGAGGGTCCTATGGGATTGGTTCAGACTTCCTCTGGCAGCCCTACTCTCAGGTAGTGAGAAAAAAAAAGGGCGGGGGGGAGCCAGTGTTTCTTGGGAGCATAGTGAGTAAACTGCCTTCCTCAGAATTATCCAGTCTGTTCTCTTGTGAAAAATCAACCCTAAAATAGAATTAGGAGAGAAAACTCCCCACGTTTGGCAGTCACCATAGTAATAACTGTTTGGGGCAAGAATCACCAAAGGCTACTAAAACTAGTAGGTAAGAATGATGAGAAATAGGTTATTTACATAATCTATTTATACAGTCTCTTAGTATCTCCCCACAAGATACTATTAATTACAGAAGGGAAAAAAAAGTTGCTGTACCATAGAAAAACCTGGTATAGACTACCTAAATCGTATGTTCTGAGTTAAAACTGACAATAATGGGAATAATCAGTATTATGTGCCCTTTCTCACTTTGTCCTCCCTCTCAGTTTAACATGCATAGATGAATTTGAATAAGCTAAGATTTAGGTATAATTTCCTTCCCTCCGGTCCTTTCTGTGCATGAAATATTCTAACCAGTGTCTCTGGACCAAGATTTCCAAGATGGGAAAAAGCCTTGGCTCCCGATCGGACTGTGCTCTGTGCCATACTACAGCAACACTTTGTGACTAGTGTATCTATGTACCTCAACAACAATACAGATACCTTTGATCTTACCTAGCAAGGTCACTTGCCTAGCTGTTTCCCTCTCTGAACAAATATCTATTTTAAAGTTTTGAGCAGTAAAACTTTTTCAGTTCCCAGATGGGTCTCTTGGAAAGAACACAGACCCTACGGAGATATTCATACAGACCTGCATAGGATGTGTTAGGGGTCCTTGGCATGTACCCCTGTGTTGCTGTAAGACCTCCACGTCTCCAGGGGGATGGTGGTCACCACCCACACTCGGCCTATTTTCCTTGTTGAGTTTACTCTGTAAACATCACTACTTTCAGTGGTCCAGTGCTCAGCATGATTCTGCAGTCACCATCTGTAAGCTGTTACTAGAAGTGAAGACTCCCCTCCATGGGTTGCCCTGCTCATAAGATGTTGACAGATCACCAGAGACTAGCTCATACACCTTTTACCTTTTCATCAGTGGAGAACATGTCTTATCCTCTTATTAAAGTTCATTTTAAATAGACAAATTTAGAATTGAAAACAGGCATCTTTTTCCTCATTTATAATTAATTAATAGGCAGAGGGAGAAGACAGAGATCGATTTAACTTCAGAGCCCAGAATTTTAATCTTTCGTGTTGACTAATTTGGAAAAGGTCATTAATATTCCAATTCCCATAATTTGCATTTATTAACAAAATTTTGAATTTAAAAAGTTTTTGACCTACAGTGATTTTATTGAAATCAAAAAAGCAGCTTACTTTGATAAATCTCGTTTTCTTTCAGTCATTGCTTAAAAATTGCATGGACTTATAGAAATAAAAACATCTAAGTTGTGTAAAATATTTACAGTTATGCCTAATGTATATGGTTGTGGTTTTAAAAACGATTCAGCCTAATGTAGATGGCAGTTTTCCTCAGGAATGTGACTAATGGTAATAGCATTGTGCCGGCATCTTAGAAAGCACCAGAAGAGTCAGGCACACATGGAGAATCAAAACCTCACTCTCCTGAGGCCCTTACTTGGCTCTCCTCCAAACAAAATTACATTTATAGATCTCTCAGGGAAAAAATGTATTCTACTGCCAATGAGAAGTTAAATCAGACAGTCTCTTCATGTGGTGAAATGTTGCCTGAAACGTAGAAGTTTATTTGTAATGTTTATTCATCAAGGTAGTTGAGTGAGTGAACCTATAGCAGTATCGCCAGAATTAGAAGAAAGGCATCTGTGGGTGAAAATGTCATAACTTAATGAAGATACGGCAGTGTGTTAATGTTTTTAAGGCAGGTTTATTGAGATATAGTTTATATACAATGAAATGTAACCTTTTAGTGAGTAGTTCTAGTTTTGACAAACGAATACACTCAAGATTTAGAACATTTCCATCACCTTAAAAAAATGTTCTGTAAATAAAGGATTTCGCAGGAGTTCCCGTCGTGGTGCAGTGGTTAACGAATCCAACTAGGAACCATGAAGTTGCGGGTTCCATCCCTGGCCTTGTTCAGTGGGTTAAGGATCCAGCATTGCCTTGAGCTGTAGCGTAGGTTGCAGACTCGGCTCGGATCCCGAGTTGTTGTGGCTCTGGCGTAGGCCAGCAGCAAAAGCTCCGATTAGACCCCTAGCCTGGGAACCTCCATATGACGTGGGAGTGGCCCTAGAAAAGGCAAAAAGACAAATAAATAAATAAATAAAAGATTTTGCAAAAGGTGGCTGTGAGTCTGGACCAACAGTGTGGCACAGTTTGGACTTGGCCCCCAAGGCTGTGACTCCCTGTGGGATGATCCCCGCTTCTCCTCTCTGGCTGCACTGTCTGCCAGGGGGGTGGGGGGGGGTCACCTTCCTGATTGGACGGACTCATAGAGTCCATCCGCTTCTCAGTCTCAATGGAGAATCCCTGGCCCTCTGTGTTCTAGTGAAAAATAGTGTTCAGAACTGCTCTCACCACTAAAATTCTATAGCTGCGGATTCTTAAGTTTATGCAGGAGTGGACATTTATGGTTTTAGTATTAACATTTATTGTTATGTTGTTTTAGGTTTGCAAAACAAGTATTTTAAGACAAAACGTATAGACTTCTGGAAAATGAGTGGGCAGCCTGGCCTTTGAGAAATGCGAATAACAGAGAAAACAGATTAGGTTGCTTTGCTGCTTACTTGTGCTTTTTTTATATTGAATACAACTATATATTCAAAATGATTTGCAGGAATCATTTTTTTTAAGAGTAACATTTTGCAAATAAGTTACTTAGCCTACATTATTCTTTTCCCTATTAAGTATTAATGATCATTCTCTAATGTTATTCTAGTTTGCCTGCTAGGCTTAAATGGAAAAGAACAATATCCTTTCTTAGTGTTAAAATCCCCACCAGGCCTGTGGTCTTTGGGTTAACTTTACCTAAGCAATTAAAGCTATTAACAAGGGCATGGTTGTTATGTGGCCATTACAGCTCTAGCCAGAGAACCCCAAACTGTTGGCTTCTAGTTTAGAGAAAGTGCATTAATTTGTTTAGCACTGTTAGTGCTTCTCTAAATTTTCCCTTTGCTATAGCAGCAAATGGAAGTGGGTGAGCCAATTTCTTGGCTGTGAAGCCACTCCCAGGATAATTGATCTAATTGGCAGGGACTTATGTTGCTCTAACACCAACTCAGCCAGGATTCTCCCAGCTGGTATTTGATCACCCTCAGCCCTTCTTTATCCCAAAGAATGAAAGTGTAAACTGAATATAACTAAGTTTAAAAGAGAGATGTCAACCACTTATTTATGCTAGCTCCTAAGGGAAAAAAGTATTTTCCTAAAGAGCAGTTTCCTAAAATATAGGCTTATCTGTTCCTAAAATCTTTTGACTTTCTGCAGAATTTTTTTTTTTTAGTCTTTGCAGTGATTTATATTTGCTAATTTACCAGTGCTTACTCTGCTTAGTTGTACTATCAACCTCATTTTTAAATTATATTTGCAAAGTTAATTACACTTATTTGTAAATGGAAAAATCAGAATATTTCATATTTGCATAATAGCTTTAGGAAAGTAATTTTGCAGCTTTTTATTGCACTATGAAGTAACAAATGGTCACTTTGAAAAAGCCAAATTCAATTTCAACACCCTTTTTGTAGATGTAATAGACTTGTAGTAAATTAATACTCTGTGCTCTGTATTGTGATTGTGGTGGATAGAATAATGCTCCTCTCCAAAGAACTGAGCATGTAAATATGGCTTTATTTGGAAAGAGATCTTTGTGGATGTAATTAAATTAAGAGCCTTGAGTGTGGTAGATTATGCTGAATTATCCAGGTCAGCTCTAAATGCCTTCACAAATGGCAGTGTAAGAGAGAGGCTGAGGGAGATTTTGACACATGTTCAGACGAGAAGGCAGGGTGAAGGTGGGGAAAGAAATAGCAGTGATGTAGCCACAAACCCAGGTATGCCAGCAACCACCAGAAGCTGTAAGAGGCAAAGAACAGATTCTTCCCTTCAACCGCTAGAAGGAATATATCCCAGCTTACAACTTTGACTTTTATACAAGTGAACCTAATTTCAAATTTCTAGGCTCCTCAACTGAGAGTATAAATTTCTGCTGTTCTAAGAAACTTTTGGTTGGTGATTTTGTAGCAGACATAGAACACTGATACAGAACTTGATACCAAAGGTGGGGGGAGTGTGCTGATGTAACACATACCTGAAATGTGGAAGTGGCTTTGGAATTGGATGATGAGAAAGGCAAGTCTGCTACAGAAACATTGTACCATGCATTACAAAACCAAATGTGAATAATTTGGATTAGGTCCACACTATTGGGGGTTTCTAATGGCATAAATAATAGAATCGGTTGTGTAAAAATAACTCTTCGTGAACATTCCTCTCCTCTTTGGCTTGGATATTTGGGAAATGTTTTACTCTGTCTCCAGCCCATTTATAGCCAAAATGTGAGATAGGTTGGTTAAATATATTGTATTTGAACATGAAGATGGATGGAAATCATTTGGATTCCTTTGAGTTGATTTTCTCATGGTTGTGATGGATTCTACTCATGACATCTGTATTCTCACCTGGTCTTACTTTTGGTTATAACATAATTTGTAGGATGGCTGCCATTTTGTGATAACACAGATATAAACTACTTCTTTCTCAGTACTTTTTCTTATTAAGGTATTGTGCCAATTGAGCAGTAGGCTGAGTCCAAGTATAATCTACAATGAGACTAGATTTAACCTCAGGGGTTTTTTTTTCCCTATATTTTGGTCACTGTTTATTTAACTCCAGGTACAATACTTTAATACTCCTGTTCAAATTCTAAGGGCAGTACATTTATCACTATGTCATAATCATAGTGGAGAATTAAATATTTATGCACCAGAATAAAGATTCAGTATTTACCTGTGATAAAGGGCAGTTATCATATTTCTACACTGCGACCTTGGAAACTTCTGAAACAGTTTAAAAATGTCTCTTTTGTTTTCTGAATAAAAGGGAAATGGGCTACATACAATTAAAAACATCTCAATGTGAATGTCAGCGTGAAAAATATCTTCACACAGGGTAGTTTATTTTTTAAAGTTCTTCAGTACACTAATGGCATACAGTTTAGTTTAACAGTTCGGTATGTTATAATCAGGAGTGTGAATAGGCAATCAAATACTTCTGTGAAATTCTCTTCCCCAGAGAATTCATGGCAGGCCTGTTGCTATGGTGCAGTCTCACCTGGGACTTGTTTAGCTTCTTTTCTCAATCAGATACATTGACAATAATGAGCTTAAAAACAAATCCTCATAGAAAATTTAGAATGGAGAAATCGAGATAAATGAAGCAATGTGGCACTTCTTTTTCTGCTTGCACTTATGAGTTCTTATTTGTGATCCCAAGAGTTTCAAGATCCACTGAAGGCATTACTCTCTCTCTGTAAAGTGAACTGGACGTCATAGAGGCCCTTTGTAAAAGAAGGGAAACCATGGAGAAGATCATCTGTAAAAATGCTGCAAACTAGATTGTCTTCATCCACAGCTGTTTCCCTGGAACTTGAGACCATTATGGTGCTATTTCATAGTGCTGTCTTTTTTAGGTAATGCCAGAGAAGGACCGGGAATCAGTTATTAAATTGAAGGAGGTGATCACATCAGAGTGAAATAACAAGGCAGGCGGTGAGACCTTTGATGGATTCTTCAGGCTTGTGTTGTTTTTAGAGATTATTATCTTCCTCTCTTCACTTAGGTATCAGTTTCATTGCTATACTCTTTAGGTGGTGGTGTGAGGCTGAAAGGCAGTGTTCTGGAGTCACACCTCTTAGCTTCATAGCCCTGTTCTGCCATCTACCAGGCAGTGTGACTTTAGACATTCATGGTTTACATCTCAACAGTGAGTATAGTGATACATATCTCCTGAGGTGGTTGTATAAATTAAATAAGGTGCTTAGTACATGGAAGTCATCCATTGGGTATTGGCCATACTCACCATTTATGATATGCATAGAAAGCATTAGTGCAGTATCTGGTACATTCTAAATGCCTAATAAATAATAGCTAATAATACCAGTATCATTATAATCCCTTAAGTGAATCTGTGCTAGATATAGTCTTATTAAAAACATAAGAGGAAATACAAGAGAACAGTTGAGAGTTATTACTGTGGTTTAGGAGGTTAAGAACCAGACATAGTGTCCGTGTGGTTTCAATCACTGGCCTCACTCAGTGGGTGAAGGATCCACCGTTTCTGTGGCTGTGGCGTAGGCCTGCAGCTGCAGCTCCAGTTCAGCCCCTCGCCTAGGTATTGCCGTTTGTTATAGGTGCGTCTGTAAAAGGAAAAAAAAAGGTAAGAGAATGGTTAAAATTTGATACATTCAATCATAAAAAATTGTAGTCATGTGAATGAGATGGGTTAGAGAAATAGAAGACATCCCAGCCCCTCTATATACTGTCCCAGAGTGCAAGGCTGTTGGACTCTAGTCATCAGCTCAGCCGCCTTTACAATGAAATGTCATTGCTCTTAAATCCAGCTAAGTATGTGCTGTTCAAACCAACTTAAGTGTGTGCTACTGAGAAAACGCTAAGATTTGCTAATTATGTATTTTTTACCTATCATTTGATATTCTTGACATACATTACACAATATTTATTTTAATTATGTGGACTAGTTTATTTTATAAGATGGGTGTCACAGATGTGTATTTAATGTGATCGTTTAGATTAGTTTCAAGAAAAGTGAGAGAAAGCTATAGCCTGCCATGTGGCATTCCTTTTCACAGCCCTTCATTCACTCTGCTGATGGACTCAGAAGGTCTGCTGTTGGCAAAGTGTTATCCTTCCTCCCTGAAGGAACCAGTCTCCTCATCTTTGCTCACACACACTTGCACATAGGCGTGGTCCCAGAGGCTAAGGATGGTGCACCTTTGAGGCACATGTAGACCGGTGGACTAGCCCCTGCGGTGCCCTGACTGAACCTGATGCTCTGCTGACTGTCTGCAGCAAGCATTCTGCTAAGAGCTAGCATCCTCTCACCACATCAACTTCCTGCTTTTAAAAGGAGAGAAGAAGAGTTCAGCTCGATTTTTCTTTTTTTTTTTTTCCATGTCTCTTAACTGGAGCTATGAGTTGTTGGTGTGGAAACTACTATCCAGAGTATCTTCAAAAAACAAGTGGACAGAGTTCCCATTGTGGGTCAGGGGTGATGAAGCCAACCAGTATCCATGAGGATGCAGATTCAGTCCCTGTCCCTGCTCAGTGGGTTAAGGATCCAGCATTGCTGTGAGCTGTGGTGTAGGTCACAGAGACGGCTTGGATCCTGTGTTGCTGTGGCTGTGGTGTAGACCGGCAGCTGCAGCTCTAATTTAACCCCTCGCCTGGGAACCTCCATATGCCGAGGACGCGGCCCTAAAATTAAGACAAAAAAACCTGAAAAACAAGAGGAAAAAACCTTTTTCAGTATTTTCATAAAATAGACACAAAGAAAGAATTTTTAAAAATTGAAATATAGCTGACATATATTAGTTTCAGGTGTACAACATAATGATTCAATATAAGTGTGTATTGTAAAAGATTGCCACAATAGATCTAGTTAAGGAATTTCTTAATAGAGTAAAATGATGAGAAATATTGAGTAAAGATTTTGGATTATATTAAATCACTATCTGAATATTAAAGAACAATGTAATGTATTTATCCACCGTCCTTGTATTGTTCATTGGCATTGACATTTTGATATCATTAAGCTGACGGTATAAAGAAATCACATGTTTTAATTTCATGAGTGTTTCTAAATGTCCTGAAATTACTCATTTTGAAATTTAATAAAAAATAGAGCATATGATAGTAGCAAGAAGCAACCACTCCTCTCTTAGTCATTTGTCATGAGTCACTACTTTCATCAGCCACTACTTTCGTCTTGTCATTTGATATATAAAATCGGATCCTCGTTATATGATGATTAAGAGGAAAGAACAAAAAATGACAAAGCATAGCTGTTGAGAACAGAATATGGTCAATAAGTGAAAGAGGAAAATTATTAACTGAGTGGTATAATAACATTGAACAGTACTGAGAGTTTAGTAAAAACGTAATCCAAAACATCTGTCTATACTCCAAATTATTTTTTTTTCTACTTAGGAATTGAAAATATTTCCCCAAATTTTTGGCAAATGACCCTTTTAAGGGAGAACGTGGTACCTTTTTTTTTTTTTTTTTTGGCTTTCCGGGGCCGCACCCGTGGCATATGGAAGTTCCCAGGCCAGGGCTTGAATTGGAGCTGCAGCAGTTGGTCTGTGCCACAGCCACAGCAAGGCCAGATCTGAGCTGCGACTGAAAGCTATGTCACAGCTCACAGCAATGCTCCAACCCACTAAGTGAGGCCAGGGATCAAACACTCATCCTCATGGTTCCTCATCAGGTTCATTACCGCCAAGCCACAGCGGGAACTCCCCCTTTTTCTTTTTCTTTTTTGGCCCTCCCACAGCATACAGAGTTCCTGGGGCAGGGATCAGATCCCAGCCACAGTCGAGACCTAAGCCACTATGCTGAACTGGGGGCTGAACCTGAGTCGTCGCAGCACTCCCAAAATGCCACCAATCCCATTGAGCCACAGCAGGTGCTCCCATAATACCTTTTTTAATGTATTGTTTCTGACTTTGTAAAGCCAGCTCTATAGTCTATGCTGCATTTGGCATCTTGTTCATGTACTCACACCAACTCCTGTGATATGGGTGTCACCCTCATTTTTACAGACAGCTGAACTGGGGTTTATAGATATTAATGTCCCTTGTCCAGTATTATTCAACTTGTAAGTGACAGAGCCTAGAATCAGATCTGAGTTGGACCCCAAATCCTATAATCCTTCCACCTTTGTTCTGACCTGCCTCAAATCACCTGCCTTTAAAGAGTTGAGATTTTAAAATCCAGGACCCAGCAAACTGGCTTGCAGCCCAGATCTGGCCCTCTACCTTTTTCTTTTTTAAATCTGAAAGCTAAAAAAATTTTACCTTCTTTAATATTTTTAAAATAATCAAAAGATTTCATGACACCTGAAAATCAGATGAAATTCAAATCTCAGTGTCCATAAATAAAATCTTACTGGCATATACCACACTCATTCATTTACATTACTGTTTAAGGCTGTTTTCACACTACCAACGCAGAGGTGGGTGGTTGTGACAGAGACCTAGCTTATCATCTACAAAGCCTAAAATATTTACTATCCAGCCCTTTATGGAAAAAGTTTGCCAACACCTGCTCTCAGATATTAAAATTGAAATCTGTGATTAAGAGTTTTTATGGGACTTAAAAGTTCATTAACACTTTCACAGACCTTAGGTCTTTTGATAGTTCCAACAGCTAGCAAGGCAGATGATGTTTGCTTCGTTCTACCAGGCAACCCCAAAATGGATGCAAACAGTCTCATCAGCACCATTCAGCTCTTCAGGTACACAACGTTTTTGTTTGTTTGTTTTTTTGTCTTTTTGCCTTTTCTAGGGCCGCTCCCACAGCATATGGAGTTCCCATGCTAGGGGTCTAATCAGAGCTGTTGCTGCCAGCCTACACCACAGCCACAGCAACGTGGGATCCAAGCCACGTCTGCAACCTACACCACAGCTCACAGCAATGCCGGATCCTTAACCCAGTGAGCGAGGCCAGGGATCGAACCTGCAACCTCATGCTTCCTAGTCGGATTTGTTAACCACTGCACCAGGATGGGAACTCCAGGTACCCAGTTTTATTTGCCATCTTAAAATAGGGATTTATTTTGACATTTTAATGTTCTATTCACACTATCTGAAGAAACACTTCATTTCATATTTGAATGACTGTTCCTTCCGATGGCCCTCATGCAGACCTCCCAGCTCTGATTGTGAAGCTCATGTGTTCCTACTATGTCTCTCTGTCTCTCCGTTTCTCCTCTCCCCCTTTCCTTCTTTCTCTTTCTTCCTCTCTGCCCACTTCACTGCCTGGCCCATAGTAGGCATTTAGCGTTTAGACATAGGAATGTATAATTTAAGTCGGTCTTTTAAATTACAGAGTGGAAAACCTTAACACCAGTTACATTCTTGTAGGTGAGACCTTTCCCTACTATATTTTGTGGAAGTTAGTAGTATCTTTAACAGGAGAAGAAAGTAGAAATGAATTTCAAGATATGTTGTGTTGCAGAGTCTGGCTTAAATTTGATGCAAAATTTTGGATTTTTAAAAAATATGTGGAAGCAACCCAAATATCCATTGATGGATGAATGTATAAACAAAATGTGGTATATAGAAATAATGGAATATTAATCAGCCGTAAAAAGGAAGGAAATCCTGACACAATCTACAGCATTGATAAAGCTTGAAGATATTATACTAAGTGAAAAAAGCCAGATACCAAAGGACAGATATTGTATGATTCCACTTATATGAGGTTCCTAGGATAGTTAAATTCATGGAGACAGAAAATAGTGGTTGCCACAGACTGGGTGGAGGGAGGAATTGGTAGTTACACTTTAGTAAGTATGGTATTTCAATTGAGGAAGATGAAAATGTTCTGGAGATGATGGTGGTGGTGGTGGTGGTTGCAGGACAGTGCGAATGTACTTAATGCCAATGAACTGTACACTCAAAAATTGTTAAAATGGGGAGTTCCCTTTGTGGCGCAGCAGAAACGAATCCGACTAGGAACCATAAGGTTGCGGGTTCGATCCCTGGCCTCGCTCAGTGGGTTAACCATCCGGTGTTGCCATGAGCTGCGGTGTAGGTCGAGGATGCAGCTCAGATCTGGCGTTGCTATGGCTCTGGCATAGGCTGGTGGCCACAGTTCTGATTAGACCCCTAGCCTGGGAACTTCCACATGCCACGGGCGCAGCCCTAAAAAAAAAAAACGGACAAAAGACAAAAAATAAAAATAAGAAATTGTTAAAATGGTAAATTTCATATTATATATGTTTTACCCTAACATTTTAAAGTTAAACATAAGGTCCTCTTTCATGACCTGTTTCCAAGAGCTATGTTGATGCATAGAATTTAAAAGAAAGATTATGAGGATTTGATTTTTATGGTCGCACTGAGCAAAGGTTGTTCTTTCCTTCCTTATTTGCTAGCAGTTTATGGAAGAAAATTCAGCAGGAGTGTAGAGCTAGCTGAGAAGCACCTTTCTAAAGAGACCAATTCTTTATTAAAGAGTCCTGCAGAGTTTCAAGAGAAGTATATGCAGTGGAATTTATTATATCAGTAAGTTCATTATATAGTATATATTTTCAAGTAAGGCATTTATTACTGCTCTCAGTGTATTTCATGCCCTTCATGAAAACTAATTCTTATAATTTTTTTAATAGGTCAAAATTGGAGCATTCAACTAATAGTAAAGTTTAAATGAAAAAACAATTCCTATTCTATTATATTCATAAAAATTAGTAACAAATGAATACCAGGTTGAAAGAAATTACTTATTTACCTAAAAAGTATAAAATGAAAAGCAAGCTACCCTACAAATGTCCAGTCCCTTTCTCCCAGCAGTTAAAATTTTACCCAGTTATATTTCTTGAGTATGTATACATCAAGAAAAACATTTTCTGCTTCTTCAACCCAGGATGTGTCTTTTTATAAAACAAGTGCATAACTTTGTTGTCCTGAATAATCTTTCTTATAGATTATTCCACATCAGCATGTGGATTTACTTGACCCCTTTCTAGCAATTCCATAAAGTCACACCATATGGTTTTATGTAATACTTTTAACCAATCCCTCATTGATGGATGTTAGGTTGTTTCCATTTTTATTTGGTTGGTTTTGTGTGCTTTTTGAGGCATAGCCAGTGTCTCAGCTTAAGAACTTATGGGCTAGGTAAGGTAGGTAGAGTTTTTTTGTTTTTTTGGATATTATTAAATTGGCCTCCCAGGAGTTTACACCAATTTAAATTCCCGCAGCACCTTTTTTCTACATCCTTACCAATGCTAAGAACTTACACTTCTAAGTGCTATTACTCATTGTTAGAATAGTATTGAACGCCTTTAGAGGCAAAAACATCTGTTCTCCTTTCAATCAGAAAACTATTTTCCAAGAACTGGATTGTTTCTTAAGCAGGATCTCTCCTGGTAGTATTGAAACAATACTTTTTTTTTTTTTTGGAGTTAGATTTTAATTAAAGAAGTCATATGCTAGTTGCAACAAGTGAAACAATATAAAGGAGATAATATAAAAGTGTAAATAATATCTTGATTCTTTTTTATTCTCAATCTCCTGAGGTAACCAATCTTACTGATCTATTTTATTCCCATCATAGTTTTTTTTTAATTTATTTTTTTGTTAAAGTGTAATTGATTTACAGTGTTGTGCCAGCGAAGTAATTCAGTTACTTTGTGTGTATATGTGTGCGTGTGTCTCTGTATGTACTCATTCCTTTTTTTTTTTTTTTTTTTTTTTCTATTTTGGCCACCCCATGGCATGTGGAGTTCCCAGGCTAGGAATCAGATTGGAGCCGCAGTTGCAACCTACATGCAGCCGCAGCAATGCGGGATCATTAACCTATTGTGCCAGGCTGAGGATCAAACCTGTGTCCCAGAACTGTAGAGATACCACTGATCCTGTTGCACCACAATGGGAACTCCTATATAAATTTTTTTTAACATTATCTTCCACCATGGTCTGTCGTGGGAGATTGGATATGGTTCCCTGTACTATACAGTAGGACCTTGTTGTTTATTCATTCTAAATGTAATAGTTTGCATTACAAACTATTACAAACCCAAACTCTCAATCCATCCCACCCCCTCCCCTCTCCCCCTTGGGAACCACAAGTCTGTTCTCTATGTCTGAGTCTGTCTTTTGAGGATAGGTTCATTTGTACCATATTTTAGATTCCACATGTAAGTGATATCCTATAGTATTTGTCTTTTTCTTTCTGACTCACTTAGCATGATAATCTCTAGTTGCATCCATGTTACTGTGATTGGCATTATTTCATTCTCTTTATGGGTGAGTAGTATTCCATTGCCCTTCATAGTTTTCTCCACGTAGGTGAATGTTCAAATTCTTTCCAACAATGCTATTAATATTTTATGTATATGGTTGCTTTTATTTCTGCAGAGTAGACATCCAAAAGTGGAATTGCAAGGTCCTGGGGATTATATGTTTTTAATTATAATAGATGTTACCAGATTATAGTAGCAGATTATTCTAACACTAACAATATGTGTATGTGCCCCTCTCCCCAGGTATTCTTCCCCAGCCCTGGATGGGACACTTTGAAAATGTTACCAATATGATGAAAACTGGCATCTTGTTAATTGGTTTTCTTCCTCCTTTTGAATGAAATTGGGCTTTTTTACTAGTAGTTTAATTAACATTACATTTCATCTGAGATGAATTGCTTGTTGATACACTATTTTTACTATGTTTTTTGAAAATTTGTTTACATGAGATTTTAAGTGTCTATTAAGTGTTAGAAATTATTTTTCTCTCACTTTTTTGGGGACTTGACTTTGTTTTCAAGATCTTTTAGAGTATGAATTTTTATTTTATTTTATTTTACTTTTTTGCTTTTTAGGACTGCGCCTGAGGCATATAGAAGTTCCCAGTCTAGGGGATGAATCAAGCTGTAGCCACTGGCCTATGCCACAGCCACAGCAATGCCAGATCCAAGCCACATCTGCGACCTACACCACAGCTCACAGCAATGCCGGATCCTTAACCCACTGAGTGAGGCCAGAGATGGAACCTGCAATCTCATGGTTCCTAGTTGGATTTGTTTCTGCTGGGCCACAATGGGAACTCCTGAAGTTTTATTTTTGCATAGAACTCCTGAACTATTTTATATCCCTTATGATTTGGGGGTTTCTTATCTTCTTTAAGGAGGTCTCTATCATCCCAAGGTTATAAAAATATTCTTCTAGGTCATCTTCTTATATAGTGGGCTTTCCCACTACATTTATTATAGAACTGTGTGTATGTGTTAGTAATCTAGCTTTGTTTTCTCTAATTATACCGGTAGTTATTTTCCCAATGAGTGCAATTCTACCTTTGTTATAATTAGTAAGTTCCTGTACATACTGGCATCTGGCTTTTTAATTCTTATTACATTTCAGGGATTTATTTGATTTGAGGATAAAATTTTGAAGCAGTAAAATCAATTACACTTATAAATAAAACCTTCAGGAATAGAAAATGAAACAACCTTAATTTTTTTCAGATTCCTATAATAGAAAGAGCAAGAATTTAGAATTCTATTCTCAGCTCTTTACTTACTAATTATGTGACCTTGAGCAAATCATTTATTTTGCTTCTCCCACCTTATGATTGCTCAACTCACTAGTGGGCTGCACTTTTTTAAGAATTAGGGGGGAAAATATGTGGAATATCTGACCCAGAGTGGGTATTCATTTGCTGGTACCTAGTATTACCACTATTGTTATGACTTAACAAAAATAAGCAAGTAAGACATTTGATATCAAATTATATCTGTTCCAAACATAAGCAGATGTGTTATTTCATGAGTATATGTTGTGTGCAAGAGATAAAGAATTTTAAATATGGTAATTTGAAGAGTCTTTCAGACAAAAGTCTGAACAATAAAAATAACCTAAGAAAATCTGGCACTTTTTTCTAAGTTTTTTCTTTTCCCTATCCTTTCCTTTTCTTTGTTCTCTACTGAGAGCCATATAGACCTAACTCAATTAAAAGGCAATATTATGTAACTTGTCTGCTTTTTTCAGGGAAAATACAGTTGTTAAATAAGGGTAACAAAGGATAAATTTAAATTGCTCTTCTATATAACTAACTAGCAGAAGGAGATGGATGTTAGGGGAGAAAGCAGGAGAGTCAGAGAAAAACAGAGGGACATTGAGTATGGAAATCCTTGTGGACCTGAAGACGGGGATGGGCATAAGTCTGGATGCAGACGTGTTGACATGCCCCAGTTCTGTCCTAAGACTTTAATGTTTCCTGCAGGTTTCTTGTGTCCTATGGTTATCAATAATACATTGATTTTTCTTAACCTTATTTCTCAAGACTCCCAGGACAATTTCTGGAGGTTTAGAAACAAATGATAAAGTTGGTAAAGCCATACAGATGAAATGTAAAATTTAAAAGGGAAGACAGGAATTCCCATCATGGCTCAGTGGTTAACAAATCCAACTAGGAACCATGAGATTACAGGTTTGGTCCCTGGCCTTGTTCAGTGGGTTAAGGATCCGGCATTGCCATGAGCTGCAGTGTAGGTCGCAGATGCGGCTCAGATCCCATGTTGCTGTTTCTGTGGTGTAGGCCAGTGGCTGCAGTTCCAATTAGACCCCTAGCCTGGGAACCTCCATATGCCAGGAGTGCGGTCCTAGAAAAGACAAAAAGACAGGAAAAAGAAAAAAAGGGAAAACAAATGAATACCTCTTAGGCCTCTGGAGCCGGGTAGCAAGCCTTCTTAAGGAACCATTTGATTAACTAGGACACAGCTAATAAATCTATATTCTAATTCCAGTAACCACCTCCCAGCACACACATAACACACTTTAGTCTTTACAGTATCTGCAAAGCAGAAAGAGCAACTGTAAAAGTAAGCCTAGTAATTTGTGTAATCATAAGATCTACCTGCACTAGACAGTGTTTGTTTTCTTTCCCCTTTACATTTCATTAACTCCCTAACCAAACCTTAAATTAATCATTTTGAAAATTAGCCTCTTATTCCCTTGTGCTATTTATTAGAACTACTGAAGAAAGGAAGATTAAATTTAGCCTTGTTTTTGTTTCTCTTATCATCTTCATAGTCTTTGCTGTGTTTGCAGTAACTAGTCCACATAGAGGGAGTAGGAGATTGGTCATTTATTCCTCTCACTTTTCCATTTCAGCAAAATAATGATTTATATGCATTATTATCATCTGTGCAGTCAATTAACTCTCAAATAATCTTATAACATTAGGTGATATGCATCACTGTCCTCACTAATTCTGAAATATTTATGTACCAGAAAACCAGATAAATTGTCAATGTTAAGTCATTGTTATTTTTCATAATTTCTTAATGAATTTTAATGTAATGGCTGATCAAATATTCAAGACATTACATTTTAAATAAAATCCCCCCTTTTTTGACATTAATTCAACCAAATACCTGCCTTGTTCGAAAATGACAGCAGGAATTGTCACTGACCACTGCAGTGGACACAGCTCCAGGCATCCAATTTTCATGTTAAAGCTCTTTTTCTGAGTATTTCTTTGACTACTAGTAAACATCAGTTAGCAAAACCTCGACTAGTAGAAGACTTAACTAACATTATCATCATCATCATCATCATCATCATCATCATCATTATTATTTGTCTTATTATTAAGGCTGCACCCTCGGCATATGGAGGTTCACAGGCTAGGGGTTGAATCGGAGCTGTAACCTCTGACCTACACCACAGTTACAGCAATTTGTGATCAGAGCTTCGTCTGCAACCTATACCCCAGCTCACAGCGACACCAGAACACCAGATTCTTAACCCACTGAGCGAGGCCAGGGATGGAACCTGCATCCTCATGGATGCTAGTCATATTCATTTCCCCAGCCACGATGGGAACTCCAACTAGCATTATTTTATATTTATACCCACGTATCTTCCTACACACACATTCTACTTTTTTTGTTTTTTTTTTTGTTTTTGTTTTTGTCTTTTTGACATTTCTAGGGCCGCTTCTGCGGCATATGGAGGTTCCCAGGCTAGGGGTCTAATCAGAGCTGTAGCTGCTGGCCTACACCAGAGCCACAGCAACGCGGGATCTAAGCCACGTCTGCAACCTACACCACAGCTCACGGCCACGCCAGATCCTTAACCCACTGAGCAAGGCCAGGGATGGAACCCACAACCTCATGGTTCCTAGTCGGATTCGTTAACCACTGAACCACGACGGGAACTCCATTTAAGGAGAGAAGCTAAATGAAAGTAAGAGAAGGCATTTCTAGTTTAATAAAGTGTCAGTAACTGGTCAAATTCTCAAAAATGTTATGCCAAGTCTGGGAAAGTCCTGATTTTCTGAGAAGCAGAGTGTGACACCTGAGAGATCAGGAAATTTGGCCGGTGTAACGATAGAAGCCTTTGAGGAAAGGAAAAGCAGTGGGATGGAGTGAGTCAGAGTAATAGCATTGAATCACTGTGCTACTGAAATTAGCACATAATCTTTAAAAAAAAAAAATCTTATTTGCCCATGCCACCATGAATAATATGAAATTCTGATAAAGCTGATTGGTTGAAATGCAGTCAATAAAATTTGGGGAAACCCAGGATCTAGTTCCAGCTCTGCCTTGATATCTTTAATACCCTAAATAAAAGTAGAGTGGCCTTCTTGGTGCAGTGGGTAGCACGTCCACCTCATAAATAAAAGTAGAAAAATCCTATTGTAGCGCTAATTTTTCTAATTTTCCTTATATCCATTGTAAGGATATGATTATTATTACATTTGAAATGCATTAAGAGCCTCATAAAGGATCAATCAAAATATATTATGCCTGTCTTAATATAACATACTTAGGAATCAATACATTAAAAAAATTATGTAATTGATTGTAACATAATAAATAAAATGTACTGTGTTAAATTCACCCTGAATGAATTAGCTGGAGTTTTTTGTGTTGATCTTTTAGGGAGCTAGATGGATGAAACAGAAATTTCACTCTTCTTCAAAAAGAATTCAGCTTAGTAAATCACACACATCGTAATGACCAAGGTCTTTACCCAAGGGCTGGATAAAAGACTGTAGGCACATAGGAAGGTGATATTTCAGGTGGACGGAGCAATGTGCAAAAAAATCTTTAAGCGGTATTTATAAGAAATCATGAATAGTTCCACCCGGGTGCATGATGGGGAGTGACAGGAAACCGAAAAAAAGGTATTTAGAGACAGACTGCAGAGGGTCTTAAAATAAGGCTGAGTTGTATTACAGGTTGGGTGTATAAATTGTATTACAGGTAGGGTGGGAAGGGCGTGTTGCACAGTGATTAAGACCATGGGATTAGGAGTCAGACTGATGTGATTTTAAGATCCTGGTGTTAAATGACTTCAGGCAGGTCAGCCCTCTGAATGAAGGTAACCTTTACTACCTTGCAGGCTGACTAAGAATTTAAGTAATGTATATAAAGCCCTTTGCAGGGAGCCTAGAGCCGGAAAACACTCATTAAAGGATAGAGATTATTGATGAATAATATTGTGCCCTCAACAGGTTTATCTGGAAGAAATGTGAAAAGCAGTGGTGAAGCCCCTCACCATCACGGTGAGAAGAGTTAGTGGGGAGTTACTGCTAGAGTCTAAAGTTAATGTGAGCAGGAATTAGGAGAGTGACAGTAGGAATAGTAAGGAAGGGAATGGATTCAGAAGTGGTAAAGAAGTTGAGTGACAGGATTTGGAAAAGCATCTAATGTGTGAGCGGTGGGGAATAAGAGGAAGGGAGGAAATAATGAACACACATTTAGTTTGAGCCTAAGTAAAATGGTTTCATTAGGTCAGGAACTTTCGTGTGCATAAAAATCTCCTAGAGGACCTGTTCAAGCACAGGTGGCTGGATCCAACTTCTGACTCAAAGTTGATGCTGTTGCTGCTGTTCAGGGCCCATACTTTGAGAACCACTACAGTGAAGAAATAATAAACACAAGAGGCAAGGGGAGGTATGGCTAGATGTGCGCCACGGCTCATCCTGCAGGTAGCGCGGCTTAGCTCACCACCCTTGAAAACATCAGTTTGAGTGATAGTGTATTTGAACGTCACTGGTGTACACAGACCCATGCAATGGTCAGAAATTGCCAGGTGAGAGAGAAAAGAGCCAGTGGCAATGTGTTATTGGTGTGTAGAAAAGTTTTTATAAAGCCATCAGTTGGTGCTGTAGGAAAAGCTTTTATCTGTTTGCCTTGACCTTCTCATCCGTACATGGCTCTAAGCAAAGCTTTCATTAGTGTGTTTTAATGTAAACCTCTCTTCCCTTGTTTTGATTTCTTAATAAAGGAGCTTTAGGGACAAAGTTACAGTTAAGAGCCTGAGCTTTAGAATAAAAATTTAAAGCTTCCAGTAAGCTTTGGTATTTTCTCTCTGCTTCATTAAAACCAAAGGATAGATATCAAAGCTTGAACCAGGTATAATCCTGTGTGGTTTGACAGTAGGATAAAACAATAAAGGTCTGAATGTTGATGATCTTCTATTAGACTGTTAGGCAGTGCAACAAAGAAAATCAGATTGGTGATTGTGTCTTGTATTTTTCTTTTATCTTAAAGAAGATCTAGATGTAAGAAACAGTGGGCAACTAATCATGCAAAAGCATCCTAATAATGTGTTTCCTTCCTGTCTTCGGAGGGATGTGAGGTCAGAATGTTCCATTTGAAAGGACACCTTTGTGGTGTCCTGCCCTTCGTAAGTTTTCCATCTGGACAAAAGTAATTAAAATTTTGTTTTCCAATCTGTAAGGTATATATATATATATATATATTTTATAGCTGCACCTGCAGCATATGGAAGTTCCCAGGCTAGGGGTCACATTGGAGCTGCAGCTGCAGGCCTTCATCACAGCCATGACAACACCAGATCTGAGCCACATCTGCAACCTATACCACAACTTGTAGCAATGCTGGATCCTTAACCCACTGAGTGAGGCCAGGGATTGAACCCATATCCTCACAGGCACTGTCAGGTTCTTAACCTGCTGAGCCACAATGGAAACTCCTGTATGGTATATTTTTAATGTAGAATACTGGATAGTACACCTAGTTCACCCATCCCAAAATACAACAAAACTGAGCTGAATTTTTAGTGTTGCCTAAGTTGTTTCTTGAGATGTTAATAATAGTTATTCCTTGATAAAGAAAAAGCGTGCTTAGCTTCAATAAATCAAAGAATCACTAGGTTGTACAAAGGTAAGCCTACCTCTTCCAGCTGGTAGACATCTTAGAAGTTTTCATATACTCGTATTGATGTGAGCCTCCAAGATTTGGAATCTTCTGGGCAACATTTTTCAAACCTGTTTGAAGGTTTAAACCTCTTCCTTTAAGGACAAACCTATGGGACAATGGGACAATGGTGTTCTGAGAACATGATTTGAGAAAGGCAGTGTTTCTTTTTAACAAAAGGATCTAGTCAGTACAAAGGGATTAAACATATATTTAGCATTTCAATAATTGTGCATAATTGTTCAGGACTACCTAACAATGATTTGTAGACATAATAATGATGTGTAAATTATTGAGTGAACTGTAATAGAAGGTCAGAACATTTGATCATCTCTACACTCCTGGATGATTACTTTAAGGTTGAGAAGTTCAAGGACCCTTTGGAAATATTTGGGATGTTTCGAGGATTTCTTACTAGCTCTTAAATATTCATTTTTAAAATAGTTCCCTAGGTCTGACTCAAGACCCTCAAAGCTATAACCATAACCATAATTTATTCATCTTTTAAACATGGGAAAGAGAAAAAAAAAAGCCATAGTATGTCCTGAGATAGAACATTCCTCTAAATCCTCTGTACCTTAAAAATCTAACATGTTATTTAATGATAATTAATCTTTTAGTGTTACTAAACACTTTCATCATACTACATTAGAAAAGTAGATTATTTTTGGAAGATTTTTAGGCAATGGTGAAATAAAAATGCTTTCTTAAGCTCTGACTGCATCAAGGGGTGACCATGTCAGTTTCTTTCAGTCTAACCAGAACTCAGTACTTTCCTGCTGAGACGTTCAGGCATGGGAAGGGTATTTTGACCCCTGGTGTGCCATGTATGTACTGCTGATGTGAATTAATTTTTAGTACACGGATGACCGTCTTTAAAAATTATGTATTTTCAAACAACTTACACAACTCAGCAGCAAAAAAGCCAACAATCCAATTGACAAATGGACGAAAGACCTGAATAGACATTTCTTCAAAGATATACAGATGTAAATTGGTACAACCACTATGGAAAACAGTATGGAGGTACCTCAGAAAACTAAATATAGAACTACCATATGACCCAGCAACCCCACTCTTGGGCATATATCCAGAAAAAAAATCTCCTTGAAAAAGACACATGCACCTGCATGTTCATTGCAGCACTATTCACAATAGCCAGGACATGGAAACAATCTAAACATCCATTGACAGATGACTGACTTAAGAAGATGTGATATATATACACAATGGAATACTACTCATCCATAAAAAATAATGCTCTCTGCAGCAACATGGATGGAACTAGAGACTCTCATACTAAGTGAAGTCAGAAAGAGAAAGACAGATACCATATGATTTCACTTGTATCTGGAATCTGATATGTGGCACAAATGAACCTTTCCACAGAAAAGAAAATCATAGACATGGAGAACAGACTTGTGGTTGCCAGGAGGGAGTGGGAAGGACTGGGAATTTGGAGTTAATAGATGCAAACTATTACCTTTGGAATGGATAAACAATGGGCTCCTGCCATATAGCGCTGGAAACTATGTCTGGTCACTTGTGATGGAGCATAATGTGAGTAAAAAGAATGTATACATGTATGTGTAACTGGTTCACCTTGCTGTGCAGTAGCAAATTGACTGAACACTGTAAACCAGCTATAATGGAAAAAATAAAAATCATTATTAAATTAAATTTTATCCCATTATACTGACAAAAAAACTATGTATTTTAATTTATATTAAGAAAACTATAAAAGCATTAAACAACAAGATTTCAGTTATTTTAATACAGAGATGATACTGTCTTAAAATGGAGTCAATTTAAAGGAAAATATTTAATAAAAGGTATGAATAGGTCAAAGGGGAAGGAAATGGCTATTGAGGAGGATAAAGAAAAGGTTTTCACATCAGAAAGATTTGAGCATTAAACTGAGAGAAAACACTGATGATTCAGGAAAGAGAAGCAAGAGGGCATGGAGAGGCTGGCCTTAGATTAAAAAGGGGCACTCCCTTCACCAAGCCTGAAGGGAACTGAGCATTAGTGTAAATGTGGGGACAGGAAGTTGAAGGTATCATCGCTAATGGTCTGGAATGCCTAGTGCTGTTCCTTACCTGTCATCATCATGGTGGGAGTAACTGCCATGGCTACTCCTGAATTAGTAAATCAGAACAACTTGAAGTAAATTGATGCCGATGATACAAGTCTGCACCTGTAGTTGGATGGCACGAAACCCCAAACACAACGAGCTCTTGCATACATCTAGAAGGATAATGGTCTTTACCAACTAAGGAGAGAGAGAACATGGCGTACTAATGTCAAGAATGTAAGAGGGAATATCATTACGGATTCTACTCCAGGAGCACGATGAGGAATATTTTCAGCAACTTCATGCTAATAAGCAAAGGTTGTAAGGAACCAGGCGAAGGCCAGCTCTCTGCTCTGGAGTACCTCAGGTGTGATGTGTGGAGAATGCATAGTCTTCCCCAGAGAGAGATCTGAAAAAGCAGTATTTTCAGGAAAGAACCATGATTCAGTTAAAGCATGTAGATGGAAGGTCTTCATAGTAACCCAGAGACGGAGAATATTCTGGGTAAAAGATGAAAATTTGACAAACAGAGAATTTGCAAACTGGAATGAGGCTCCCGTAGGGCACAGTTGGAAAGGGTCAGGAGAGATGTCACCACTGGCCATCAATGAGGATTTAATGAGGGTGAGAGAGACTAGGAGGCCATGAGAGGCTATGCCCTCTTTTCAGCCCAAGCGCCACAGTCCTTGAAGCTGTAGTCTGCAGTGGAGCTCTTCCTGCTTATTGAAAGAGATGGGAGTGGAAGAAACTAATGCAAGAAACTTCCTGGGGCTTCTGGAAGCCAGTGACAGGAGACACAGCCTCTTGATTAGATATGCAATATTATTTTTGTTTGAAAGGAGCACTGAATCACTAAGGCTTCATTTAGAATGGAGGTACATGGAGGAGTTTAGGTAAAGGTAAACCTCAGTAGGAAGGGAGAAAGAGGTTTCACTCTGAATGAGCAGCAGGAACAGATGGATGTGAAAAGGAACCAACTAGAAGTCTCAGAAATGGAAAATATTGTCATTGGGAAAAAAGTCTAATAAATGAGATAAACCTTTAACAAGGCAAACAGAGAAATGGTGAATTGAAAGAAATACTGAGAAATTCCCCCTAAAATGAGGTTCAGAGAAATTAAGAGAAAATATGAAAAAGCTGTGGAGATACCCATTTCTGGCATATTCAATACCCTAACCAGCCTTTCCCATGAAAGAAACTAAATACGCTGAATAAAGCATTTAAATTGTCCTTTTGAAAGCAAGGCTAAGCTGGTAAGAAAGTGAAGAATTCACAGAAACGAAAACCAAAATAAAAGTGAGTCTCACAGACATAGCGAACAGACTTGTGATTGCCAAAGGGGAGGGGGAGAGGGTGGAGGAGGGACGGATGGGAGTTTGGGGTTAGCAGATGCAAACTATTACATATAGAATGGCTAAACAACAAGCTCCTACTGTATAGCACAGGGAACTATATTCAGTATCCTGTGATAAACCATATTGGAAAAGAATATAAATTATAAAAGAATGTATATTTATATATGTGTGTGTGTGTAACTGAATCTCTTTGTACAGCAGAAACTAACAACATTTTGAATCAACTATGCTTAAATTAAAAAAAAGAAAATCTATTTGCAAAATGGCAGACTCCTCAGCTAGATAAACAGCAAATGTGGCTTCCACCTTGAAGGTATGTGCCAAACCTGGGTGATCTTGAGCATCCATTTGAGGTTATGTGCCACATGCCTGCTGAAGGCTGGCCCAAGGTGGGGAGTCCAGTGGGAGATCTTTTTGCCCAAACCGAAAACTTCACAAAGCTGTAACATTAGTGTGAGAGCGTTGAGAAACCTGTCCCATAGAAGAGGACAAGTTGGGTACTGGCAGTAGGAGAGTTTTCCCCTTCCAGTTTATGCCACTATTGAGATGAAAGTACCTAACCAGCCACTAAGCCTGTGAAAAGATGTTGGTTAGCAGGTAAATACAAAATGAAGTACATGCAAGATAGCATCCCATGCCTAGCTGATTACTGAAAAGAAAAATTGAGGCGCCCAAATGCAAATTGATGCCTGTGGAAATGTACAGAAACTGGGACTCTCATACACTGCCGACTGGAATATAAATTGGTACCACAACTTTGGCAGGTAATTTGATAATCATTATCAGGTAACGTTAAAGATGTGCATGGCCTTCCTCCCAACAATTCCACTTCTAGGTGTCTACTAGAGAGGTCTGGCATGTGCACAGGGTAATTTATACAAGGACACTTTTTTTGCAGCGTGCTTGTATTTGATACAAAATTGGAAATAACCCAAGGGTTCATCATGATAAAAACAGGTAAATAGATTGTGTTGTAGTCATAGAAGAGAATACTGTTGAGCAGTGGAAGTAAATGAACTAGATCTGCATGCACTGATATTAATAAATCTCAATATCATAATAAGAGCAATCTGTAGAACACTGGGTATAGTATACCATTGACATAAATGGTATGAATATGCATAGCAATACTATGTATTAGTTATGGATCTGTATATATGAAGTAGTAATAATATAAAATTCATATGAATATTAAACACCAAATTCAAGACAGTGGTTTCTTCTGGAGAGGGAGGAAGGGGAAGGAATAGGGTCTAGGAAAGAGAAACCAGGGGATTTCATTCTATCTGTAATATTTACATCTCAAAAAAACCTGAAGCAGGAGTTCCATCGTGACTTAGTGGAAATGAATCTGACTAGTATGCATGAGGACACAGGTGGAATCCCTGGCCTCACTCAGTGGATTAAGGATCTAGCATTGCCATGAGCTGTGGTGTAGGTCACAGACTTGGCTAGATCTGGCATGGCTATGACTGGGGCATAGGCTGACAGCCATAGCTCTGATTCACCTCCTAACCTGGGAACCTCCATATGCGTGGATGCAGCCCTAAAGAGACCAAAACAAAACAAAACAAACCTGAAACAAATATAGCAAAATAGTAAGATTTGCTAGAACTAGATCATTTTCTCCAGAGCTCTTCGTTTTATTGTCTGTACTTTTTCTGCACATTTAAAGAATCTCACAATATTGAAAAATTAGGAGAGAAAATTTCTGAAACTATATAAAAGAAATCCAAAGACATTGCTTCCTCAGGTTGGGTTGTCATTAAAGTGGAGGAGAGAGAAAGGAAGAGCAGGCTTGGGCAGGGGAAAAGTCCAAATACTGTGCTGGCCAGGCAGCCCCCCGAACTTCTGAAGCAAATCTGGGCCCACCCTTTATATTCCCACCTCAAGGCACAGCTGGATACAGCCTGCCCAGGAGGGCGTGCCCTTGGTAAGGAGGTTCTCTGCAGCAGTGGCGCCCCCATGAAGGCATGACCTCGGTGGCAGTAAGCCCTTTCTTGGGACTGCTCAGACCATGCATCTCTGTCTACCATACAAGGTCATGAAAGTGAATCTTTGTTTTCTTCTATTCCCGTGACTCTCAGAGAATATTTGTCAATATACTGACCTGAGGGAGATGAGGTAGACATAAAGAAAAGCTTCCAAAGACATATGAACTGACTCCATTTTTATAACACATCAGTAGCCTTGACTTTCTAAGTTTGTTTTTGGTCTTGTTTGACAGAATTTGAGAGGAAATTGTCATGAACTAAATGATTGGCAAGTGCTTTTAACCTATTTCCTTGCTCTACTCAGAGGATCCCCTGATAATTTAGATGCCCAGTTTTGAATGCTGACATAAGGATCAGTGTTCACACACTATGTTTAGAGGATAAAATAAAGTTTAAAATTTATAGCTGGTATCACAGTGTAATCGTCATAATGAGTGTTATTTTGGAAATCATAAGATGTGTTTTTATATGGCTGTAATACTGTCTTCCTCATCAGTCAGTTTAAAAAGCCAGTAGAGACAGAATTGTCAAATATTTATATCCTATTCATCTTTCTTGGTGTAAGTCACATGCGGGAGTTTAATTTATATTCTATAGAAATAATAATTTGAAACAAAAAATACATATATTTTCCTTGTAAATATTCACAGGTATTAGGTAACCTTTGCAAACTCCATGCTTTATAGATTCCTGATAGTCTGCTTTGGGGGCTTTAATGATGTCTTACTTGTGAAAATTCTGAGCAAATAATAGGTGGAATGGTTTTAAAAACTGTAGCCAATGACATTCAGTATTTTGGGCTCTGTAGCCAGGAGGGATACGAGGTGCGCTTTACTGGGTCCATGTGATGTTAAAGGAATTGCCCAACTTCTACAAAATGTAGCTGCACCGTGGGTACAGAGGCTCTTCTGGCAACTTGATAGCTATAAATGGTTTCCATAGGTGTATCAGCCACGGTTTCTAGTTGCAAGAAATAGACACTTGAAATGTCTAATTATACAGGAAAAAGGTGTTTATTAACTGGTTACTAGTGAATTCCCACGTTTGTTGAACTGAAGAACAAGGCTTGAGACTCAGCTCCAGGGAACAGTGTCCAGATCAAGTAAGAAAAAACACTAACACTGCCACCAAGTATAAACATAGTTTGAGTGGAGATCATTTCCATGTTAGAAACTTGACCTTGAGTCCTACTGTTGGGAATAGAGGAAAGATTGAAAAAAAGGAAAAGCAGCTTCATGTTTTCTGATGTCAGAGTCTTGGTTTTAGCATCTGAGTCACAGTCTGGCATCTTGGCAGAGCCAAAGTCACCTGTCTCTGCTTCTGAAGAAAGGAATTATATAGGACAATAAGTTCCAGCTTCTGCCTTCAAGCAGGAAATTTCCCAAACATTTCCTTGAAAAGATGTTCAAAAGGTCATAGGCAGCAGCAAACTTGATTTTAAAAAAATCCCCTGACATGGAATTTTTTTCAGTGAAAGAAATTTTTTTTTAATATTCTGATTTGAAACATACTTTAATCCAACCATCAGATTGGGGCCAATCTGAAATGAAAACTTTCCAGTGCTTAATCACTAGTAGCCACCAAACTGAGGAAATAAAAGTTATGTGATGGCTTAGGGGGATATTTTGCAGTTCACAGATGGTCCTTTCCTGGCCCAGCTTGGTACAGCAGCTGGTCTTCTGTGAAAAAAGGTAGATAAAAACAATTGAGGAGTTCCCGTCATGGTTCAGTGCTTAACGAATTCGACTAGGAACCATGAGGCTTGGTGGGTTAGGGATCCAGCGTTGCCATGAGCTGTGGTGTAGGTTGCAGACACTGCTCATATCCCATGTTGCTGTGGCTCTGGTGTAGACCAGCGGCTACAGCTCCAATTAGACCCCTAGCCTGGGAACCTCCATGTACTATGGGTGCGACCCTAGGGGGAGAAAAAAAAAAGCAATTGAGTAAAATAATCGAAAGAATGAAAGTGTATCATAAAAACTATGATGCTATTTAAGGGCAAAGAAAGACTAACTTTTGTGGTGAAGTAAACAAACTACTCCTTAAAATCAGTGATCTGAGCCTGATACCGCAAGTTACATAGTTATTATCTATCTGATCTTTTGTTGCTGAACAGTTATCAGAAGCCCATGGTCTAGGACCTGCTAAGCAGAGGTGGGCAGAGTCCCCATTACCGTCATGACCCTGCTGTACAGCATTACTAGTATTCATTCAGGCCCCGCCCTATGCACCCTCACCAACTGGGCTCATTAGAAAAGGATTCTCAATATAGGAAAGCAAAACGGAGTCCAGAGACTATTTCTTAAGAATTAGCCTAAGAATAGGTTTTAGAATTTGCAGCCAGTGCTGTCAAGTAATTGCACATTTGCCTGATTCCACAGGGTGTTAATATTACTTTTCAATTAAATTGTTTTTATTTTTGCATGGCAAACATATACACACTGTCATAAATAATATTACATTGTCAATAGCATAATTATCATAAAACTAAGGTAGCTTTTTTTTTTTTCATGATTAGTCTGTAGGCTTAGGATTCATCTGCCTGGTACTTTGAACTTGCAGTCAGTGTAGAATTAAACCACTTAGAGTTCAGCATTTGCTTTGAGTAGACTTGTAAGGAGTAATATGGCACGAGGGAGCTTGAGGTGTTATTGGAGATGTTATTTGTCGCTTAAAGCCTTTAGAGTATACTTGATTTGATTTATAGATATTTTATACCATGGCTTTCTATTTATTAAAATCCTGTCAAGGTATCAATGAGATAAGTACAAATAATGTTAAAACATCTTCTCCTAGAATAGAATTTCCTTGCCTTCAGGATGAGTCATAGAATGAAGAGTGTAATTTCTTTTGACAATCTTTCTAGCTTTTTAATACAATTTTAAATTCTATACTATGGCTCAGACTTTTTCATTATTTTTTTCCTTGTCCCTTTGCACAGTGACATATGAATACATTTGTAACAATAGGAGAAATTTGCATGAACACATAAATATAGCAAGACTTTCCCCATTGGGATTGTAATGATTTTTTTCTTCTCAACAATCGAAAGGCTTCGTATCAAACATGGTCAAGTGATTCTCATCACAGGAATTTACCTTTTTTTAATGCTGTGCTAACACACAGTGTGAGGGATGTGAAAATTAGCTATTGATGATAAAGAGCTCAAATTGGTTGGTGTGCCTCTCATGTAAACACATCAAGTAAGGACTCTGCCAAACTTAGGTTTAATGCATCAGTGTAGCAAAAATGCTATTTGAAGACCTCAATTACAACAACAACAAAAAAATCCCAAACCCCCAAAAAACTCCAAATAAAGATCTATGCATTTTCAGTTCCACACAAAGGCTGATGTTCTAGTGTCTTTAAGTTTATAAAGGCTACAAAATCGGTAGGCTGTTCAGGCCCACAATTCCATCCAAACTCCTAATTTCGAAACTCAGGCCTCACTAGAGTATCATGTTATGGGTTGTTCCTGTGTTTCCTGTGACGTACATGAATTCCTGTATCTGCATGAGCAAACCTGGGTGCCTTATATGCCTTTTATTTCCTTGAATCACAGGAGCTTCAGTTTCAGCGACTCACCCGAGAACTGGAGGTGGAAAGGCAGATTGTTGCCAGTCAGCTAGAAAGATGTAGGCTTGGAGCAGAATCACCAAGCATCGCCAGCACCAGGTACAGGGCCCATGGCTCTATCTTCTTACACGCCTTCAAGTTACAGGCCTTATTAAGTTGTCCTAGATGTAGCAAATGATTCTTTTAGTGTTGTCACTGTTTACTTGCCTTCCTGAATTCGACACCAAAAATGTCAATTTATTCTAATTTTGAGAAAGCTCTTGGAATATTGATTATCCTTCAGGCCTGTGCTTGCAGTGTTTTATGTAGCACTGGTATGCTTTTCTAGCAAAATCTACTCGATAGCCTTTAGAAGTTTGATTTCTTATAAGTAAAAAAGTTAATGGATGTTTTTACAATTAATTGTGAATTATTTGATAAAGGTAATTGGCTTTGAAAACTTGATATTGATTTTTTTTTTTACTAAGAAATATTTCTAAGCGATAACATTTAGCTAGCTTTTAAAAATGCCTTCAATTTACCTTAGCTTTCTAGAGCTCTGTAAAAGTACTATAAAAAAGAATTAGTATATGAAGTGATTGTGTATTCAAATATAGTAAATACAAAACTAGTATATTATTGAAAAAACACATTTAATCACAGGTATTGTTTTATATTTAAATAGCCTCTTATGCTATTTTAGAGCATCATTACTGTTAAGACTTACTACTGCAAGCTCCAATTGGTGAAATCACTGCTTATCTTATCTGTGGGTGTCATTTTAGTATTTATATATTCCAATAAAGTCTGCCATAAAATACTTCCATTGCTTGCATTTTTAAGCTTAGTTTGTTTACTCCTAAGTAGGTGTGTGCCCATAGTAACTTGCCTCTGTTATTTCTAACATCATAATCGTTGTGCTTCTTAGTATCTTCTGTTATTCATAGCCAAAAAATCCTTCATGGTGAAGAGAATGCTATCTGTGGTTTATCTTTCCCAACTGACTGCTATGAATTTAAAATTATTAGCATATAAGTTATATTCTCATGAATTTTTTCATCTTTGACCCCTAACAGTTGTGCAAATAAATATGTTTAGCAAGATATAAAGCATATGATAAGATCAACAAATCTTTTAAAACAGAGATAGCAAATTATGTGGTCACTTTTAAAACATCTAGGCAGTTTTTTACAGGAAGATAAATCGTCAGCAAGGTATAAAATTATAAATCAAAAATTTCTAATTCTAGCTTTGCTCTACTGAGTTAGGTAATTTATCAAGAAAGTTAAAATTGGCAAAACAAAATTTTGTTTTAATTTTACTCACATTCTTTAGAGGCCATCTGTATCTTTAGCACCAGAAAAGAGCAGCTCACAAGCTCAGTAATGTAGTGTTATATATTTTCAAAAAGTATGAACCAACAGATTTTTTTCAAATAATTTTATACTACTAGGAAAATCAGTATTTAAAAAATTCACTTAGGGAGTTCCCGTTGTGGCTCAGTGGTTAAGGAATCCGACTAGGAACCATGAGGTTGCAGGTTTGATCCCTGGCCTCGCTCAGTGGGTTAAGGATCCTGTGTTTCTGTGAGCTGCGGTGTAGGTCACAGACGTGGTTCGGATCCTGCATTGCTGTGGCTCTGGCATAGGCTTGTGGCTACAGCTCCAATTAGACCCCTAGCCTGGGAACCTCCATGTGCCACGGGTGCGGCCCTAAGAAAGACAAAAAAAAATTTTTTTTTAATTCACTTAGCACGTTTATTCCAATAAACTAACTAAAATTAACTAAAATAAACCAACTAAATAAATAAACCCACTAAACTAACATAAAACATTTCTTAATAAACCCTTAGAAATACTTGTTATATAGATAACACAAGTCAGTAGTCTTAGGTTTAATACCCCTGCAGGGACCGAAGAGTGAAGCTTAGTGTGCACACGGGGTACACTTGAACTTAAGAGCCCTGCATTAAGCCATTACCCTCAAAGGATTGCACCCTTAGACAACCCCAGGTTTGTACCACATGTGGGTTTGGAGCTCAAATGTAACTGTATATACATTGTTCAGAAATCCCCACCTGAAAACTAACATCACCAAAGATGAGCTCACAATCAGATAATAAAAAACTCAATAAAAAAAAAGCTCAACAATGAATGAGAATCAACAGGCAAGAGAGTATAATTTTAAACTTTTAAGAACTTGATATCATTGGCGGTCTAATAGGTATGCAGAGGAAGACAGATAAAAAGATGCTTACTGTAACATTCCCTGCAAAAGTAAATTAGAATCAGGATAGAAATAGGAAGTAAACTGTGGGCAAGGGAAATCCTGTGATATTGGATTGTTATGATACAGATGTGATAAATTCATTTGAGTAACAAAGTAAAAAAATAAATACCCGTTACTAGCTAAAAAAAAATAATAATAATAAAAAATAAACTGTGGGCAAGTCAATTCAAGAGTTGTTAAAATGAAATAACTACATGAATCTTTGCAAAAGGGACTTTTGAGTGAAAACTATAAGTTGCAAAATAACAGATATGGGAGTTATCCTTATGAATATTTTTAAATATATATAATACTGAACTTAAACAGTAATCGACATTATTTATAAATCAGTGAATCTCTAGTAAATTATAAAAAAATGTTTCAAAATGATACCAGTTTAATATAGTGGTACCTCTAGGGAGGAAGGAGAGAAGGATCAGTAATTAGACTTTAGCCAAATCTTTAATATTTTATTTAAGATTCACATCTGGAGCAAACATAACAAAAAATATTAACATCTGTTAAACAAGGGTATTGTTGATATATGCATGGCTATTAGATTATTTTCTATACTTTCGTTTAAGTTTTAAAACATTAAATTTAGGAGTGTATAGCTTGAATTAGCTAATTCCCTAGCTGTTAAAAATTTTTTAGTTAAGTACATATTATGAGTAATACTTACCATTAGTGATTTGAGGCTTTGCTGCTGGATCTCAGTGTCCAGCTTCGGGCCTGGCGTGGCACTGGGGCTCAGTCAGAGAATGTTGGTTGAATGAGTGGGTCCTGCAGAAGTGGGAGCTGAGCTGACCTGAGACAGAGGGAGAGTATGTGTAGAGAGAGGTGTGTATGATTCCACACTCTCGTTGTATTAGAGCCTCAAGAGGCTTAGTAGTGTCTAAGATGTGTTCTACAAGGACCTAAAGGCTTATATAGTTGGAAAGGTAAAGCTGGCATTTGATGGTGGAGAACTAGAAGCTGGGTGATGATGACTGCCACCTTCATCAGGTTTGTAAAGGAGATAGGATGCAACATGTTGTTAGAGGTGGAGGCAGTTGTCTTGATAGAGTGGGATGTGGGTCAGATTGAAGAGAGGCCAGGCAGCAGGACTTTAAGGGTTATGAGTAAGGCAAGTTTCTTTACTCAGAAAACTCTGATTGGAATAATAATTGATTCATTTTGACTGCCCTACTCCCATCTCACACTGAATTCTCATATATTCTTTTTTTTAAAAAAATTGAAGTATAGTTGATTTGTAGTGTTGTGTTAGTTTTAGATGTATGGCAAAGTGATTCAGATATGTGTGTGTTTGTGTGTGTGTGTGTATGCACTTTTCAGATGCTTTTCACTTATATTATAAAGTGTTGATCTATACAGCAGGTCCTTATTGGTTATCTATTTTATATATACTAGTGTGTTTATGTTAATACCAATTCCTAATTTATCCCTCCCCTCTCCCTTTCCCTTTTAGCAGCCATAAATTTGTTTTTCTATGTCTGTGGGTCTCTTTCTGTTTTGTAAGTTCATTTGTATCATTTGCTTTTTAGATTCCACATGTAAGTGATATCATACAATATTTGTCTTTGTCTGGCTTACTCTACCTAGTATAATCTCTAGGTGGAATCATGTTACTATAAATGGCATTATTTCATTCTTTTTTGTGACTGAGTAATTATTCCATTGTATTCATCTATCACATCTTTTTCCATTCATCTGTCACTGGACATTTAGGTTGCTTCCGTGTCTTGGCTATTGTAAATAGTGCTGCTGTGGACATTGTGGTGCATATATCTTTTCAAATTAGTGTTTCTGTTTTCCCCGGATACGTGGGATTGCAGGGCCATATGGTAACTCTATTTTTGTTTGTTTAAAGAACTTCCATATTGTTCTCCACAGTGGCCTTACCAGTTAGCATTCCCATCAACTGTGTAGGAGGGCTCTTTATTCTTCCCTCCATTTTTCATCATTTATTGTTTGTTAAATTTTTTTTGGTATTTTTTTTTTTAGGGCCACACTCACAGCATATGGAGGTTCTCAGGCTAGGGGTCGAATTGGAGCTGTAGCCACTGACCTGTGCCACAGCCACAGCAGCACCAGATCTGAGCTGCATCTGCAACCTACACCATGGCTCACAGCAACGCCAGGTCCTTAACCTACTGAGTGAGGCCAGGAATCGAACCTGCATCCTCATGGATGCTAGTCAGATTCTTTTCCACTGAGCCACTATGAGAACTCCCTGTAAATTTTTTGATGATGGCCATTCTGATCAGTGTGAGGTGATACATTGTGTATCAAAACTCATTGTAGTTTTGATTTGCATTTCTCTAATAATTAGCAATGTTGAGCATTTTTTCCTTTGCCTGTTTGCCATCTGCATGTCTTCATTGGAGAAATGTCTATTTAGATCTTCTGCCCATTTTTGAAAAGAAGGTAATGTTTTATTTACTTCTTTTTTGGGGGGGAAGGGGAGCCACATCCACAGCATATGGAAGTTCCTGGGCCAGAGATCAAATCTGAGCCCACACTAGATCCTTAGCCCACTATACTAGGCGGCAATGGAACCTGCATGGCCACAGAGATAATACGGATCTTTTTTTTTTTTCTTTTCTTTTTATGGCCACACCTGTGGCACATGGAATTTCCTGGGCTAGGAGTCAAATTGGAGCTTCAGCTCCCAGCCTACACCACAGCTGCAGCAATGCCAGATCCTACACTGCAGCTTGTAGCAAGGCCAAGTCCTTAAGCCCCTGAGCAAGGCCAGGGATCGAATCCACATCCTCATGGACACTATGTCAGGTTCTTAACCTGCTGAGCCACAGTGGGAACTTCAAATGACTCAGATCTTAACCCACTCTGCCACACAGGAACTCCCTGCACATTTTATTTTTTTATATATATATTAAGCTATATGGACTGTTTGTATATATTGTAAATTAATGAATTTGTTGGTTACATTGTTTGTAAATATTTTCTCCCATTCTGTAGGTTGTCTTTTTGTTTTATTCATGGTTTCCTTTGCTGTGCAAACACTTTTAAGTTTAGGTCCCATTTCTTATTTTTGTTTTTATTTCCATTACTCTTGGATTTAGATCCAAAAAGATATTGCTGCAATTTATGTCAAAGAGTGTTAATTTCCTCTAGGAGTTTTATAGTATCTGGTCTTATATTTAGGTCTTTAATCCATTTTGAGTTTATTTTTGTGTATGGCATTGAAGAATGTTCTAATTTCATTCTTTTACATGTAAATATCCAGTCCCAGCACCACTTATTGAAGAGACTGTCTTTTCTCCCATGTATATCCTTGCCTCCTTTGTTGTAGATTAATTGACCATAGGGGTGTGGGTGTATTTCTGCGCTCTATCCTGTTCCATTTATCTCTTGGTCTGTTTTTGTGCCAGAAACATCCTGTTTTGATGACTGTAGCTTTGTACTGTATTCTAAAGTCAGAAAGTGTGATTCCTCCAGCTCCATTCTTCTTTCTCAGGATTGTTTTGACTGTTCAGGGTCTTTTGTGTTTCCATAGACATTTTAAATTTCTTTATTCTAGTCCTGTGAAAAATGTTATTGGTAATTTGATAGGATTGCACTGAATCTGTAGATTGCCTTGGGTAATGTAGTCATTTTGACAATATTGATTCTTCTAGTCCAAGAACTCAATTTATCTTTCCATTCGTTTGTGTCATTTTCTGTTTCTTTCAACAACATCTTATGGTTTTTGGAGTACAGATCTTTTGACTCCTTAGGTAGATTTATTCCTAGATATTTTTTTTTTAATGCATTGGTAAATGGGATTTTTTTCCTCTTTCTGCCTTTTCATTGTCAGTGTATAGAAATGCAAGAGATTTCTGTGTATTAAGTATCATGTCATCTGCAAGCAGCAACAGTTTTATTTCTTTTCCAATTTGGATTCCTTTTATTTCTTTTCCTTCTCTGATTGCTGTGGCTAGATCTTCCAAAACTATGTTGAATAAAAGTGGAAAGAGTGCACACCCTTATCTTGTTCCTGATCTTAGAGGAAAAGCTTTCAGCTTTTTACCATTGGCAATGATATTAGCTGTGGGTTTATCATATGTGGGCTTTATTATGTTGAGGTAGGTTCCCTCTCTGCCCACTTGTAGAGAGTTTTATCATCAATGGATGTTGAATTTTATCAAAAGATTTTTTTGGCATCTATTGAGATGATCATTTGGTTTTTATTCTTCAGTTTGTTAATGTGATCTTTACCATTAGGTGATCTACTAGGCACCTTTGATTTTCTCTTCACCTGTTCTCATATCTGTCTTCACATATTCAGTGTACCTTTCAGTGGACCTTAAGAAGACTATTGACACAGATATTCTGCTGTCTAACCACCAGCTTTAAACACTGGCAAGAGCCCATTAGAAAACAGTTATTAAATGGAACATAGGTTTTTATTGTGTCATTTGAGAGATCCCTTTGTGTCTGTTAGTCCCCATGGTCAGTCTTGGATCCAGAATCTAAAGATATAGGAAATAGCTGTAGACCCAAACCCTCTTTCCTGTCAGCCACCATTTCTGATGTGCTCAAAGGAAATAAAAAGTGCCATCGTTGCTTATGGCCAGGGAGCTTCTTCAGATTAAGATTCTCCTTAATGGAAGTGAGTTTAGTCAGTAAGTTGAGGGATTCGAAAACTGGTTATCCATCATATTTTTTCATTTCGATCTTGTGGCAGAGTTGGTAGAGTGATCTATAAGATTTTCTTATTTTTCCTAGTCTGGATATGATCTCAAAGGATAATGAAAAGTATACTTCAATTTACTTTTTTAGTCATCCAAAGTTGTTGCCATGTTGGCCTTACCCTATGAATAAGGAGGAGACAGTGGTATGAGGCCCTATTTAATAATTGACTCTAATATTTTGCAAAATACTGCAATGTAAAGCCCTCTCCCAAATGGCTTTAACACCCATCAGTTCGGTTTCCTCATACTTGTAGTACCAAAGATGGATTTTTGACCCATCCAAAATATTCCTATTTTATAGTAGCGAAATTGACCCTCTGCATGTCATTATTTAGGAAGTATCCTTAAAAGTGAGCTACACAATTACTATTGGCAATTCACATGCAATATGCCTTGCTAGAAACTAAAAAATCTTTTTTTTTCGCCACACCTGCAGCATGCAGAAGTTTCTGGGCCAGGGCTTTAAAGTGCACCACAGCAGTGACAATACCAGATCTTTAACTGCTGCACCACCAAAGAATTCCTAAAAAAAAAAAAAAAAAAAAAACTTTTTTTTTTTTTTATTTTTTTATTTTGTCTTTTTAGGGCCACACTCATGGCATATGGAAGTTCCCAGGCTAGGGGTCAAATCAGAGCTTCAGCTGCCAACCTATGCCACAGCCACAGCAATGCCAGATCTGAGCCATGTCTGCGACCTACACCACGGCTCACAGCAACGCCAGGTCCTTAACCCACTGAGCGAGACCAGGGATTGAACCTGCGTCCTCATAGATGCTCATCAGATTCATTTCCGCTGAGCCACAACGGGAGCTCTCAAAAGATCTTCATGATTAACATGCTCACTAAGCTATTGGTGGTTCTTTGGAAGTAGTAGTCTTCCAAACAAGATAGTAATAAAAATTCATTTGTGATATTATTTCTCATTTATTTTATTTGGAGCAGAAAAAGCATTAATAACACAAGTAATAACACAAGCAGTATCAATATATTATGATCCTCAGTCTGGAATTGATGATGCTTATTTCCAAAGATGACATATCAGACCAAAAATAATCACTACAACATTGAGAAACTCTGAAGATGAGCTATGGGATTAGTTAATGGATTTTCTGCCTTTGTACTAAGTATATTATAGTTCCCTGTGCATTTAATAGTCATCTATTTTCATATTTCATCTAGATAAAGATAGGCTATAGAAATACTTAATTTAAAGTGGGCTGTGGAATCAGATAAATAAGTAAGATACATCTGCATCTGTAGTTATATATGCTATGTATTCAATATTTCACCTCATAAACTCTAGGCTATGGAATCAGTTTATTGAAAAGTCACAACTTTTCTGCATTTGTACTGAATATACGATCATTACCTATGTACAATTTAATATTTTATCTCTCCATGGCAAGACATATTTAAAGCTCTGAAAAAAATTTTTGTTACCTAGAATACTCTATCCGGCAAGAATATCATTTAAAATAGAAGGGTAACTAGTTTCTCCAACCAAAAAAAGCTAAAAGAGTACAGCAATACTAAACCCATTCTAAACAAAATACCAAAAGGGCTTTTCTAAAAAAAGGGGGGGGGGGTAAGAAATAGGATGGAGGAAACCACAGTTGGAAAGCAATCACTTACATAAGCCAGCATACAGACCTAAACATGAAGATGTTCGGGGGAAAAAAGACATAAAAATCTTACAATGTGGGGAAGGAAAGTAAGAAAATATAGATTCTTTTTTTATTTTAATGATGTGTTTGAGCCTGTATGATTATCAGGCAAGTAGATACAAAAAGGGTTTAACATACTTAAAATCAGGGCAACCACAAATCAAAACCAAACATTACATTCACAAAAACTGAAAAGTACTCAAGCATAAAATAAATGGAAACCATCCAAGCAAAAAAAGAAAAGAAGAAGAGAGAAACATAGAATCAAATGGAAAACAAGGTTTAAAATGGCAATAAATACATATCTATCAATAATCACCTTAAATGTCAATGGACTAAATGCTCCAATCAAAAGACACAGAGTGGCTGATTGGATGAAAAAGCAAAAACCTTCAATCTGCTCTCTACAAGAAATTCACCTTATGATAAATGACACATAAAGATTGAAAGTGAGGGGATGGGAAAAGATATTTCATGCCAATGGACAAGACAGAAAAGCAGGAGTTGCAATTCTCATATCAGACAAAATAGACTTTAAAATGAAGGCCATAAAGAAAGACAAAGAAGGACACTATTTAATGGTAAAAGGATCCATTCAAGAAGAGGATATTACAATTGTCAATATATGTGCCCCTAATATAGGAGTACCCAGATATCTACAACAAATACTATCAGACACAAAAAGAGAAATTGATGGGAATACAATCATAGTAGGAGACTTTAACACCCCACTCACATCAATGGACAGATCCTCTAGACAGAAAATCAATAAGGCAATAGAGATCCTAAATGACGCAATAGAAAAGTTAGACTTAAGTGACATTTTCAGGACATTACATCCCCAAAATTCAGAATATACATTCTTCTTAAGTGCACATGGAACATTCTCAAGGATCAATCACATACTGGGGCACAAAGCTAACCTCAACAAATTTAAGAGTATAATTATTTCAAGTAACTTCTCTGACCACAATGTATTGAAACTAGAAATCAACCACAGGAAAAGAAATGAGAAAAAACTAACTCCATGGAGACTAAACAACATGCTAGTAAGAAACCCATGGGTCAATGAGGAAATCAAGAAAGAAATTAAAAAATACTTTGAGACATATAATAATGAAGACACAAGCACTCAAAATCTATGGGATGCTGCAAAATCAGTGCTCAGAAGTTCATGGCAATACAGGCCTTCCTCAAAAAAGAAGAAAAATCTTAAATTGACAAGTTAACCCACCACCTAAATGAATTAGAAAAAAAGAATAAACAAAACCTAAAGTCAGCAGAAGGAAGGAAATCATAAAGATCAGAGAGGAAATCAATAAAATAGAGATTCAAAAAACAATAGAAAAAAAAATCAATAAAACTAAGAGCAGGTTCTTTGAAAACATAAACAAAATAGACAAACTCTGGCCAGACTCGCCAAGAAGAGAAGAGAAAAAACCTAAATATACAAAATAAGAAATGAAAAAGAAATCACAATGAATACTGCAGAAATACAAAAAACCGTAAGAGAATACTATGAACAATTATATGCCAACAAATTTGACAACCTAGATGAAAGGGACAACTTTCTAGAGACTTACAGCCCACCAAAACTGAATCAAGAAAAAATACATCAACTGAATGGACCAATCACTAGAAGTGAAATTGAATATGTCATAAAACACTCCCTACAAATAAAAGTTCAGGACCAGATGAGTTCACAGGCGAATTCTACCAAACATACAAAGAGGAACTTATGCCCATCCTACTTAAGCTTTTCCAAAAGGTTGAAGAAGAAGAAACACTCCCAAAGACATTCTGTGAAGTCGACATCACCTTAATACCAAAACCAAAGATACCACCAAAAAGGAAAACTAGGAGTTCCCATCGCGGCACAGTGGTTAACGAATCCGACTAGGAACTATGAGGTTGCGGGTTCGTTCCCTGGCCTTGCTCAGTGGGTTAACGATCCCGTGTTGCCGTGAGCTGTGGTGTAGGTTGCAGACGCGGCTCGGATCCCGCGTTGCTGTGGCTCTGGTGTAGGCCGGTGGCTACAGCTCCAATTCGACCCCTAGCCTGGGAACCTCCATATGCCACAGGAGCGGCCCAAGAAATAGCAAAAAGACAAAATAAATAAATAAATAAATAAATAGGAAAACTATAGGCCAGTATCTTTGATGAATATAGCCGCAAAAATTCTCAACATATTTTGGCCAACTGAATCCAACAACCTATAAAAAAGATCATACGCCATGACCAAGTGGGATTCATCCCATGTTCACAAGGATGGTTCAGCATGCACAAATCAATCAGTGTCATACAGCACATTAACAAAAGAGAAGTCAAGAGCCATATGATCATCTCAATAGATGCAGAAAAAGCATTTGACAAAGTCCAACATCCATTCATGATAAAAAAAAAAACTCTTATCAAAGTGTGTATAGAGGGAACATGCCTTAACATAATCAAAGGCATTCATGACAAACCCACAGCAAATATGATACTCAATGGAGAAAAGCTGAAAGCCTTCCAACTAAAATCTGGAACAAGACAGGAATGCCCACTCTCACCACTGTTATTCAGCATAGTATTGGAAGTCCTTGCCACAGCAATCAGACAAACAAAAAAATAAATAAATAAAAGGCATCCAAAGAGGAAGAGAAGAAGTAAAACTGTCACTGTATGCAGATGACATGATACTATACACAGAAAACCCTGAGGACTCAACCCAAAAATTACTTGAACTGATCAACAAATTCAGCAAAGTAGCAGGATATAAGATTAACACTCAGAAATCAGTCACATTTCTGTATGCTAACAATGAAATATTAGAAAAGGAATACAAAAATACAATACCTTTAAAATTGCCCCCCAAAAAATCAAATACCTGGGAATAAACCTGACCAAGAAGGTGAAAGATTTACATGCTGAGAACTATAAAACATTAATCAAGGAAATTAAAGAAGATGTAAAGAAATGGAAAGATATTTCACACTCCTGGATTGGAAAAATTAATATTGTAAAAATGGCCATACTACCCAAAGCAATCTACAGATTCAATGCAATCCCCATCAAATTACCCAGGACATTTTTCACAGAAGTAGAACAAACAATCGAAAAATTTATGTGGAACCACAGAAGACCCAAAATTTCCAAAGCAATCCTGAGGAACAAAAACCAAGCAGGAGGCATAACTCTCCCAGACTTCAGGCAATATTACAAAGCCACAGTAATCAAGACAGAGTGGTACCAGTACCAAAACAGACATACAGACCAATGGAACAGAATTCAGAACCCAGAAATGAACCCAGACACCTATAGTCAATTAATCTTCGACAAAGGAGGCAAGAATATTAAATGGGGAAAAGAGAGTCTTTTCAGCAAGTGGTGCTGGGAAACCTGGATAGCTCCATGTAAATCAATGAAACTAGAACACACCCTCACACCATGCATGAAAATAAACTCAAAATGGCTTAAAGACTTAAATGTAAGACAAAACACATTAAGTTCCTAGAAGAGAACATAGGCAAAACATTCTCTGATGTCAACCTTCCAAATGTTTTCTTAGGTCAGTCTCCCAAAGCGACAGAAATAAAAGCAAAAATAAACCAATGGGAGCTGATCAAACTGACAAGCTTTTTCACAGCAAAGGAAACCATAAGAAAACCAAAAAGACAATTTACAGAATGGGAGAAAATAGTTCAAATGATGCAACTGACAAGGGCTTAATCTCTAAAATATACAAACAATTTACATAACTCAACAGCAAAAAAGCTGACCTGTTGAGCATTTTTTTTTCATGTGCTTGTTGGCCATTTCTCCATAGAAGATACACCCAATTGCCAGCAAGCACATGAAAAAAAAATGTTCAACATCCCTGATTCTTAGAGAAATGCAAATCAAAACTACTATGAGGTACCACCTCACACCAGTCAGAATGGCCGTCATTAATAAGTCCACAAATAACAAATGCTAGAGAGGGTGTGGAGGAAAAGGGAACAAACCCTCCTGCACTGTTGGTGGGAATGTAAATTGGTACAACTACTATGAAAAATAGTTTGGAGGTGCCTTAGAAAACTACACATAGAACTACCATATGACCTAGCAATCCCACTCTTGGCCATATATCCCGACAGAACTTTCCTTCAAAAAGACACATGCACTTGCGTGTTCATTGCAGCGCTATTCACAATAGCCAAGACATGGAAACAACTTAAATGTCCATTGACAGATAATTGGATTAAGAAGATGTGGTGTATATGCACAGTGGAATACTACTCAGCCATAAAAGGAACAAAATAATACCATTTGCAGCAACCTGGATGGAACTAGAGACTCTCATACTAAGAGAAGTAAGTCAGAAAGTGAAATACAAATACCATATGATATCACTTATATCTGGAATCTAATATACGGCACAATTGAACCTTTCCACAGAAAGGAAAGTCATGGACGTGGAGAATAGACTTGTTGCCAAAGCGGAGAAGGAGGGAGTGGGATAGACTGGGAATTTGGGCTTAATAGATGCAAACTCTTGACTTTGGAAGGATAAGCAATGATATCCTGCTGTATAGCACTGGGAAGGAATTTATACAGCATAATAGACTAGTCACTTATGATGAAGCATGATAATGTGAGAAAAAAATGTATACGTGTATGTGTAACTGAATCACCTTGCTGCATAGTAGAAAATTGACAGAACAGTATCAACCAGCTATAATGGAAAAAATAAACATTATTATAAATGAATAAAAAATATTTTACCTCTCCACCTGTATTGGAGACATCATTAGGAAGTACAAATGCTAACAGCAGAGTTCAGGGAATTAGGTAGGGCAAAGGGAAGATAAAGTAAGATAAAGCTAGGGTTAAACTAGTATACCCAATGTATGTTGTTAATATTCCATGCACTAGCTAAAGTAAGAACCACTTTGACTCTGAGCGTCCTGGTAGCCATGCTAAAAAAAGAAACACTAATGAATTACATTCGTGTGTCTAGAAGATAAAAGCAAACCAGGTTGCTTAGGAGGATTTACCGTTCCTGGAGCTGAGAGTTGAGTAAGGTTTCTCTTGTGAGTTGCTGTTGAGAGGCCACTGCACCTTGAGGCAAGCAGCATCCTTATTAGTCTCTAAATTACAAAATCAGGCTCATAGGGCTCTTTCTTTGGTTGCTAAATGAAATATAAATGGATAGAAAAGCAGCTTAGCTAAAAGTATTGCTCCAGGAGGCCTATTCGGTCTTTCCAGTTTGGCTGGAGAAGCATATTTAGCATATGTAGATGGGTGGATCAGTTTGAGGCCCTCCAAATAAACCACATACCCTGATGACTGCTTCTATCTGCAGAGCTTTTAGAGTCATGGGTGGCAGTGGGAACCGAGATGCAAGAGGCCCTGTGTTGCAGGTCACTGTGCAGGTGCATGGTTTGCATACCTTAGCAACAGAAATGGTCCTCAGGGAATGCCGAGGTATGCACAGCTCATCTCAGGAGAATCTCATAACACAGACACCTCAAGGAAAATAATGCCCTTTAAATCTCTTGCCTCCCAGGGGCTAAGCAAAAACCTTCAAATCCAAATTTTGAGGAATATAGAATTTATTCTTTTTCTTTGCAGTATCATCAATGGAGCGTTGTTCTCACATGCCTTCTTTAGATTTCACTGCAGGGGGTGACAGCAAAAGTACTTGCCTGCCTACTTTCCCAAGGACACAGAGGGGACACAGGTGGCAAAGCAGTATTCTAACTTTTTTTTTTTTATAGCTGACTCTGGAGTTAGAAAATACTCATTTTAGACAAAACTATAAAGAGAAAAATCTGTAATTCAACCATTCAGAGATAACCACCTTATTTTTAGGTCAGATTTATTGAAATATAATTTACTTACAGTAAAATTCACCCTTTGTAGCATAGAGTTTTATTATTTTTGGCTATTTGGCATGTAGTTGTATAACCACCATCCTTATTGACATACAGAACATTTTCATTAACCCCCAGAAAGAGGCAACTACTTTAAAAGTTTGCTGCATGTCATCCTCTTCAAAAAAAAAAATTTAAGACAGTTTCCTCTGGACAACTTTTTATCTTGTTCCTAAAATTCCACTTTGATATGCTAGTGGCTCCCACCTGCCTGAGGAATTCTCAAGGAGCTGAGTGGCTTGGAGCTATGCCCAAGGGATCTAATTTAGCACTGGTTAGAGATCACTACAGCCTCCCCAAGGCAAGCTGCCTGCCGTGGGTGGAGGATTTTGCCAAGGGAACTACTGTAAGGCAAATTCAGCCTTCCAGTTTACGAGGTAGAGCCTGTATCAAGTCCAAGCAAAGAAGTTACATTAGTGGTTCACCTTGTAGGATAACAAAACTAGGCAAGGAGAAGAAAATATAGTTCAAACTGAAAAGTTGGTTAATATAAATATGATTATGTCAGAATTCAAGAAATTATCTCTGCAATTTTCTAGTACAGGATTTTCAAACTATTTCTCATAGCAAGCTTAGAATCTTACCATTGGCCAGAAACGGAAATTTTGCTTCTCATTTACTTTTGGATAAGCTGTCCATGGTAAAGAAGAAAGTTTATTTCTTTGGGACACATCGGTTGGTTCTACATATTTGATCTTGGAATATATCATAGCTTGTCTGCTCTTTATGATGAAGCACTACATTTTCATTTATATTGAAATCAAAAAGAGATACTTAAAAAGTGGACCTTTTAATAATTACAGAAAACACTAATGACAACTTTTGGAATTAAAGTATAGTTTTAAATTTTCATTTAGATTTTTTTCCGCATTGTTTTAGAATTTACTTAGGCCATTTGGGAGCACTTGGCTCCTTCACATTGTCGGTCCTTTAATTGATTACCATTAGTGTTAGGCGGTTACTCTAAACCCTGAGAAAAATTCTGTACATATATCTATCAACTGAGTGAGGGGGGAAATGGGTGGCAATATTGAAATTAAATAACTTTGCCCTCTTCCTAAGATTATCTCTCCCTTTTCAGTTAAAGTTCTGCTAAAATAGAATTCTTTATGGTTTCAGAAAGGTCATACAATCTTGACAAATAGTCTTCCTATCATTTAAGGAAAGAACTTATTTTTTAATGAAAAGATTTAATTCTTCACTACCATTTGGGCTTTTTTTTTTCCCCCCTCCCTCTTTACCCTTTGTAGCATCATCTGCTAGTGCACATCAGACTTCCAGTGACACTATTAAAAATTCTAAAAATGTCTTAGGGCTGACAGCAGAAAAGCCTTTTTCATGGGTCAGGTCTTTTCTTCAGCAAATATTTTTAAGTCATTGTGAAGTAAACTTCCTCAAATGATACATTATTTAAAAATGAAATCTTTGAAAGGATTGAATGTTTGTTCTTTGACAGTTTATTATTTAATGTACCACTTCAGGAAGATGCTTGATAAAGTTCTGTCCCTTTGACCTTCAGTGCTCTCACCAGCCAAAACCTGAGGTTTTTTTAATACTGGTTTTATTGAGATATATTTTGTACATGATAAAATGCATATTTTTAAAGAGTATGATTTAATATTTTTAGTATGCAATCATTATTTTTAGGAAGGAGCTGTGCAGTCATCACCACTATCTAATTTTAGAACATTTTCATCACACCAAAAAGAAACCCTTTACCTAGCACTCCTTCCCCATCCTTCCTTCTTCCTTACCCACCAGGAATCTATTTTCTGTCTCTATGGATTTGCCTATTCTGGACATTTCCTGCATATGGCAAAGTACAATATATAGGCTGTGTGACTGGCTTCTTTTGCTTAATGTGATAATTTCAAGTTTCATCCATGTTATAGCATGTATCCTGATGTTATCCCTTTTTATTGCCAAATAATATTCCATTGTATGGATACTCCACATTTTATTTCTTTTGTTGCCTAATGAACATTTGGGTTGTTTCCACTTTGCAGCTGAGAATAATGCTGCTATGTCTCAGGTTTTAAGAAGGGAAAATCCCAGGGGTTCTGTCCCAGGCAGTCTTAGTTTGGGGATGGGGACAGGCACTGGGAGTGATACAGATTCTCATTAGCCTCTATCCAGCCTGCTACTCCCTCACAAGGGCTTGCCTTCTTTTCTTTCTCCTTTGTTTTCTGTTGTGGTAACTCCTTGTATATTGCTGTTATTCAAGTTAGTTTTAAGTGCATAGTAGGTAAGGTATTTGGAAGCTCTCTGATATTCATCAGAATATAGTTCACCAAATTTTCTTAGTGTTGTATTCAGTCCCTAGTGACTCTCTTAATGGTCAAACAAATAAAAGCTCTCCAAGTTCATTTAGAATTCAGTCTAAATGAAGAATAAACTAATTAATATTCAAAAGTAATTATCAGGAACCCTCTTCGGGATCTATATACAGCGAGTATTTATTAAATAGATGCTCTTCTGGGCAAATTTAGTAAAACTGAATTTTTATCTTGCAACTCTCCTGTGTTAACACAGTAAAGAGTAACACATCTGAAAGATACAAATGAGTCTGTGGCTGACCTGCAGCCCAGCAGAAGTCATTTTCTGGAGCAGTTTGCTCAAGCACGGTTCTTCCAAAAGGCTTTTTAATTGCTACTTCTCATTGCTATTCTGGTCAGAAGCTGGTTTCATCTGGGACATACAAATCCAAGTGGCAACTATCTCTACACGTTTGAATTAAACTTGAATAAACTAAGTCTACTGAAGGGTATGAGCCCAAGGTAATTCAGCCAGTATTCCATTAAGCTAACATACTTTAACCTAAGAATGTGACCATGTAGAATATGGATTTTAAGCCAAGTAGTTTCCAGAAAAAATAGACTCTTTTATGAACCTAGAACTTTATACAACAAAATGTTTTAATCATTGTGAATAAATACTTCAAAATAAATTACGTATTTCTTCAACTGAGTATTTTAACTGTTGAGTTGGTGATACAGTGAAGAGGAACCACAATGATAGATCAAGTTTATAGTTAGCATCCAAAGTTTCAGATTAAAAATATTTTAACACATTTGGTTAAATATGGAGGCAGCCCAGCTGTATTAATTTTACTAATTAATGATGGAGAAAATACTTTTTAAAATTCAGAAGCCCATGCATCTAAAATATATGTACCATGCCGTTATTTAATTATCTTTTAAAGAATCATTTTAATTAAAGTAACATTTCATTTTATGCAATTTTTCATAGTTCACATTCTGTAATTACTATTCCTAAAATATGTAACAGTGATTATATTATGAATCAATACAAGAATTATATTACTAGCTCCTACTCTTAGTCATTAGCTGTTTTCAACCGTGTGTATATATTGATAAATTATAAAGTAACTTAAACAGGCCATATAATACACTCCAGGATGCTTTTTGGAAAATTTTTATCTTACTGCTTTATAGGAATTAATAATTACTTTAATCCTATATTTTCTTATTACTGTTATTTTGTATTTTTAAAATCTTTATCTCGAGAAATGTTAAAAATGCTAAAAAGTAGGGAATATTGTAACAAAAATTCGAGTACTCACATCCTGAAAATGAAAAGTATTGATAATTCATCATTTTGGCTTTTTTATATAAAAAATGTATTAAACATAGAATTCACAACCCCTTTGCCCTGTTCTCCCTTCCCAATAGGTATTAACTAGTATATAGTCTTACTTTGTAAACTTTCATATAATATACATATATATATATATCATATACATCCATGGCCTATGTTTTGTGTGCTTTTCTAAGATACACAAATAGTATATAAATCTATGTATCATTATGCGTCTTGATTTCTTTACTCAATATTTGAGATCTATTCGTTTTGATATGTGTCAAAATAGTTTATTTTTCGAACTGCTGTTACATATATTTATGTCATAGAATAGTAAAACTTTTTGTTGGAGTTCCTGCTATGGCACAGCAGGTTAAGGATCCAGTGTGGTCTCTGAGGGTGCTTGGGTTCGATTCCCCGCTCAGTGCAGTGGGTTAAAGATCTGTTACTATAGCTGTGGCATAGGTCACAGGTATGGCCAAAAAAGAAAAACAAAAAAGCATTTGTCCGTTTCCCAATTGAAGAACAGTTAAGTTCTGCTTTTAAATATTTTAAGTAATGCAATAGTGAATATTTGGAGACGTATCTCCTAGTTTACAAGTGTGAGATTCTAGAAAAGCTATCATGAGAAGTAGAATATTGGGGTATTATGAATGCACCTTTTCAGTTTTTTCTAGATCCTGCTGAGTTACTTTCTGAGGTACTTCAACAATTGCAACTCTCTCAAGCAGTGTGTGAAAACGTTCCGGTTTCTCCTCTCTCTCACACATGTATTTGACCAACATGTAATATTAGGGCTTTTTAAAGTTTACCAGTCTAATGCCATCTTATTTTAGTTTGTATTTTCTTGATGAGTAGTGGGTTGAGTATCTTTTCATATCCTCATGATTCATTTGCATTTCTGCTTCTATTCATATCCTTTACCTATTTTTCTAATGAGTAATTTGGTTTATTCTTTTTGGTTCTCTCATTAGTTTCATTGAGCTGAAATAACTCTGGGATATATATCTTAAAATGGTACAGGCCTTATCACATCACAACACAATGTACACCATATTAATCTATTTTTAAAATACAAATCTTGGAGTTCCCATCATTGCACAGCAGAAACAAATCTGACTAGAAGCCATGAGGTGGTGAGTTCAACCCCTGGCCTCGCTCAGTGGGTTAAGGATCTGGCATTGCCGTGAGCTGTGGTGTAGGTCGAAGACACTGCTCAGATCCTGCGTTGCTGTGGCTGTAGCGTAGGCTGGCGGCTACATCTTCAATTGGACCCCTAGCCTGGGAAACCTCCCTATGCCACAAGTGCGGCCCTAAAAAGCAAAAAAAAAAAGAATACAGATCTTTAATATTATGACAAGTATTTAGGAGAAACAACCCTTTTTCTATATGCAGTATATAATAATGGATCCCAAATTCTCCAAATCTGCCCAAACAGATGATACGACTAGCCCTTTCTCTTTCTACTACATTTCCTTCATTGATCCTGCATTTATTTTCTTCTGCAGAAGTTTATGATGTCTTCTCTAAATTGACTCGGTAACTAGTTATACCTTTCCTTTACTGCAGAGATACAAAGATACAAAAGCATGGAATTTCCAGCCCAATAGGGAGGCCCAATGTGTGAAATTAGCCCTATGACAAAGCACCTTAGTAGCAGCATATGTATGTCTACATTTTTATTATTTTTTTAGTTTTTGAAGAGTACAGTTTTGATGAGATTACACTGCTTGTCCTGGCTGTATTCAGGGAGGCCTTACGTTGATGTCTGATTCTCATATCCTTACACGAAAAAACTGCTTTGTAATTATATTAGAAGGAAGAGAACAATAGCCATTGAGCATCTATTGTGTAATAAGCACTTGTGCAAGTCGATGCTTTGTACGCATTATCTGCTTACTGTTCAATAGAATTTCCTTTTTGGTTTACTTTTTGCATTTTAGTTTGCTTTGATTTGTATTATTATTGTACACTTGAACATTCAGGTATTTCCCCAAAAGATAGTATTAGTCTATTGGTTTTCCACTGGGGTGTCAACAATTAGTTTGGGAAGACTTAAGCACACCACTTAGCTCCATTCCACCTCAAATAGACATCTTCATATAAAACTGCTTGCTACCCAAGACAGGTACAAAATCCCTAGCCCCCAGTCCCATCTCCACTACCGTTGCTTTTTATCTCCTTCATGGAAACTTTGGAGTAGCTGCTGTTTTTGTTCTTGGTTGATGACAGACATGTTACTAGAAGTCAAGTAGATATCAATTAAAAGATTCTAGAAATCAATCTTGAAAAGCATTGCCACCAGTGTGCTTCCTGCAATCCATTAATTGGGCAGGGGGGCAGTTTATCATTCTTTCATCTAATCACTTCAATCTCCATGATGAAATAAAGGCTAGTTGGTGTTAAGTTCACATTCTCATTACCCTTAGGCAGGTTAAGGTCAAAGGGGGGAATGACTGATGTGTGTGGTAAGATTTTAAGGGCTGTGTTTCCTCAGCCCTTCAGAGACCTAGTGCTGTATATAGCTCTAAGCCAATGATGTATAGAAAAGGAAATTGGAAATGTGATTATCCACCTAAAAGAAAGAGTCATCTATTAGTGCATTTTCAGCAGTTTATCAACTTGCCATAAAAATGAACATGGCGTGTCTGCCAAGGCGGCGGGGGGCGGGGGGTGCGACAGCTGACAAGTTTGCCAGACTTTGTAGTGACTAAATTGTTATTATAGCTGTCCTCCCTGAGGCTTCACAATCTATTTAATAACAAATCAATCTAATCTGTTTTTTACATAGATTTTTCTGCTCTGCCATTGTGTTACTCCCCAATTAAATAGGGGGAAAAAACACTCTAAAGCTGAAGAGCAAAAAAGCCTGTAGGCTACAGATTTTCACAGCTTAAAAAATAAAAAAAAAAAAACACTCATATTAAACAATTATTTATTTTAATCACTATCCAATAGTTTAGATACAGTGTTTGGTTTGCACTTTTGGATAGCTTATAAGCCAAGGAGGAATGTGTACATCTGTGTGTTTATTTCTTCTAGCCTTTTTTAAAACTTCAAATTTAAAACAAATAACAGCCAGTTATTCTAGGATCCCATGATGTGTTGTTTCTGCTTCAGAGCAGGTCAATTAAAGGTGGCACAGTGGTTAACGAATCCAACTAGGAACCATGAGGTTGCGGGTTCGATCCCTGGCCTTGCTCAGTGGGTTAAGAATCTAGTGTTGCCGTGAGCTGTGGTGTAGGTTGCAGACACGGCTCGGATCCCAAGTTGTTGTGGCTCTGGCGTAGCCTGGTGGCTACAGCTCCGATTGGACCCCTAGCCGGGGAACGTCCATATGCCACGAGAGCGGCCCTAGAAAAGGCAAAAAGACAAAAAAAAAAAAAAAAAAAAAGAAAGAAAGAATAAGTCTAGGAGTTCCTGATGTAGCACAGTGGGATCGGTAGGTGCTGGGACAGAGGTTTGATCCTTGGCCAGGCACGATGGGTTAAAGATCTGGCCTTGCCACAGCTACAGGTTAGGTTACAACTGCGGCTCAGATCTGATCTCTGGCCCTGAAACTCCACAGGGGGTGGGGCAGCCAAAAAATAAAATTAAAAAATCTGGAAGTTAAAATCTTGGGTAAGCTTTTTTGTTTTGTTTGTTTGGGGAAGTGTTTGTTTTTGTTTTGGGGTATTTTGTGTGTGTGTGACTACTAGCAAAGTAATGTATCTAGATCAATGATCATCAATGGCTACTAAAATCATTAGTAGAAAAAATGATGGGAAACTTTACAGTGAGTGGATCAAGCTGACAGCATCTGGACTCACTTATCTGTCTTATGTTAAACAAAGTAGAATATAGTACAAAATTATGGCCTCTGAGGTGATGCAATGGAAAGTGCATAACATCACCTATGACATATTCTTGCCCCAAAATTGTTCAGCCATCTAGATATAAGTACCAATTCATTAGAAATTGAAGAGACAAGGATACATTAAATGACACTGTGTTGAGGCTTTAGTTAGACCAATCTATCATGAATTCTGCAAACCAAACTAAATACTTTCAAACAGGAGAAAACAAGTGAGGTGGAGGGCAAAACTTTGCATGAAAAGAAATTTTTAGAGACATAGCAACCTAATAATACAGTGTGCAGACCTTGCTATGGTCTTGATTCAAACAACTGTATTTAAATATTCAAACAGGGACTTTGAATATTGACTACATATTTGTTGCTATGAAGAATTTCACTGATAATTTGTTTAGGTTTGATAATGTTATTGTGGTTATGTTCTTTTTAAAGTATTTTTATTTTTTTTAAAGTATTTTTAAATAAGATGTCTAAGACTTGCTTCAAAATAATCTAGTACTGCAGAGAAAATAGTGGGTAAAGGTATAGGTGAAATAAGTATTGACTACATGTTCCCTTTTATTTGTTGAAACTGGGTGATGAATACATTGTAGGTTCATTATACTATTTCTTTTATATACACGTGCCTATGTGCTGTGTAACAAAAAGTGTAAATGTTAAATGAACTGGCTCTTAATTTTCTGACTGAAATTTTGGATAAAACTTATTTGTTTCATTTTAAGATTAGGAAGGTCATATTTCTTAAATTCTGAGTGATGAGTGTTTCCTTCAGTAGTTTAAATGGGAGTTCCCCAGTGGCCTAGCAGTTAAGGATCCATTGTTGTTACTACTATGACACAGGTTCACTTCCCCCACCTGGGAATTTACATATGTGTGGGCACAGCCAAAAAAAGTAGTTTAATGAAGAGTATTTATTTAAGTTAAATTAGACTATGAATCTACACAGTATGCTCCATATACCTCATAATGCCTTTTCCATCAATAATATTGGCTCATTGTGGCAATGAACGGGAGAGGGAGCAAAGAGGGGAAAGAAAGATTAAAATAAAGCAGATCTACCACTCTTCTGTCATTTTGCAAACCCTTTTCATTCATATTTCTTAAAAAGAACAATGCTAGATATTAAAGCTAGGAATTTAACAGTCTTATCCAGCCATTTGCTCTGGAGACTGCCTGTTCAACAACTGTGCATTGTTTATGGCTCACCCATTATAGATCAAGAATTCTGTTTGAGGAGACTTGACCTTTCTTTCTTTCTTCTTTTTTTTTTAGGGCCAAACCCATGGCATATGGAGTTTCTCAGGCAAGGGGTTGAATCAGAGCTGCAGCTGCCAGCCACAGCCACAGCAACTCAGTATCTGAGCCATGTCTGCAACCCATAGCACAGCTTACAGCAACAATGGATCCTTAACCCACTGAGCAAGGCCAGGCATCAAACCTGCATCCTTATGGATGCTAGTCAGGTTCATTACCACTGAGCCATGATGGGAACTCCCAAAGACATTTAACTTTACATTGGCTTTTTTTTTTTTCCTCATGGCCACACCTGTGGTATATGGAAGTTCCCAGGCCAGGAGGTCGAATAGGAGCTGCAGCTGGGGCCTACACCACAGCCACAGCAACACCACCCTTAACCCACTCGGGGCCAGGCGTCAAACTTGTATCTTCACAGAGACAACATTGAGTTTTCAACCCACTGAGCCACATTGCAAACTCCAGCCATTGTCATTATTGTCATTCCTTCTCATTGGTTCTTACCAGCTTTTTCTCTTTCATTCCCCTGTTCAGTAGTTTGGAAACTCTGTACATAAATGTGTGGAGGGTAATAGAGAAGAGAAGGAAACAGGGGGTAGGTAAGAGGATGTAGGACAAATTAGGAATCTATAAGAGCTTTCAGGGGAGATTTAAAGCATTCTAGAACCACTTTGCTAGATTCCACAAGTCTTACTACCTAGAAGCCTAGCATATGCTCTGCCAAATGTTGATTGTATCCTTGTGTGTCCATTCTTCTTCCCAGACAGTTATTGATGATGCTGTGTCTGTACTCTGCCCCACATGTGAATTCATTCCTCCTTTAGCACGAAAACGGCTATTTATGGTGCATGTCCATGAATCAAGAGCTGAAAATGCTGTTTCAGTAAGAGGCATATTTTTTTCAAAAAGCAAAGCAGAAATTTAAGAAATATATCATCTTCTTTCTTTTTTTACATTTTGTAATGAAAATAAAGGTTTCCTCAGAAATTAAAGAAACTTACAATGTTAATAAAAATTTAAAAATAAAATCTGGGTAATCACTGGATAGAAAGTAAATATCACTCTTTAGACATACGCCTAATTTGATGTCTGTACATGAGTAACAAAGAATTGTATGTGAATAAATTGTTTGCTTTTGAATACCTAAATCGAATAAATAAGGACATGTTTAATAAAACATTATGATATCTCAAAGTTCTTAAGTAAATTTGTATATAGGCTATTTAAAGCATTTTTTTTTTCTTTTTTAGAGCCACATACGCAGCATATGGAAGTTCCCAGGCCAGGGGTTGAATTGGAGCTATAGCCACCGCCAGTCTACGCCACAGTCACAGCAACCCCAGATCTGAGCCACATCTTCGACCTACACCATAGCTCGCTGCAACACCAGATCCCTAACCCACTGAGCAAGGCCAAGGATTGAACCCTCATCCTCATGATACTAGTCAGGCTCATTTCCACTGATCCACAGTGAGAACTCCTAAAGCATTTTCTTTCTTTCTTTCTTTTTCTTTCTTTCTTCCTTTCTCTCTCTCTTTCTTTCTTTCTTTCTTTCTTTCCTTCCTTCCTTCCTTCCTTCCTTCCTTCCTTCCTTCTTTCTTTCCTTCTTTCTCTCTCTTTCTTTCTCTCTTCCCTTCCCTTGTCTCTTTTCCCTTTTCCCTTTTCAGCCATCCTGTGGCATATGGAGTTCCAGGGCCAGAGATCAGATCCGAGCCGCATTTGCAACCTCCACTGCAGCAGCACCAGATCCTTAACCCACTGTGCTGGGCTGAGGATCGAACCTGCATCACAGTGCTCCCAAGATGCCAACAATCCCATTGTGCCACAAGGCGAACTCCTTAAAGCATTTTAAATCCTAAATCATATTCGAAAGGGAATTGTGTGCATCATAAACAGCTATTTATAATGAGGAATTTTAAGGGTTTGGGATACCAGCCAGTATCTCTTACTACAGATCTCTACAGCTTGCTCCTGTATTAACTCTGTGCTTGATCCCGTATGGAGCAAGTAGCAAAATAGGACCCTTGCACTGCTCCTTGCCAGTGCCAACTTTATTTAAAAATGTAAGATTTAAGTTGTATTATGTATTTCTAAAAAGAGTATTTTTGTGGTGCTCTTTTTTATTTTAAATTTCAAAAACTGTTTTCCTTTTCTGTTTCTTTGACTTTGGAAGAATCTGAAGGAATAGAAATGAGGGGGACAGTAGCATTTTGTAGACCATCAACACAAATAATTCACAGTTTCCCATCTATTCTGAGGCTTGATCCTTTGCCTAAAGGGCATCTAAGTTATTTCAGGATACTTGAAAAAGAGAGTTTGGTATTGTGTTGAAATATTTTACTATTTTCATTTCAGTTGCTTTCACTCTTTCAAATGTCAACTGAACTGAAATGTTAGAAAATCCTTCTATTCTGATTTCTACTTTACTGGTTGGAACACCTGTTGTGGGATGGGCTTAAACAGAAGTCATGCTTCCTGTTTAATTTATGGAGATGCCAGAGGGAACTGTTTGTCTCATTTTTGTCTAGTACTACATTCTTTTTGATCTTCCCCTTCCCATGTGGCCCTCTGGATCTTTTATTCATAGATTCAAAGCAGTAACACAAAATGCTTTTGTCAAAGAATATTTAACATCTTCTAAACTGTATTCACCTCTAGTTCCTATGAAACTTACTTGAATTGTTTAAAGGGGTAATCTAATATTTCCTGGTCCTTTAATGTTTTTTCTGTGCATCAAGTACATAATTTTTTTTGTCAGAGACTGGCTGTGATGTTATTTTTATCTTGCCTTCTCCTGTAATTCATTTTAGACAGATGTTATAAAGGTCCCAAAATATGGTAAAGTAGCACAAGGGAAGAGTGAAATGAAGAACTGAGTAAACAAGGGTGAGAACAAAACAGAGCCAATAGCGGGACCAAAAATGTACCCCACGGTGTTCGGTTATACATTTCACTCTACACTTGCTAGCAGCCAGTGGAAACCAAGACTACATTTCTGTGCCACACTTTGCTGTTCCGTTGCTTATGTGATTTTTTTAAAGACCGAAATTGTAAAAGTACATTCTGAAAGCATGGCCAGGTTTTTCAGTTAAAGTGTCACCAAGAGGAATGTGTGGGTTAGACTGTAAGCCTTTGGCTTTTCCCACATTGCATGAAGTATAAGTTCTGCATTCCGGTAGCTGTCTTGCTTGCTCCTTCTGTTGGCCATCCCAGTGATTGTGACCTGTGAGAGCAGGTGGGCACAAATCCATCACCACGAGTGGCTGGGAACTCAGGGCTCATGCCCTGTTGCTGATGGGTCAGGAGCAGCTACATCATTTGAAGGACATCATTTTTAATTCAAGTGCCCTTTATTTTCTTTAACCTCAGCATCACCCTCAGAGCATATAAATAATTATGAAAAGAGATCCTTGTCCCATCTCAGTTGTTATGCTTTGCTTAGTTCAAGTTATAAGTATATATCATTTTCAGGGGCAATTTAAAACCATAACACACAGAAATAATAATAAACTACAGTTATGAGCATGTTATCATGTTTCACTTTTCTGACTACTGATATTAAGTGGTCCTTTGATAGGAAGAAGGAAGTCAGTCTCTATCCAACAGAAAGTGTCTAAGGTCTGATAGCATAATAAAAAGTACACAGAAAGGAGCCTTAGTCCTGAAAAATCATGAATTTGGATGAATATCTGTCAAGATTGATTGTGATAGATAATAAGTAAATTTTGAATAGGCTGCCCAAGATGTGGTTAAATACAAAGATTGCCAAATGTTACTGCTAAGATATTCTTATAATCTGTAGGCTCGCGATTTGTCAAACATGTGTCCCCAGCATCTCTTAGGGATGATGATGTGGTACACAGAGATAACTGTTTACCTCTCAGTGCCCCTCCTCTGCTTCAGCCAGCAAAGCAGTTCACCTTCATTGTCTCTTCATCACATTGGCCTTCCAGTCCAACTTACTGAAATAGCCTAGTGGAAGAATAGCTATCCACATCTGTCTTGAGAAGAATAATCCTGATGTATTGTTTGATTTTGTCTAATTGCTCTAGTTCTGGTAGCAAGTGAGAGAGTAGGTCTCCTTTAATGGGAAGGATTTATTTCCTAGTTAATTTTTATCTAACTAAAAACAAGAGATGAGATCCTTGTTTCCCAAACGTAGGAAAAACAAAACTAGTTATAGCCTATCAGTTAACTGTTGGTGGGTTATATGAGTTTTTGGAACATCAGGAGGTAGATAGGACATTAGATAGCCCTTGACTCCATCTTAGGCTTCTGGACTCCACCTCTCACCATGCTAATTATGAGTATCAAATGAGCTCAAGGACATTCTTGTTGAGGTCAAGGTGAGGAGAAATGTGACCTCCTTACCTAGAGAATGCTTTAAAACCTGGGACTTCCACATGCATTATCTTCGAAAAGTGGCATTCTCAAGCATAAATTCAAGAGCACTCAAGAAAGCTAAAACACTGAATGAGCTTTACCTAGCTAAGAACTCACAAAAAACTAATGGAATATTTTACAAATGCATTAAGAGAAACTGAACAAAATTTTAAGTAGACTAATTAGAAGGGAAGTCAAAACAATAGTGATTGAAATTTTGAAGACTTAAGTGTTGGGTAGAATGGATTACTCAGTTAAGGGAAATTGTTTTAAATTTATCTAGTAACACTCCAAGTAGAGACCAAAAGTTCAGAATCATAAGTAGTTACTTTGCCAGAATCTTGGCAGAGGAAATCATAGGTGCGTAATAGGAAATCTGAAGTGACCTGGAGCTATGGAACCCAGCTTTCATATCTAAGAAAATTCTGAATCAACTCATTAAAAAGCAATTTGTAATGCCTAGAGGATAGCAAGGTATTAAGTAATTTCAATATGTATTAATTACCTAAAATAGAAACCCAAACAAACCAACTTTTTCTTTTTTAACTGAAAAATCGACCTTAGAATCAAGTAAAAAGTAGATATAATTATTAGAGCAATGTATTATAAAGGAAATTATAAAAACCAATAATGAGTCACCAGAATTTTTCTCATAATGGATTTAGAATCCATAACAATTACGTATTTGCTAATAGACTAGCTTCAGGTAGTAATGAATTTGTAGAAAAGGAGAAAAATACATTTGGAATTTATTCCAGCTAGTGAAATTTCATTTGTAAACACATGGTAGTTCTTGAATTCAAGAGTTAACATGTGCAAAAGAAAAACAGAACTTTTTTCTTGGAGTATAGTTGGTGTACAATATTGTATAAGTTCAGGTAGACAACCCGGTGATTCACAGTTTTTAAAGGTTATATTCTATTTATAGTTACTATAAAATGTTGGCTATATTCCCTGTTTTATACAATAAATCCTCTTGGCTTATTTATTTTGTACCTCTTTATTTATTTGTTAAATTTATTTACTTAAGGAGTTCCCTTTGTGACTCAGCAGTAATGAACCCGATAGTATCCATGGAGACTAGGGTTCAATCCCTGGACTCGCTCAGTGGGTTAAGGATCTGACATTGCCATGAGCTATGGTGTGGGTCGCAGATGTGGCCCAGATCCCGCATTGCTGTGGCTGTTGTGTAGGCCAGCAACTGCAGCTCAGATTCAACCCATAGCCTGGGAACTTCCATATGCCACAGGTATGGCACTAAAAAAAGCTCCCCCCCCCCAAATTATTTATTTAGTACCTCTTAATCCCCTACCCCATCCTACCTCTCTCCCCACTAGTGGCCACTAGTTTGTTTTCTATATGTGTGAGTCTCTTTTTGTTTTGTTACATTCACTAGTTTTTTGTACTTTTTTAGATTCCACAAATAAGTGATTTCATACAATATTTGTCTTTCTCTAATTTCACTTAGCGTAATACCCTCCAAGTCCATCCTTATTGCTGCAAATGGCAAGATTTCATTCTTTTATGTGGCTGAATAGTGCGTGTGTGTGTGTGTGTGTGTGTATACACGTGTACGCACATATACATACAACACATCTTTATCCATTCATCTGTTGATGGACACTTAGGTTGCTTCTGTTTTTTGGGAATTGTAAATAATGCTGCTGTGAACATTGGGGTACATGTGTCTTTTCAAATTAATGTTGTCTTTTTTCACACACATGCATACACACACATATACCTGGGAGTAAACTGCTGAGTCATAGGGTAGTTCTATTTTTAGTTTTTTGAGAAAACTCCATACTCTTTCCCACAGTTGCTGCACCAATTTACATTCCCACCAGCAGTGTACAAAGGTTCCCTTTTCTCCACATCCTTACCAGCATTTGTTATTTGATGATAGCCATTCTGACTATGGTAGGAGGTGATATCTCTTTGTGGTTTTAATTTGCATTTCTCTGATGATTAATGATGTTGAGCATCCTTTAATATGCTTCTTGGCCATCTGAATGTCCAGAAATAGTAAAAGTAGTGAGAAAGTCAAGAGTAAAAAGTCAGGCTAGCAATGTACAGATGCGTTTTTGAAAATATTTATAGTAAGATTAATGAACATGTCATCAATGAGAATTCAGCTATTAATTACCTCTGTTCAGTAAAGGAAGATCATCTAAGGATCATTTTTAAAGTATTGTAAATGAAAATGTTGTAATAGTGAAATATGTAGTTTATGTAATGCTACTAAAGTGGGGTGGTTTTAATAGCTATTTGAAGAGATTGTTGTAATACAGAGGGGAAACTTGATATGTCAGGTTTATTTGCACATGTAGACTATCATATTGATGGTCTCACAAACCAGCTGATTCCTAACACTTTATAATCTTTGAGTTGCAGGAACTGAAGCAAATTCTCAAATATAACAGTATGTTTCACACTGCTACATACCTTTTCCCTCTGCAGCTTCATGTTCAAATTCCTAGATGGGTAGTCCCAATACCAATTTACCTATTGTCATAGGTAATTAAAAGGATAGCCAGGTCTTTTTTGTTGGTGTTTTAAAAGACAAATGTTTCATACTTTGAATTATAGATATGTGGATGCTCCTTTAGTCACGACACTGCTGGACTCATCAGAGTACTCTCTTACAAGTTCCTGGCTGTAAGATCAGCCTACTCTGTTTGAGGCATGTGATCCCGTGGGAGAGTCACCCAAGTACTTGTAATGAGTAATAAGATAGTTGTGAGTACCCAGAAGGCAAAGACTTTTACTCTTTTCACTGTTATATCCCAGCTTCTAACAATGTCTGACAATCAGTAGATGATCAACAAATATTTGTTGAATGGATTCATGTAATAGTTACAGTAGACATCTTTTCTATAAAGTGTAGAGAGAGCCAAAAACTCCTTTTTAGAATGATTGGAACAATATCTAAAATAACATAGGATTAGGCTTAAAAAAGAACAACCCCAAAAGTTAAGGTCAGCTGTCATTTATTTAGCATTTTTCTCAGTACTGGTTGGATGAAAATAGAATTAAGAGAGTCTTTACCCCCAAGAGAACCCTAATCTGGTAGTGGAAACAGGTAAACAAATACTGCAATTACAATCATATGAAAAACAAAAATCGAGAAAGATTATCGGATATATTCTTGACATAAAGGAAGAAATGATCAACTTTCATCAAGCTAATTCTTGAAGGATGATTGGTGTTCACCAGAGAAAATGCTCTAGAGATTATGTAGCCTAGACAGTGGTATAAGCTCATGCTCTATTCATTAATAAAATTGTTTCCAGAATAAGTCATTCCAGCAAATCCTGTACATTAATACCAAGTGCAATTTAGTTTGTTTTTGGCTGTGCTTAATTTTTTGAACATTAACAGAGGTTCTACACACACACACACACACACACACACGTATAAGTCTGTGTATATATAAAATTTCTTAACACAATGATTTTTTTAACAAAGTGGAATAACTTAGATTCTATCCCAATTCAGTGTGTCTTATAGGAGAGTAGTGACAGTAGCCCACACTTCACTAGTGATGAAAAAGCCCCATCTAGGCTAGGGAGTGGGTGAGGGGAATGACGTGGTAAAGTTACTGTGTAGCTCCATCAAATTCTCCATTCCTCCCTCCCCTACTGTTTACCTACTGCTGTCCACTTAAGCTCACATCAGACACAGTAAAATCAGGAGGAAGTTGGGTACTGAGTTAAGTAGATCATTTTTCAAAGATATTCCTGTTATTAAGGGGTACATATTCAAGGTAAACTTTACCAGAGTGGTCCGTTGAATGGGTATATAACATAAGTATTGTTACACAGTACCACATATACCATTCTGGAATTTGTGTAATTCTGAGTTTCCAGATTGTTTTCCTACACATCCTATCCCCAAAATAGCATTGGAAGCTTGAAGCAGCATGGTTTGTGAGGAAACTGCAAGTAATTAGAAGTGCCTGGAATGTAGGTTTGTGTGGGAAAGGGCAAGCTAGAAGGAACCAGGTGGTGGAGGCCCTTCTACGTCATACGAAGATATTTGAATCTCTGCCATACTAACTGAGATGTTTAAAATTTATCCTGTGCGGATCTGTTGTGCATTAGCATCAGGAGAATTATTTCAGATTTGAGTGTTCAAAAAAATCACTGTAGTGACAGCCTGGAAGAGAACCTGAAAGGCTGAGAAATCAAAGCCAGGCAGAAAAGTTAGGAGGGAGACTGAAAGAATGATCCAGCCAAAGGCCTACAAGAGGGTGAAGGCCTGAACCGTATCCTTGGTAGTAAGAAGGCGTATGTTTAGGGTGACTACCATGTGCCAGGTTGGAGGTATCTGTGAACAAGGCAGACTTACTTCCCTGCCCTCATGGAGTTTACACACTAGTGTTGTATGGAAGGGACAATAAAATGACTCCTTGTTCTTCACTTTGAGTGACTAGGTAATGATTAAACAGGAGGTCCTTTAGGGAAAAGGGTTTCGGTGGGTAGAGTACAAAATATGTAATAAAATATGCTTTTAGAAATACAGTCAGGAGTTAAGGAGTTAGGTTTTAGCTCCTTCCAAAAGGCCAGTTTATATTTGTTTTCAATCAGAACGTCAGTCAGAATGCTCTCTGGCTTGTTTAAGCAGAAAAGGGACTTAACAGAAGCTTTTAGGTGTCAACTCTCAGAATCCCTAGGAAAGCCAGAGAACCAGATTTGGAGTCGGGGTTTCCAAGAACAGTGCCCACTGCCATTACTGGGTGCCCCACAAACTCCCCATGGTGCCACTGCCACCCTCACACACCTTCTTTTAGGCCCTAGGTCACTGGCCAGCTGGCCAGCTCGGTTGGCTGCAGAGGAGTGTGAGCAGGCTAGTTTTCTCACTCATAATATGGGAAAATAACAAAATAAGGGGGGTTTCAAAGACAGCCATAAGTATTCATAAATCCATTTGTGTCTATAACTGAAAAAAAAAATGTAGTTTCTTAGGTATATAGAATTGTTCAGTGATTTACTGCGTTTTTTTTTTTTTTTTTTTTTTCATGTAGTACTGTGATGGAAGGCATGGTGTCTTCCTTAAAGCAAAACTTATGTTTTTCACATTAAAATGATTTGCCTTGATTGATTAATTTCCTAGTGAACTTGCTTTTAATTGTTGTACACTGGCAGTTCCCATCGTGGCACAGTGGAAATGAATCCAACTAGGAACCATGAGGTTGCAGGTTCAATCCCTGGCCTCACTCAGTAGGCTAAGGAACTGGTGTTGGCTGTGAGCTGTGGTATAGGTCGCAGACGCAGCTCAGATCTGGCATTGCTATGGCTGTGGCATAGGCCAGTAGCCATAGCTCCAATTAGACCCCTAGCCTGGGAATCTCCACATGCCATGAGTGTGGCCCTAAAGACAAAAAAAAAAAAAAAAAAAGTCATTGTACACTGTCTAGCCAGACAATCCCAAACTTATGAATGGATTTCATTCTAGAAGGTTGTTGATAATTAAGATATAATTATCAATAGAAATTGTACATGCTTCTTGCTACTGAAACAAAGTTATCATGGATGATCCTGTTGTATTTTTAAATGTTTCACATTCCAGTGGAAGCTCCTAGAACATAAGCTGCTTGGCATCTTCAGATGAGAAGTGAAAAGGAATGAGATGGAGTCATTTGTGGGCACAGTGCTTACAGACACATTGTAGACATTCAGTAAAAGTTGGAGAAATGTTTCTAGGAATAGGTGATTGGAAGGAGAGAGGGAAGAAGGAATGTGCTGTGTCTAACATGGAGCTGCCTCTTGTTCTATTGTTCCAATAAAAGTGACTTAAAACATTCAGTGACTGGAGTTCGTGCTGTGGCACAATGGGTTAAGGATCTGGCCTTGTCTCTGAGGCAGCACATGTTTAATCCCTGGCCCAGCATGGTGGGTTAAGGATCTTGTGTTGCCACAACTGTGGCTTAGGTTATAGCTGCGGCTCGGATTTGATCCCTGGCCAAAGAACTTCCATATGCCACAGGTGTGGCCATTTAAAAAAATAATAATTCAATGACTTAAAATGGTAGTTCACAACTGCACGTATTTACTGTCTCACCCCTGAATCCAAGAATGGTGAACAGTTTGAGAATTATATAAAATAATTGGTTCAAAAGGAAATAGGTTGTTCTGAATAACATATAATGACCAGTTATTACACAGAATTGTAGAATTAGTGAGAGATAAACTAGGCTGAATATATAATCTTCAAAGTATACCATGCAACTTTTTGCTTGTTTTTAATCCTCAATCTTAATTTATTTTCCTAGCAATTTTTATTGTTTGCCTCAAAGAGTAGGGAAAAAAATTTTAACCAAGGATTCCCCTTGTCTTCACCTAGGAATCCCTCATTGTATTTTGATCACCACAGGCCTTTTCAGCGACAAAAAATGCTGTTTGCCTAGTTGTTATACAATGAGGCTACTGAAATTTCCTTCCTGGAGTGTGGAAAATAATTTGATCTGTTTGTACAAAGCAGTAAATAATAATTTACATATACCTGGTCTTTCAGAACAATAAAGAACCCGTTATTACTTTTTCACAGCTTGTGTTAGAACAACAATATATGTTGAGCTTCTTCTCTGTGCCAGGCACTGTGCTGGGAACTTGACCTGAAGAAATGGGCAAGACAGCCACAACCCCTGCTCAATTTGAGCAATTAACGTAATTATATTCTTTAATTACAAGAATTCAAAAAAAAGCTTGTGAGAGTATTTCATTAAAGTTTATATAAATTTAGAATTCAGAAGATAATAGATTTTAATATTACCTAGAAACCTGAGGCACATTAAACATTTATGGAATGCAGTTTGATTTACCATGTATTTTAATATTAACAAAAAATATGAACATGTTGATAGAAACACAGTTGGGCAGTATCAGCCTTGGTGCTGGGAAAGCTAATTTAGATAAGATAATTAAATAATAAAATATACTCAAGAGTAATTGAGGGATAAATAGCAAGATCCTACTGTATAGCACCAAGAACTATAGTTAGTGTCCTATGATAAACCATAATGGAAAAGAATATTTTTTGAAAGTATGTGTGTGTGTGTGTGTGTGTGTATATGTGTATAAACAGTCTACTGTACGACAGAAATAGACACATTGTAAATCAACTCTAACTCAGTTTTTTTTTCTTTTCTTTCTTTCTTTCTTTTTTTTTTTTTTTTTTGTCTTTTTGCCCTTTCTTGGGCCGCTCCCGCGGCATATGGAGGTTCCCAGGCTAGGGGTTAAATCAGAACTGTAGCCGCCAGCCTACACCAGAGCCACAGCAACGCGGGATCTGAGCCACGTCTGCAATCTACACCACAACTTATGGCAATGCCGGATCCTTAACCCACTGAGCAAGGCTAGGGATCGAACCCGCAACCTCATGGTTCCTAGTCTTATTCGGCAACCATTGAGCCACGACGGGATCTCCAACTCTACTTCAGTTTTTAGCAAAAGAGAGAAATTAAAATTCAGTATAGGGAACCAGTTTTAACATCACAAGAATGTGAGACCATATCTTCAGGAGATAGGCAAATGTGCCCATATGATATTTGACCATGGTTTCATCTTATGTTCTTATTTTTAGTCCCCTTCAAAATCAGGAGAACACAGGTACAGGAGGAACCCACCTGAGTGCTAAAGATTAGCATTACCTGACTGACTCCATTGCCTGGGAACCCCCACCCCCATCCCTGCCCACAGGTAGTTCAGGGTCCTAGAACTGGAGCTGGTGACAAAAAGGCAAATCACAGACACAGTTGAAAACTTCAGTTCAGGGAGTTCTTACTGAGTCTACAATTTTTAACCAGCAAGAATTTCACTAACCACTTAATGACTTTATTAAAATATCAAGGGATTAACAAGGACTTAAAATCTTTCAACTACAGTGCTGAGAGGATTATTCCTTTCTGTATTTTACAGTGTTTCCTTAAGCCCAAAGTCACATAACTTTTCCTTAAACTTTTAACACTCAAAAAAATTTTGGTATGTGTTTGTTTCCGATTTTTTAAAAAATGGTTGAAAAGAAAAAAATCCTTTTAGGTGTACCCCACAGAAATAAGTGCTAGCACTTTGGTTTTTATTTCTCTAGACTTCTTAGGCTTGTTGTATATGTATGTGTATCGGTGTGTGTGTTTAATGCAAAAAATGGAGTCAGTAGCTATTCCACTGTATAGCACAGTGGTGAGAAACCCTGACTTTGAAATCAAACCATCCTGGGTTTGAATCCTAGCTCTTCAGGTTACTAGGTTAAGATTTTGGCCAGTTTAATCTGTAAAGTAAAGATAATTACCTGTTTTTAGGTTGTCATGAATAATATAAAGGATATAATATATGTGAGATACTTACTCTAGCATTTAATAAATGCTTAATCATCCAGCCTCTTGTTCCCTTTGTTCTACCACACTGTCCCCTTAGCACTATACTTTACTACATTGATAATTTAGAGGGTGCAGAGCAGGAAGGCACAGATATGTTTTTATGAACACATTTTTAAATTGGTATTCTGTATATCAAGAAAAATAGTAGTTAAAATTTTCTCTTAGCTCGTAAAACCTTATATTTTGATATAAAGGTTTATGATATTTATATTTTATATGGTAACATTCAGTTCAAACTGACTTCATTAACATAAGTTTATAGCATCTAGCGCTTCTTTTGAAAATGAGTAGAATGAATGAACTTCCTAACACCCCTTTGGTCTTTTTAATGTGTGTGTTATACAATGTATAATATATTTGTTTTAATTTATATGTAGCTTTCATATTAATTATCCCACGTAAAACAGCATGGTTCTTCATATAAGTATGTAAAGGATGTGGGGTGTGTTTTATCCAAAGAGAATTGTGCATCGCTTTATAACTTGCCTTAACTTCCAAGCAGAAATATGATTTTGTTCCAAACTGATGTGGAGGGTTAAATACTGTCCAAAAGTTAACTTAGAATCATAATTTTAAATTGTGTTTGAGGTTTTTACACCTTCATATAATTAAATGTGAAAATTAAATGTTTATTTGCAAAACAGATCCAAAGATCTTTTTTATGACAAAGAAAGTAAATGTTCCATTTTTTTTCCTTCTTTTTCTCTAGCTCAACTGAGAAGTCATTTCCTTGGAGATCAACAGGTATGAGTTTTTAATCCCCAAAAAACTTACATTTTGTGTAGACAGAAGAAGCCTGCTATCTTAATTTATTACCTCTTGGTGAAAACAGCCCAGCAAAGCCTTTAATAGTGACAATATTGAGCTACTTTCTTTTGAAGTACTATTTCATAATATGCTTAGTTTTTAAACATACTTGAGTAGATTCCTATAGATTATGTGTCGGGAAGTTAAAACATTGGACATGAGCATTTTTAATATCAACTCAATATCTGCATTTTTTTAATCATCGAGAAACACAGACGTGCCCTCACAAAGGTTACTGTATAATCTAGGAAAGTTGGCTGATTGATCATATAAGTCAAGGGCTTTCCCTTTCACATTGTTTCTCATGCTCAAGAGCAGAGTTGCCTGAAATGTTTTGGGGTGTTTGTTTGTTTATGTATCCAGATGTAGCCTGATAGCTTCTGAAATAGTCTGGAAATTTCTAATGTAGTCTCTTTATCTTTTCTTTTTACCCTAAATTTACCTCATGTAAAGGATGAGTTACATTGAGGAGAGCGTCAGCCACTTTCACAGATATTTGGTATCTTTTTACTCAGTCTTCACTCCTTGAATATTTACTGAGAAGCTGCAACATGGATGTAGAACTATACTCACTGCTGGTCAGACAGTGATGGGCTCCAAATACATATAACCCTCATCCCCCATAGCTTATAATGTGAAGGATGGCACCAACAATAGATAAGTGCTAGAAAAGGCCTGGATATCTAAATACCGGGACCATTTTTAAACAAGGCTTGAATTGAGTAAAACTCCTATCACCAAAGGCCAGGTATCTAAGTTTACATGAACCTGCCACCATGATTCTTAGGTTATTTATAGTGCATACAAGGTATTCTCTTTCATAAAGAAGTTGTTCCCAAGAAATGTAGTATTTTATTGAAATAGATTAGGCAGAGACACGTGAAAAGCTACTTAACAATAAGACTTAACAAACAGCAGTATACTACAAGGAAAGACATGCCATGAAATATTATGTGGTTAACTGCCAAATAAGTATTATATGGGAAACATCATATTTGGACAGCCCACCTCTGAGATAGCTTTGCAGAGAAGATGAGCCTGGAGCCTAGGGCTTGTGGAGAAAGTGCTATCACTGGGCAGCAGAAGAGATGACAGAATGTCTCCTGGGAACATTTAAAACTGTCTTGGGGGATGATAAATTGTGCAGAGGCTACACAGCCACACAGGGTCAAATTATAGAGATCTGTAAAACCAGGTACTTTGAACTCCCCTACAGGTCTGGAGGAGCCACTGGAATTCCTTTGAGCAAAACATCACCTAATTTAAATATTCCTCGTGAGAAATAGCAGTACTGTGAACTGTTAAAAACTGATTTGAAAAGTTCAGTTTAAAGAAAAATATACCGTGTCGTGCATTTAGTACATGGCTATGGCAAAAATCTACCTTTTAATATAAAATTTTCATATAAGCTCATGTTTAATACTGCATCGTTAATTTATTCCAAAAATATTTTTTGAGCCTAGATGGCTAGCACAGTCATCAGTGCTTAAGACAAATGTCCTTGCCCTCTTAAGTGTTTCGTCCAGTGGAAGTGCATAACTCTATACACTTAAAAAGGTGGGGGGATGGTTCTGTAAAGGAAAACTACAAGTATATACCATATTTACCCATATCTCTGTTTTTGGACTTCAGGTTGTTTCTAATTTTTCACCATTGTAAATAACATTATGGTAACGTACATCTTTTTATATAAAGTTATATCTGCAGCTTTGATTTCCCTTAGGCCAGATTTTTAGGAAGAAAATCATTCAAAGTATATGAATATTTTTAAGGCTCTTCATATGTATAACCAAGTTGCTTTCATAAAAAGATTGTATTCATTCTTCCTCACTTTAGGTATTTTAGGTTGATCCTCTCATTTTCCCTCATTAGTGTCCTCATTTATATTTCTATCTAAATAGATTGAATATTATATATATATTTCATTTAATAAATATTACATATTCATGTATTTGTATATATTCCAAAGACTTTAGTGTTAGGGAAATACAGCTCCAATAATCCATCTGTCACTACCACAGCTACATTCATAATTCACACCAAATAACTAGACTTTATCCCTTACTTTGGTCAGAGTACACTCTTGCACAAATTCATATTCCAGCCTGGAAGTTATTATATTTACTTACCCCATTCCTTTTGCAGAGAGGGAGAAGTATATTAACCTTCTAACACAACAAACACAACTGACATTCACTCCACTTTCTGTTATTGTAACTATATTAATGTTACTCATGTGTTTTCTTAAATTTGCCCACTTTCCAGCTGTACGTAAGGCCATTTAGGTTGTAACCATGGCAGTAAGCTATAATGATAAGGGTATAAAATTGAAATTTGATTATATGAATAAAAGAGAAAAATCTGATTTGTTTCATGTCCTTTCTCTAGGCAGTTATAGATGCCCTTTAGAAGTTTGATTGTAAGTAATAGGATAAAATGACAGTTTTGCTGCTACTTTTACTGTAAAGTTTAACTGTTGACTTCTCTTTATCATTTTGCATACAGAGATATGAATGTAATATGAAAATAATCTTGTTTTTAGAATTTGGCAGTCCTACCCAGAATGAGGTAGGGGTTGCTTAAATACAAAAACTATTTAAAAGGTCTTTGGTCTGTTTTGTCTTTGGCTAGGTCTTGACCAAAGAAACATCTTTGTTCAATTATCTTGGTTTCCTAAATAAGGAAGGATTTAGAATTAAAGGTCTGTTATGTTCTTCATTTTTTTTTTAATGTTTTGAATGTTTACTTGAAGGCAATTTCTCTACCTTTTTTTTTTTAATTGCTTGAAAACCGTTTCAGCAATAAGGTGAATTGTTAGCAAGGCAATAGTTTGATCACTACCTGGAAAAGATCCCTGCCTACTCAGGTATTTTCGGGATGTTATATTCCGTTGAAATGCCAGAAATTGAAACCAACTGCTGAATTTGTTTTTAAATAGCTGAACTTACTGCAAATTTTCTAAGGAAGAGCTCAGGATGCCCTAGGCAGAAAAGATTTCCATTTATGATTCAGTTCAGGAGAATCAGCTTGCTTGTTTTTCTGGTTGATTGGTTGATTGGTTGATTTTTAATTTGTACCAGGTATAGTAGGCGGTTGGAAAGCAAAAACCAAAGTCTTGGATGCTCCAAGAGATAAATTCCCATAACATGGGGAATAATCATCCTTTCTACAAAACCCTTTTATTTCCCTAGGTTGATTGGGAAGGAGTCTTAGGGAGAAACTCCCCTGGACATAATAAAATTGTTTTAAACATTTATGCCTTATTGTTACCTTGCCTTTCTTATGCCTTCTCTCTTCATTATTCTATATTTTCTAGCTTACCAGTATTGCATATCTACTCTATAAAAACATAAATGCACATCCTCTTATCTTTTATTAAGAGGAGAGTTTATCGTTTTCTATGTCTTTAGCTTTGCACGTCTTATGACCTTGGATTTTGTGTTTGTATGTATGTACATTCTGCTCAAAAGAGTAAATAAAGAGCGAATGTTGTCTTAGTGTTCCTTTCTGTTTCCTTTCTTGTTAGTATGTGATTTTTCCATTATTCATGTCTTCATATCTCTTACCAGTGTGTGTATTTGTACAGTGTCTTATGTTCCACCAAAATTTGAGGTAGCTTTGAAGAACCCATACAACAAAAGAGAAAAAGTAGGAGTTCCCGTAGTGGCTCAGCTCAGTGGTTAACGAACCCAACTGGCATCCATGAGGAAGCGGGTTCGATCCCTGGCCTTGCTCATTGGGTTAAGGATCCGGCATTGCCATGAGCTGTGGTGTAGGTCGCAGACGCGGTTCAGATCCTGCATTGCTGTGTCTAGGGTGTAGGCCAGTGACTACAGCTCCAATTTGACCCCTAGCCTGGGAACTTCCATATGCTTCTGGTGCAGCCTAGGGGAAAAAAAAGAGAGAGTGAAATAAACTCCAAAATCACAGAAAACATGTATTAGAATAATAAAGACCTGTAGAACATACTAGTGCAAATATATGCACAAGTAATTATACCCCTTTGTGATGGAAAATACAAAGAATATTCTTTAAAGAAAAAAAAATCTTGGACTTATTTCTCTTTTAAGAAAAAGCACACTACTTTAGTCATAAAAATAACTATATACAACATTTGCTACCCACCAGAAAGCAGGTGTTGAGGCCAGAAATTGAGTCCTTTTTTCAAAGTGATCATGGGTTGTTACTTAAATCCTCCAGCCACATCCTGTAAAGTGAATTTTGCCACAAATCGCAATTTCACAATTTTTCTGTTTAGGGGTGGGGGAAATTACTAACTAGAGTTTAGGCAGTTGCCAGGTTTAGCACTTACGTGTAAGATGAGGAGGGGCTCAGCACCAGGGAACAGTCTCCCTCCCCTCCTCTTCCCTGCAGACTAGGACCTGAGCCTCCTGCAGGGCTGAAGTGCACCCACTGTCCCCACCAGGCCAGGAAATCAGGCTCATTTGCACTTGAAGAAAATGTTCAATAAATAGATGCAGAAGCAGATATTAGTATATGTTAAGTAGATGATTGAGAATTACTACTTGTGGATAAGAAACTAAAAGAGGCCAGCAGATTGGAGTCTTGAGTAAAGAACAAGTTAGTAAAAGACATAGGAGCATAAAAGTGAGAGCAGTTTCTGGCTGACCCAGAAGGCATTAGCGATTCATAGATTTGGATTGACAATAGGAAGGAAAGAAAATATTAATGATCCCACACAATTCAAATATTTGATGTTTGGCAATAAATATAAGAGGGAAGGGGAAATCCCTTGTGGATAAGAAACTAAAAGAGGCCAGCAGATTGGAGTCTTGAGTAAAGAACAAGTTAGTAAAAGACATAGGAGCATAAAAGTGAGAGCAATTTCTGGCTGACCCAGAAGGCATTAGCGATTCATAGATTTGGATTGACAATAGGAAGGAAAGAAAATATTAATGATCCCACACAATTCAAATATTTGATGTTTGGCAATAAATATAAGAGGGAAGGGGAAAGTTGGGGCAAGATAGTAATTTTAAGTTGATCAGATTATTTAACTTAGTAGTGCCACATTTATTTATTGTGGAATATGTCATGAGTGCCATAATTTAAATATACTATCCATTTAAATCATTAGTATATGGTTTATAGTGACTTGGTAGTTAATATATACTATTAAATTTAAGGCTTTATGAAAATCAGGTTTTGTGTTTTCTTTATGTGTTTAAATTCTGCTTCTAAAATGTATGGGCACAAGTTTTTTCCACTGGGGTGGGTTTAAAAAATAAATAAATAAATACTAAAGTAAAAGATAATTGAGAGACTAGCCATAAGTCAATTTATCTTTTTTCCTCCATCTGGAGCAAGTAATTTACAATACAAAAAAGCATCAGCACATCATGAGACAAGACACGAACTTAAATGGGAACACTTTATGCCTCAGTGGGAATGTACTGAATTTATAAGGGAGATACAGTAGGAAGTTATATTATACATATTCATAAATGGAATATTAGATTAGCAATCATGTATAAAGAACTATTTTACCGTGGATTTTGAATGTTATGATTTATTATGACTACGTATTGTACAAATGACAAAATTTGATTTCTGCTTCTCTTACAAATAACCAGGGAGAATACAAATTTCTGTTAAAACCAGCTCTAGCATCCCAGGTTTTTCCTTTCTTATTTTTTTCAGGCCTTTTTTAAATAACAGTCATTATCTTCTTACCACAATCGCAGTCCTATAGGATAGAGATCACCACTATAAAGGTTTGCTTAACTTTTTAATATTTTATTACAAAAGTAAGGCATGCTTCTTATTTAAGATTAAAAAAATTGTCTAATAGAATTTGGAGTAAAAGGTAAAAGTTTCCTTCATTTCCACATCTACCCATACTTTGACTATTGCCCCACAACCTACACACTCATACAGAAAATCTGGAATAAAACACACCAAACTGGTGAATGAGTGTGTGCGTAAATAGCCACACACATTTGCTTTTCTTTTGTTTTTAATACAATGAGCGTATGTTATACATTGTTGTGTTTTTTTTTTTTCCTTAAAAATAGAGTAAAACCATGCATGTGTTTCTATGTCACTATACAAAGATCTGCCTCCTTTTAAACGGCTATCTATTGTTTAGAAAATTTATGTAATTGGTCCCTTACTAGTGAATTTTTTTTTTTTCCAATTTTGCACTTCGGCAAGCAATGGTAAAATTTTTCACAGCACATCTGACTGTTCTGTTCATTACATTTTAAGAGGAACTACCTGGGCAAGGGCGTATACATTTTTACTTTGGCAAATAGTGTCATATTGCCCACCAAAGATGCTTAGCAATATGTGGGAGGTGGGAAGACCTCTCCTTTACCCTCTTATGTCAGTTGGCTCTGGGAGACCTGTGAATTAACTGACAATAGGATAGGAGGAAAAAAAAAAAAAAAAACCTTAAGTATTCATATGCCTGTGGAGCCTAAGAAAGTTTGAGGCTTATATACCTAACTTAATTGGAGAGAGAAAGCTGGCAGAAAGGGCTCCTGTGGGAAGAACAAATGGGTTTCTGGGGGAACAAACAGAAGATAAGGTTTGTGATGCTGTTTGTTTACACAGGTGCAAGTGGTCTTCTCCACTTTTGTTTTCCTTCATTCCATAAAACTCCCCCCAGAATGGATCTATGATAGCCTCACTTCCAGAAGCTTCTGCTTTTAGTGAAATGGGGGAACCTCCAAAAAGGCTTCTGAATGCATCTGTTGAATCTCAAAAGTCTTTAGTTTGCAATAATCTTTGTGCCAATTTTTGAGGTCTGAGTAGGTCCTCACTAATATATATTCCTACCTATATCAACTCTTATGCTTATCTATGCTTCCTGTGTTACCAGAGGATAGTAGCATATACTAAATTCTTTTCAGTGTTTAAAAGTTTAATAAGTTATTAGGCTTCAAAAAAATATTTGTTTTGAGTTTCCTTGGAGCATAAGCCTTATCTACAAATTGGAGTAAAATTATTTAAAGATGTAATTATTAAAGATACATTAAATCAGAACATCACATGGAGACTCCAACATATACTAACCATTCTATTATTTGATTAATTCTTACGGAAATTGGAGATCAGCCTGATCCTGGAATTTAATAAAATTGCCGTACTTCCTGTCAGCTTTGCTTTTCTCTCATTTCATATCTGGCACAAAATGATCAGACATTTTTCTGTCAACAAAAATGTAACAACTGCTATAAACACAAGCAAAAAAACAAACTTTTTATCACCATTGGAGGTAATTTGGGTACCAGCAACTCACTCCAGAAGTTCCCAAACACTGCACATTAAAATTGCCTGTGGCGCTATTAAAATAATATTCCCAGTTCTCCCTACACGCAATTGAATCCAAAAGTCTGGGCCCCAAACCAGAAATCAGTAGTCTTTAAAGACCCCTGGTGATTCTACTCTGCAGTTTGAGAACCACTGCCTTACTCATAATTAAATCAAATTTATTACTAGTGATCAAAGAGAAGAATTAAAAGTGTAGCCTCCCTGTCCTGTACAGATTTTATTTCAGGATAACCAAATAACCCTAGTCAGTACTAGCCATCTAAAGATTTCTAAAATATGCTAAAGGATTCCTGCTGATAAATGTAGAAAGAGCAATAAAGTTAGAAAAATCACCAATTTGTAGCCCTGAATCCTATCACTGATTCAAGCAAACGTTGGCAGTGTATGCAGAAACATCTATATTCTCAAGCCTAGCCTCACATTAGAATCACCTGAGAATCTTTTAGAACCTACTGCTGGCCCTCCCACTTCTACCCCAGGCCATTGCACCCAAGGTTGAGAATCCTTGCGTTAGTAGAAAGGAAGATGGAGAACTTGAAAATAGATCAGGCTGCCACCGCTTGAACTGGCTGATTGATCTGAGCAAATGTAAAAGTTATGATATGACATGATGTGAAGTACATGGCTCCATTCATAAAATAGTCTAACCACAAAAGTTTGGCCTGAAAGCTTTTAGCTCTAAATTTCTGCTTACAAGAAAAATCGAGGTTAGAGGAAGTGTAAGTGCCACCATGAGAAACCTATCAAACAAATTCATAGTGTGACACATACTATGAGTTTATTGCTATGGTTCCAGCAGTGAGCCAAAAAAAAAGATGAAAATGAGGGGATGGGAGAGCCTTATTATATTTACAATCACAGTCAGGTGCGATCAGTGAACCTTATTTCAGCCTGACTAGGACAAGCCACTGGAGAAAGACATTTCTGAGATGTTAGGAAAATTTTGAATGTGAACTCATATGGCATTATGGAATAATTGTGGTTTTATGAAGTCCTTATTTTATAGAGCTACATATGGAAGTATTTAGAGGTCTGATGATCCAATGTAAGGAGTCTGTTTTAAAATTCTGTAATAGAAAGGAAAAGAGTAAGTGGAGCATAGAAAGTGTAATTTTGTAATTATTAAAACGGGGTGGTTATATTTTCCACTATTTGTATATATGTTTGAAAAGCTTAATATTTTTATTTATTTATTTATTTATTGTCTTCTTTTAGGGCCACATCTGTGGCATATGGAAGTTCCTAAGCTAGGGATCAGATTGGAGCTGCAGCTACCACACCACAGCCACAGCAATGCCAGATCCAAGCCGTATCTGCAACCTACACCACTTCTTGCGGCAACACCAGATTCTTAACCCACTGAGTGAGGCCAGGGATCAAACTCACATCCTCATGGATACTAGACGGGCTCTTAACTTGCTGAGCCACAGTGGTAACTCCATTTAAAATTTTAGATAAAGGAGTTCCTGTTGTGACACAGTGGAAACGAATCTGACTAGGAACCATGAGGTTTCGGGTTCCATCCCTGGCCTTGCTCAGTGGGTTAAGGATCTGGCATTGCCATGAGCTGTGGTGTAGGTCGCAGGTGCGGCTCGGATCTGACATTGCTGTGGCCGTGGCATAAGTTGGCAACTGTAGCTCTGATTAGACCCCTAGCCTGGGAACCTCCATAGGCTGCAAGTGCGGCCCTAAAAAGACCAAAAAAAAAAAGATTTAGATACAAATTATTTAAACAAAGGGTTCAAAATATTGAGTTTAAAATTGTACGTCAGAGTGATACATATTAAAGCCACCAAACTGTGGACCATATTCTGAAGGCTAGTTTGGATATAAATGAAGCCAGCTATGAGATAATAGCATGCATGCTCCAGCCAGTAGGTGTTACTTAGAGTTTCCACATAGATGGGTTTTTGTTAAATGAATTCTTATTAAGCAAAATTACCTGATGTGCTGGGCATCAGCTTAGAACTCCACATTTATCACCATGTTTGTGCATGGGTGACAGTCACCAAATAAGAATATTAGCATTTTGCTTTAGCCAACACATATCTGAATGTACCTGAACCAGTTATTTGTGATGTATGAACACATCCCCCCGAAGCTTAAATAATATGTTAGTACTTTGTGTAAAAATCAAATATCCAGTTTTAGCCTCTAATTTTTATGTTTAATTCAAACATGTCAAATAAATAAATTTTCTCATGCTTTTAATGATATGTGCAGAAATATTCTATTAACTAGCTAAAATAAAATAGAAATTGTCAAGTCAGAAAGCTCTTTTTCCATTACCACCTCCACAATACACAGAGCCACAATTCCTCAGTTTACAGTTGTTACTCTGGGAAACATGAAAAAGGCTATTGTCTCTACCTACATGTTTCACTGTTATACCAAAGTTAGCCTGCATTTAGTTTGGTCATGATAGTCTTTAACTAAAAAGAGAATCCAGGAGAAAAGTATAGACAAACCTAGTTTCACAAGACCCATTCATTTCTTTTGATGGTACGTACGTATGGATTTTTTAAGGAAGAGGCCATTGCACCCAAGGTTGAGAATCCTTGCGTTAGTAGAAAGGAAGATGGAGAACTTCCATCTTACCAGAAGAAATTGTTTTCTTACCAGAAGAAATTGTCAGGTATCTCCCATCAAATATTTTCATTATATGTTTGGTAACATTTTTCCTTCAAAAGAATGAAATTTGTCTTTGAAAAAAAATGTCTCTTTCTAGGGCCGCACCCATGGCACATGGAGGTTCCCAGGCTAGGGGTCTAATCGGGGCTGTAGCTGCCAGCCTACGCCAGAGCCACAGCAACTTGGGATCCGAGCCGTGTCTGCAACCTACACCACAGCTCACGGCAACACCAGATTCTTAACCCACTGAGCAAGGCCAGGGATCGAACCCGCAACCTTATGGTTCCTAGTCGGATTCATTAACCACTGCACCACAACGGGAACTCCTGTTCAGTTTTACTCTTTAGGAAGCAAGAGCCCCATGGGCTTTTATGTACACAACTTATTAAACTCAGACACTTCGCATGTGTAATACATTTCTTTTCATCTTTGTACTTCTAAACTGATTTTTCTAGTTTTCCTTTGACAGATATAATACAGTATAAATTTTTATCGTAGGTGTAATACCTGTATTATAATTACTACCCAGTGTAAAAATACTTAATAAACACTCATCTTAATATGACTACTTGTGGAAATTGCTACTTTTTTCTAAAAATTATTTTGAAATCCCTGAACAGAATTTGAAATTTTAAAAAAATATATTTTTGCATAAGAGATCTCTCTGGTGACATACAAACCTAAAATATTTTTCAGATTTGTCATATAAAGCACTTTATGCCAGTTTATATAATATGAAGTTTGCTTAAATTATGAAATTCAAGTAGATAAGCTTTTACAGTGATTTCAAGGCAGACTCTTTTAAAAGGTTTAAAGTGCACTAGGAGGTCCTTGATTAATAGTGGTTTCTATTTTCTAAGGCTTTTTACACAGTGTTTTCTGGATGAGTAAAAATTTTTAGCGCCATTGTCTTATTAATATTTAAATAAGATTGTATAAGCATAAGACCTAAGAACTTAAATGTATTCACGAGTACCAGATTAGAAATAGTTTCAAGAAATAAGGTCTTCTACTTGTTCTCCTAAGTCTTTACTTCCATTAAAACCCAACTTTTAAAAGATGGCACATGTGGAGTTCCCTGGTGGCTCAGCAGGTTAAGGGTCTGGTTCATTCTCTGGCCCAGAAACTTCCACATGCCTCAGGCATGGCCAAGAAAATAAATGAAGGATAGTATATCTGTGTAGCAGTTTATACTTGGATCCACAGACTCCAAGTATCTGTAATATTCTTAAAATATTCTAAAAATCAGTTTTTTGATCCATCTGTATCTTCTGTAGATTAAAGGATGTTCTTTTTTTTTTTGTCTTTTTTAGGCCACACTTGCAGCATATTGAGGTTCCCAGGCTAGGGGTTGAATCAGAGCTGTAACTGCTGGCCTCTGCCACAGCCACAGCAACTCAGGATCCCAGACATGTCTGCAAACTACACCACTGAGCAATGCCAGGGATCGAACCTATGTCCTCATGGATGCTAGTCAGCATCATTTCCTCTGAGCCACAAGGGGAATTCCCTAAAGGCTGTTCTTATGCCTCATACGTTCATCTCCCTGTTTACATTTCCACTCTGAAACAGGATTTCCCAGTGTTGTCATGGCCTCCAATAATAAGATTACCTGCTGTAGAAATAAATTTTGTATATCGGGGAAGCTACTGAAGAAGACAAGTCCCTTGGGGACCATTTTCTAGGTCCCCTTCCAGAATTTGGCCAAGAACTTTACTTCTTAGCCAGTGAAGGCACTGCAGCAGCTCTGTGGAAAGTAGCCTCACTCCTGAGCCTGTGGTCCTCCAGGAAGTGAGAGTCCCATGTCCAGACACAAAGTTGAGTCCCCATAGGTCTAGATTTTCTACTCATATTTTTCACAGGGTTACTGCCAAGTCTGATAGGCTAACCTTAACTCATAGGCCAACATTGAAGAAATATGACATACTCACTTCCCTTAACTGTCAAACAGAGTATCATCTGCCTTAACATTTCATGCTATTACCATCCCAAGAGTCCTGCCAAAACTCACACTACACTACCTTTCATGTAAGGGTAAAAACCCTGAAACACGACAGCAACTCAGGACAAGGACAGTATAGCATAAGGTTATAGCATGCTGGTTGGTAAAAGACCAGTTATAGGGTTGTACCTACGAAAAATCTCCGTGTTGATCTCTAGGTTCTTGTTACCATGGTGATTTCATACACAGTGTAGACCTCTGTTATATAACATAAACAGATACATTGATTAACAAGCAGAGTCATTTTAATAATGTCCAGTTCTTTAAAGAGGCTTTAGAACTTTGCCCCTTTTTCATATTTTTCATTTTCATTTTCATTTTTTAATTTGTTTTTTATTTGCTTTTTTTATTTTTAAGCCTTAGACTTTTTACTGAGCGTATTTTTATGCATACTTGGTATTTATTTGGGAGGTATAGTGCAGAAAAGATAAAGTATAATGGGCAAGAAGGACCATGCTTCCAATAATCTCCCAGTCTTAAACACAGATGGAGATTATTTCATTTTATCTTGAAGCTTGTTCAAGTCCTATCTTTGTATGTATTCATTTTTTTGGAAGATGCTAATTTGATGTTTGAAAATGTCCTGTGATATATTTCTGGTGTCCCAGAAAACGTGTTTATGATTTTTTAAAAAGGTAATCCATATTCCTCAGTATACAGATTAAAGAAGTAGCATTCACGTTCTGTTTGCCGTTTTTACTCATAAATATGTCTCAGGTTCATGTTCTTATTGTGCTAAACCACATCATGCCAACTATTTGTAGTTTACAGCATTGATCAAGAAATGGCTAATCACATCCTATAAGTCTCCGGGTCTCTTTGATAAATTTGACTAGTATCTTCTTCCATTCCACATAGCAGATGTTATTTAAAAGATAATACACAGTTAATAAGTGTGACATACCATACTACAATAAGGAATATTTTATTTAAATGATCCTTTTGTTGATCGGAGGTATGGTGGCTGTGTATACATACATTTATATGTGTATGTAATTTGTGATTTACAAATATTCAAAGAAACAGTAAAACTTTTGAAAACAGTTTAATTTCTTTTTAATGATTTAGAAGAGATTTGAGTACCTTTTTGTCTTTGCAGATACACATTATCACTGGATTCCACTATAAGAGTAGAAAAATGACTGAAGATCTTATTCATAGTATAGAATTTGGTTATTTTACAGTTCATATTAAATAAATGTCTTTTACCAACTTCTTAAAATTTTTTTATATTTAAAGACAAAGCACAAAATATGTACCCTATACTCTAAACCTAGTTATTTAGATCTTCAAATTGAATTTGAGGGACATGGGAATTTAGTATTTTAGTGTTCTAGGTAACTTCTCAGTATCGTTCTATATTCCATTTTCTGAGGCATTGCATTTAAAAATATAAGAAATAGGAGTTCCCAGGTGGCCTAGTGGTTAAAAGATCCAGTGTTGTCACTGCTGTGTGGCGCACATTCAGTCCCTGGCTCAGGAACTTCTACATACTTTGGGCACAGCCAAAAAATATATATACATATGGAATAGATACTAATGTATTTTAAGGAGTTCCCATCATGGCTCAGTGGAAACGAATCTGACTAGGAACCATGAGGTTGCAGGTTCAATCCCTGGCATCGTCCAGCAGGTTAAGGATCTGGCATTGCCATGAGCTGTGGTGTGGGTCACAGATGTGACTCGGATCTGGCATTGCTGTGGCTCTGGCATAGGCCAGCAGCTGTAGCTCCAATTCGATGCCTAGAATGGGAACCTCCATATGCCATGAGTACCCCCCCCCAAAAAAGATACTAACATTTAGAAGGTAGTTGGGTAGATGATTTTATTACTTGGGAGTAATTTGTTAAGGGTTTTTTTTGTTTTGTTTTGTTTTATTTTATTTTTAAACAGTTATCTTGCTGTCTTGCTCTCTCTTTTTTTTTTTTTTTTTTTTTTTTTTTTTTTTTTTTTGTCTTTTTAGGGCTGAATCTGTGGCATATGGAAGTTCCCAGGCTAGGGGTGGAATTGGAACTGTAACTGCAGCCTACACCACAGCTCATGGCAATGCCGATCCTGAACCCACTAAGCAAGGCCAGGGATCAAACCCACATCCTCGTAACTACTAGTTGGGTTCATTATCACTGAGCCACAATGATAGGAATTCAAACAGTTTTTGTGGGATTTTTGGCCACACACATGCATGCAGAAGTTACCAGGCTAGGGACTTTTTGAGATACTAATTCTATTAACTTTTATTTTTAGGGTAACAGGTATGGAATAATGTATCTTAAAAAATTTATACTTGATCTGTGTAAGACTTTTTTCTCTTTTTTAATTAAAGTATAGTTGATACATAATATCATATTAGTTTTGAGATTTGACTTTTATGTACATTAGTGATTTGACTTTTATGTACATTACAAATTGATCATAATGAGTCTTGTAACCATCTGTCACTGCAATCATTGCTGTGTTGTTGATGATAGTCCCTATGCTGCACAGTACATCCCCATGACCCATGACCTAGACCTCTTAAGCCCTTTCACCAGTTTCTCCAACCATCCCGACTTTCCCCCCGACCGTTAGTTTTTTTCTCTGTATCTGTGAGTCTGTTTCTCTTTTGTTTTTTTTTTGTTTGTTTGTTTGTTTTTTGGATTTCAGTTAGCATGATAATTTCTAGGTCTATCCATGTTGTGGCAAATGGCTAAATTTCATTCTTTGCTATGGATGAGCAATATTCTTATGATGGAATACCACATCTATAGCCATTCGTCCATTGACAGACACTTAGGTAGCTTTCGTATCTTGGCTATTGTAAATAGTGGTGCAGTGAACATACAAGTACATGTATCTTCTCAATTAATGTTCTCATTTTCCTCAGATAAATATTCAGAAGTGGAATTGCTGGATCATATGGCAGTTCTGTTTTTAATACTGTTTTCCATCATGGCTGCACCAATTTACAGTCCCACTAACAGTGCGTGAGGATTTACTTTTCTCCACATTATTGCCAGTGTTTGATTTTTGTCTTTTTAAGGATAACCATTGTGATAGGTGTGAGGTGCTATCTCATTGTGGTTCTGATTTGTATTTCCTTCAGATTAGTGATGTTGAGCATCTTTTTGTATATCTGTTCATCATCTATATGTCCTCCTTATAAATATATCTGTTCAGGTCTTCTGCCCATTTTTTAATTGAATGACTTGTGTTTTGTTGTTGAGTTACAGGTTCTTTATACATTTTGAATATTAACCCATTAAAGGATATATCATTTTCAAATATCTTTTCCCACTCAGTAGGCTGCCTTTTCATTTTGTTGATGGTGCCCTTCACTGTAAAAAAGTTTTTTAGTTTGACATTGTCTCATTTGTTTATTTTTACTTTTGTTGTCTTTGCCTAGGGAGACAGATCCAAAAAAAGTATTACAAAGACTGATGTCAAAATGTGTACAGCCTAGGTTTTCTTCTAGGGCTTTATGGTTTCAGATCTTACATTTAAGTCTTTAATCCATTTTGAGTTTATTTTTGTATACTTTATTTTTAAAATTGACCCAGTTTCATTTTGTTGCAGGTAGTTGTCCAGTTTTCCTAGCACCATTTATGAAGTGACTACCTTTTCCCCACTGGCATTGGTTCCTTTGTAGTAAATTAATTGACCATATAAGAATGGGATTTTTTGGACTAATTTGACAGGAGAGATATTACCTTTCTTTTTTAATGTTTGGTAGAATTCACCTGTGAAGCCAGTCTAGGCCTGGGCTTTTGTTTGATGGGAGTTTTTTCCTTACTGATTTAATTTTACTACTAGTCATCAGTCTGATCAGATTTTCTATTTCTTCTTTAATTCAGTCTTGGAAGATTTTGTCTTTCTAGGAATTTATACATTTCTTCTAGATTGTCTCATTAGTTAGAGTGTAATTGTAATCATCTCTTATGATTCTTTGCATTTCTTTGATGTCAGTTGTAACTTCTCTTTTATTTCTGATTTTTATTTGAGTCCTCTCTCTGTTTTTCTTGGTGAGTCTATCCAAAGGCTTATCCATTTGTTTATCTTTCTAAAGGACCCCCTTTTAGTTTCATTGATCTTTTCTATTTTTTTCTTTTTAGATTCCATTTCATTTATTTCTCCTCTGATCTTTATTATTTCCTTCTTCCTACTAACTTTGAGTGTTCTTCTTTTTCCATTTCCTTTCAGTGTAAGCCTAGATTGTTTATTTGAGAATTTTCTTGTTTCCTGAGGTATAGTATCACTATAAACTTCCCTCTTAGAACTAATTTTGCCTAGTTTCATAGGTTTTGGGATATTGTATTTCCACTTTGGTTTGTCTCAAAGTATTTTTTTATTTCCTCTTTGACTTCTTCACTGACCCATTGGTTATTTAGTTGCATATTGTTTATTTAGCCTCTAGGTATTTGTGGTTTTTCTAGTTTTCTTGTAATTGATTTCTAGTTTCATACCACCATGGTCAGAAAAGATGCCTTTCAATCTTCTGCTTCTGCCCTGAGACTTGGAGCAAGTGAGTTTGTTTATGCACCCGTTATGGGCAGATTCTCCATTTCCCACAGCCCTCTGGATCTCCCAGACTTTTAAGTTTCGATGCCTTTCAAAAGGCACTTGTTACAGGGCTCATCTTCCTGGTGCAAATCCCTTTGGCTGAGAGCCTGACTTAGGACTTGGACCCCCCCCCCTTACTCCTAAGGGGTGACTTTCGTGGTTGTAATACCTCTCCCACTGGTGAGTTGCTGTATTAAGGGTGTGTGTTCTGATTAGACCGCATCTCCACCAACCTACTCATCTCAGTGTGGTCTTTTTCTTTATATCCTCAGTAGGAGAAAATCTGTTCTGTTGGTTCATTCTCATATCTAGTTGTTCTGTGTGTAATTGTAGTTTTGTGTGTCTGTAGGAGGAGATAAGCTCAGGATCTTCGAACTCTACCATCTTGATCCCACCAAGATTATTTTAAATAGCTTCTCTTAAAAAGAGTTCAAATGAGCACAGTTGCTTGCCACCTGGTTTGTGAGAAGTGGTACATGGGAGAGACAAATTGCTAAAGAGTAGATTTTTACAATGCCTCTTTCTCTTTTCTTATTTAATTAATATCTCCTAGTGGTTAAAAAAGGAGAGAGAAAGGCATACACAGAACCCTGTTGGTTTTGGTTTCCATGGTGATAATTTCTCAGATTCTAACACTGCATGCCACCTAGTGTTTCTAAGTCAAAGCTTTGATGTATTGGTATCCCAGGTTTTATCTTGTATGAAAGCCGAAGCTAGGAACGATCTAAACATATTTTTCTTTCTAAAAAGTGGCACATTTTTCCATGTAAGAGATGTCTTAATCCTACTAGAGGGGTACTTCCATATCTATATTTTGTTGCCATTTTGTGTATGGTTGGTTTTCCAGTGTTCCATTCCCGGGTGCAATGAAGGTGGATTGCTGCATAGCTCTGCCTTCACATCATCTCTTACTTAGCTTCTCCCAGGCATCCTATTCCCTGCAAAACTCTTCTAACCTAGCAAACTATATATTTTTACTTAGTTTCTAATAAAACTCCCTCAAGAATTCTTGTGTAAGAATGTTTAGAACTCTGGAAAGACAGAATACTTAGAAACAAAGCAAATTACTCTTCGGGATTTCTACCTGATAGAGACTTATCATGTTTAGTGTGTACCAGGGAAGCCATATACCATCTGTAATCTGTGATGAAATTCCAAACTTAGAAATTCAGAGCTGTCACAGAACTCTGCCACCTGGAAGTATAGTGTCAAATGATAAATATGAAGACAAGTTCATTAAAAAAAAAAAAACCTGTATTAAGAATGTCAGCAGATCTTTCTAGATGCTGGGAAACAAAACCTTGGATAGAATCTGACGTTAAATTAAAGGTTTTTGAATGCGGATTCCCAGTTCTCCTATAAACCTTGTATTCACTCTCCAAGCTAGCTTGATCAGCAATGCCTAAAAGTTTCACTTTACTTTACCTAGACAATTCTCATTGAACACAGTAAAGTAAAGCCACAGCACAATGCCAGGCATGAATCAGCACTCAGTAAAGACAAGCTGCTATTCTTACTGGAAATTTGTTTATTCGACAAATGTTTACTGGGCACCTCCTGAGTGCTATGCACCTATCCTAGGCACTGGGATACAACAGTAAGCAAACCAGACAAAAGTCCCTGCCTTCATTGAGCTTATATTCTAGTGGAGAGAGATGGTGATAAGTGCTATAAAGAAAGGACAAGCTGGCCTCCTGTGGTAAGTGGATACTGCTTAGATATTACTTCCTGTAGGAAATTTTTTCTAAGCTCCTTACCCCTGGACAGTAGCACACACACACACTCTCTCTCTCTCCCTCCCTCCTTTTCTCTCTTTCTCACTCACTCTTTCTGGAGCTGCATTCTTAGAGCCTAGCATATATTAGGGCCTTAATAAATAGTTAAAGGAAGAAAGTCAGAAAGGAAAGAAAATTTAGGACATTGAAATCCTTAGGATTATGTTAAATTCAGAATGTGATAAAGATTTATTTTAAATCTATAAAGTGAGAGAGAAGCTACATTCCTGGAAAAAAAAAAAAATGTTTGCTAGCAACATGAGGGTTAAATTTGATGGGGGAGAAAAAAAAGACTTGTCATGAAGATAATCAGAACATGGTCAAATATATTTTAAGATACTAGAGAAAAGAAGACATATTTGAATGGAACTGGGGAAAGGCAGTATAATCTATACCACCTAAATTTAACACATAAAAAAAGAAGTTGGAAGAGGGTAGGCAAAGATAAATTGTTTTGTTTTGTTTTGTGTTTTTAAGTTCAAGATGGCAAAATGATATAGTTGAAAATAAAACAAGATAATGGGAGAGACAGATTTGATGAGAAAAAAACAATAATGAGGTTAGATTTGTCTATTTTCATTTGGAAAAAGACTAAAGGAATAAAATAAGCAAATGAGTAAGAAATTAAAGTCTCCATTGTTGGCAAACTGAAAATTCAGTACATAGTTCCATTGATTTTAGATGACATGAAATATGACATAAAAAGCTAGCCTTCCCTTCAGAAGTTTTATCACCAAGCTCAATAATATGAACTCCTGCAAGTTTTCATTTCAAAAGTTTGAGATATGGAAGATCTTTAAAAAAAAAAAAAAAAAATAGCTACTATTTTTCACCCAGAGTCTGTTAATCCTGTTGGAAGAAGCCACCTATGAAGTGAGTTTTCCACGGGGGAACAAAATCAGTTTTCAGGTTTTAATTTAATGTAATATGTAACTTAATTTATGGCTCATAGTCACGATGAAAACATTCATGAAATTTAACAAAAAATATTAATAAACTGAGTATATGGAGCACTTTCATATAGAAAAGAGTCAAAATGAGGAGTTCCTGTCGTGGCGCAGTGGAAACAAATCTGACTAGGAACCATGAGGTTGTGGGTTCAATCCCTGGCCTTGTTCAGTGGGTTAAGGCGTTGCTGTGGCTCCAAAATAGGCTGGTAGCTACAGTTCTGATTAGACCCCTAGCCTGGGAACCTCCACATACTGCCAGTGTAGCCCTAAAAGGAGAAAAAGACAAAAAAAAAAGAAAAGAGTCAAAATGATTGTGCCGTTCAAAGTGAAAATTGTCTTGTGTTAACTTATATGAAATCTTGAGGTAACAGTCTTATATTAAGATTATGCAAATAAAAAAAAAGATTATGCAATATTACTGACAAATATTTGAACCTTTTTAAGCAAGTATTTATGTAACATTATTGTTCATTTTAACTAATCAAACTTATCTTCTTGCAGATGTGCCAAACACTGGTGTAAACAAACCTAGGGTTTCTGACACTGTCCATCCCAACAACTATCTCATCAGGACAGAGCCAGAACAAGGGACCCTCTATTCACCAGAACAGACATCTCTCCATGAAAGTGAGGGTCTGTTGTATTATCTTTTAAGTATTAGATGTGCTTTTAATATTTCTTTTTTGAAAATGAGCACCTGGAGTATAAAATGAAAATATTTCCTTCTGGTTTCATTCCTGCAGGATCATTGGGTAACTCAAGAAGTTCAACACAAATGAATTCTTATTCCGACAGTGGATACCAGGAAGCAGGGAGTTTCCACAACAGTCAGAATTTGAGTAAGACAGATAATAGACCACAACATTCATTCATAGGATCAACTAATAACCACCTGGTGAGGAATTCAAGAGCTGAAGGACAAACACTGGTTCAGGTAAGCCAAACACATCAAGATCCTTGTCAAGAAACAACCTCCTAATTGAATATCTACTATAAGTATTATTAAAAGTAAAGCCAATACAATTTTGAAGTTATGAAATAAAGTAGCAAAATCATTTTACACTGTGAGTCTACAATGTTAAGGCATGAAACCTTAAAATATATTAGTTCCTACTATTGAATCCTGATCAATTCAAGACATAGGATAATAATTTTTCTGGAAGCAGCAAGTTTGGCATGAGGGGAATAGTCTAGGGAGAATATGAGAGAGCTAGGTGGAATGTTCTAGTCCCTGAGGGTTATGAATTCCTGAAAATACTAGAGCTAAAATATTCTATAAAGAGTCCTAGAGAGCAGAGCACTATTCCCACACTTGCAAAACTCAACTTGGCCATTTCTAACCAAAGTTTTTGTCTTCATCTTCAGAATTGTTCTCTGAAAACACTCTTCTTTCCTTTGCTAGAACATAGATGAAATATGTTCAATGTGTACAATAGCTATGGAAAGCTATTGTATGGAAGCATAACCTTTCTGTTAAGTTTGGGGTTTCTTACTTGATGTGATAGTCACTAGTAATAATAATAATGCATATGCATTTATAAAAACTCTTGAGCTCTGCATTCACTGCTGCTTTATTCCCATCAATCCTCCAGCATACACCAGAATTAATAGAAGTGCTACGAGTCCCAACTAGCAGTAACCAGTGAGGATGACTGTCTGTCCAAGTACCCTAGCGATTTCTCTGGAGCAGAAAAGTGGCAAGATGATCAAAAAAATTAGGCAAACACTAAGCTTCTCTTAGTACAATATAGGAAGCCCTGAAGGTACACACAGCAGTGGGCCAGGATTCCCAGTGCCAAAGGAGAAACACAGTATAACTTTGGCCCAACAGTTTAAGGGAAATTTTTAAGCATTAAGAAGCGTTTCTGTATTAAAGCAAATGCAAATATGATACATGAGTTCTTAAGCTAAGATAGGAAATCCTGTACCCCTAGCAAACTACTTCTAGCTGTACCACGCCCCACCACCTCCCCTACTTCCACCACCTCCCCTACTTCCACTATCCCACCCCAGCACCACTGTTCCTCAGAGGTACATTTACTCTTCTGATGGAAGAGTTCGGGAAGCTTTGGACTAAGTCCTTACAGGAGTTCATGTGCTTAGGTGAATTTTCTGCATCAGCAGGTCTAAAGTCACGTTTCTGAATACTAATTAACTATAGAGATTATCCATTTTGTCCCTAAAAATGGTCATGTTACCTTTTTATTTAATTTTTTTTTTACTTACAGCAAGATGATTTTGTTCCTGGAGCTGAAGATTGCAAGAGGGTCTTTAAAACTGCTTTTGCAATAAAACTGCTTTTGCATATAGTCTTGGCATCACAATTTCTAAGTATCTGGGCCAAGTGTCATCCCATTTTTGATAGTAAACAGCTAATATGTGGAATTTTTTAAAAATCACCTTTTGCACTATTAGTAAACCCCAAAAGCAGTTCTTTTTCCAATGGTCTACTAATTTTTATACCCCCTCTTTCTTGTTGTGTATTTACAGTCCCCTCCCCAGATCTCCACAGCTATTGCCTTCCCAGAATTGTTGAGTTTGAGCACACAAGTGGTCTTAGAGCAGGTGTTTCAGCCAGCCAGCTGCTTCTGACACCTGGACACAAAGAGAGTCCTTAAGTTATCCCTGTTTCTTCCTTTCTTACCCCGGCTAAAAGTGGGGTTGATGACACCTGTACTGTAGCAGTCACTGGGGAGATACCAAGCCACCCAGTCCTAGAGTCCATGTCCCTGCCTGGTCCCATCAGACCAGTGCCCCAGTCCAGCCACCATTCATTATTCTGCTGCATCAAGGAAAGGATCTGAGACTCAGTCTGGAAGAGTCTACAGATTCAAAAAAGGACCAGTCATGGCAGAAATGTTCTTCATTTCCCAGTATGGTCTTTTCCAGCTGGCTAGGCCAAGAACCCAGCCGAGATTTTGAGCATTCCTTTTGCTGGAACAAATTTGAGGGCACCTTGACATGCGTCTCTTTAAATCCACCAGCTAAAATTAAAAGCTTATAAATCAAAGGATGTAGAAACGGCTGAAATCACTAGCAGCCACACTTGAGCTAAAAGAAGAGACAGATTGGCTAAAGCGCCTGTGCACCCAAGTTGTCCCTTGAGAGTAAATTGACAGAGAAGAGTACTGCACCCCAGGCCCTATCCAAACATTCAGTTACTCCACTTTGAAAGAGTACATTCCTTTTGTTAATGGGGGCCAATCCATGAAGACAGTTCTAAAGACAATTATAGATACTCCTCTCACTATATTTAGATTAACGTATTGAAAACATTTTTTGTTTGTTTGTTTTACACAAATGCATTATCTTCGCCAAACTTTAACTCACAGGCACCACATAAGTATACTGCTCCAGTGACCCTTCACACTTGCAATACAACATATTGTGTGTTGTGGAGAATGAATAGGCAGAGGGTTAAAAAATGTAAAGACAAACGTAAAAGGAATGTTAACTGTCTTTAGATCTCTCTTTACTGGTTGGTTTTAGTATGCCGAAGGGAGAACGTAAGGGTTTAATCACCAAAAAAAAAAAGAATAAGGAAAAATTAAGATCCAGCTCTAAAGCATAGAAAGGAAAAGAAACTTAGAAGCCTAAACTAAATAGTGAGTGCACATTCTGTAGTGAGCTGTGTGCATTTTTTTCTGTAATGACAATGGAGACAAAACCCTGGATAAACCCATTCTCTTTTTTCCCCCTTTCATCAGCCATCAGTAGCCAATCGGGCCATGAGAAGAGTTAGTTCAGTTCCATCTAGAGCACAGTCTCCTTCTTATGTTATCAGCACAGGCGTGTCTCCTTCAAGGGGGTCACTGAGAACTTCTCTGGGTGGTGGCTTTGGCTCTCCATCAGTGACCGACTCCCGACCACTGAACCCCAGTGCGTACTCCTCCACCACGCTACCTGCTCAGCGGGCAGCCTCTCCGTACTCTGCACAGAGACCCGCCTCCCCATCAGCTGTACGTCGGATTGGGTCAGTCACCTCCCGGCAGACCTCCAACCCCAACGGACCAACCCCTCAGTACCAAACCACCACCAGAGTGGGGTCCCCGCTGACCCTTACGGATGCACAGACTCGAGTAGCTTCCCCATCCCAAGGCCAGGTGGGGTCATCATCCCCCAAACGCTCAGGGATGACCGCCGTACCACAGCATCTGGGACCTTCCCTGCAGAGGACTGTTCATGACATGGAACAATTCGGACAGCAGCAGTATGACATTTACGAGAGGATGGTTCCACCTCGGCCAGACAGCCTGACAGGTGAGTACAAGGTGACAGCACTGCACACAGCCCAGTGGGGAAATCTTCTGTGAGGCCTCTCTGAAATAGAAAAGGCTTCCACATCGCCGTAATGTGGGAAAAGCTTATATTTTTATCTCAGAATTTATACTGCAGACCTTAGGCTGACTTGTCTTTCAGACTTTCTAATTTTTAATGCATCTAATTATATATACATATATATTTATTTATATCATCAGACTTCTTTTACAATGAATATATGTACCCCTTCCCCTATAATATTAGGATATACAAGGTACTTTTTTTTTTTGCATTTTAGAAGAATTGGTTGGAGTTGTAAACTGTTTGTTGAAGTTTTTCATAGTGAAATATTTCTCACTAGCTAGGCCTACCCATACCCAAACCAATAAGTTATGTTAAAAGGTGTCGTCAGAATGCCTGTTCAAGGAGTTCCCATTATGGCTCAGTGAAAATGAATCTGATTAGTATCCATGAGGACACAGATTTGATCCCTGGCCTCACTCAGTGGGTTAAGGATCCGGCCTTGCCATGAGCTGTGGTGTAGGTCGCAGATGCAGCTGAGATCTGGTGTTGCTGTGGTTGTGGCGTGGGCCAACGGCTGTAACTCCTCAACCCCTAGCCTGGGACCCTCCATGTGCCACAAGTGCAGTCCTAAAAAGACCCCCCCAAAAAAGAAGAAGAAGAATGTCTGTTCAAATTTTTTTTTTTTTTTTTTTTTTAGAAGTTCACATTGTGGCTGAGTGGGTTACAAACTTGACTAGTGTCCATAGTAAGGATGCAATTTTGATTCCTGCCCTTGCTCAGTGAATCAAGGATTCAGCATTGCGTGAGCTGTGGTGTAGGTCATAGACATGGCTTGAATCTTATGTTGCTGTGGCTGTGGTGGAGGCTGGCAGCTGCAGCTCCAATTCAACCCCTAAACCAGGCACTTCCATTTTCTTCAGGTGCAACCCTCAAAGGAAAAAAAAAAAAAATGTTTTTTTAAATGCCTTAATAGTGCAGACTAAAATGTGGATTTCCTTACCTACTGCCTTGATTTTTAGCATCCTGATGGGAAACGCACCAAGTTCTTACAGTTTATCTTCGTATGTCACTTGGATTAAATTAGAAAAACATCAACCATGTTGCTGATATTACAGACACTTCTGAGTTTTTTCATGATGGATTTCCCACATACTGTATAGACTTTGTTATTTTAATTCAAATGAAACTCATCTTAAGTGTTTAAATGCTATTTTAAAAGTAACATGTATACAATGGTTAAAATTAAAACTCTGCAGGAAAATATAAAATGAGAGGTGAAAGTCTCACCTTCCTCTTAACTCTCACCCAACCCCACTCCCCAGTGTATGTATCTTCCAGAATGTTTGATTACATATATAGATATATATGTTACAAACTGATGTACATGCATTTTTTTAATGCTGTTGCTTTTATATATATCTTCTAGACCTTGTTCTTTTTTAAAAATATGTCTGAAAGTTCTCAAGGGATGCCCAGGACCCTATTTTATAGATGTAGCATAATTTCTTTAATCACTTCTATTAATAGACTTTTAGGTTGTTTCTTATTTTTAGCTCTTAGAGACAGTGATACAATATATATCATTCTTCCTGCTTGTTTGCACATGGGTACTAAGACAACTGTGCGGTTCATTTCTGGACGTACAATTGCTGGATCAAAATATGTGTGTATATTTTCCTAAAGAAATTCTGTCAAATGGCCCCCAGGAAGGTTTTATAGATTTCTGTTTCCCCCAGCCTGTTTCCTAGACCTTCACCAGCCCTGCATATTGTCAAAGTGTTTCATCTCTGCCAGTCTGGCACTTAAAAAGCTGTACCTCATTGTTTTAAGTTGCCTGTGTTGAGTTGATTGAGGTCGATGATTTCATATGTTTATCAGCCGTTCTATTGCTTTTCTGTAAACCACAAGTTTGGGATTTTTGTCCATTTTTATAATTTGTAAACATTTTTTTATACTTGAAATAAATTAGCCCTTTATAATATACTTTTCAAGGGTTTTTTTGTTTTGTAATTTGTTTTCCAACTTTTTTTTTGGTATTTCTTATTTATAGAAGTTTTTGATACTTTTGTGTGATAAAATTATTATCCTTTCCTTATGGCTTCTAAGAAAGGTAAAGCCATTTTGAGGTTTTCTAATTGAATGCTTTTGCTCAGAGAATTAATATTGAACCTGATTTTGAGTTAAAGGAAATTCCTAGTGGAGAAACCACTTCTTTTTTATTCAGCCATCAGAAAGGTGTCCTTGGCTTAGATATTTTCTGTGTGCCTCTGAAACGTATGCAGCAGAGTCAGGTAGGAATCATTTATGACATTCTGCCGCTGAAGGAAACCTTAAGAGATAAATACTTCACAAGATTTCTCTTCCCCCATTCGCACCCCCCTTGTGTATGTACAACATCTATGCAGAAATCTATTTTTGTAGTAGAGTGAAAAGGAAGCCCAGGAAAGAAAGTGAGCACATAAAGAACTGTCTCCATGTTTAACCCTGAGGGCTAATCTCCTTTGGCTTAAAAAGCCTGCTTCTCTGGCAGTGCAGATGATTAGACTTTGTTTCAGGGGGGAAAAAATTATACCTAGCCTATTACAGATTTTTTTTTCTTCCAGAATACGACAGTCTTCAAAAGAATCAAAGGCTTTCTTAGAAGTATTCTAGGGAGGCTTTGTTTGCCATCATCTATCTACCTGAATGTGGATTCTAATTTACAAATATCTTTTATTCTTATTTCAGAAAGTGCTTGTCATCATATTTGCCATGGTTCTTGATTTCAAGGGATTAATAAATAACCTGCTAATTGATAAGCCTAAAGCAGTATTTTTTAATAGATTCAGACACTTGGATATTTGGTGATCATAATTTCAACAATGATGTTAAGTGTGTATAAATTACTTCCTACAGCAGAAAAATATGTCTGCCCTAAAACATTCATTTCAGTATAATCATAGCATATCAAGACAAGTTTTGAGAATAAAAAGAATTTGTACTTGGAAGATAAATTTATGTTTGTGTTCACTACCTTGAAATATAAAGGTTTTAAATCACAAGGAATACATCATTGCAATAAGTAAACTAATATGTATCTGTGGAATTGCAAATAGAAATGATTGGTTGGACAAATAACATTGTGTAATATCAGTATTTTCCATTTATTTGGAGGGGTAAGGTCATTAAAAATCTGTGGAAATACTTCTGGAAAGATTATTTCCCATTATAGTGTATCACCTAAAGTAATTTCATCTCGCTAATAATCCTATAACAAGTGAATGTTTAGTGGATATTTTTTATAGTTCTAAGTGGTAAAAAGCTCATTTTGTTACTTTTCTTATGAAGTTATAGTACATGTTTACAAAAGTTTTCATATAACATGGATTCCAGGAAAGACTCCAGCCAAATCCTTGCACAGGGGACTATCACATTGTGGATGGGACAGAATGCTTTGGTCTCATTTCACATCACAGTGAGGGTGGGCCACAGGGCTTAGCTTGCCTCTGCCCCAGTGTGAGTTATCTTCAGAGTCTAACAGTGTTCTTGGCTCTTCTGAGTGTTAAAAATAACCATCTCATACTGGTAAGATTACCAAGGACTAGGTATGTCTACCCGCCCACTTTATGTCACCATTAACAAAAACAATGCCTGCGCTTTTGTTCAGGGTACTCACGGGCTGTATAAAGAAATGGGGTTCATACTGTGCTAAAAATGAGAAATCTGCCAGTGAATAAAAAGCCAAAATCCTCAAATAAGAACTTGACGATAGCAATTAAAAATGTCTTTAGGAGTTCCCGTCATGGCGCAGTGGTTAACGAATCCGACTAGGAACCATGAGGTTGCGGGTTCGGTCCCTGCCCTTGCTCAGTGGGTTAACGATCTGGCGTTGCCGTGAGCTGTGGTGTAGGTTGCAGACGCGGCTCGGATCCCGCGTTGCTGTGGCTCTGGCGTAGGCCGGTGGCTACAGCTCCGATTCAACCCCTAGCCTGGGAATCTCCATATGCCGCCGGAGCGGCCCAAGAAATAGCAACAACAACAACAACAACAATAACAACAACAACAACAACAAAGACAAAAGACAAAAAAAAAAAAAAAATGTTGTCTTTAGAGTTATGTGGGCTTCTGTGGCCCTGGTAAGCTTACCTCCCTCTGTAACCTAAAGTTTGTGGAGGGCTCAGGCCAGTTCAGGGTTTCTCACACCACGTCCCATTGGTCCTTGAGAAGTAGCTTTGTCCAGTGTCAGCTATATGGTGACAGAACACAGCCCTCCCAGGAGGTGGCTCCCTGATGGGGATGGATCACATTTCCTTTAGGACTCTATTTTCTTGATTTTGAAATGTGAAAATTTGGCCGAGTAATCTCCCAATTACAAGATTGCTATAAACCTGTGATCTTCATTTTTAGCAAGTGGGGAGCCAGTAGTCAAAACCCACATTTATTTATTTAATTCCTTTCCAGGTCACATTGCTGTCCAGGGTGGGCAATAATCATTGATTTCAGAAGCTTTATGTATGAACTTTCTTGCCACTCCTCACTAAGCAACATATAATTATCACTCACATTCAGGTCCATTTATTTTTAGCTATGATATGATTAACCTGGCTAACAGGATGTGAACAATTGTATCTTTTTTTAAATTGGTTACTCTGTTGATTATTTGCAGTCTTTTAAAAAGCAAATATATGCTGCCTGATTTCAGATAGGTTTGTGCTTTCTTTTGCTCATATCTGGAATGTGACCTTAATTGATACTCCTACCAAGCGACGTTTTACTTACTAATGATGACAAATCACAAATTTCTGAGCATCACAATATAGAATATATTAATTCACTTTTTTAAAGAACATAAAATATTTGGGTTTGAAATCTGCATTAGTTATTAACAATTTGAATGGAAACGTATTTGAAATGATTTACTGTTCTTAATATACTAACTTTGTACTTTTCCTTTACACTAGAAAGAAGGTAAACAAGAATCCGGTATGTGGGTGCCTGCAATAACAACTGTTTTAGTGTTTTGTTTTAATTGCAATAGCAAATAATAAACTAATACCTTGTAAATCTTATTAGTTCACTGATGCTATTTTAAATTTCATAACCTAAAATTTCATGTGTTCTTATAAAATTCATGGATGAATAAGTTGAGACAAAGTTCAGAACAGCCCTTGAATATCAACCTTTCTTAAGAACTATTATGTAGGCATTGTCTTAGGTATTAGAAGTTAAAGCCATAAGGGACATGATTTCATTCTGGTTTTGGTCACCCTCATAAAATTGTTTACAGTTGGGAGATAAATTTCAAAGTGTCAAACCATCTAATAATTTCATGTATTTTTTTTAAATTTACTTTCATCTTGCTGCCAAGAGAAAGTTTTATTTTTTTAATGTATCTGGTGTCCTGTTGTTATCTGGCATACCTCTTTTGCAAAACTCACTAGGTTTGGTGTTTAGACTCAGTGTTTGGTCCTATTGATTAGGAGTTATTCTTTTAACCTCACCACAGTTTTTTAAGTTTCTTAATAATGGAATTTTCCTGCCTCTAGGCTTACGGAGCTCCTATGCTAGTCAGCACAGCCAGCTTGGACAAGACCTGCGTTCAGCTGTGTCTCCTGACGTGCACATCACTCCTATATATGAGGGGAGGACCTACTACAGCCCAGTGTACCGCAGCCCAAACCACGGAACCGTGGAGCTCCAGGGATCACAGACGGCGCTGTACCGCACGGGATCAGGTGGGCGTCAGCTCAGTTTCACTGGTTTCCCAATTTCACAGGCCCAGAAGAAGGATTTTACTGAGATTGGGTTTCCTATTAGAATGAACTCACATTGCCCATTTGGTTGTCAGATGAGCAGCTATGAAAGTAGATCAACCAGTAGTAAAACAGAAGTTCATGTAGTACGTGTTTATAGGTGATAAATTTTTACCTTAGTTTGATCTAATCAATGAACATAGTGATTGTAATTTAATTCACAAATAAGTTTTTTAGAGCTATAAATCTGACTCCTTGTGTTGGAAATAAAACAGATGTAGAAAGGAAAGCCTTTTTTGGAATATTTCTTTGTAATTTTTGTTGCCTCGCACAAATACATGCCTTAGCTTTGATTTAGCATGTCTGTAGGCTATGTGTATTTGACATTACTTTTTTTTCAGATACTGAATTTCCTCTGAATGCTTAAATGGTAGAATGTGAAATAAATGTTCCTTATGATGGACTCAGTCTGGGACAGAGTACCTTTACGGTGGTTATAAAAATAGGGAGCTAGTGCATTGCATCCTTACACCCCCAACCTCACATTTGTGCCACACCATAGTGACTGATAAAGCAGAAGTTGTAGCCTGTGGCCATGTGAGCTGCCAGGTTGTGCTACGCTGGCTCATGAAGTTTTAAGAGGTCCCTTATTTAAAAGAAAAATAAAAAGGAGTTCCCACTGTGGCACAACAGAAACAAATCTGACTAGTGTCCTTAAGGATGTGGGTTCGATCCCTGGCCTCACTCAGTGGGTTGGGGATCCAGCATTGCCATGAGCTATGGTGTAGGTTGCAGATGTGGCTCAGATCCCACATTGCTGTGGCTGTAGCGTAGGCCGGCAGCTGTAGCTCCAGTTCGACTCCTAGCCTGGGAACTTCTATATGCCGTGGGTGTGGCCCTAAAAAAAAAAAAAAGAAAAAAAGAGTACAGATTTATTAAAATGCCCATAAGTAAATTCCAGGTAGCAGTGATAATGCCCTAAAGGCACAGCTCTTGGAACTATGCCTTACAGAATACCACTAGGGAGAAGACTGGATTTGAACTGGTTCTTTGCCAAAAACATAGTTTAGTCCACTGTGGTATTTTTCTTGTAATAGACTGTACCAATTTTTAATAGATGTTAATGAGGAAATAATTCACTCATTATGTTCTATAAATTGAAAATTTTCTTTTTTATTATTAAGAAATAGTGTTACTAAAATACGTTATTTACAGAAAGAATATGCAGTAATTGGAAAGATAGCTACTGCAATGATTCAGAAAGCAATGTTAAATACAGTGTATAGTACTTTATACATAGCACCACACAATAATTTTAGGGAGTAGCTTTAGAAGAATTTGGTATATTAGTCTTCTTGTGAAGTATATTTTCCAATGTTATCAAAATCCACAGGTCTATAAGTAAAATGTTTATCAAAAATAACTTGTATTTCCTAAGTGTCCAAAGTTTTATGGTTTCAATTAGCTATGACTTCGAATAAGTATTTTACTTGTTTATTGCTAAATGAAGTTATGAAATTTTGCTATTTATTTGTAAGATTAGTTTAATTCTTTCTCCACATTTCACTTACAGTTTTGTTACTGAGTCTTAAACATCTTAAGATCTACTATGTAAGCAGATTTATAGTTTTATTTGTACTCTTTCCTGCTAATAAAATTCACATGGATATTGTTTGTGTATGTTAAAAACTTCAGTGCCTTTTTTTAGCACCCCTGATCTGTAAATTGGATTGGTAAAATCTAAAAGTAAGCAACTTATATAATTGTTAAAAACTATAATCCTTAAAATTAAAAATATTTTGACTTTGAAAAGTATCGCCTTGTGTAGAACATACTAATCTTTTTTAAAATGTTGACTTTCTGGTAGGTGTTGGAAATCTGCAAAGGACATCCAGCCAACGAAGTACCCTTACATACCAAAGAAATAATTACGCTCTGAACACAACAGCTACCTATGCGGAGCCCTATAGGCCGATACAGTACCGAGTGCAAGAGTGCAATTATAACAGGCTTCAGCATGCAACGCCGGCAGATGATGGCACCACGAGATCCCCATCAATAGACAGCATTCAGAAAGACCCCAGGCAAGTACTGGTCGTGAGTCAACAGAAAGCTACCACATCTCAGGAGCCAACCAGTGCCTTCATTCTGACATTTCAAGTTGCCGTGTCTATTAAAATATCAGGAGTTCCATATCTCTAATGTTTCCATTTGCTTTCCAACTTTATAGGTCATTGAGGTTAAGTTCATTTTAAAAATAGATTCCTTCTTTCAGTGTTTTAATAGTAGGAGAATGCATAGGTCTGTGTGAGTATCTGCATCATCCATCATTAAAATACTTCACTAAGGCAACTATCTAGGATATGGGATAGCCTCTTAGTCTGAATTACACAGAAGATTTTAAAGGATCATTTTATGCCTTTTCCTTTATCCTGACTTCCTAGACGATGGCTTCAGAAAATGCATATGATTGTTGTGAACTGGGAAAGACCAGTGTCATGTATGTTTTGAAATGTATTGATCAATATTGTGTTGTGCCTTCATCAACTAGGTCCTTTGAAAAGCTTTCTGCTATTTAGGGAGTTCCCGTCGTGGCGCAGTGGTTAACGAATCCGACTAGGAACCATGAGGTTGCGGGTTCGATCCCTGCCCTTGCTCAGTGGGTTAACGATCCGGCGTTGCCGTGAGCTGTGGTGTAGGTTGCAGACGCGGCTTGGATCCCGCGTTGCTGTGGCTCTGGCGTAGGCCGGTGGCTACAGCTCCGATTCAACCCCTAGCCTGGGAACCTCCATATGCCGTGGGAGTGGCCCAAGAAATAGCAACAACAACAACAACAAAAAAAGACAAAAGACAAAAAAAAAGAAAAGCTTTCTGCTATTTAAAGGAAAATTGTTTTTAATAAATTCTCATATCTCAAAAGCAAAAATATTTGGCAAGTAATAGATGTTTCCTCCTTTTAATTTTAAAATGTAAAAAACATGTTTTATTAAGATAAGTATGAGTCATTTAGTACTTGATTGATTTTTTGAAAAACTGGCTTCATCTTTAATGAAAGCCATTTAAAATATTCAGGAAATAAAGATATTTAAAAACTGCAAGAGAATTTTAACTTCTGAAAGAGTGAAATTATTGCTAAATTTCAAGCAGCTTGAGTGTTATTTTAAGGCATGTAATAGCAAGATTTCATTCATTCTTCACCCACAAGTTGTTTCACTGAAAAATTATTGTAATTGTCGATTCATTTATAGCAACCTATCAACTTATTCTAATGAATGTGAATAAAAAACATGAGTAAGGTTTTGGTTATTAAAACAAAATTACCTAAAGTAGTTTTGAGTTAAGTGGGATGCCCCCTGCTTCACTAAAACCACTCCACCTATTCACTCGTTTGCCTAAAATTCTTTATAGCTTATACATACATTTGGTTCTGCTGCTTCTGTTTTTCACCCTTCTGTCATTTTAAGGATTTTTTTTTAATTGTCTGATAGCACCTCTGGTATCATTAAATCAAAAATATTTTCACACGATTTTACTTTTGAATGTCCTCAAAAGAACAAAAGACGAGGGCATCCTCATAGATGCAAAAATTCTCAAAAGAGAATTCTAGGTAATTTAGACCACACCTCGGCTGAACCTGAAGAGAATAGAACAGCTACCCAGAAAAGCACTGATTAGAGCTTTGAGTTTGGTAAGCATTCCTAAAGATTTTAGTTTTAAACTCTGATATCAGCTGATTCACTATACACAAGGATTTCATGTCTGATAATTTACTTCAGGTATTCATAGTTTGATAATTTCATAGTCTAATGCATAAAACTGTTATGTGAAAGTTTACTCATATTACATTTTGTAAGATGAATAAATGATTATAATAATAGGTACATTTATTCTGGTTGAAACGAATCCAGATGAATTTGTGGTTTGACTATTCAAATCAAAGTAAAAACTCATGACAATTATTACTTAATTCTTATTTTTAAAAATAGAAACTTTAATATTTTTATTCACTTCTAAACCTGGTTTCTTTGTCTTCAGTGCTACATTATAATTAGCCTGAAAATTTCCCTGTAAGACCAAAGAAGTTGTTGATGTTTTCTACATAAAAGGATGTGTGTTTTTTAATAGTTGCCTAGTTTGGAAGCAAAATTTATTAGTAGTACAGATAATTCATTTGAAGAGAGTAACAAAGTGTTTCCTATGGAAAGTGACAGTGATTGAAAGAATGACTGTATTCGTGGTGTTCTTTTTGAGCAGGGCTTCAGCTGTGATGGCCAAGGGAATAATTTCATTTATCATCCCCTTGACCTTTTTGTTGTTGTTAAATGTTTCACTTCTACACACATTATAAAACCCATAATATATATAGTATTATCATTTTTACTGTAAATAGTTGTCTTTTAAAGAAATTAAGTTAATTTTTTAAAAGATAGTCTTTTTTTTTTTTTTTTAGGGCCATACCCGCAGCACATGGAGGTTCTCAGCCTAGGGGTCCATTCAGAGCTGTAGTTGCTAGCCTACACTGCAGCCACAGCAACACGGAATCTGAGCCTTGTCTGCAGCCTACACCACAGCTCACGGCAACGCCAGATCCTTAACCCACTGAGCAAGGCCAGGGATCAAACTGAAACCTCATGGATGCCCTCATTAACCACTGAGCCACAACGAGAACTCCAAAAGATAGTCTTTTTATTAACCTACGTATTTATTTATAGTTCTCTTCCTATCTTCCTATAAATTCTAGTTTCTATCTCCACTCATTTCCCTTCAGCCTAAGGAACTTTCTTTAGCCTTTCTTGTGTTTCATGTTTACTGGCAACATTCTCTCAGCTTTAATTTATCTGAAAATGTTTTTATTTCACTCATTTTTAAAGGATATTTTTGCTAGATATAAATTCAAGACTAACGAAGTTTATCAATGCTTTAAAAAAATGTTGTTTATTGTCTTCAGACTTTCATTGTTTTTGATAAGAAATTGGCCAACATTTGTGTCATCCTTCTCATGAGGTAGTATATCTTCTCTCTGGCTGCCTTTGAGATTTTTCTTTATCAGTGACCTTCAGCAGTTTTACTCTAACAAGCCTAGGTATAGTTTTCTTCATATTTAACCTGCTTGAGATTCACCGAGTTTCCTTAAATGTTGGTTAATGATTTTACTAAAATTGGGACATTTTTAACCATTATTTTTTAAAATATTTCTTCTGACCCCAAATTCACTCCTCTCCTGGGATAACTTAACATCATCTCACAGGTTACTGAAGTTCTGGTCATTTTTTTTTTTTTAATTTCTTTTTCTGTCTGTCCTTCAGATTGGACATATTTTTATTGATCTGTCTTCAAATTTGCTGTTTTTTTCTTCTGTGGTACCCAGTCTATTGCTAAGCCCATCCAGTGAATTTTTTTTCAGATACTTGAATTTGGCTTTTTTATGGTTTTCATGTCTCCAGTGACATTCCCCATCTATTCACTCCTTATATACATCTTTTCCTTTATGTTTTTGAGCAAATTATAATAATCATTTTAAACTCCTCTGATCATTCCAACATGAGTTTTCCTCGGGTCTGTTTGTTTGAGGTTTTATACATCCTTGTGAGTGATATTTTCCTGTTTCTCCTTATGCCTAGCAGGTTTAAATTATATCCTAATTGTTGTCAGTGACACATTGTAAGAACTTTGGCTTATGTTACAAGTGTTTTTGATCCCATCACAATTGGTTTTGTTCTTTGTTAGGACAGGTCTATTTTAGATTTATTTTATTTCTAGTGCATGGCCCCTCTGTGGCATGGTTCTTACTCCTAAACATGTTCTTTGTGGAGATTAAATGCTGAGGTAATCAGTAAGGTCTATGCTATGGCTGGGCTGAAAGTCCAATATCATCTGGTATATGTCCAGCTCTCCTTCCAGCAGCAGCTACTGTCCTACAGCCCAACGAAGGACTTGTGCGTAATCCTTACACAGTATCTCCTATGGATACCTCTCTGCTCTCCAGTATCCTACTCTGCAAATTTTAATCTATTTAGCATCTCCAAATTCCAGTCTTCCCCCCTCAGTTCACTGAGTCCATTATGCCCATTTGAACTCATTTACTGTGCCATGATCCAAAAGTGCCCTTGAGCAGAAAGCCAAGTAAATATGGGTTCCCAGGATGATACACCCCCTTTCAAGGATTACATTCTTATGTTACTTAATGTCTAGGAGCTAAAATGTGTGTAATTTTCTCATACATTTAGTCCAGTTTAATGGTTGTTTATGGTAGAAAGGTGAAGTTCAGTACCAGTTACTCTATCGTGGCTCAAAGCAGAAGTCTGGGCTTCTATTTCAATGAAGCAAATCTTGGCAAGCATTGATGCCATCCAGCCAGTCTATGAATTGTTTAGGGGTCTTTCCAGGGTAAATTTCTGCTGAAAATTAAGATTGTGGTTGATTCCAACCAAGCCCAACTGCCCATCTTCAGCTGGACCCCACCCTTTGTGTTGTCTGGCACTGGTTGTACCCCAGATGCTAGGAAATCTTGACCATCCCTGTGCCCTTCAAAGACGACAAAAATATGTGTTTGTAGTGATTGAATCATCAAGGAAAGATCAAATCAAATTGCCTTGCACTCTACTAATTACAGCATGGATTTAAAATATAATAGGCTTTAGACAGATTTTTCATCAAAAACAGTGAACATAATTTTAATGCATAAAAGGAAATCTTTTTTTTTTTTTCACTTTTTTTAAGGCCACACCCGCAGCATATGGAAGTTCCGAGGCTGGGGGTCCAATCGGAGCTGCGGGTGCTGGCCATAGCCACAGCCACAACAACACAGGATCTGAGCCACGTCTGCAACCTATCCTACACCACAGCTTATGGCAACAAAACTGGACACTGGATCCTTAACCCACTGAGCAAGGCCAGGGACTGAACCCATATCCTCCTGAATACTAGTTTGATTCATTTCCATGAGCCCCAATGGGAATTCCAAAAGGAAATCTGTTTATTACAGAGAATGCCCCTACTTAGTATAGTTCATTTTTCAGGAATGATGAATAGTAGTAAAAACATTTAGCATAATTCATAATATGTAAAGTACTTTAACATGCATCATAGTATATAATATCATATCATAGTATGTAAAGTACTTTAATATGCATCGCCACAATTTAATCATCACAGCCAGCCTACGAAGAAGTTAGCAATGATAGTTTTATTGTTCCTATTTTCCAGATAAGGAAACTAAAGTTCTAAATAACTGGTTTGCAAAATCATGTCGCATTTGAAGGACCTGAGGCTTAAAGATAGGCAATCTAACTTCTGTGGTTTTTTTCCAGCCTTTCTTGGCATTTGTGGTTTCCTTAAGGCCTGTTAATGATGATAGCATCCAGTTTGTCCCCCAAGCCAGAAATCTCCATCTCACTCTTGACTTCAGTTTTCAGTAAATCATCTGGCAGCCATGCAAAGAGTAGATGGGAGAGAGGATGATATTGAAATGGAGAGAACATGTAGGAGTCATGTAGAGGGTCCAGACAAGAAGAAAATGGATGGATTTTATTATTATTAAATATTTTGGAGGTGATCAATGGAATTTGCTGATGGGTTAGATGAGAAGGATAAAGGAAAGAGAAAAATCAAAGATGGTCATATTTTATTTTTAGCAAATGTGGAGATAGTGTATAGTTTCTTTGCCACCATTCTTTTCTGATTCTGGTACATTTTCTACTTGGCCACCAGAGTTATCTTCCTTGTAACTGTGACCGTGTTGCATTCTCTCACACCACCTTTAAAACCTCCACCAGCATTATGTTCCTTGTGTGTTGGGGCAATATAGAGACCACTAACCTCCACTTCTTAATTACTAATCATGAGTTCCTTGTCTATCTATATCTAATGTTACTTGAGAGTGCTTACCTCAACGGGCCACAGTCAAGGTAGGTGAGGTAATGCCTGTAAAGCTTTTAACATAATATCTGATACAAGTATTAATCTATAAGTAATAATTTATGTTGTTGGTATGAAGACTAAACATTTTTGTTAGGCATACAAGACCCCATACATAAAATCATGTCTTATTCAATGTTTGTATATCCAGCAGCTGGTATATCACCTGTAGCCCAGTAAGAATTCACTAATGAGGGGTTGGTGTGTGTGTGTAGATGTAGGATGACCTTTGCAGTGGATGAGACAGTTAAAACATGGAGCCTTCCCAGGAGACTGTGGGCTTAAAAACTGGACAATATAAGTATCACTGGGTCATTAATTTAAAGCTTTTTTTTTTTTTAAGGCTTATTCAGGAATAATTCATCTTTTAAATGATTATTTTTTCCATTATAGCTGGCTTACAGTGTTCTGTCGTCTTTCTACTGTACAGCAAAGTGACCCAGACATACATATGTATAAACATTCTTTTTCTCATATTATCCTCCATCATGCTCCGTCATAAGTGACTAGATATAGTTCCCAGTGCTATATAGCAGGATATCATTGCTTATCCATTCCAAAGGCTATAGTTTACATCTATTAACCCCAAATTTCCCAGTCCATCCCCCTCCCTCCCCTTCCCCCTTGGCATCCACAAGTCTGTTCTCCAAGTCTTTGGGAAGATTCATTTGTGCTGGATATAAGATTTCAGATATAAGCGATATCATATGGTATTTGTCTTTCCCTTTCTGACTTACTTCACTTAGTATAAGAGTCTCCAGTTCCATCCACGTTGCTACAGATGTCATTATTTTGTTCATTTTTATGGCTGAGTAGTATCCTATTGTGTATATATGTACCACATTCTCTTAATCCATTCCTCTGTTGATGGACATTTAGGTTTCCATATCGTGGCTATTGTGAGTAGTGCTGCAATGAACAGGCGAGTGCATGTGTCTTTTTCAAGGAAAGTTTTGTTTGGGTATACATCCAAGAGTGGGATTGCTGGGTCATATGGTAGTTCTATATTTCGTTTTCTGAGGTACCTCCATACTGTTTTCCACAGTGGTTGTACCAGTTTACATTCCCACCAACAATGTAGGAGGGTTCGCTTTTCTCCACACCCTCTCCAGCATTTGTTATCTGTGAATTTATTAATGATGGCCATTCTGACTGGTATGAGGTGGTACCTCATAGTAGTTTTGATTTGCATTTCTCCAAATGCTGAGCATTTTTTCATGTGCTTGTTGGTCATCTATATATCTTCTTTGGAGAAATGTCTGTTCATGTCTTTTGCTCATTTTTCAATTGGGTTGTTGGCTTTTTTGCTGTTCAGTTGTATAAGTTGTTTGTATATTTTAGAGATTAAGTCCTTGTCAGTGCATCATTTGAAACTATTTTCTCCCAATCTGTAAGTTGTCTTTTTTTTTTTTATGGTTTCTTTTGTTGTGCAAAAGCTTGTCAGTTTGATTAGCTCCCATTGGTTTATTTTTGCTTTTATTTATGTTGCCTTGGGAGACTGACCTGAGAAAACATTTGTAAGGTTGACATCAGAGAATGTTTTGCCTATGTTCTCTTCTAAAAGTTTGATGGTGTCTTGTTTTGCATTTAAGTCTTTAAGCCATTTTGAGTTTATTTTTGTTCATGGTGTGAGGGTGTGTTCCAGTGTCATTTATTTTTTTTTGCTTGTTTGTTTTGTTTTTAGGGCCGCACCCACAGCATATGGGAGGTTCCGGGCTAGGAGTCTAAATGGAGCTACAGCTGCTGGCCTACACCAGAGTCACAGCAACGCCAGATCTGAGCCACATCTGCAACCTACACCACAGCTCACGGCAACTCCGGATCCTTAACCCACTGAGAGCGGCCAGGGATTGAGCCCGCAACCTCATGGTTCTAAGTCAGATTTGTTTCCACTGCACCAAGACAGGAACACCGCAATTTCATTGATTTACATGCGGCTGTCCAATTTTCCCAGCACCATTTGCTGAAAAGACTGTCTCTTTCCCATTTTATAGTCTTGCCTCCTTTGTTGAAGATTAAGTATAGGTGTCTGGGTTAGGACTAATTCATTTTGACTAACAATTTACTTCACCTTATTAATAAAGTCTGAAAATTTGTTGCTTGTGAGCCATTTGTAAGAAGCTATATTTATGTAATATAAGCATAAAATCACATTTAGCAAGGGTTCCAAACAGTGAGCCAATCAAATAACATTACAAAGCTCTGATAATGTGATGTTACCTTAAAAAAAACATAGTATAATAGTATGTATATGTATTTAGTATGAATGTGTTTTAATTGTAAAAGAAACGGGATGGCATAGAGGAGTCTGAAGGCTGATGCCTGGGTCCAAATGTTGCTCAGCTCTTGACTAGCTGGGTGACTTTAGGCAAGTCACTGAGCCTTTCTGCTGCAACTTCCTAATACTTATGGCTGCTATAAGAATAAAGGAATTTGTATAATATATAATATATTATATATATATAATGGCTAGGATAGTGCCTGGCATGGAATAGGTGCTCATGAAATATCATGTGCTATTTAGTAACAATACAATTTTTTGAAAAAATCTTTCCGCACACATGTGCACACTCGGTTGCATATGTGAAAAGAAGACCAGCAGAAAATACCAGCAGTGGTTTTCTCTAGATGTAGGATTACTGTAAAAACATTTTATATTATGTTTTATGTTTCTTATAATCAAGAGCAACCATATACATTAAATTTCTTGCAAATCATCAGGCACACAGTGTTTCCACTAGCCCTTCTTCCTCCCTACTCAAGTGAGACATCTCACCTCACTGAAGTGTGCTTATTTACCTGAGCCTTGCACCGGCAGCTTTCTTACATAGGTAGAAAGGCATAAGATTAGAATCAGGAGCTGGAAAACAAGAATGAGAAAGTTACTCCTATTCAGAGCTTCCTTTGTTCTCCTGGATCTTTCTCTGCATCTGTGCATCATGATTTCTTTCTGATCATAAGCATCTGGGCCTCTGCATATGTTCATCACCAGGAAAACATTATTCACATGTATGTGCATTTTTAAGATTTTTTTTTGCCATTTCCAGTTGTGGTCTCAGCCTCTTCTGACAGATGTTTAGTTCAGTGTGCTGCTAGAACATGGGCCATCCTTTATGAATCCATGTTTCTCTCATGCAGGGAGTTTGCGTGGCGGGATCCCGAGTTGCCTGAAGTCATTCACATGCTGCAGCACCAGTTCCCTTCAGTTCAGGCGAACGCCGCCGCCTACCTGCAGCACCTATGCTTTGGGGACAACAAAGTGAAGATGGAGGTACAGGACCAGTGCCCAGGATGCCAGAGTTGGGGGTGGGGGTGATGGGCAGGCAGAGCCCTTCCATTTAGCAGTGGCAGGTTGTGTGCTTAAGAAATGACCAGATGTCATCTAGAAGCCCTTTTAAAGGGATCTATTTAGGGGTGGCAACACTCACGGCATATGACATCCTGATACTACTTACTCTTTTACTTCTCAGCTATGCTTTCAGTATTTCTCAGGAAAAAACTGGGATGAGAGTATTTTTTGAGGTGCATTTAGCATTTTCAAATCATATGTCCACCTACTAGCTTATTTATAAAACAAGCAAAATCAATTTAACCTGCATTTTAAAAGTATTTTCTCAAAATCTGTTAGATACACAGTACATTATGTACTTATGACCTCATGTATTTTATGAGAGTCTGCTCACAATTGGTGCCAACACAAAATTAAGTGAAGTTACAAAAGATTTATAACCATTACTAATACTAAACATATATGAATATTTTATTTCAGATTTTAAGGTTTAGGGGCATTTATAGAAACAGTGAGTCATTGATATTGGCTAGATTTGATGTTGTAGGCATTTTTTTCAGACTTTTAAATGTTTTTCACCCCTTAAAATTCCAAACACACAGTTACAGACCTAAAGGTGGAAACTAAATAAAGCCCCCAAATATTTCCATACTAAGTGGAAGAGAATTTAGGGAGAGTAGCCTAGAAAAACAAATGACTTCCGTCAAAAATCCCTTCCTGTGTTGTCTTTGACCCTGCACTCGGCTTTTTTGTGCATTTGCTCATTGCACTCAGAAGTGACAGCATAATCCCTGTGTGCCTTCAGAGGGTGGAGTGTGACTGTGCTGCCTGCATGTGGCCATTAATCTACTTCAGTCTCCCTTCCCTTCTTTAAGCCATGAACCTGTGAAAAGAGCTTCCTCTTGGAGAATGTCCTTAAGATTTATGGAAAATGTGTTACTTGGAATAGAAAGTAACCTTCTGAAATAATCTGGGGCTGTCTGTTTTCTGCGCTCCTTCTGTAACAGACTTTTATTTGATCTTCGATTGACCACATGTCATTTAGGCCTGGTACCTTCTGTTTTTCACTCCAGGTGTGTAGGTTAGGGGGAATCAAGCATCTGGTCGACCTTTTGGATCACAGAGTTTTGGAAGTTCAGAAGAATGCTTGTGGTGCCCTTCGAAACCTTGTCTTTGGCAAGTCTACAGATGAAAATAAAATAGCAATGAAGAATGTTGGTGGGATACCTGCCTTGTTGCGACTGCTGAGAAAATCTCTTGATGCAGAAGTCAGGGAGCTGGTCACAGGTGGGTAAAGAGTGTGATCTTGTCTTGGGGGAAGTGTGAAAACTATCTAGTCTCTGCCCTTGTGTGGTGGCATTGTGAAGGACCCAGGATGTCTAGGTAGGAGGCAGTGGAATAGTGCTCACAGCTGTGACGGGCTATGTCTCTACCAATCTCCTGACTCAGAAGGCACTTGCCTTGCCACAGCATCACCACTGTTAACATCATTTACGGTACTCGTTAATGCGTAAGTATCAGCCAACAGATGTCTTGTTCACAGAGAGCTGAATACGTCATTTTTCGTTACATATTCCATAGTGATTACTTGTTTTAAATAGACTGGCTCTCCTCTATCATGAAAATAAACTCTATTTAATGGATTGGCTACCTTCCATTTCAGGTCAGCCAATGTCGGAATGCTTGGTGGTGTCTCAGATTCTTCTCTAGGTACTGAAGATATAAAGATGAGTAAAACTAAGTCCCTCCCCTCAGGGAGTACTTTGACTCCAGAGGAACTCAAGCGATTCTGTGAATGTCAATGAGGAGTGCAGGTGCTAGGACTCGGTACATGTTGCATTGGGCGCAGAGCAGATGAGTAAGGAAGTTCCCTGGTCAGTGTGAAGCCAAAGTTGGCCTAAAGGTGGAGGAGGCATTGGCTGGGTAAGCAGGGGAGCTATGTCCAGTTACAAGCAGAGGCTTAGAGACAGCCTGGGATGTGAGGGTGCAATTACCAGCAGGAGGGTGTTGCCAAAGGAGTCAAGACCAGAGAGGAACACAGGCCTGGTTGGGGAACTGGTGAGAGGAATGTGTCCCACATGCAGGTGGGGGTGATCACAGGGAGTCTAGAGGTGATAGTCCGGCTATATCAGTGGGAGAAAGAAGTGGTGGGCAATGGATAAGAGGGAACAGTGAGAGAAATAGCTCATGGCCTTGGCATGATAGTCCAGTGTGGGAAGTGAGAGACCCAGAGGAACTGAGCAATGCTGTGTTTTGAGGTCAAGGTGAAAGAACAGCTCTGCAGGAGAGCAGATTAATGGCAGCACCATTTATCATAAGGAATTAGGGGGAAGCACTGAGTATTCATTGGTAGGAAAATGGTTAAATAAATGACAGTACATTCACACAGTGAAACCACAGATAAAAGGTAAAATAAGTACATTAGAGCTTTCTGTAGCAACAAAGATAAATCTCTAGAATGATTTGCAGAATGATAAGCACAGCATGATACTCTGGTGTAAGTTTTAAAATATGCAAGTTGAGGCTATAAATTATTTTTTGATATAGGCACATGCAATGTAAAGTTTTTCGTTGGAATGATAAAAGACAGATTCAGGATAGTGATTACATTTATGAGGTGAAGGTGGATAAAAAGGGAATGGGGTGTATAATCCACCTCTGCTTCTTTAAAAAGAAAGGGAAATTGGAAACAAGATAAAATGTTAACACAGCTGACCCTAGAACAGCATGGGGGTTGGGGGCGCTGACCCTCTGTGCAGTCAGGTCTGTATGTAACTTATAGTTGGCCCTCTGTGTATGTGTTTCCTCTGTATCTGTGGCTCCACATTCATGGATTCAACCAACCACTAATTGTGCAGTACTATAGTTTTTACTCTTGAAAAAAATATACTCATAACTGGACTCATGCAATGCAAATCCATGTTGTTTAAAGGTTAACTATTTAATAAAGCTAGGGGTGGTGGACACCTGCATGTTCATTTCATATTTGCTATGATATTTTTCATGCTTGAAATGGTTAATTTAAAAAATTTTAACAACAAATTTTTTCAAAATTAATCCCATTCTCCACTGTCTCCCACTATGAAATCAGAGCTGTAGGTTCCATCAGCAGTAATTCAGTAACACTTAGAAATACAGAAAACCACCTTAAACCTAATATTTAAGGGGAATAACCATTCTCATAAGATATTAATGTTCAAAATAAGTACCCTGTACTTCAAATAAGGTATGTAATTTATGTACTAAAAGTATAATACACCTTGTAGATAATCTTACACTCCAGAATGGACTCCCTGCCCTAATGTAGCTTGAATATTAATGCTTTAACACATCTAAATTACATATTATTTATTTCATGTACTCCTGCTTTCTCAAGTACTTTTGAGGCATCAAACCCCCTCTCCCAGCAGAAAAAAGTAAATTATTTACATACTATGTATTGTGTATTTATATAAAATGAAAGTTAGAACAAAATAAATAGAATTAGGAAAAAAAGATTAAACACATACCTATTCTAGAAGTTAAAACAGTCACTATAAATCCAAAAATTTGTCCTAAGCTCCCTGTTAGGGAGGCGTAGAGGAGATGGTGTTATTTGCAATATATGGGGTTTTTTCCCTTGCTTCAATTTCTTTCCCATTACTTTGAACTTACTGGATAACACTCAAGTATTTTCTCCCAGGAACTCACCTGTGCAGCCATCAAGGTGCAGAATGATGCCGGTGGGCTCCCCATGGGGCAGCAGCAATCTAGGGACAAGCTGACCTTGGAAGCATGGCCTCCACTCAGATTTGGTTTTCTTTTGATTAACTAGGCAGATTTATCATGACTTGGCCATTACATCCATAGTGTACAGCTTTTGTCTCTTCTGTCATAATTTCTCACAGAAAGAAGTCTTGGCTGGGTTTTTGTTTCTGAGGTTTTATCCTCAGGATAAACTGAGCTGAAAGAATTTGTATGATTTAGTGATAAACAGGAAGTAAAGTGCATGAAAGTTTAGTGATTTTTTTTCATTTTAGAATAAATCCAATTTATTTGAAGTCGAGCCAGACTTTACTGCTAAGGGCTTTTCTGTACTAATTTACCTGGTGCATACTCTGGATGTGAGTGCTGATTTAGATGCTTTACTCCACATTTGAGCATTTCTGTGTGGGTACAGTACTAAATTGCTGAGAACAGAAGATGTTTTAAGACTTGGACCTTGACCTTCAAAGGAGGATATGAGTTTTCAAAAGGCTATTACCCTAATAGATTGTATCAGTTCCAGTGTAAAACTAGCAACAACCTCTGATATTTCTTTTTTGGAAATAGCTGCCAGTAGGTTTTAGGCTTTTTTTTAGAAGTATTTTTTTGGCCATACTTATCGGGTAGGAAATATTAAGATCTGCTTTATAGCTGTACTTTTACCTGCAACAATTTATACTGAGTGGACTGATTGCTTATGAAATATTTTCTTCAAAAGTAGTCTCTGTTTTGGAATAGGAGTAGGCAGTATGTAAACAATACTCTCAACCGACAGTATGCAAAGGAGTTGGGCCAGAAGACTTCAGAAGTGAGTTTCCAGTTTTAAAATGCTAAATGTCAGCCCAAGTTTGATTTGTATGTAAACATTATCCACCTAATATGAAACTACCAAGTCATAATATAAATCTCATATAGTTGTTTGGGTGGAGGTGGGAGTTGTGTTACCATGTGTATATATATTTGTAGGTTAATATTTATGGCAATAAGAAAAAACACTCATCCACATTTCTCAGTCCCACAATTTAGTGGTACCAACTTTAACTGAGGATCAGTAATGTTTTAAGAGTAACTAATCCTTGATTTGTTTTAAAGAATAACATCAAGAGATCCTTGAGCTCTTTCATTAACTGTTTCTCAAGTCAAACACAAGCTATCTTTAAATCAAGAGGTTGAAGGGGGCCTCAGAATTCATTCTGCCCAGTCAGCCATCCAGTGCATGAAGCCCCTATATGACTTCCATACATACGTAGCTGCCCACCATGTGCTTGTATCCACCAGGACAGGGAGCTCATTAATATGTGGGGTTAAGACTGAGCAGTAGGGTTATCCAGAAAACAAAAGACAATAGGTAAGAAAGATAAGCCCTCAGGAGTTCATTTTGCTTATGAGTAGCCCTATAAGTGAAGACCGGTTAGCCCTAAATCCAGCCTTTCAGGCCTTTCCTAACTAGGAACCATTTTCAGTAATACATGTTCTCCAAACATGGACAGCGGAATGCTGTGTGACCACACACACTCCCCCCACCCCCAACCCCAGCACTCCCTATCAGCTGCCCATCTCCTAAAAGGTCCCCTTTGAAAACAGCATAATTCTTCCAAATTTTAATGTTCTGCCACTGTCTCCACAAAATACTATGGCCCTGGCCGACCTTGCACCATGCTTGGCATTTGTAGGTATGCCCTAAAGTTTTTTCAGTGTATATTACGGTCAACTTAGCATCGTGAAATGTTAAAGCAGGGTGGACTATTGTGTTCAAAATACTGTCTATTTGAATAAGTTACTATTCCCTTGAAACTAGGTATTCCATTGTTCTTAATATTAAGGAATCAACCTAGTTATTAATCCAAAGCCTTTTCTTTTGGTTCCTTTTGCTTCAGTTTGTCATTTTTAACACGCTTAAATGAAGAAATGTTTGCTATTCTTTTAAAAAGATGCCTCACCTTTGCTATAAATGTAATAACTGTCCAGGGCCTGCATTTTTGGCCACATCTTTATTTTGCAAGAGGAAAAAGGAAAAATACTTTGGCCAAGTGTATTTTCCCAGGACAGTAAGGCTGTCATTGTTAATTAAAATAGTTCTCCAATATGTAACATGATTCTTGTGTTTTCTTCATTGTGTTGAACATTTTCCAGGTTGAAATCTAATGAGCTTTTCTTCTAGTAATTGCTGATATGTGTAGGTGCTGGGGGTGAGGTTTTTATTGCAAAGATACTTTTTGCCTTTATTATGCTTAAGCCTGAAAGCTGGATGAAGTATGGTTGTTCCCCAGTTGGGTTATAAAATGAATGTCTGCTAGGCCATACACTGTGGATGGAAAGTGGGAACATTTTGCCACTAGAAGATAGGTTGAACTCATTTGTTCAAGATAATTAAATAGTGTGTCTAAGGTAGGATATATGAGTTTCAAGTTATTGAGCATCCTGAAAGCATCATTTTTTTAAACTATAGTGATCAAAGATATTGCATAGAATCTGGAGGCCTACCTTTTAATGCACCAGATGTCCCCAAATTATCCTACTTCTCTTACCCTCAATAACACTGGTGTTAAATACCCAAAAATTGCCTTTGAATAATAATGGACTTTGTTTAAATGACTGCTGTATTCACATTCCTTCCAATCTAGCAAGTGATTATTCATCCGTATGGCCAAGTAAAATATTTCCACACTGTTTATTTCAAAATTGTTGGATGCCAACATTGGATTCCAGACACTAGGAAGAACCTGAAATTAGGCATATTCCCTTCCTGATCATTAGCTCCATATTTCTAATTAGACAGCAAATTAATGAGAAAATGATGGTTGTGCACCAAGGAAGGGTAGATGGGCCAGGCTAAAGTTTAGCAAACAGCAGGGTGTCCTGTAAAGGGCCAGAGCTTCTTGGACAGGCATTCAGGCTTTTGGACTGTTAGGTGGCTTTACAGGATGAAATAATGACTAAACATGTCCCCTTGGCCTAATTAATGTACCTTCAGAACAGTCCTTTATTCTTGGTCCAGAGAAAAGTTGGCCTTTTACTTTCTGTCCTGCTTTTTGTTGGCCCCTAGAGCTGTCAGGAGCTGCATGGGTAGTTTTCAGAAATCCAGCAGTATCCCCTCCTAATTCCCAGCCCAAGTCAGTATCCTCCTCACTTAGCCCACTTTATAGAATAATAGCAACAGAAAATCAGAGTCACAGAACATTGAGCTGGAAAGGGCCCTAAAGAAATCCTCTTCCACTCTGTCCCCTGCAATACAGAATGGGGAACTGGGGTGCAGAGAAATAGAGTCCTAAGGTTGGCTTCCTGGCGTGCAGGCTGCAGCTCTTCCTTCCCTGTCTCTGCCTAGGCTGGCCTATCCCCAGGCCACCAAGAAGTGCAAGGAAGTCCCAAAATCTGGGGGTGCAAATGCCCATTTTCATGTGTCATTTACTGTGTTCTTTCAAATTACCACCCAAAGGGGAAAAGATTTTAAAAATCCCGCAATGTCTCCTTTACTTTCTCAATTTCACCCAGGAGTATAGAGAAATATTTTTGGACTTGGTCACTAGCATGGTCACATCAAACTGTTTCTCAGGTGTAATCATAAAACTTCAGGCTGGTTAGAAAACACATGAAACGTGATTTTAGTCCTGTAGCCATTTCAAGATTTATAGTCTGAGTATGGAAAGATTCGACCTTGTGAATGGAAAACGACCTATCTTGTGTGTAGGCTTCTGGATTCTGAGCAAAATGAGGAGGTTGAGTGGGGAGACTTAAAGGTTCCTGCAGAATTCAGGTGGTCATGGCTCAGGGTAGGGTCTCTCAGCACAAGACAGGCCCCATAAAAACGCTCCCTCAGTAAACCAGACACTACGTCAGTATGAAAAATATGAGGGCACATAGTGAAAATCTAAAAGAAAGATGATGCCCAGGAGACCCTGCCCAGACCTCTCAGGTACTTTGCAGCTTCTAGGTCTGTCTGATTTCCATGGCTTACGGCTGGGGGCACTTGTGTCTCTAAGCTGCTTCTGCTGGGACCAGACAACCAGATGGAAGACTTGGTGGTAGTTACAAATGAATAAGCACATTCCTGAAACATAAAAGTCAGCGGCGGAACCTGCAACTTCAGGGACTTTTTCCCAGCGACCTCTCGATGATTGTTTAAATGACCTAATTCTGTATGAGGCTGAAGTGGCCTGAAGAACAACCTGGGTGGCCAGGTCGCTACCCTCACTTCCACCTCCGCATAGAGCAGTTCTTTGGGGAGGATCTCCCTTCATTGGACCTGTTCACGCTTACAAACCTCACCCTAACAGAAAGAATCGTCCTTTCTGTCCCTTAGTAGCAATTCTCAGTCCGCATTTCCAAGGGAAGTGTCTCTCCAGAGTACGCAGGACTGTGTGCCTACATGATGTCATTAATCCTCTCACCCTACCTCTGAAGTTGGGAAATTACGTAGATAAAAAGAATATAGTAAAACGCAAATGGGGGTCCGTAAATGGATCTTTAGAAATTGATAGATCTTTTCAAAGATGCTTTGGTTGCTGTGATCCACCTTTGTACCTGAAAAATCACAGAAAAACACCCTTATGTTCTTTAAAGACTCTATAAAGATCTATCATTCGGGTCCTTGGTCCGGGTGGGTGGGGAGAGTTTAAACAGCAGGAGCAGTCCCTTCAAATTGAATATGTAGGCTGGGGCCCAACATGTGCAGCATCTATGGCCAGCTGGGTCTTGAGTTCCACACAGCCTCTTCCTGGCTGGGCAGTTTCCTTCCCTTAGTTCCCCCTGAGCCCTCACTGCTGCTGCAGAAACCCAAGGTGACCACCATGACCGTGGCTGGGACTGAGTTGGCCGTCTGTGGTCTGGCATGGAATATGCATCAGCTGGGCAAGAAATCTCACAGAGCAACCAGGGAACAAGGCAAGCCCACCGATCTGGCTGGGCCAGGTCTCCCTGCAGGACCCAGCACTCGGGGCATCTGCACTGCCACCACTGAGGATGCCAGTCTACCAGCCAGCAAGCAGTGGGCAAAGCCTGGCCTGGCAGCAGGGGTACAGGTCCTGTAAGCCAGGACCAGGGCTGCCCATCTGTCTGCTCTGGGGTCGTTGCACACATGTCAGGAAGCTCCCCTGAGACGGTGGTCACATCCTGGGAACCCTGGAAGCGATGATCCACCACCATGACCTGTTTTCCTCGAAGTTTGTCCAGAGAAAGACATTTCTATAATTGAAGGCAGTGCTTTTGCCCCACTCTCATAATAATTGCTTTCCCATTTCAATTCTGTTTCAGTTTCATTATTTATTCACAGCATTTCAGTCCCAATGGAATGTTTGAGTCATTTACCTTAAGTCACAAATGGCAGGCACTTCTCATACTGTTTTTCCCCCACTACCCTCTTGATTTCCTCGTTCCTGTTAACAGCACCATGTTCTCACAAACAGCTAAACAGCTGGCTTATCTTCAGTTTCACTCTCGACTCGCATCAGGCTCAAATTCCCACCGTCCCACACTCCCCCACCTGTCAGTCCAGATCTCCAGCCCTACTCCTCACCTCATCCTCCAGGCCAATCCCAGTCTCAGAGTTCCCCTGTCCTGCTCCTCGCCCCCAGGCCCAGCCCGCTTCTCCCCAGCCCCTGCCCTCCAGCTTGAATGCAGCACTCTCCAGTTCTCCATCCAGGGAGAGGCAGCGTGGTATCAGGAGTGTGGACGTCAGTCACGTTGACCTGTTTCCTTTCAGCTCTGTAACCCCTGGCAGATCCCCTCACCCAGTACCAGCTCCCCCCTGATAAACACAGTACCTGCCCTTCATTTTCCTTTGGAGGGCCTGGCACAAACCACATGGGAGCCAGCCTTGTTGCTCTACCTAGGGGAGTGCTTTGTCACAGCTGCCCTGTGTTGTAATTATTTGTAGCAAGGCCTCCTGGGAGCCAAGGACTCACTTTACTTGAATCCCTTAGAGTCTGGTGTGCCAGGAACAAGCATCTCCATCAGTGCTTTCCAGTAGAAGTGTAAACGAAGGACACGTGTCATTCTGATCTTCCTAGTGGCTACATTTAAAAGGAAAAAGGAACATGTTTATTTTAATAGTATAGTTTGTTTAACCCAAAAGTTCAAAAATATTGCTTCAACTTGTAAGCAACATAAAAATTATTAACGAGGTGTTTTACATGCGTGTTTTTCATCTCAGGTTTTGGTAATATTTCATGTGTATTTTATAGTTAGAGCGCATCTCAATTTGGACCAGCCACATTTCACATGCTTTGGATCCACCCACGACTAGTGGCCACTCTCTTGAACAGTATGTATCTAAGCTGTGCTGGGCTGTAAGTAATGTGTCTACAAGGCATGAGATACAGAGCTTTTCTGATGGCAGGGGCAGAGATGCAGCTGGCCCTGTTTTGATAGGATATAGTAGCCAGAGCATCTTGTCATTGCTCTCTGCCCAACAGAAAGTCATAGAGATTTATAGAAATGTTACTGGGGATAGAGGAGAGTTTCAGAGCAGCTGCAGAGAGAAGTAGAAGTGTGTTATTTCATGATCCTGAGTATTATAGCCAGAGACCATCTTGGGAATCACACATGAAAACATCTAGGAGCAGACAGGGCCCTGGGTTCAGAGGCCCATGTTCCTGCCTTGTTACCAGGCAAGTTGCACACCCTTGGACCTGTGTATGCAATCTGCAGCCTTGATGTTTTTATGTTTTTATTTATTTATTTATTTATTTGTCTTTTTGGGGCCACAACTGTGGCATATGGAGGTTCCCAGGCTAGGGGTCCAATCGGAGCTACAGCTACTGGCCTATGCCACAGCCACAGCAACACCAGATCCAGGCCATGTCTGTGACCTTTACCACAGCTCACAGCAACACTGGATCCTTAACCCACTGAGTAAGGCCAGGGATTGAACCTCTGTCCTCATGGATTCTGGTCAGGTTCGTTAACCACTGGGCCATGAGGGGAACTATTGCTGTTTTATATTTTCACTCTTAGTCTAGTATTTCTACCCCCATTTTTCAAGAAGGCTTGCACGGTAGGTATACATGACACTAGCCAATTCCAAGGAGCCCGTGCATACAGAATAGTTGGAAGAGGGTGGACAGCTATACCAGTGTTCTGAGCCCCCATAGAGCAGAAGCATGGCAGTGACTTGTCACAGTTTTTGCTCTGTGCAGGTAACGGTCAGACAGAGACCTTACCATCTCTGATTTAATGCTCTTTACACTCCTAAGGCTTGGGGGCCTCATGGACATCTCATGAAAGAGCGTAATTAAAACAAGAGTGTTAAGGACAGGCAGTGAGCATGAGGCCAACTCATTAATGAAAATGCAGGGGCATGTCCAATGGTAATACATGAATTGCACAAGTACTTTTTTGCTGTTTTAGTTTTCTTTTTTATAATGTCCATGAATAGTTGTGTTGCTGGGTTTTTGTTTTGTTTTTGATTTTTGTTTTGTTCTTATAATTGGGGAACAGCACAAAGTGAACACTAAAAAAACTAGTGAATTTGGATTTCTCTCATATCAGAAAGAAGAACAATTGCATAGGTTGTTATATATGTGTGCTACCGGAGAAATAGCATTTTCCAAATGTTGTTCAGTTGGTTTATGATGTCCTTTAAGAAACACATTTTTCAAATGGTCCTATTATTTTAATTAATCAAGTAAAATCAGTTTCTAGTTTAACTATAAAGTTATCATTTGGCTGTTAGAATAGCTGAAAAGCTGGTTTTAAATATGAGCTCTTTCAAAATTCTGCAGCCTAGGATTTATATGAAAAGGTACTTTAATTTATTCTTTGTAGGGAAAATGAACTTTCATCTCTTATGGCAATATTTCACTGTGGTTACTGGTTGCTCATAATTATGTGTACTTTTTCCTGTAATGGAGAATAAGTAGTGTTTTCTACCTACTTATTCATGAAATTCCCTGATATTTTCTAAATTAGTGTGTGTATGTTTATTCTTAGTTCTCACAACAAATAGCTAATTGCTATAAATTAAATAAGAACCTCAAGATTCCTAAACTGAATTATAGTTTATTGGGGGGGGGGGCACACCCATGGCATGCCGAAGTTCCTGGACCGGGGGTTGAACCCACTCTATAGCAGCGAGCCAAACCACTGCAGTGACAGTGCCAGACCCTTAACCCACTGCACCACAAGGGAACTCCAGAATTATGGTTTATTTTTAACTTTCTTTTAAGGAACCAAGAGACAGAATGGAGCATGCTGGTGATTTTTTTTTTTTTTTAAGGGGAAAAAGATAGTTTTATTGCTTTGCCAGGCAAAGGGGGCCACAGCAGGCTAATACCTTAAAGACTGTGCCCCTTGGTGAATATTTTTGAAGCAGATTTTGCGTTAAAGGCTGTCAGGGCTGGAGGTTTATCATGTTGATGAAGAATGCTAACCCTACAGCTTCTTTCTCATCAGTCTCACTATATGTAGGAGTTGGTGTATTTTCTATTCATTACTTACTGTTCTACAAGGATTTTTCCTGACCCATTAAATGAAGCCCTAGACAGACTAAGTGAAGAGAACCCTGTTTTTATTACTACTTCAGTGAGGCACGTGCATATAGGTGTTATTAGTTGGTCTTGAGAATAGTGCTTTTTACTTTGAGTAGAAAAGCCAAATTAATCATTCCATAGCTAAGGCTTTTAAGTTTAATTGAACCTTCTTCATCCAGTATTGGTTGATCAGAAATGGTTGTTTGGGCCTTCCATAGCCTTTATCTTTGAAATAGTAAATAGGGAAGAAAAAAAACCAATGTCTTGAGACTTGGCTTTGATGTTCGAAACAGCTAGTTAAATCCACACCAAATGTTGTAGTTCTTTTGTGTTACATGGAAAGTGCAGGCTTGGAAGGTTAATATAACTCTTAGTGCGGGATCAGAAAGCTGCCTTTGTGTGAATCCCTTGAATACTTCCACCTTAGCAAAAATAGAATCTTTCCTTTTTCTGCTCAAGAATAATTTTGATCACTTATTGAAGTTGCTGAAAAGAAAGTCTATAGCATACTGGTTTTAGGATCAATAAGTCATCAGCGTTGACCAAAAGATAGCCTAATCAGCCTGTTGACAAGTCTGCTGAAGGATTACATATTTTTTCTAGTAATCTTACATTTTATATTTGGGCAACATTGGCCCTTTCTAGTCTGCAGTTTGAGGGATGGGGATTCAAGCATTTTGGTCTGGTTCTTGGAGATGAAACAGCAATGTGATTCTCCTGGCCCCATAGCCTGGGTAGTGGTTTCAGCAGCCATCTGTTTTGGTCTCCATGTGAAAAGCAGGCAACACTGTGCCGACGGTGTCAACCTTTCCCTAAGGACCGTTGTTCGGACCCTTTTCCCATAGTTAAAGGACTTTGAAGAAGACACTCTCAGAACACTCAGTTTCAAGAAAAGGAGTGAAGGGAAAGAAATAGGAGGTAGCTCTGACAGGCAAGAAATAAAACGGAAATCTAAAAACAAATACAGTATTATTAAATTGGATCCATCCCCATGTATTTCGGAGCACCTATTATGTGCCCTGCATATGTGTAACCAGACCTGAAACACTGGATGATAGAGTGTTTGTTACTCATTACACTTGCCTTACAAAATTTAAATGAAAATTAAATTTAGAAAAATGAATGCTCATCATCCTTTAAGAAAATCAACATGTAGAATTTCAAGCCTACAGAGTAATTAAATGGAAAGTTAATTCATTTTGTGCAGTGACTCTTTAAAGTATGATGTGTACAGCACACAGTGCCTGGTACAGAGTAAAAGCACAGTGAATGGTCATGTTACTGCTATTTATGTTGATTGATGAATGTTTATGCTCTGCAAACCCATGTAGATATAATGCTACTAATAAACTGTAGGATGACCTATAACTCCACTGGTCACTCTAAATGCCTGGTAAGGAAAAGAAAGAGCCAGACAAAATGCCAGTTCCGGCGCAAAAAAATCAGGTGAATCCGCAAATCTGGGGACTATCCTCTTGCCAGAAGTGGGTCTTAGAAGTAGCCAGGAATGGAGGCAAAAACAAGCTTTTCTGCCAATGATCAGAGAACTTCTAGGCATCAGTTCCAAGATCCAACGTGCTAAAAACCACCCCTTTCGAAGTCATGTTTTTACCTGAAGTTTGTGACTCAACATGTTTAATTTTCAGTAGAGATGTACCTAATTTTATACCTGTAGCCTACAATATGATAGGCTTTCCTTTCCATAAACCTTGCCTTAAATTAACTTTACTGGAATGCGTTTGTTCTGTGAAGTAGAACATAGCTTATTGGAAAGTGCGGCTCTCTCCCATGTGTGGAGTTGTGTGGGGTGAGGAATTTGAAAGGCTTTCACAGAGGGAGATAATTGCTCCAGTGGCCTTAGGAATCACATGTTGTAAAATTGCCAGCAGGCAGGTTAGGAAATGACCCTTCCCTACTACTGGCATCTGGCCCACATGCTGCTCCTGTGGTCGCCTCAGACCCTGGCAGGCCCCTTCAGAGCCAGGGGGGAGTGTGGTTGCCCTCGTTAGCAGGAAACATTAAAGCCTGCCACCGTCACCCTGCACTTCTGTGCCTCGACCTGCTCTTCCTACTGCCTCGTCTCCTCCTCCCCTCTCCTGTCATTTGGGTCAGAACTGACCTGCAGAGGCTCATTTTTCATCCTTAGCTCCCAGGTCCCTTCCATCATCATCAGTCCTCTGATACAAAAAGCATAGTGAAGCCCACTATTAAGAACAGATAAGAATGGCACCACCTTGCCTGAACTGGGGTGGGATCTGGACCCCTGCCGCCACCTCTCCCCCCACCCCTCTCATGGCTGCCCCTAAGAGCCCAGCAGAACCCCCAGAATCCAGGGAGCTGGTCTGAAACCATTCATATAGATATGTAGCTGGTTTTATTAGAATCAGTGGAGAAACAGCTCTGCCTGTGGAGTTCAAGTTCACGCTGGAAGCACCTATGGCATGTGCTGTCCTCTCCCTGGGACTTGTCTGTCATGGTGGACAGAACAAGCTTTCAGACACAGCAGGATCTTTTCCTGATTCGAAACTCTCCAAATCCTCTTCGAGTCTGGGTCGCTACTGAGGCTGTGGTCCTGAAGGCTGTGGTTATGGCTGACTGGCCCAGCCCACACGGTCGGTGCAAAGAAAGGGTGAAAGTCCTGAGGAACAAGGGAAACCCAATCAGACAAGCCTTGAAGTCAAAGCCAAGTGAAAGGAGCAGAACCGGCCCAGTGTAGAGCCCAGCTGGGACCCAGGAAATGTCCCAGGACAGAGCCCAAGCATCCACCTTTGTCATCAACCAGCCCTCCACACCCCACACAAGGTGGGTGGGTCAGGGCAGGCATGTGGGGAGTGGATGGTCCTCTCAGGTCGTAGAGCATTGTTTTACTCTTTTCAGTTCTAGCCCTTTGCCTGCACCTCTCCTTTTTCCAGAAAGACCTAGAGCTCCCATCAGCTTTCTCCTGCCTCCCTCCTTTATAAAGGGCCCTGCGATTTCACCAAGCCCCGAGAAGCCTGCACAGTTTCCAGGCTGGTTCCTTGGTCACCATACCCAGAGCAGCAATTTTCAGTCTTGTCTCTGGCTCCAAGCTCTTGATCAGTCCTGTGCACAAGCCTGACATGCTTCCATGGACATGGGCAGATTTTGCCAACTCCCTCCCCTCCCTGGGGCCTCAAGAGTTTCTGTGTGTTGAGAATTCTAAAAGCACTGGCTGACTGAAACAACTTGCCAAGGGTACATGGGGAGTGTGGGGCTCTGAGGGACCTCAGTGCAGAGAAACCAGCTGCACCGTCTCTCCTTCACCCCTTCCCATCTTATTCAGAAAAGTGTGTTGATGTGAAAATGACATTAGAGTAGGTATGATCTTGAATCTGCTGATTTCTAAAAGAGTAATTATTAGAAGATATATATGCTATAACCATAATTTAACTTTCTTATAGTTGACACAGAAATGAAGACCCTCTAATATGCTTATAATTCAAATAATACTCTAATAAGCTACAGCTGAGATCTGTTCTCCTAGCAATCTTGATGTGAATTACAATATCAATAGCTTTTAATTTATTGTTAGGCTCACTGTATCCAAAAAGGAATGGTAGAAACTTGCACATGCTAATAAAACTCTTGACTTGGAAATAGAAATGTTGAAACCTTATCTAAACAAGGGAGATGAAATAAATGTGACCACCCCTCGGTACCAGTAAAGTTACTGCTGCATAATATTTAAGCTGGAGCTTCCTAGTAGCAAAAGTAAGAAGAGGAGGTATGATGAAGAAATGTCCATCTTTTGAGAAAGAGAAGTTTTTTTCAAGTACTAGATTCTAAAAACGGTTTGTCACACAGAACCTTCGACTATCAGGGATGATCCAATGAACCACATTTTTATAGCCATCACAGATGCATCATGTTTATACCCCTTGATCACATTGCACCCCTGCCCCTTGAGGAGTAGCTCTAATTTGCTTTGTCAAACCACAGTCATCTTGACTGATAGATGCCTGGGCTCTGAAACTTAAGATGAGGATGGCTTGGTCATACACTGCCAGAAGTTCACATCCATTCACTCAACATTATTAGAGGTCCATCCCCAGCCTGACTGTAAATTCAGGCCTTAGATGAGGTTTGGAACAGACCTAGTTGACATCAATTAAAGCTAATATGTTGATTTCATTCCTGAAACTGTAGGATTTCTAACTGATGATGTGATTTTTTAAATCTCACTTCTTAGGAGTTCTCTGGAATTTATCTTCATGTGATGCCGTAAAGATGACAATCATCCGAGATGCTCTCTCAACCTTAACAAACACTGTGATCGTTCCACATTCTGGATGGAATAACTCTTCTTTTGATGATGATCATAAAATTAAATTTCAGACTTCACTCGTTCTGCGTAATACCACAGGTTGCCTGAGGTAAATTTTTTATTTCTTCTTTTCAGTTCAGTTTGTGACTAAATAATGTGTCATACATAGGTCAGTTGATTTTAAGATGACTCACCTAAGTTTTATTAACATCTGTGTAGGTTTCCAAGGTTGTTTCAGAATTTAGGCCACTGGCCTTTGTTGTCCTGTGAAGAAAACATTAAGAGAACAGACTAGTGGCTTGAAAGACATTATCTTATAAATGACTCTTCTGTAGATTAGTCAAAAAAGCCCTTCCAATCTAAAATTACTGGAAAAATTCCAGTGTTTTCCATTTAACTGCATTTTTCTGGTTATCACATTCTGATTTCTAATGTGTTTATACCCTGGTTTTTGTTTAAATTTAAAATGTGGAAATACAAACTTCCAGTTTTAAAATGAAGTCATGGGGATGTAATATATAGCATGGTTTGAAAGAAGCTAAGAAAGTAAATCTTAGAAGTTCTCATCCCCCTGCAAACAAAAAACGCTTGGTAACTTTGGTGACAGATGGTAACTAAACTTGGCGTGGTGATCATTTCACAATGTATACAAATGTCAAGTCATTGTGTTGTACACCTGAAAACTAATATAATGTTAATTATACTTTAGTTTTTTTTAAATGTGTTGAAATCTTTTTGCTTTTGAAAGGGTGCCAAAAGGTGTGGATGAAACCATCCTTGGGTTTGAGTTTCTTAAATAATTGCAAATGAACCCAAATACTCTTTTCCATCATTATCTTTAGCATTTAAAATCCATAAAGCCTTCTTTAAGTGCACATAGTATTGTTCATTATTTGCTGTTAACTTTCATCAGCTCAGTTACCACCCAGTTTCCCAGGCTTCCTGGAAACTTGAAACAGAAACCTTGGGGCTATATGGCCTGGTGACCAAAATGGGCTCTGCCTCAGACAGACCAGCTTCCTATCCCATTCTGAGCCTCAATTTCCTCATCTTTAGGCATAATAATGCCATCTCAGAGTTATGAAGGCTCAGCCTGCATAAAACGCTTCATGTAGCGTCTAACACGCAGTGAGCACTATTTAGCACTTAAGCTGAGATGTATAAGCATCTCTACAACAGAGAATTGGAGGGAGGTGGAGGGAAGGCCTGGGCTTCTGCTCTGAAGCCTTCTACTTATTGTGACCGACCGTCCCTACCACTAGAACGAGGCTGGGAAGGGGAGCAACACGACTCAGGCTCCAGGAAAACAAGCCAGCTCCCTGACTCAGGTTCCTGTGTCACAGAGCAGGTGACATGGCCTCTCCTGATTCGTGGGGCAGCATCTCATCCTCTCCCTGGACCTGGATCGGGGAGGCCATGACCACTTAGCTAGCCTGCCAGGCTTCAGAGTCAGCCCAGGACCAGGACTCCAGCTCAGGCTCCCCTAGTGGTTCATAGCTATTAACATTTGGTGAATGCTTTCTGTGTAAATTTAGTGATAAGCAAAATAGACTGGGTCCCTGCTCAGATAGATGATGAAGACAAATAAATAAACAAGAAAATAACAATGGGTGCCATTTTAAAAATAGGGTGACATAAGAGTTATTAGGTGGTTACTTTGATAGTCAGGTGGTCTCTCAGAGAAGGTAAAGTTTAAGCCTAGATCTGAAATACCACAAGGAGCTGCTCATTTGAGGGTGGGAGTAGGGGAGTTGAGGAGACACATTCTAGGCAATAGGTAAAGGGGAATAGATAGCATAAAGGCTCCAGGGCAGAAATGAACTTGAGGCTGGAGCTTCATGGGCAAGGCAAAGAGTGGTACAGGTTATGTTGGATTTTTTTAAATCGGAGGAATGAATTTGTACTGCATGGCAAGGGCCACAGGAAACCGTCAGAGGGTTTCAGTCATGGGAGTGTGGATGGTTTCTGGCTGTGATGGGGGCGACAGTGGGGACAGGAAGATGGATGCTATGCATCAATCCAGGCAGACGATGAGAACAGCCGAGACCAGGCTCAAGAGAGAGGTAGGCAGAGTGGGGTATGCTGTGGAGGAAGAGGCAGACAAGGTTTGCTACTGAATTGAATATACCGAGTGAGGAAAAGGGAAGTAATAAGAACAGGGCCTAAATATTTGGCTGGGTCAACTGGGAGCCCTGAAGTGCCGTTGATGAAGCCAGACAGAGGGGAGGAGGAGGCTGGAGGGAGGGAACAGCTGAGGATTTTGGCTTGTCTACTTTGAGATGTCTAATTAGCTGTCCATGTAGTAATATCAGGAAAACACTTAGATGTATCTAGAATTCTAGAGAGGGGTCAGGCTGAACATAGACTTTTGGGAGTCGTGGGTCCATAGGCTGTATTAAATCTAAGGAGCAGAAGGAGGCCACCCAGGAGAGTGCAAAGATGAAGACAAGAAGGGACGGCCATAGCCCTGGGCACTCCAGAGGGACCCACCGGCAGAAGGGCTGAGGAGGAAAGGCAACAAGATGAGCAGAAAAACTGGCGGGTGCCCATCCTCAGAGCTCATAGAGGAACGGAAGAGGGCAGCTGTAGAGTGCTGCTTAGAGGTTACAGCGCATAAGGACAGAAGAGGCATCAGAGTATATCTCTGGCCCCAGAAGGTCAAAGGTGAAAAGTCATTCCAGACTGCCCTTATCTAGGTTTTGTAGAATCTCGATTAGCCTAGAACCCCTTGTTAATGGGACATAAAATAGATCCTTAGAGTTTGGTATTAGTTCATGAAGTTGAATTGATAGCACAAATTTCAAAATGGAATGAGAACCAAAAACAATTTTCATAGTTTTTAATAATTTAAAAGATGAGAAAAATTGCCGTAAAAACAAATGTTTCTATTTAACTTGAACTGTTTATACAAGAGATGATGTGTTTGTTCATTAGACCACCTACTACACGCAAAACATTTTAATAGGTGCAGGCGACTGCAAAGACCTTGTAGCCTCACAAGGGAGGTGAAGCATGACTAAAAATAGCAACCATGCATGGCTAAGGGACATCTTTCCTACAGTAGACACTTCTCTAATTGCTTCTTTTGTAGCAACTCATCTCTTCCTCCCAGCCACCCTGTGAGGTAGTTACTATTATTCTACCTTTTTATATGTAAGGAAACTAAGGATAAAGCCCCAAAATAATTATTCTAAAGGATTAGAAAGTAACCTATCACAAGAGAGATGCAAAGTTCAAGTGCCCATGCTTCCCTTTATTGTGGGGTAAGGAGGACTGGCTATTACTGGGCACTCTCAGGATATTAAAAGGCAGGCTTCCAAATGCCTCCTCAGACCAGATCTGCGTGCTGCTCTGTCACCCGTCCTCAGGTCCTCAGATCATTAAGGTAAGGCTCCACGGCTAACAAGCTCCCACGTGTCTCTGCCTGTTTAGGAATCTCAGCTCCGCGGGGGAGGAAGCAAGAAAGCAAATGAGATCTTGCGAGGGGCTGGTGGACTCGCTGCTGTACGTGATCCACACATGTGTGAACACATCTGATTACGACAGCAAGGTTAGTGCCCTCCTGGCTCTGAGCGCCGTGGTGGCAGATGACAACCAGCTGCCGACCGCTGCTATGTGCATGCCATTGGCTCTTTCCAGAACTCTTGACCCTGTCCTTGTCAGGCTCCCTTCCAGATTAAAGGAAGAGAGTCTAAATTATAAGTTAACAGGAACATGAGCACTGAATAAAGTAGCCTTAGAACCATGAAAACTGAGTGCTTCTATGTGGTAAAGGCTCTGCCAGGATCCAGACTTTGTGATTCTCCTGGGCTCATTGTCAAGGTGATTGCTCCACGGCTGTTGCCTCCATTCTCTATCCCCTGCTGCTAGAATCAGAGCCGTCTGTATCTGAGTACCTACTGAATATAAGCTCCTGGTTGAGGCACTGAAATCCCACCAACCTCCCTGCCCTTCTTGCCTTGGCACCAACTTGAGATGCCTCTTTCTCCATCCCAGGTTGGCCTTTCACCCGCTCCCTCTGCTGCCAGCTGATCTGTCTATTACCCAGCATAAGCCCTGGGTTTATGGCTCATCATTTTTCCAGGGTCCGCCCCAGCATGGGGGGCTGGGAAAGGTGGGGAGAAATAGGAAAAAAGGACTAGAAGTGTCAAGTCCCAGTAGGAAGAAAGGACTAGAGTCCCAAGGCAGGTGGGGCACTTGTTCAGGATGAGCTGGACACAGGCCATAAGTAGACCTGGGGTTGTAAATAAGGGTCTGAGAAGGAAAAGAGGAATGATGAGTGATTGGCTGGGAAGGAGGTAGAGGAAAATTTCAAAGTGACAGCCAGGAGTTCCCATCGTGGCTCAGCAGTTAATGAATCTGACTAGCATCCATGAGGACGTGGGTTCAATCCCTGGCCTTGCTTAGCGGATTAAGGATCTAGCATTGCTGTGAGCTGTGGTGTTAGGTCATAGACTCAGCTTGGATCCCGTGTTGCTGTGGCTGTGGTGTAGGCCAGCAGCTGTAGCTCCAATTCGAGCCCTAGCCTGAGAACCTCCATATTCTGCCAGGTGAGAAGGAGTGAGGTCCTGGTAATGTGGGTGCATCTCTACCACTGCAGCAGCTCTGAAGCATCAACACCGGGCATTTTGTCTTTTTTTTTTTTTTTTTTTTTTTGATTTTTGGTTTTTGCCTTTTCTGGGGCCTCTCCCGCTACATATGGAAGTTCCCAGGCTAGGGGTCGAATCGGAGCTGTAGCCACTGGCCTATGCCAGAGACACAGCAACTCAGGATCCAAGCTGCGTCTGCAACCTATACCACAGCTCACGGAAACGCCAGATCCTTAACCCACTGAGCAAGGCCAGGGATCGAACCCACAACCTCATGGTTCCTAGTCGGATTCGTTAACCACTGAGCCACGACAGAAACTCCGGGGCATTTTATCTTTAGAGCCTCAAACATTTCAGTCAGCCTGAAATCAGGCCTCAGCAGAATGCAGGCTCTGCACTCCATCAGGTGAACATCCCACCAAAATTCTGGAGTCATAGTTGTGGCTTTGTTGCAGGTGCCCAGAAGTGAAAAGCAGTTCTCTCATATTCTACATTTAAGTACTATCACTGGTGCTCAGTACAGCACCACGTGCTACAGTGGTTTTAACCCTATGCCGTGTTGATTGCAGACAGTGGAGAACTGCGTGTGCACCCTGAGGAACCTGTCCTATCGGCTGGAGCTGGAGGTGCCGCAGGCCCGGCTGCTGGGGCTGAATGAACTGGATGACTTACTAGGAAAAGAGTCTCCCAGTAAAGACTCGGAGCCGAGCTGCTGGGGGAAGAAGAAGAAGAAGAAAAAGAGAACGCCGCAAGAGGATCAAGTTAGCATTTTATTTGACATGAAACTCTAAAGTTTCATTTCTCTGGGAGTAAGAAATCACATATTTGGCAAGAAAAGAATATTTTTCTCATCATGCAGTTTTTGTGCATAGCTCTTGCTGAGTCCAGCAGAAAGGAATGTTTTCCAGTGTTGGATGCTGTGTTCATTTTGCTTCCACTAATGTCTGCTCTTTGTCTTTCAGTGGGATGGAGTCGGTCCTATCCCAGGACTGTCGAAGTCCCCCAAAGGGGTTGAGATGCTATGGCATCCGTCAGTGGTAAAACCATACCTGACCCTTCTAGCAGAAAGTTCCAACCCAGCCACCCTGGAAGGCTCTGCAGGATCTCTCCAGAACCTCTCTGCTGGAAACTGGAAGGTAGGATATCTTCCACTCGTCCGCGCGTCTTTCCACCTGTGCAGTCAGATCAGCAGTGAACATGGAAAAGGAGACAGGCGATTAGAGTTTGGTAAAGGATGGGAAGGAAAAAGAGAAGAGATGGCAGGAGGCTCGAGGGATCCATAGATGCATGACATAGCCCTTCCCGGTGAGAAACTGAAGACTAGCAAGACAAACAGACTGATCGAGTCAGTGCAGTGTAGACTCTGCAGGATGGGTGTGCACTAGGGTCTGCATCTAACCCAGCCTGTCAGGTGAGGGAAAGGCAAGCAAAGAGGGAACTGGCAGGTAGGGAAGGGGTTCCTGGAGGGGTGGTGCTGTCCAAATGGAATCTGTATGAGCAGAATGCAGCCAGCAGTCTGAGGAAGCCATCCGGATAAAGATAAAGGGACCCCAGGAGAAAGGCCTCAAGGTGAGAACAGTGGGTGGAGACTACAGGCTGGCTGCTGGGACACGGAGGGTGGGGTGTGACGAAGGCCCATGTTGTAGCCTCAGGAAGTGGAACCTGACTTTCAGACCAGAGGAGACCCTGAAAGGATTTAAGCAGTCAAGCGGCATAGACAGGCTGATGTGGACCCTGGATTCTCTCTGCATCGGTGCAGAAGGTGATTCCAAGAAGAGGAAGATTGAGGCTGGGATTCTGTTGGGGAGCCTGACGAGAGATGCAGGGGCCTGACTTAGAGCTGAGGTCGGGCACTTGCCTCTCAGGCACTTGCAGAGCATATCTGTGGCACAGTTTTCACATACCCTAATAGGGGTGTGACTTTTTTATGAAAATTGAAGGTGATTTCCTACTGTTACCCCCTTAAGCAAGCTCTCAAAACTTTTTAAATGTCATCTAGCAACTTACCTGATAATTATGCTGTAGTAGAATTCTTATAATGCTTGGTTTTGGCTACTTCCCCCACCACCACCTCCCAAAATGAAAATCTTCTGGCTGCTGCTTCTTCCATGAGCGTGAGAGGCATCATTAGGCCTTGGTAAGGTTTGTTTCATGCAGCCAGTTTCTCTAATGAAAATATACAGGTGATTAGGGCCTAGTGCTAAGCCGCTGTGGTTATTCTCTTATTGTTGTTTTTGATTAAAATGCTAATAACTTAGCACCTAAGTGCTGGCTCTGGAGCCAGACTCCTTGGTTTTGAATCCTGACCTCCTCCCCCCACTTACTAGCTGGGAGCCTCAGATCTTTGTCTTTAGTTTCATCATCTGCAAAGTGGAAAGAATACCTACCTCTTTAGGTGTTTGTGAGCATTAAATGAGGTAATAAATGTGGAGGACCAAGGAGAGTGCCTAGCACACAAGTATTCATAAATATTTATGCTGGTGACCCAGTGTTCACCTCCAGCTGCTGTGACCCAGGAAGCATTTGATGGTGATAAAAAAGACAGTCATTAAAATAGATGTGATTTAAGTTGTGTAAGAATTTTATTTTCTGGGATCATTTAATAAATAAAAGATGGCAAGGTTATTGAAAATAGAAACCTATGGGAGTTCCCATTGTGGCTAAGTGTTAACGAACCCAACCAGTACCCATGAGGACTTGGGTTTGTTCCCTAGCCCCACTCAGTGGGTTAAAGATTCAGTGTTGCCTTGAGCTGTGGTGTAGGTCATAGACACAGCTCAGATCTGGCATTGCTGTGGCTGTGGTGTACGCCGGCAGCTGCAGCTCCCATTCAATCCTTAGTCTGGGAACTTCCATATGCTGCAGGTGTGGCCTTAAAAAAGAAAAAAAAAAAGTTTATATATAAACATTATATGGAAGTGATTTCAAAGGTGTCTAAAATAATAAATCAAAATATTGGCCCCTCAATAAGAAACCAAGATAATCATGGCGATAGATGTTATCAGGTGAGATGCTATTTGGGGGTGGTGATGGCTATATTGCTCCAGACGGGAGGTGCTCAGGGCTGGGCTGAGCCAGTTGGCCTCTGGGTGAGACAGGTGCTGGTCCTGTCCTTGCAGGTCTCAGAGAGAAAAGTTGCCAAAGCTGCCTGTGCTTTACCTGATAGCAAGTTGTGTATCCTATTTCCCAGGCAGATTTTATTTGATTTAGAAAATAGGAATATCCATCTCTTATCAAGAAAGCTAATAAGGTCTTTGAAATGCATTTTTTCCTTTTACTTTTTTGTTTTTTGGTTTTTTTGTTTGTTTTTGCTTTTTAGGGCTGCACCCACAGCGTATGGAAGTTCTCAGGCTAGGGGTCGAATCAGAGCTGTAGCCACCAGCCACAGCCACATCAGATCCAAGCCATGTCTGTGATCCACCCCACAGTTCACTGCAACACCGGATCCTTAACCCACTGAGCGAGGGCAGGGATCAAATCTGAAACCTCATGGTTCCTAATCGGATTCGTTTCCTCTGAGCCACAACAGGAACTCCCTGCATCTTTTCCTTTTATTTGTGTTATTAAAATAACCCATTCTGTCGATATTAAAGAAACTAAGTGGTCAATCACATATTTTCATGTTCAAAATAATACAGAGGGCTGGCAGACCTTTGTCTTCGTGTCTTGACCACAGCAGGAAAGTATTAGATGTTTTATGAACAACATTTTTCAATTATCCTGAATTTTGAAAGACTATTTGAACTGGTAAAAATGTCAGTGAAAGCTCAAAACAAGATTAAAGACCCATTTTCAAATGTTCCCTTTTTTGTTTGTTTCCCCGATGCTTTAGTGTTCGTTTCCAGTTCATATGGTGCACAGACTGACTCACCGTACAGACTTGCCTCTTAATCACGAGAGAAATTCTTGACTGCCGATTAAAAAAAGCAGTGGCAGCAGCTAACTAATCTTGAGTGAGAAAGCATTTTGCACACAGACATGCTTAGTTTTTCACCAGCCCATATGAATTACGATGCTCGGTGTTTCTGGAGAATTCCTTTTCTTCTGAGGCAAGGGATTTTTCCAAGCAGTTTCTTTGAAAGGCTACCAAACTCTAAATATTGTTGCAGAGAATACAGGGGAAAATAACTTGATGGAGACAGGTTCTCCTTTAATGTGCGGTGATCGGTTACCTGCTCTGCCATCCTATTTTTAGCCTCTGTACCTGGCGTGGGGCCAGCTGCAGAGAAGACCTGCCATCCGTCCTTAACCATGTTTATGTATCTGAAGAAGAAAGAAATCACTGCCTTCTCTCTTTCACACAAAAATATCTGCCAGATGGTGGCTTGAGGTTTTCAGGCTTTGGGATTTCTTTTTAAATCAGTCATCATAGCTTATCTTTCTCCCAAACTGGTTTTCTCTTAACCAGCATCACAGATTTAATCTCCTTATTGGGAACAAAACATTTAATCTATTACTTCATCTTTCAGAAACCTCTTTTTTTTGCTTTTTAGGGCTGCACTCAGGGCCTATGGAGGGTCCCAGTCCAGGGGTCGAATCAGAGCTACAGCTGCCGGCCTACACCACATCCACAGCAACACCAGAACCTTCACCCGCTGAGTGAGGCCAGGGATCAAACCTGCAACCTCATGGTTCCTAGTCGGATTCATTTCTGCTGCACCACAGCGAGAACTCCCCAGAAATATCTTTTTTAGGCAACATTAACATCAGAGAGTTGACCTCTATTATATATTACTTATTGCCTTGTTTTTCTCCCTAGTTTGCAGCGTATATCCGAGCAGCTGTCCGCAAAGAAAAAGGGCTCCCCATCCTTGTAGAACTTCTGCGGATGGATAACGATAGAGTTGTTTCTTCTGTGGCGACCGCCTTGAGGAATATGGCCCTAGATGTTCGCAACAAGGAACTCATAGGTATGTTTTGGTGACCAGGTGAGCTATAAAGAGAGACACGATGTTTGAAAAACTCTTCATTTTAAAAAATATGACACTTAAAATGATAAGCAGCTGAGTCCTGGTCTCTGGTTTCTTGGCATATTTGGTATCCCTGTGTCCGTCCTTTCTGATCATTCCTTTTCAGGCTCCTTAATTAAACACCAAATAGGCAGGCAAATGTTCAGAAAAGCTAGCAATTTCAGTCATACGTTACAAAACTACTTGATAGATTTGGTGTCTCTATTTCCCAAGAGACATTCATTTTTGAAAAACAAAAAAAGCTTAATTCTCCCTTTTCTGATTTTTAGATTTATATCTACTAATTTCACCAATACTAACTACCATGTTCTAAATTTAAAAAAAAAAAAAAAAGAAACCACATGAATGTTTTATAGCTTAAAGCTCAGCCCAAAACAGAGCCATGGTCTCAAGGCCAGACCCCAGGGCAGTGTCAGGATGAGAGCAGGACTACCTGAGACACATAGGGTCCAGAATTTTAGAAGGCATTCACCCTTGGGTCCATGTCAAGTTGGCCCTTTGACAACATTGAGAATGATTGCTTCTAAGCTTTGCACCTTAGGCAGCTTGGTTTGCTTACCTCCAGGGCATGGTCCATCCCAGGCAGAGTGTGGGGTAAAGAAAAGATCAGAGACCTTCCAGTAGACCTCAAGTTAAACCCTGCACCTGCTGCTCACTGGCTGCATAACCTAGGATGTCCTGTATTGAACCCACTCGGGCTCTGTTCCTAAATCTAAATTGAGACTCTTGGAGTTCCTGTTGTGGCTCAGCAGTAACAAACCCTATTAGTATCTATGAGGATGCAGGTTTGGTCCCTGGCCTTGCTTGGTGAATTAAGGATCCAGCGTTGCCATGAGCTGTGGTGTAGATCGCAGATACAGCTCAGATCTGGCGTTGTTGTGCTGTGGTGTAGGATAGCAGCCGTAGCTCCAATTTGACTCCTAGCCTGGAAACCTCCATATGCTTAAGGTTCAGCCCTTAAAAGACACCCCCCCCCATAAAAAACAAGAAAAGAAAACTCTTCCTTGGCCCCATCTCTGAAAGGGAGCTGACCACAGCTGCTGTCCTCACCATGGGCTTGCTATGAGAATGCAATGACAGGGTGAGGGGCAGCTCCTTATAAAACTACCTCACTCCAAGCCAATCCCGCAGCTGAAGACAGGCCAGGGAGAGGGAGGGGTATCTGGCAAGAGCTTATGTGGACTAGTGAATATATACCAATCTCATAGTAAAGTACACCTGCCGGGAGAGAAAGAGCGAGACAGAGATGGAGAGAGAGAATAAGGGCAACAGTGTTTACCTTCAGGAGTGGCTTTGAGGACTTCCTGTGCCCACGTATGCAAAAGCCCCTCACACACAGTGCCTGGCACAAGTGCTATTTTAAATTATTGCCTAAATTAACCTGCTCTTAACACGCTGTTCCTTTGATCCAAATTGCACCCCACGGAGAGGAAAGGAGCTTTTTTCATGGTCTGTTCATAGTCCAGCTCCTGCTTGATTCCAATAGATGTGTTAGAGCTTTTATTTCCCACATTTCCTTGAGCGAAATCTCTTAGGTCCCTAAAGAGAGTTTTTTTTTAAGTTATTACTGTTACATCTCTGTGGTTTGAATTTCTAGTAAGAAGCCTGTATAGTTTGGGAGTTCTCGATGCTAAAAAAAAATTTTTTTTCTCTTTTTTTAGGACCGCACCTGCAGCATATGGAGGCTTCCAGGCTATGGTTCCAATCTGAGCTGTAGCTGCTGGCCTATGCCACAACCACAACAACATAGGATCCGAGCTGCATCTGTGACCTACACCACAGCCCATGGCAATGCCGGATCCTTAATCCACTGAGCGAGGCCAGGGATTAAGGCATCCTCATGGATGTTAAATTAGTTAACCACTGAGCCACAACAGGAACTCCTCAATGCTAAAAAATAAAGGGTGCCAGCATGCACCCTCTGCCCTGTCACTCCCCAGGGAAGGAGAGATAGGCGTGCAAAGGGTGCCAAGTCTTTAGGAAGAACAGATGTGTGTGCAGGGGGTCGCTTGCACTCTGGCCATCCTGTGTTTTCTGTGAAAGTCCTAATCTCCTTCTAAACTTGCACGAGTACTTTCTCTCTCCACTGACCCTCTTGAGCTATTGCAGGAGGCACTTTTCCTGTTTCCCCATGAAGACCCTTGCTTCCTGTGAGGTCACAGCCCCTCCCCGTTTCTATATCTGACTCTAACTTCCCCAGCACGTCCGTTCCTACGAACCATCCCCCTCTCTGACCTCTGCACTCTCTCCTCGCATTCATCACCAGCACTCAGTGAACTCTGTCTGGAGCCATTTTTCACAAGGAAACAAAGTTTTGCCATTTCACAAAAGTTACTGCAGACTCAGCTGAGTCAGAATGAGCCAGCTGTCTGAGCTGTGGGCTCCGAGGGAGCCACCAGGGTCACTCACAGATGAGGGAGCCACCTTCTCCCAAGCCTCAGGAGTACAAGTGAAAACTGCACCTCCCCAAAATGACAAATTACATGTCATGGACCTTTTGGTCACTCTTGAGTATTCAAAATCACCAGTGCTAACTTATCGTCTGTTCTTAAAAACCACATTTATCCTCTGGCTTACAATGTCATCACTGTATTTCTACTCTTCATAACAATGTTCTCTGTGAATAAGCCAGAGTCTTCTCTTTGACGAGCTGTAAATTATGCAGCATGGAGTCAGGCACTGTCTTCTCCTGCTTACCATTGTGTATAAGTGGGTCTTCAATAAAAACCCCATTTAGTATCCACTCGATTATTAGCATAGGGAAAAAACAAAGAAAATATTTACTTGAGCTTTAGTTAATTTCTTTTGTCTATGGTGCAATTATTCCAGTTTGTCAGCTGGTAATTAAAATTGAAAAAGCTAGAGATAATCTTGTTTTGGAGAGGAGTACAGGAAATTGATCTGGAAAGAAATGCTTCAGGAGTGAGGGGACTTCCCAGCCTTGTCCTATCAAGAACTTTATTACTGTATTACTCCTCAGAGATAACATACCTATAATTTTTTTTTTTTTTTGCCTTTTTTTTTTTTAGGCCCACACCCACAGCATATGGACATTCCCAGGCTAGGGTTCCAATCAGAGCTTTAGCTTCCAGCCTACACCACAGCCACAGCAATGCTGGATCCTTAGCCCAATGAGTGAGGCCAGGGATCGAACCCATAATCTTAATACCAAAATTGTACTCATGTCTTCTTTAAAAGAAACAGACAACTCACACCAGACCAACTGACATAAACCCTCAACTTAGTAAAAATATCTGAGTGTACCCAGTTCACATACTATGTCCAGAAAGACTTTGTGGAAAGTATTGTTTGGCAGTCCTACTTGGACCAGCTTTAAAACGTATTCAGAGAAAAGTTTATAAAAGCTTAGAGAGGAGGTTGAGGTTGTTGTGATGCATAGGAATTGAATTGAGAATGAAATTTACTTTCTGTAATTCCTTTACTCGCACTGTTGATGAAAATGGTTGAACTAAAGCAACTTGATTGGTATACCCAGTTCCATACACTGATTTACACTGTCTTCCAGAGATGTGCGGTAAGGTGTTATAAGCCAGTTACTTCTTCAAGTGGCATGACAGCAGATGTTCATGTTCCCCTGACAGTTAAAGCATTTGTCGTTTTCTTCTTTGCTGTGCGTGTTCTTCTTCCCCGTTACTGTCTCTTCTGAGGTTCTGTTTTGAGAGATTGCATAGTCATAGTCTTCTGATGACAACAATAACAAAAACTAGGTCCCTTCCGAAAGCAGAATGAACTCTTTTGCCTTGGGCAGGTAAATATGCCATGCGTGACCTGGTCAACCGGCTTCCCGGGGGCTCTGGCCCGAGTGTGCTGTCGGATGAGACTGTGGCGGCCATCTGCTGCGCCCTGCATGAGGTCACCAGCAAGAACATGGAGAACGCCAAGGCCCTGGCCGACTCAGGGGGCATAGAAAAGCTGGTGAACATAACCAAGGGCAGAGGAGACAGGCAAGTCGGCTGCAAGGGGACGCCAGGCCCTTGTCCTGGGATCATCCTGGGATCAAGGATGCACGTCCTCCTGACAAGGATTTATTTCTGTGCTGCTCACGTGCAAATAACCTAAGTAGTTTCCAGCAGTTAGAACCCCTTTTGCTGGGAGCGGCATTTGTGGTCATGCGGCCCCTTTTCTGGTCTCTGTTTTCTTGGAACACCCCTCACCCCAACCATCATTCCTGTCCCCAAAGCCCCACTGGGTCATGCTGTCCTCTGAAGAGTCAGACATGCCATAAGCCGGGGCACCATACCCCTCGTGTCATTGCTTCTGCTCCAGACTCTAAGGCCTCTTCTGCAAGAACAGCTTAAATCCTCAGTGCTGAGGTTGATTCCTCCATAGGTGCCCAGAAAGTACTAATATCACCACATGCAGCAGAGCCTTCTGTGTGGCCTCAGGATGTGCCCTGGGCTTGGATCATATGTTTTCCATCACGTCTGAGTGACACCGAAGTGATGAAGCAGCAGAAGTAGGGATTTGAGGGTTTGTGGCAAAAATAGAAGATTTCTTGTCATAGAGCTGTAGCAGTGACTATGAATTTGCTTTAGTATCAGATCAGAGAATCCTTCAAGGAACTGGGATGTATAGGCTGCTTGTCACCTTCATGACACAACAGGGCAGGGGCCTCCTGATCAGCAGTATAATGGCCCACCCCTCCCTCCTTCTGCACGGCGCTGGCTTCCCCAGGGTTATCTGTGGCCCCTTCTGGCATCTGACACCCCCAGTACAGGCACTTTGTCTTTTAATTCACTGCTCCAGCCTCCGTGTGCAGAGCGAAGCCTGGCCCATACTAGTAAACATGTATTAACTGGCTGGGCATCAGTGCTGGAACTCACACTGTGTATGCTTGGAATAACATCACACAGCCTATTCTCACCCCACAGAAACTACAGCTACCAACACTATCCATATATCCTTTCAATCCTTTCTTTCTTATGTATCTTTTTTCTATCTCAATAGTAAGTGCACACACACTCCTTTTTATCTCAAAGGCAATGAAACATTACAGATAAATCTAAGGTCCAATTCCAGTAACTCCCCCTCCTGTTGCCCTCCCATCTCCCCTAAGAGCAACTGGAATCCCTTTTTGTGCTCTTAACATTTTGCGAGAGAGCCTTCATTCATGAACAGCCTAAGAAGAGGCTAGAAAAATTTTGCCAGTGCCAAAACCTTTGTATATTTAAAAAAAAAAAAAGTTATTGGAGTTCCCTGTTGGCTCAGCAGGTTAAGGATCTGACATTTTCACTGCTGTGGCTCTGGTTGCTGCCATGGCATGAGTCTAGTCTCTGGCCTAGGAACTTCCACATGCCACTCCGATCTTTTTTTCAAAACAAGATTCAGAAAGTCCTAGATCAAGTTTTCTTCTGAACGTACACTTACATTCCTTATGATTCACCCACCAAGTATTTTTCTCTTGCCCACCTGCCACGCACGACAGCAAGGAGCAGGGAGCAGGTCACACCTGCCCTCCGTAGCTTACGTTCCATGGGCAAGTGGAGTAGACGAGGTACCAGCAGAGTGAGCAGCACTCCACCAGCCCGATGGTGCCGGGGTGGGGAGCAGCAATCAAATTGGGGCCATTGAGAGGGCGTGCCGGGATGAGGAGGGGTGTCACTGTCTTAGACAGGGCAGTCAGAGGAGGCCTCAGGGAGATGGTGCCTTCTGAGCAGAGACCTGGAGTAGGGGCGGGAAGAGTATTTAGGGCAGAGGGAACGAGTAAAAGGACACTGAGGTGGAAGCGTGCCTGTGTGTGAAGAGCAGGAAGCCAGCAGGGCTGGAACAGAGCGAGTCAAGGGGGAGGGAGTCAAGGAGTGCGGGGGCAGGGGCAGTAACCAGCAGTGTAGGACCCTGTAGATCAGTGTAAGGCCTTTGACTTTTACTCTCAGCACAACGAGAAGCTTTTGGAGGGTGTTCAGCAGAGGAGAAAGACAATCTGACTTCCCTGAGAGTAATCACAGTGACCGACAGGCTCTCCTCCAACTCCCAGTGAGACTGATAGAAGCAGGAGTTGAGGTGGTGAAGAATGGTCAAGTCTGACATGTTGGAAGGCAGAGTCAGTGGAATTTGCTGAAGGCTTAGATGAGCAGCAGGAGAGGAGAAAGATGTCAAGGATGCCTCCAAGGTCTTTGGCAAAAGAAACCATGGGATGGAGTTGCCGCTTGCCGACATGGGGAGCCTGGGGGAGGAGCAGGTTTTAAGGAAGATTGGGAGTCAGTTTGGGATGTGACACATCTAAGATGCTATTAGACTTGACGTAGAGCATCTGGTAGGGAGTGAACTGTGCTCAAGTCAAGTTCAGGATAGAGATCCAGGCTGGAGCGTCAATTTGGGAGTCACGGGGTATAAGTGGCAAATTTAGAGAAGTAATATGGGATGAGATCAACAGGAAATGTAGCTAGAGAAGGAAAGAGGCTTGAGGGCTGGTGTCCCTCATAGCTGGGGGTCAAGGAGATGAGGAGCCAGCAGTGAGCCCGAAAAAGGGCGGCCAGAGCGTTCAGAGGAGAAGCAGCAGCACTGGTGCCTCGGAGGCCACATGCTGTCAAAGGTGAACCCATGTCACTTGCTGCTCAATCAGATAGGACCAGGGTTGACACACATCCAGTTGAACAATACTGAGAAGGTAGGAGAGAAATTAGAGATGAGAACACATAACTCCTTGCAGGAGTTGTGCAGCGGAGGGGGAAGCAAAGAAACTTCCTTGCTTTCTCAGGAGTCAGGTTTCTGCTCAGAGAATTTCTCTCTAAAAATGTGTCACCTAGCTGTTGGTGTTGAGGTGTACACCTGGCACACCCCTGCTTTGTCTGGTGTGCAGAGCAGCCCTTGGAGCCAGCCGGGGTTTGCCCTTGATGCCTGGATCCGGCTGAGGATGGGTGGTTGTGAGGTGTGAAGACCCTGCGGGAGCCATCACAGGTGCCTGAAATGTCCTCTCTATTCTCTTCTTTGAGGCGTCTCCTTGCTCTGTAGTCTGTTTTGAAAATGGAAATTTAAAAACTCTCTGCCCTTGACTGAGCAGGACCGCTGAGCAGAGCAAGCTGAGATGGGGGTGGGGGGTGGCTGTAGACACTCCTACCTCCAGGAACAGAGATTGCGAAGCCCCTGCACTTGCCTGTGCTCTGCCCTCCCTGATGCCTCAGAATCATCACAACCCAGATCCTGTTGTTATGGGCAGAGACGGTGCCTCTGGCCTGCTCACCTCTCTTCTTCCCCCACTTTCTGAGAGTTTAGTTGGGAAGATAAGGAATGGAAAAGGAAATCAGATCTTAGATACCGTAATATACGTTTGAGGTCAGATTTTCAGCATCAAAATGAAGTCTGAGGACGGGGGTGTTCGGTTTTCCTCGGGGCTCTGGGATAACCACCCTCACGTGGCCATCCCAAGGCCTTTGCTGAGGCAGGAAGCTGTTTTCCCTCCTCACTTAACAGAGAGGCCGCTGATTTAGAGGAGTAGCTCCTGATGTGAAATGCAGTAACTCCTGCTCAGCAGTGCTCTCACAGGCTACCAACATTCAGCAAAATGTCTTCAGAGAGGGAGGTCATAACTGACCTTATTTTCCAAGCCAAACACTAGAGCACAGAGGTACATTTTGTTTACAAAGAGGTTTAAATGATGAGAAGACAATAACAGTGTTTTATACAAAGGCCTAATAAATGGGTGGGGATACTTAGATTCACTTGGCAGGGCCCTCAGACACTGGGATGTGTGGTCATGGGCAGAAGTCAAGGGCTCATCCCGACCACAGCGTCTCACCACAGAGCTGAATGCCCGTGAGCCTCTCTCTGGTTCCTACCACCTCTGGCCAGCCCTGAACTTGACACCAGCTCCTGAGTACACCTGATTCTATAGCAGTGGTTTCCAGCAGCAGCCTCCTTGCCCCCTGGTCCTTGAGAGATGGGCTCTTCGTCTCTGATTTGCTGCCAGCATCTCCAAGAGGACCCTGAGGCTGTGCCACCCACATTCATTAATGTTCTCGCTCTCTCTCTAGATCGTCTCTGAAAGTGGTAAAGGCAGCAGCCCAGGTCTTGAATACATTATGGCAATATCGGGACCTCCGGAGCATTTATAAAAAGGTAACTTACAAGAATAGCTCTAACATAATTAGCATTCATCAGCACACACATTCGTAATCACTTATTATAATGAAATGTCGTTATTCATTTTGAGAGGTTTCTTTTTCTCCTTTAACTCCACAGGATGGGTGGAATCAGAACCATTTTATTACACCTGTGTCAACGTTAGAGCGAGACCGATTCAAATCACACCCTTCCTTGTCTACCACCAACCAACAGATGTCACCCGTCATTCAGTCAGGTCAGTGGGTAAACTCTCCCTCTGGGCAGCTGCATTTGTAGGACAGCATGTGGTTTCCCATCCAGAGAAGATTGAACATACGCCGATTAAGCCTGTCACCTCCCAACACCGAGGAAAGGAGAATTTACTCTTCAAGCTGAAAGTCTGCTTTGGGAGTTACCTGTTACTGTAAACAGCAAGCCCACTTTCCGTTTGAAAAGTGTATGCATGTTTACACCTACTACAGTGCATAACAGTATCCCAGTCCTCAATAGCATCCGTTCCCCCGAGATTCTGCTTTGAAACCAGGTTTGTAAAGGGGCCTGGGAATATGCATTTAATAGGCTTGCTGATGCTGCGAGTGTGGCCCAGTGGAGGAACACAAGTTTGAGAACCATTAGGCTATGTCTGAAAATGGCTGTCCTTGTACACCTGCTGGCCATAAGTTAGAAATCTGTTCCCAAGTGATTTTTTTAGTTTTGTTGGTGGAAATTCTCAAATAGTTCTTTAGAAGAGCTTTAGACACCACAGCCTTGGAGAGCCCAGATCCCCACCTGTGCCTTACTCAGTTAAACCGCCATCCCCTGACTGCATCCTCAGATCCCCAGCATCCACGACTAATGGGAACAGGCCCTGCAGGTGGGTTTACAGGAAATCCGTTTAATTTGTAAGTTGGGAATCTTGGCAACCACACTGCCTACTTATTGGTGGTATATAATTTGAGACCCAAGACTTTTTTTTTTGCATGTAAGGACAGAATATTACTACCTAATCAAGTCAGTCCTGTAAATTTAATTCTTAATGAAATGAAACAGGAAAAGTAATATCTTTTTTTAATTTGGCTTTAAATCTCCCATTCAGACATATAAATATTATCTGTTGTATTCAACTGTGCTCCTGCTGACAGTCTCATTTCTCATGTGAACAAATATGACCAGAAAGACCAACATATGCCTGGTGGTTCCTGCCATATAATTGGATGTCTTCACTTGTACCAGGAATCTTTTTTTTTTTTTAATGATTTTTATTTTTTTTCCATTATAACTGATTTACAGTGTTGGAATTTTTAGAAATTTTCTTTGCCTACTGCATATGGCTTATATTTATATCTTAGCTTTTAAATCATGAGACCTCTGCTTGGTTTCTGACATTGTTGGTAGGCTCCTAGGTATAGCCTGAGGTTGCCTTCTTTACACAAATGATCAGGATTCTTTAGGGACTTAGGAAGAAAGTGCTAGCGGAAGCAAGAGATTTAGCTGCTTAACAAAAGGCATATGGACAGGCAAAAAAATAATTTCAGACAAATTAGGACTTAGTTACTAAGCAGTGAACTTGTTTTGAGGACCTCTTAAATATACCTTTATATTTATCAGGAAGCCCTGTCCAAGTTCCTAGGACGCTCTCCAGATTCCACTGGAAGGCAGATATAATTCACATTTGTTTCTCCAGTTATTCTGAGGGCTGATCAAACATCCCTCGGCACTAGTGAGGTATCCACCTATGGGCGCATCTCACTGCCTCGCTGATGTCATTGTGGGAGGCAGGTGGGGATATCCTGTGCCCTGCTACCTTCCTGAAAGTAAGCAGGATGGGAAGCACGTGGACACCACCCTTGTACGCTCACCCTATGTTACTGAAGTGACTTTCTTGGGGAAATATTTTGACATCAGTCTTCCTCTGAAAGCATCAATGCATGCAAATGCTGGTGACAGGGACTGGGGGCTGCTGCTTTCCAGTGGACTCAGTGATCACCCTTATTTATAATTAACTTCAGCACAAGCAAGATGATTTTCTAGTGAAAAAAAGATGTGCAGTGTTTCCTTCTGTGCACAAATGTCCTACAGGCAACACATGGGTAAATAGGTTATTATTAAATGTTTGTCTCCAGCTGGGATAAAAAAGCTGGGCTTTTGTGAGGCTAGGCTTCTTAGCACCATGAGCTTCTTGATGAGCCAGGCTTATTGAATTTATAAATTTCCCTGACAGCTGATCGCCATAAAAAGAATTATAAATTTATGGGCTGGGCACTCTTATTCAAACTCATTTAGAGATGCAGATATTTTTGAAATCATCAGAAATCAAAACAAGCCATAAAACATCCATTTACTGAAGAACTATACGTAAAGGATAATAGATGGGTGTAACACAAGCAACTGAACTGAGATCATAAAGTTGCAAATGGAACTTGGGCACGACTGGGAATTACCATCCCTCAGTTTCAAAGGCTTAAGCAGGTCATTGAGACACCCCCTCCCCCATCTCAGTGGAGAAATTGCACGATCCCTGCCCAATGTGGTGGCTGACAGTGCTGATCCTTGCAGTGGCCGACCTGCAGGTCACCTTCCAGGAACTGGGGCTGGCTGCCCTTTAATCACAGCACCTCTAAGAGTTGACTGTAGTGCCAGGCACGTGCACTTCTAATTACTTTGTTTTTCCAGAGAGGACTTTCTAGAGACACTGACAGTCTGATTTCTCTTCTCTCTTTCTCTCTCTCTCCCCCTCCCTCCTCTTGCCTCTCCCTTCAGTCGGCAGCACCTCTTCCTCACCAGCACTGTTAGGAATCAGAGACCCTCGCTCTGAATACGATAGGACCCAGCCACCTATGCAGTATTACAGTAGCCAAGGGGATGCCACTCATAGAGGCCTGTACCCTGGTAAGACGCCAGTTGGGTGTGTGATAGAGTATCTCGAAAAGCCGTGGGTCCCCAGGCACACGGCCAGTGGCCTGGGAGGTAACCTCTGCCTGCAATGAGATGGTCCCCCAGCAGCAAACACTGGTCCAGCCTCTCTATCTTCTGCTTCAGGGGCTGTTGCCTTTTTTGCTTGTTTTACTTGAAATAAGCTAAGGTGGTGGTCTGGTGACCACAAATAAAAAGAGCACTGTCTCCAAATGAGAAAGCATTTCTGGCTACGCAGCAGCGCTGGCCCTTTGTCCTGCCCCACCCTGCCCGAGCAGTCTTGCGCTGTGTGTTCCGGGGTCCCCGAACCCTGAGCTCTGTGACACCTGGCAGGGCCACATCTCCTGGACCAGCTCATAAATTCAAACCTGCGGATGGAGATCAATTCCATTTACATTCTCATGGGAAAGAGTTTGAATGAATAACAAAATATACAGTGTAAGTCTCCTCAGAGTGACTATTTTTTAAGAATAACAAAAGTGATGTTGTATAGCATTAATATTTTTATGTCCTATTCAGAAAGCCATGCATATAATTTATTTAAAGAATGACAACCTGAAGGGTTACCAAGATTCATATTGTCTCCATTCTCAACTATCTTGCAAATTAGAACCACTTTAGAGGCTTCAAATAAGGCAGTGTGAGCTACCAAAAAAAAAAGAAAACTCCTTTCTCAAAAAACCTATTTATTAAAAAGAAATAAATAAAAGCTGGTGGCAATTTAACAACTGCTGGGGGAGCAGTCTCAGTTGTGCTGTTGTCTTTGAAATTGTGATTTCACAGGACTGTTTACTAATCGACTATTGTTACTATGGCAATTAATAGCTCAGAAAATTGCAGATGCTACATTTCAGACATCAAGCTCTTTGCAGAGGAAATGCACAGACCAACCGAAGTGCATTGGTGCTTCAGGTCTGCAGCAGCCTGCTTTATTTTAAAGACCGCCTCCTTAGCATGCGCGCCCTTCTGTATCTTCTTTGCTTGCTTCAATAAACTAATTTGCCTCAAATATGTTTCATTTTCCTCATTAAAAAATAAAATAAAATCTCTGCTAGCCTTAACAATGCTAGAAGGGTAACCAGTGACAGCATCAGGAATCTGCCGTAGACTCCTAAAGACAGCTCTCTGATACCCAGGTTCTTTTTGTTTCAAAACATACTTAAACATGGCCTCCACGCGGCCACCCTGCTTGGAACACACCTGTGCCTGCTCCTTCCAGACCTGGGATTCTGAATCAAAGCTGTTCTAAAGGCCCGGAGCTTGTTCTGCTGTATTTCCCTCCCCGCATCTGACCCAGTGCACTAGCTCAGAGCCCTGGAAAAGCCACGTTCCTCGGCTCAGGGGACAAGTCTGCTGTCAAGAGCCACCAGTTCAGTGCTCCCCACAGTGACCAGAGGTTGAGAAGGAACCCTTTGCGGATGAGCTATGCATTAGCATTGCTTTTTGGTAAAACACACAGCCTCTTTTTTTTTTTTTTTTTTTTTTTTTTTTTTGGCATATTCATCAGCCTTTACTGAATAGCCCTGGGGTAAGCAGCAGGCAGGCTTCATCCAGGGAACCCAAGCTGCTGACTGTCCGGGTCTGTGCTGGCAGCGGGGGAATCCAGGGCCTGTCAGGGAGTCCACACCACCTAATGGACCGCAGTAATGAGCACTAGTTTTAATTTCATAAAATATTTTCTTACAGGCTCCAGCAAACCTTCACCAATTTACATCAGTTCCTATTCCTCACCAGCAAGAGAACAAAATAGACGGCTACAGGTGAATTTGCAATGTCATTTTTACAGAAGGCCGATTAGCAGGGATGAACACAGTAAGGGGTCCGCGTGGGTTGACTCACCTGAGCTGGGCCGACACAGCAGGGGCCCAGGAGCTTTCCTGGGGATCTCTGCTCCTCGGAAGCTCATCCATGGTTTATGCAGATCACTTCCACAGTAGCCTCATGTCCTTGAGGAGGACTGAATTGGTACCACCATGCCCCTGACGGGCACCAACTGAGAAGTCTTACACTCCTATTCTTTGCCCAACAGTCTTCTTTTCCCTCTTTTTTTTTTTTTTTCTTTTTTTTTCTTCTTGTTACTTTCTAAGATCTCTTCCATCCTCTGGATGGGGAAAGGTTGGTAAGCACACCTCATTCTCTCATCTCATCCTTCTCTTTTTCACACGTACACCTCTTCCTCCATCTTCATGACTCCCTCCCATCCAAGCCACCATGGTTTGAATACACTTGAGGCCACAGCCAGATTTCTGGTATTCTCTGAGGTCAAAGTAGACTCAGGCCTGTGGGGATGAACCCCACCGTCCACCAGAGTGGGGACTAGTGGTGGTAACATTCAATCTCCACTTTCGGGGTCGGGGGGGCCTAAAATTCATTTTGGTCTTGCCTGATGCCATGTCCACCTAGGTCATTTGTTCTCTCCTCTTACCTTCCAGTAATACATGAGCAATTGGGGCTTCCCAAATGAACCTATATCCTGCTCTGCAGATGAGGATGCTCGTAACCTCCTTCCATTTTGTCGTCTTTGCTCTGTAAATAGAAGAACCTCTCCAGTTGTCATAATCTCTGCTGTAGTTTTTTAGTTAGGAGACGTAGCCTCAGAATCATAAGTCTAAGTTAAAAAAGCAAGTTTAGCTCTGATATGCTTATAATATTAGAAATGCACATAGTTCCAGAACATGGTATTGATATCTCTGTGATAAATTTGTTACATTTTAAGTTGGGGACTTGGGCTTGATTAAGAGGAGAGATAGGCATTCGAACCATTGCAGTTTTTCTCCAAACCTATTTGAAGAAATTCATGTGGGGTCAGCAATAAGACCAGACAAAAGGAAGTGGGGGCAGGGTGTGGATGCCCACATATTTCACCTTGCTTCCTTACAGATGGATTGTCTCTCAGCCCCAGCTTGGAGAAGTCTTTTCCTTTAGGATTTTATTTGCTCAAGTATCTCTTCTAATTATACTCCTCTCCTGCCTAGAGATTGCTTATTCCTTTAAAAGCACACTCCAGTTTCCAAAGTGTAACTGCTCTTCACCAAACTACATTTTTCTTCTAAAACAGAAGGATAGATTTGATTTTCATCTCTGAGGTAAAAGTTTTAAAAGATGGTTCAGCAATTATACAACCATCCAAAGCCCAAATATCCAGCCTTTCACTAAATTCATAATGTGCCACTGGTTCTCCTGTATCAAGGCAAAAATCAAGGGCACCCTTTCCTTGGGCATGCCCAGGACCTCCACAGCAGAACACAGAACTCTAGTGACAGAGAGGTAGCCAAGGGCTGTCTCAGCTTCTCCCAAGGCACTGACTTTTGAAGGCCATAAGATAGGACTTGAGCAAACTGCCAGCCCACCTGTAGACATAGTTTAAGACCCTTATATCCACTAGAAAACATACTGTGTGCGCCAGAAACAACTTTCAACCATAAATACACAAATACCAAATACTGCTTTAAAAATATGAAGCAGGAAGCCCATATTAATTTTTCCCTAAACATGTGCTTCCAAAAATTGCCTTGATTTATTTGCTCTTTCATTTTGTCAACAGCATCAACAGCTGTATTATAGTCAAGATGACTCCACCAGAAAGAACTTTGATGCATACAGATTGTATTTGCAGTCTCCTCATAGCTATGAAGATCCTTATTTTGATGACCGAGTTCACTTTCCAGCCTCTACTGATTATTCAACACAGTATGGACTGAAATCGACTACAAATTACGTAGACTTTTATTCCACTAAACGACCTTCTTACAGAGCAGAACAGTACCCAGGGTCCCCGGACTCGTGGGTGTAGCATCGACATGCTCGGAGAGGAACTCTTTCTTTCTAACCTTGTTTGGGTTGAGATGAGAAGTCCGTCTTGCTGATTTGCTGATGAAATGTGAAAGTGACATGGAAGGAACGTGTGAAGAGCATATTTTTTTTCTTTTTTGAGGAATTATCAGGGAAGTGAGGCAACCTTTGGGAGAGAGGACTTTCTAAGCTCTACTTAGGTGTTAGATCTAATCACTTGTAGATTCTATAGTCTGGTGAAGGTGTGGGCGATGTGATGAGAGGTTTGAGAAATGGGTGAAATGAGATGGGGGACGTGTAGGTCAAATCAAATTAAAGATGATTTTTTTAATGTGAATAGAGTTATGTTCTGATAGTTTGTACAGAAAAAAAAATAATAAAATGGATGCCCTTCATGTTTTATTGCTATTACTAAATGTCAAGATTGTATGCTATTATGTCTTGTAAATTTCTTTTGTTGGTGTAAATATGGAAATGCCACATTGGTTAAGTGCCATCATTTGTAATGCAGTGTGTCATTTGAAAGGAGATTTGAAGAAACTGACAGCTTAAAAAAACAAATGGGAAACCCAAGGAATTGTGAGGAGTTAAAAACAAACTACAACACCCTATGTTTTCAAAATGAATAGTGTACCCTTTGAAGCACAAATCCAGTCTGGTATAGCAGCGCCATGCCCATTCCCTGTCTCTTTCATAGGACACTTCACTGCCATTTTCTATGCACACAAAAGAAAAATAAATGTGGAAATTTCATCCTTGGAAATTCGTTCCCTGTTTTTTTTGGGGGGTTGGTTTTTTTGGGTTTTTTTTTTATTCTGTATGATATGGAGAAGGAGATTTTTAAAATACAAGTCTGGAGTTCCAGCTGTGGCACAACGGGAGCAGCAATGTCTTGGGAGCACTGGGACTTGGGTTCCAGCACAGTGGGTTGGGGATCCAGTGCTGCCACAGCTACAGCTTAGTTCACAGCTGCAGCTCTGATCTGATCCCGGCCCAGGAGCTCCATGTGCCTCAGGGAGGCCAAAAAAAATTTTTAAAAATTAAAATGTGAATCTAGTTGCATGTTGGAAACAAATCCATCCAACTATTCTGGACTTATTCCTAGTTATGTACAGTTAGTACACTTTGTGAGATGGACTATACCAAAGAATGAAGCTGTAAACTTTCCTCCTCTTTATCTGTCTTAGTATTTATATTTCTTGGAATCTGTTTTTAATCTAATGCCCATTACCATTTTATTGCATTTTTTCCAGACTGCTGTATGTTTAACACCACTTTTCACCAAAGAGAAAAATACCTCTGGCAGCTCAGCCCTAACTAAATTGACAGACTCCCTCTGACATTTTAAGAACTCCATAACTACATAAGAACAGTGGTTGGGTGCTTATTGGTTGGCACCAATATAATAAACACTAAATAATTATTTTGCTGAGTAATTCCATACCGCACAATAATTCCTGGCTGAGAGATGGGGTAGGGAGGCCCTAGCAGACATGGCAGGCAGGGGTCTTGATAAAACCAAATTGCATTACTTCTAAGCTTTTCTCCATCCTTGGAGATAACAAGGGCTCCAGCCCCAGGAGTCCCCAGGTCTGAGGCCTTCCCAAGTCTCCTGGTTTCCACTCTGGATCTAACATGGGAAACAACCCATATGGCAAGTCAAACCCAGAGGTGTTGACTTAGCCCAGTATATCCTGCAAATGTGATACAACGTGTGTGCTTACATTTGTGACTGTACATAGTCCCAAGAGAAAAGGGCTTTCCCTGGCTGAATGGTGCGCAACACAAGATAAGGTGCCAAAGTGAAGTGGAAACACGCATATAAGCAAAAAGATTCCTAAAGTCTGCCAATGGGGTGCCTTTCTGATGTGCGGGCTTTCTGAATTGACACCAGAGCCAGTTACCACAATGTGACCACCCCGCTGCCCCTCTGACAGAGGCTGCTGGATTTCTCCAAAGAATTAGCATAAGGACTTCGGAGCTACCTGGCATCCATTTGAGTTTGAACCTGAACCTGTTTTTGTTAAAGGTCCACCCCCTGGAGTTCTTATAGCTTAGCAGTTTAAGAACCCAACTAGTATCCATGAGGACGTGGGTTCGAACCCTGGCCCCGCTCAGTGGGTTAAGGATCCGGTGTGGCTGTGGCTGTGGCGTAGGCCAGAGGCTACTGCCCAGATTCAACCCTCTAGCCTCAGAGCTTCCAAAGGAGAAAAAAAAAAAAATATTCTCAGCCTTAAAGGCCCATTCCTCCCCCCACCCCACAACGGACAATCTATAGCTGGCCTGCACTCATTGACAGCGACAGCTGCTTTCAGTGAACTCATTAGCCTTTGAAGTAACTTTGGGGACCCAGGTCCCCTCCCCTGACAGGCAGCATTTCAAAAACTGATCCAAGTTTGGGTTGCAAAGAACTCATGTGGGCCTCCAGCCAGACCTCACACTGAGGCCAGAAAGAAGCCTGTGGGTGAAGACTGGGCCAGAAATCAGATGCCCTCTCAGGCTTCTCCCTTGTGAGTGCAAGAAAAACAGCAGAACCTGAAAAGCATAAGACTGCATCAAGGATGAAAAAGCTGAGCCAACTCTCCCTCCAAGGTATAGGAATTAAAAAGCTCTGCTAAGAGTATCCCATCATCATGGCGCAGCACATACAAACCTGACTGGTATCCATGAAGATGCATGTTCGATCCCTGGCCTCACTCAGTGGGTTAAGGACCCCACGTTGCTGTGAGCTGTGGTGTAGGTCACAGACATGGCTCAGATTCCGAATTGCTGTGGCTATGGCATAGGACAGCGGCTACAACTCCAATTGGACCCCTAGCCTGGGAACCTCCATATGCCTCAGGTGCAGCCCTAAAAAGCGAAAAAAAAAAAAAGCTCTGCTAAAATAAAGCTGACTTTCTGCTGCTGCCGAAAACATAGCATGATGGAGAATTCAGCCCTCAGGAAGAGGGCTGCGGTTCTGCTCAGCCAGGGTCATCGTACCTCCAACCCCATCTTGAAGAGTCAAGACTGACCTGAGCCAGTGTCGGTCGGTGACCAGTGTGTCTCCACTCTGACCACAGCTTTCACAAATAGGAGGGCCCCACCCTGACCGATGGAAGCCCCAGGAGGTGGAGTCCAGACATCGTGTTCTCGAGAAACTCTCTAGCTGGCTGTAGTCTAGAGTCAAGGTGAGAGGCACCTGGGCCTGCACGCCCTTCCCCTCATTACCTTCCTGCCCTGTGACCTGAAATTTTCATGGTTGGAATTTGGGGTGTGGAGTTTACCTGGAAGAGAATGATAGAGATTTGGAGTGTTAAATATGAGATCGTAAACTCTGAATGTCGATCGTGAGTTTTTCTTCTTTGCCCATGCATACTTTTTTAAAAGTTATGAAAGCCCAGCAGTGTTTCATGAGTGTCAGAAATGATGACCTCACATAACTCTCTCAACCATCCATCCTGGCCATTGTCCCCATAATTGCTGATTCTCGTAGAGCAATACCTCTAGTTTAATTTATCTAGCACTCACAATGGGCTACTAGTATCAGAGACATTATCATTTACACTCTCACAGCAAACAGACGAAATCTGTACTAATAGTCCGCTTTACAGGTCCTGAAACAAACTTGGAGTAACTTGCTGATATAGTGAGTGGCAAGGCATGGTTAGGTAGCACCACAGTCTACCTTAAATGCAATGTCAATGTTTTCAAAATTCAGAAATTTGAGCTCCAACTGAACTATTATTTTCCTGAAAATTTTTCATCATTGTCTCAAATTTGCCAAAGGAAACTTTATCACAAAGTAAAAACTGTCATCACTTGCCATAAATTAAAAAATCTCGTTTAACTATTAAACAGACAAAAATCTATGTGCCACCAAAAGTCATTGTGTACCACCAACGGTGTTACATGAACCTCATTTTTGGAATTGTGGGTCCTGATCATCCTGATGTGTGTGATGATTTAGGTTAAGCTGAGAACTCCCCTGAAAAGAACTTTGTAAACCATGTCGATCAACATAGGCCCATTAAAACAACCTTCCCATTTTGGAGCCTCAGCAATGCCTTTGGAGGACCAGGTATCTAAATCCACTGGATGGTGGTTTGATTTCCATGATCAAATTAGATTATAAGGAAAAAATATTTGCAACTTTGGCCATTGCTGCTCACTTCAACTTTTCTTTTTTTAATTTTTGTAATGGCATTATGCATCATAGCTAAAAGCTGGAAACAGTCCAAATCTCCAAAACAAATCGGAGTATACTCATGCAATGGATTACTGGTCAATAATAAAGAATAAACCACAGACACTCATAATAACCTGCATGAATCTCAAAAACATACTCAAAAGACACAAAAGAGTGCATACTGAAGGATTCTATTTTAAGAACAAAAATCATCTATGGTGATAGAAATCCAAACCACTATTGCCTATTGGGGTACCAATACCTAAAAGGGTATTGATTAGAGAACTTTAGGAGATGATGAAAATGCTCTGCATCTTGCTTGAGGTGATACTTACATAAGTGGATACATTTATCAAAACTCATTAAAATGTAGATATAAGGTCAATTTCATCATATGTAAAGGTTATTCCAATAAAAAATAGCAACATTCAAAAGTTACTGAAGAAGGGGAGTTCCTATCGTGGTTCAGCGGAAACGAATCTGACTAGTATCCATGAGGATGCAGGTTTGAACAATGGCCTCGCTCAGCTGATTAAGGATCCAGCATTGCCATGAGCTGTGGTGTAGGTCGCAGACACAGCTCCAATCTGGTGTTTCTGTGGCTGTGGTGTAGGCTGGCAGGGCAGCTGCAGCTCTGATTTGACCCCTAGCCTGGGAACCTTCATATGCAGGTGCAGCCCTAAAAAGACAAATAAATAAATAAATAAATAAATAAATAAATAAATAAAAAGAAAGAAGTGATGACCTTGTCTGAGACTATTTTTTTATAACCTAGAATCAAAGTTACTGATCTCTTGAGAAAAAATCCAATTTATATATTTCCAACCTTATAAAACATCTACTTACAGTGGTTTCTCACACAAAAGATTTTAGCACAAAATTCTTTGTATTTATATACACCAGCCTATTTAAAAGCTGACGGCTTACTTAAGTTAAACAAAATTCTAGAAAATTTGTTTGAAAAGCACGATATGGGAGAGTCCTTTTGAATGAGCTATGATTGGACAGATTTATGTGTGCGCTGACAAGAAAGTAAGTTGAGACATAAAACTCAGGCTCATGTTTAAACATGTTTCCAAGAGAGAGAAGTGTGTCGCCCCTTTTATCTAATGATCCAAAGAGATGTGTAAATAAACACCTCACCCACCTGGGTGCTACCCAAGCCACAGGGAAGGAGTGTGGGAAAGGAAGCCTTTCAGCAGAGCGCCAGAGAGGTGTTAGCGGAAAAACAAACAGGTCAGTGAAATCAGAGGTGGAGCCGCTAATAGGATTTTTTAACTGCAAATGCAAGGCAGACTGAATTCAAAGAGGATCTTTGCAGTCAAGGAATTCCTTGCAGAAGACCAAGTAAACAGTCTTAATTAGTGTGCAACTGGTGAGGGGGTTGAAGAAGAATAAAGGATGTGAGGCATGCTGAGGATTCCATAGGGAGCTTCCATCCTGCCAGAAAGCTGCCCTCTGCTGACCTACGCAGAGGCTAGGGGCTGGGCTGAGCCTCAGAGACCATGTGCAGTCATAGGCTGCCACCCACACAGAGAAATTTCTCAGCTGGGGCTTGTCAATTCTGCCTCCCTTTAGAAGATCCTGACTTTTGACTCCAGACTTACCCCTATGATAGCAGTTTGCTGTTATTCATCTGTGTGGTGGCTTGACTTGGCTCGCTGTCTTTACAAATGCACTTATTCGGGGCAATCTTTCAAGGCTGCAGACACAAAAAAGGAAATTATTAGCAACCAAATTATGACTTGAATTGTATCTGTTTTAGTGCTTTTCCCTGTTTTTATGTCAGCAGCTTCAGTGGAAGCAGCTGGCATGTCCCCTAAGTGGCTATTTGTGTCCATTGCTGTTGCCTAATTCTTACTTGAAATCACTAAAAAGCATTTTGTGTTGTCATAATCATATGCATGAGCTATAACTAGCTCTTTTATTATTAAAGCCCCATCCAATGGTTGGAGGAATTTTGAAAAATGTACAATGGGCTATCTCACCCTCCATTCATGCCCAGTGATCCCAGAGGTGATCAGTGTGTTATCTCGTAAAATAAATTCCACACAACTTGTGGAGGGTCAAAGGGGTAATTCTGAGATCAGTGGGCAAATCTCCAATTCTTCCTTCAGAAATCTCCTATCACTGTTTATTTGCTTCCCCAAAGGCAATACTCCTGACATGTGCCTTTATTTGCTGGTGATGAAATATAATGTGCTCCAATGCTTTGATGAGCTGCCATCCACTGAAAACCAACCTAATAAAATGACTTCAGGGAGGATGGTGCCCTTCCAGGGTTCTGCAGTTTTGGTGGCCATCCCATCCAATCCTAAGGAACTCTCTCTTCCTTTTCAGGTGTAAGAATGAGTATAGTGAAGCGTGCCCAGCTTCCTGGGGGCCTAGAAGAAAGGATTCAACCCAGATGGGCTCCAGGTTGGAAATGACCGTACTGGGAGGTGGGGGGGAATCTGGCCATTCTAGAAATGGTTATGCTATGAGGAATGCATTTCAAGCCTTTACAAAATGTTTTGTAACAGAACACTGTAAACCAACAATAATGGAAAAAATAAAAATCATTTAAAAAAATATTTTGTGAAAACAAAACAGGAAGCACATTGTACAGTGGAATGATTAAAATATTTACTTATCCACCAATATCACTGCAATCATGGCTGGCCTCAGTGGCCAGAAATCTTTTTGTCCCTGAACCATGATCTAAAGACAATGGTGTGTTTTATTTTGCAATAATCAGTTTGCAAATAATTAGGTGCCATCTTTTTCCACTTTTATTGCTTGTATCCTGCTTTTTAATCACTTCCTTGATAATTAACACTTCTGTGGAGAAAAGCTATCAGAGGAAAGGCGAGGTGATATTGAAAATGATCAGGCCTGTCACGATGTAACATCTTAATTAGAGAAGAGCTGGCCCAACACCACCTGGAACTACTAATAGTATCCTCTGAGGCCACATCACTGGATTGTGATCATGACATATCATCACTGAGGAATGATATTTGGCTGATGATAAAAAAAATCCCCCCAAATTGTGACTTCAACAAGATGAGTTATAGAAGGTCTTAGATGTGTTTTCTCCTTCACATATCGAAATTAACAAAGACAGTCCGAGGCTAGTTAGGTGCTTCTACAACGTTCTCAGGGACCCAGACTCCATCCTAATCTCTGAACATGGCCCTCGCCCTCAAGATTTTCCATCTGTCTGCTGGAGATCCAGCCATTACATCCTCATTACTCAACAAAGAGAGGCCCTCATTCCTCAACTCAATTGTCAGGGAATGTAGAACCTGCCAACTGAGTCAGCTTCTTAAAAGAGCTTTCCTAGACTCCAACCCATAATCTCATTGGAAGAGTAATTTCACCTGGACTCATGGCTGTTTCTGCTCATGTAAGGGTTCTTTTAGAAGAGGGGATGGATAAGGGGAAAGCTCTATAAGTCTCTGCCCAAGATACAGATGATGCTATGAGGGGATCTCTACACTTCCATTACTTGGGTTCCTATGAAGATAGGCTCCAAGCCAAAGACCCGTGTTATATTAACTCTGCACGCAGGCAGAAGCCAATGTACCCATTCTTCTCTAAACATGAAAGATAAAGCGGAATAAAATGTCTCAAGCCCAGGCTGTCATAAAAGCAAGACTCCCTGGTAGGTCAGCTTCAAGTTACTGCCTCATATTATAGTTTAGATGTTACCCATGGAAAGCCAGCTACCATCCGTAATCTATGGTCTGAATCCCTGCCCTCTTGTGGCTTCCAATCTCTGAGGGGCTGAGCTGCAGGCATACTCAGAAGAGCCTCTGGGATTAAGGGGTGGGACCCTGGGCCCTTCTCCCCACTGTCTCGAAAGCAGCCCACCATGAGTAGCTTTCTATATATATGTCCATGTAAGACTATTTTAGCAGCTGAAAACAAAAGTAATGAATCCATTGTGTGGCCAGTAACTGACCTTGTGAGCAGCTCCCTGGAGGTCTGTGTGTGCTCCTCAATGGCAAGCCTGGTGGGTCACAGAAGTGGGGACCTCCCTAAGCCACCCAGTCACTTCCACTTACCACAGGTCTGTGGAGCATCCCTGACAACGTCCTAGGCACAGTGGGGAAAGCAGAAGCTGATGAGGCTGCCGTTACCCCAAGCACCTGCCTCCCCCTGAGTCCATCAGAGTAGACCTCGGCCATCAAGTCAGCTATCCAGGTAAAACCTCATAGAGCAAGAGGGACTCAACTTCAGGTTAATTAACTTCAGGTTAATTCTAAGCGAAGGCTCCAGGAAACAAGTGGAGCTAAGGAGAAAACCAGCTGAACCCAAGGATGGGAAGAGGGTCAAATGGAAAAGGCAGAAAGCAGCAGCAATGAGTTCTTCTCCCTGGTTTGGGTAAGAACAAATTTCCTAATAATAACCCTCTGCTGAATGTTTACTAGAATATTGGGTGTCAAGGGTTATGCTAAGTGTTGCTTTATCCGCATTAGCCCATTTAATCTTGATAACAACCCTAAAACAATGTGCAAGAGAAAACTGTGCACAAAAATGGAGCATGATTAGCTCAAGGTCGTATCAATCAGAGATTTTTTTGTTGGATTCGAGAGCCCCCATCAGCCCTTCTGGGTCTCTCTGAGGAAGCAGAAGAGCAGTCACCTCCATCCTTCACATGACATAGGTTTATGCTAAAGTAAACCCATGGACAAACCCTCTCCCAGCTGGGAATCCCCTTCCAGCTTCCTACCAGCTTCTGGGTCAAATTAAGCTCAAAGAATGCAAATTAGTTTTAATGTGACTTAGCAAAGATAGCGAGGAAAATACTTTTACAGGCTCAAATCAAAGTGGGTGTTTTTAAAACTATAGAAAACTATAAAGTGACTTGTTTACAAATTATGGTCTAAGTTTTGACAGATATGCAGCAAAAGACCTCATAGGATAAAATGAACACCAGACAGCACCTTCCCAATTAAGCCAATCCACTGCCACCAGCCCAGCCTATAGGAGCAACTCAGCTGGGAACGTTTGAGGCCTGGGCAGGAGGAGGGGCAGGGCGCCCAGCCGTTCAGCCTGGGAAAGGGGCCAGCAATGGCAGTCTCCAAGCCAGAGAAGGGCCCTACCCCCTGCCCTAGGCTTTGTGGAGAAAACCCATTCCCGAACATTGGTTGACTTACAAGCCTGCAGGTCTAAAAAGGGAACTGTGAATATTCTGGAAGGTTTTGAAAGAAACTTTTTATCTCTCTCCTCACTCTTCACTCACTCTTTACTCCTCAGCCTCTTCAAGGGCAGAGGAGGGACTAATGAGCCTAAGAAAAGCGGAGGTAAGCTCAGGGCCCATAGCTGCCTGGGGTGAATGCACAGAGGGTGGGATGGCCAGGAAGTGCTGCACTCAGGGATCTCAGAAGTCCTGGTGGGGTGAGTTCAGAAAGCTAGAGAAGCCTGCTTTTTGCTCTGGTTCAGGCTACCCGCGTCCCCAACGAGAACACTGACCTGCCTTTGAATACACAGAACTCCTGTGTGTGTCGCTCTGTGGTTCTGACCTCAGAGAGGAGTGTGTCTGGCACATCTAACCCCTAGGGCTTCCTCCTCCTCACACGGAGACCAGACTGAATCTTAAGATGTAAAACAGGCCTCCTCCCTAGGAAAAGATAGGGAGAGGGTTTGTCTTGGATGCCTGGGGAACAGACAGCATACCCCGAGGGCAGGTGCCCCCTTGCTAACCCCCGCAGCACTGGAAATCCTGGAAACCGAGCTCCCCTTCTGGAGAAACTGGAGCACACCAACCTGAGCATGAAGCTGGATTTCCCACTTCTCCCCTCGCATGCCCTCGTGGAATTTCAGACAGACAAGTCCATAGTGCAGGTCTGAGCTGACCTACCCACCTCAGCTGGATACGGGAAGCAAGGCTAGAGAGGCAGGTGTGGAGGGCATCCTGAAGGAGGCGGCCCCACCCAGCACTTCCTGCGCAGCTGCAGAACCCCGGGGGTGGGGGGTGTCCCCACAGACCAGTGCCCCCACCCCCAAGGCGCCTCAGCCCCAAACTTATGCGTGGATCCATAATCATGCTTTGTCTCAGACACTGAGCAAACCCCTTTGCGTGGATTATCTTGGCCACTGAGACCCTGTTTTTCAGGAGAGGAAGCCCAGACAAGGGAGGTTAAGAAACTCACTCCAAGTGAGAGTGTCTGCCTCCAGAGCCACTTTCCTAAATGAGCATCAGGCTCTCACCTATGAGATGGGTGACTGCCCCTCTGCCAGTAGAGCCGGCAAGGAGAGGTGGGAGCTTTCCCAGCAGCCACAGACCTGTCATCATTTGTGGCCCAAAGTGGAACCACCTGGATGCAGCTTCCTGTTTTGTGACGGAGTGGGAAAGGTAGGTCGGACCTGCCACTCTTCCTGTCTCTCAGTATTATTGCCCTCTCTTGGTGGGCTCTGTTCTTCCATGCCCAATATCCTGTGTTATTGCGGAAATATGGGCTGCCTCTGTACACCAATGGCAAATAGAAACTCAGAGAGAGTTAGAGGAAACAGAAGAAGTAGCTTTAATTGCCAAAGAGAGAACACAGCAGGCTAGCTCTTCAAGGACTGCGCCCCCTCTGGAAGAGGTAGTGAGGAGTCTCACAGTGTTCAAGGAGCAGGGAGTGATCAGCTCGTGGACATTTTCCTGACTGGTTGTGGGTGAGACAATTGGGAGTCAGCATCAGCAACCTTCTGGTTGCAACAGGTCTGGGGTCTATGCGCTTGTGGGCAGCATTCAGTTAACTTCTTCCACCAGGTGGGGGCTTCCGTACCTGCAAAACAGCTCCAAGGACATGACTCAGAATATTATCTCTAGTCCTTGGGAAGAACTAAAGGTCCTTGACTTTGTTGAATGGCTAAACTATTATTGTTCTGTCTTACTTGACTGTTGTCCTTTCTCTCTGTATTTTCTCACTTCTCTGATTAAACTGATTCCTTGACTAAAGTTTCTCTATGGACAAAAGGCAGGTAGAGGACATGAGTGGGGGTCCACCCTGGGAAGGCCTCACAGGGTTCTGCTGGGTTACAGTGTTTTCCCACTAGTTCCAGAAAGCTTCCTTTTCTACCTCCCCTGGGCTTCTGATCACCTCTCCATCCAACCCAATGGGGTGAATGCTTCCCAGCCCACTGCTACCCCCCACCAAACCCACATCTGCACACCTGGTGTGAGCCTGCAGCCAGCTCAAACCTCCCTCACAGGAGCAAGCAAGTGGATTCCGGGATACTAAGCAGCTCTCAGCACTCCAGACACCACTGCATCCTTCTGCTGAGCAAAGGAGTTTCCTGTGTTCCTTGGGAGGTTCATTCCACAAGTTGTCCCTAAGAAGAGTTTTGTAATCAGTAGGTCTGGAAAACAGCATAGTATCTCTCTCTCAGAGATTCGCAGTACCTTTCATGCTCATTTTGAGGGCCTTTTCTTTTAGGGAGTAGGTACCATTTTTAGAAACAGTGTTCAGTGGGACCCACTTCAGGCAAAATGAGAGTAGATAAAAGTTATTTTTCCCCAGTCATAGGTGGAGGTTCTTTTTTCCTTAAGTAGTCTACACTTTTATCATTAAAATACGCATTCATAGACTGTAAGGTCCCCTTAAATTCAAGAGAGCCTAGTTAAAATCTGAACCTATTTATTTACTCTATAGAGATAGGAAGGAGGCATACAACATGACCCAGAGGCACTGATGCTGAGTGATGGAGGGCTGTTCTGTACCCTCAATAATGTCATTAGTTCTCAAAGTTTTTGTCTCAAGACCCCTTTATATATTTTTTGTCTTTTTTTTTTTTTTTTTTTTTACCATTTCTTGGGCCGCTCCCGCGGCATATGGAGGTTCCCAGGCTAGGGGTCTAATCGGAGCTGTAGCCGCCGGCCTATGCCAGAGCCACAGCAACGTGGGATCTGAGCCATGTCTGGGACCTACACCACAGCTAACGGCAATGCCGGATCCTTAACCCACTGAGCGAGGCCAGGGATCAAACCTGCAACCTCATGGTTCCTAGTCGGATTCATTATCCACTGAGTCAAGACAGAACTCCACCTTTATATTCTTAAAAAAAAATATTGAGAACCTCAGAGAACTTTTATGTGGTTTATATTTATTGATGTTTATGTTATTAGAAGTTAAAATTCAGAAAAGTTTAAAGTATTTTAATATTTTATTTAAAAAACCCATTTACATGCTAACATAAATTACACATTCAAAAAAATGACTATCATTCTCCATAACAACAACAAAAATTCAGTAAGAAGAATGGCATTGTTTTGCATTTTTGCAAATCTCTTTAATGTCTGGCTTAATAGAAGACAGCTGTATTTTCATACCTGCTTTTGCATTCAATCTATTCTATCACCCTTCATGTGGGCTTCATAATGTGACACTGTATACTGGTGAGAGAATAAGAGTAAAAAGGAAAAGTCACATGTTAGTTCTATGCAGAGTAATTTTGACCTTGTGGAACATCTGAGAGGGTCTCTAGGACCCCAGGGTCTCTGGATCACACTTGGACAACCATTGCTTCAGATGATCATTCCATTTCCTTCTTACTCTGCATGTACCTGAGACTGGTGGGGGAAGGGTTCATCTCCTTGCATCCATGACCAAGGCATCCACCTCTCTGGGGGCCCTGTGGCCCTGGGCTGGCTGGTGCTCCTTACTCTCTTCTGCCCACCACTTTTCACAAGGGTTACTGGAGCCCAGTAGAGGAGGGATCATTTTGCATGTTATTGACTTAGAGTTTTGTAAAGAGCTTTGATATATAGAATTTCATTAAAACCAGAAGGTGCCCAAGGTAGCTGTTGTCCAAAGACAGATATTCAGTTCTTTTGTAAGTCACCCAATTCCTGCAAGAATGGAGTTAAGGTTTATCTATAATCCATGCCCTGTTCTACAGAATTTTGAGTGGGTCCATGATATAAGTGAGCCAAGAAGAGCTATCTTTTATTCTTCTTCACACATGGGAGGAGGATGAAACAGTGTTTCATCTTGGCCCTGGGAGATTTGAAGCCCAGGCACAAAAGAGAACAGAGGAAAAGAAAGACACCAGCTTTGGCAGATCTGAGCATAAAAGCCACTTGCTGCAGCCATGTGGAACCCCTCCCTAGGGCCAGCCCCTAAGACTGAGTGAGAGACAGGCCTAGATGAATAGGACCTGGGTGAGTCCTTGTTCTGTGGAGTCCCCAGGTGAACAATCAGATACAGCTAACAAATTTTCTGCCTTGGGCCAAAATGAAAGAAAATGAAACTCTGAGGATCCTGCTCGGTACCCCTGCAGGAACTACATACTGGTTCCCTCAGGACAAACCTATGTTTGTGAGGCTCAGGTTAGAAGTTCTGATTTTGGAGTTGGGTGGATAAGACATGGTCCCCAGCTCAGCCACTAACTAGCAGGGTGGCCTCATGCAAAGCACATGGGCCATCTGAGACTCAGTTTTTAAATCTATAAAATGGGTTATTGTTGGATTTGCTGAGATAGTGCGTGTAAGCACTTAGCACAGTGCCTGGCCTACCGTAAGTGCTCAGTAAATGCTAGCCATTGTTTTATCCTCTAGCTCACCTTCTACCATGGTTAGAGGCACAAAAGTATAAGCCTACACTTGGCATTTGCAAAGCAGAGGGAAATATATACCACCTTGATATATAGATACATATATAGAGAGAGATTTAAAAGATATAAATCTGTTAATACTGTTATATAAAATATTTCATATATTTATCTCAAGAATATCTTCATAACAAAATTTTTAAAGTATGCCTCAGGGTATGGTTTCCTTTCTTTCTTTTTTTCTTTCTTTCTTTTTTTTTTTGTCTTTTTAAGGCTGCACCCGCAGCATATGGAAGTTCTCAGGCCAGGGGTTGAGTCAGAGCTACAGCTTCCAGACTACGCTCTAGCCATAGCAATGCCAGATCCAAGTCACATCTGCCACCTACACCACAGCTCAAGGCAACACCAGATCCCCAACCCACTGAGCAGGACCAGGGATGGAACCTGTGTGCTCATGTATACTAGTTATATTCATTTCCTCTGAGCCATAATGGGAACTTCAAGGTATGGGTTTTTTTGTATGGTATGACTGAAAGTTTGTAAGATATCTAATATGATGGAATTTAGTTCTTATTGGACATATCCAGGGGTCAGTATTATTTGGATGAATAATAAATGCAAGCATACTTCTTTATTATAAATATTTTTTTCACAAATTACTTTCTCACTTTCACTTTGGCAGTCGTTAATGATATAGTTACAGTCAGTATTTTTACATAATTTGTGTTCTATTCATATTAGAAAAATTTTAATAAAATGTAATTGCATTTAAAGTGTAACTATACAAAATGTAGGAATATATATTTTACCAAAGTGTAAACTAAAGTACATGTAAAAATCAAAAACATAAAGTTACTTTTCATGTTTCCAGAATATCACTTTCCTCCTAATACATTCAAAATGATAAAAGGCAAAATATAAATTCTTAATAATGAATATAATAGTTTAAATTTGATAATTAAAGCTGATAGCAATACAAATGTTGAATTTTGATTAGACCTTATTACTTACTTTGATAGAAAAGAAACTTTTCACAATTCTATCATGCTGTCTGCCTACTTACCAAAATAATCATTTTCGTGCTTCATGCATGTTAGTGCTAGACCATCATATCACAAATTTAAAGTAATATGAATTAATACTGCACAATTTCCTCAGTTAACATGTGCAACTGTTGTGAATACCCTGTCCCTTACTGACTACTGTGGAAACCACACATCAGGATTTGAGAAGTCAACAACAAAAAAATCAAATAACCTGATTAAAAAATGGGTAAAGGACTTGAATAGATATTTCTCCAAAGATGATATACAAATGAAAAGATGCTCAACATCACAGTTATCAAAGTAATGCAAATCAAAACCACAATGAACTCTCACCTCATAGCAGATAGTGTGGCTACTCTTCTGTTTTTTTTGTTTGTTTGTTTGTTTGTTTTTGTCTTTTCAGGGCCACACCCATTGCATATGGAGGTTCCCAGGCTAGGGGTCAAATTGGAGCTGTAGCCGCCAGCCTATGCCAGAGCCACAGCAATGCCAGATCCAAGCCACATCTGTGACCTACAGCACAGCTCACTACAACGCTAGATCCTTAACCCACTGAGCAAGGCCAGGGATTGAACCTGCCACCTCATGGTTCATAGTAGGATTCGTTAACCACTGAGCCATGACGGGAACTCCTGTCTTTTTTTAAGTGTTGGCAAGGCTGTAAAGAAACTGGAACCCTGTGCACTACTGGTGGATTGTAAAATGAGGCAGCTGCTAGGGAAAACAGTATGCAGGTTCCTCACAAAATCAAAAATAAAATTACCAGGGAGTTCCCGCTGTGGCTCAGTGGTTAACAAACCCAACTAGTATCCATGAGCACTTAGGTTCAATCCTGGCCTCGCTCAGTGGGTTAAGGGTCTGGCATTGCCGTGAGCTGTGGTATAGGTCGCAGACTCGGCTCTGATCTCTGTGGCCTAGGCCTGCAGCTACAGCTCCAATTTGACGCCTAGCCTGGGAACCTCCACATGCCTTGGGTGCGGCCCTAAAAAGACAAAAGACAAAAAAAAAAAAAAAAAAAAGACCAAAAATAAAATTACCAATGATTCAGCAATCTCATTTCTGCATATTTATCTAAAAGAATGAAAGCTGGGTCTCAAAGAGATATTTGCACACCCATGTTCATAGCAGAACTATTCATAATAGCTAAGAAGTAGAAGCAACCCAAGTGTCCATCAGCAGATAAATAGCTAGACAAAGTGTGATCTATACATATAAAGGAATATTGTCAGGCCTTTAAAGAGATCCTGGCACAGGCTACAATCTAGATAAACCTAGAGGACTTTATGCTAAGTGAATAAGCCAGTCACAGAAGGACAAATATTGTATGAATCCACCTACGTGAGATACCTAAATAGTCAAATTTAATATCATATCATTACATTGTTCACCTGAAACTAATATAATGTATATCAATTATACCTCAATTAAAAATTAAATTAATAAAAATTTTTAAAAATTTAAATGAAGTGGTCAAATGTATAGAAATAGAAAATAGAATGGTGGGTGCCAGGGAAGGGAGAAACGAGAAGTTGGTGTTTAATGCATATAGAGTTTCAGATTTATGAGATAAAAAATTCTGGAGATCTAATTCACAATAATGTGAATAAACATAACATTATGATGTTAACTCTACATAATGTTTATATATGTACAATATATTGAACCATATAGTTAAAAATAGTTAAGATAATAAATTTCATGTTATATTTTTTGACACAATAAAAGACTGTGTATGTGTGTATACACACACATATATAAATTTCCTCCAAATATTCATGGTCAATGAGTACTCAGTTCTTTGGGGTTTGAGATAAACATTGTCTATATAGCCACAAATATATGTGCTGAGAATTATAAAAATAAAATGATCTCCATAAACTAGGAACAGAGGGGAACTTCTTCAAATTGATACAGAACATCCACAAATACCTACAGCTAATATCAGGAACAAGCATGCATGTCCTCTGTCACTACTGCTTTCAACATTGTACTAGAGCCAAATTAGGCCCAGGCTGTGTGACTCCCCTTCCCAACCACAGAAGCCAGGGCCCTGGGAAGACTGATTTTTATGTGGCCTCTGAGGAAGGCCCAGCCAAGGCCAGATAAAGACCATGCCGGGTTCAACAACCACCTGCACCCTCTCTCTCTCAGGGACCAGACAGCTTTTTGAGAAGATGAGCTACAGAATGTGTCCAAGATGGGGGTTGGTTTTGGGGGGGGGGGTGGAAACCAGCAGAAGAGACAACCAACAGCATCATCAAATCAATTTTCTTATGTATCTCTTGCCAGCCTGCAGGACAACCCAAAAGGCAAAATCCTAAATATTGGTTCTTAACTCTTCAGAGAAGTTTTCCCCTTGGTTACAAGCTTGTCTGTCTAGTGCAGTGGTTCTCAGGGGCCAGTTTTGCCCCTCAGGGGACATTTGGCAACGCTGGACAGGTTGTGACAGCTGGATTGGGGATGCTATTGGAATCTAGTGGGTAGAGGCCACGGATGTTGCTTAACAACACATAAAGCACAAGACAGCCCCCTAACACCAACCAACAAAGAAGCATTTGGCCCAGAGTGTCAGTAGAGCTAAGGTTACAAACCTTGCTCTAATGCTTCTGCAGATCCAAAGGGAGTTTTCCTCTTTTACCCTATATGTTAGCTTCATAGGGCTGCTGTAACAAAATAATCACAAACTGGGTGGAATGAAATAACAGAAAATGATTCTCTCTGTTAAGAGAGGCTAGAAGTCCATAATCAAGGTTTTAAGGGAGGATCCTTTCTTGCCTCTTCCAGCTTCTCATGGCCCTGGGTATTCCTTGCCTGGTGGCAGCAAAACCCAGTCTCTGCCTCCATCTTCACAAGGTATTCTTCCCCATGTGTTACTTTATCTTCAATCTTCTATCTTTTGGGGGTTTTTAGCTGCACTTGCAGCATGTGGAAGTTCCTGGGTCAGGGATCGAAGCCGTGCCACAGCAGCAACCTGAGCTGCCGCAGTGACCATGCCGAATCCTTAACCTACTGTACCACCAGAGAACTTCTCCATCCTCTTCTTCTAAGGACCCCAGTCACTGGATTTAGGGCAACCCTAAATCCAGGATGATTTTATCTCCATATCCATATCTAATTACATCTGCAAAAACCCCATTTACAAATAAGATCACATTCTGGATCGTGAATTTGAGTTGGGGGATGTTATTCCACCCAATACACCCTAGAAAGAAACTTAGAGTGGCAGTTGACGTTCTAGAAAACAAAAAGCCCTGGGTACCTACCCTTACCTCCTAAATATCCAAGCTCGGCTACAGAGAAGTGAAAACAGGCGAATCTGGCAATCCCTAGCCCTCTGCTATCAACTTTAGACACCAAAAACATAGATCCATCCTCTTCTATGTGTTTCTTGCACTCAAAGCCTTGCTTTGTCCCCCCTCACAGAAGAGCACAGAAAAATGAATTCCACAGGAGCTATGCGGAGTCTGTGGTTTTGGCGGCAGTTTTAAAGCATGGCTACAAATCCTTTGGCGCTCCTTCCATTGAAAGATCCCTGTCCTTGTTCATTCAGGCTGCTATAACAAAATACTATAGACAAAACAAAGTGGCACATACACAAAACAAAGTTCTGGCTAGGAAGTCCAAGATCAAGACACCAGCATACTCAATGACTAATGAGGGTCCCCTTTCTGGTTCACAGATGGCCATCTTGCTGCTGTGTCCTCACATGACAGGAGGGACGAGGGAGTTCTCTGGGGTCTCTTTTTTAGCGGCAATAATTCCACTCATGAGAGCTCTGCCCTCATAACCTAATCACCTCCCAAATACCATCACAATGGGAATTAGGGTTCAACATGATTTTGGGGAGACACAAATATTCATTCTGTCATAAACATTCATTCTGTTGCAGGGCCCTTCCCTTGAACCTGGGTAAGCTTGTGTCAGCTTTGTCCGATAGAGTAGGGTGAAAAGTTAAACAGCACGGCTAGTGGAGCCTGACCTGGGAGCCAGTCCAACCTTGCTCCCCACCTCGATGCTGTCTTCTTTGAAGCACAGCATATCTAGAGTGGGTTACCTACACATTCTTTAGGCAAATTAAATTTTCTAGACATTTGTGTTGTTGAGAAAACTAAATTAGAGCACTTTTGAAAAGGGTACAACATCTCGGGAAGGATTAATTAAATCAATACATCCCTGGAGATATTTTGTCCTGAATGGCACAACCCATGTTCATTTGGCTCCTTCATGTGGATGTTTTCTTTAAAACTCACAGCAAATGTTCTTGACAATAAGAAACCTTCTAAGTGATGGAGTCCTGTTTACCAAGTCTAGGCCCTGGGGTTTTCTTTTCAAATCCCCTGAGAAACAGTTTGTCCAAAATGACAATAAAACTAACTTGTTTACCATGTAACTTGTAGGGAGTTAAAAGAACAACTTGATATTAACTTATTTTAGACAATCCTTTAGACTTCCAGTTTTTGGTCCAGCATGTGAGGTGCTTGGAAGTCATCACTCCATCCCAACAACAAATAAGATGTTGGAAATCAATAACTCTTGTTGTTGATCCACCAGAGAATTGAGATCACAGAGAAAAACCATTGCCTGAAGCGTTGGAGAAACAAAGAGGCAGGCGGGGAGAACTGCAACTTATCAGAGCAGAAACCTCTGTGGGAGCAAGTTCTAGGGTAGGAAAACCTAAACTGTAATTAACTAATTGGTGGAGGCTCAATAATTCAACAGTCTCAACTCTGATGAGAGTTAAAAATTCCATGGGGCCTGGTCCGGGGTAGGGGGAGGGAACATGTGAGTTTCACCTCCAGAGCCCTACTGGTTCTCACAGGGGAGATGGGAGAAAAAAATCCCCTCCTGCTTCCTGCAGGAGGAGAAAGGTAATCATTTTGAAATAATACCAGGTCATTCTGTTCTTATCAAGGCCTGCCCTCAGGAGAAGCTATCTTCCCAGAATCTTACCTACTGAAGTTTTAACAGAGCCTTAGGAGCCTGGGGGAAGGGAAATACCCAACTACACCCCCTCAACTTCCTGTTCTGCCTGAGCTGCAGGAGAAGCTCAGAAGAACTTGTGAATGACATAGCCTAGGAACACAAGCTCAGTGAAAGTCTAAGACCTGACGGTAGGACTATAGAATACCTCCTTCTCCCTCTCTACCCTACCACTGCAACCCTGAGGGCCATTTACCTTAGGTTCTTTTACCCAGTGCATTATGTCCAGCTTTCAACAAAAAATTACAAGGCAAAAAATTCAATTTGAAGAGACAGTAAGTATTAGAAGCAGACTCAGATATGGCAGGAATGTTGTTTATATCAAGTGTTGAGAGAAGAGAGTTAAGGTCTCCAACTAGAATCGTGGGTTTGTCAATTTCTCCTTCCTATGTGGTTTTACTTCACATATTTTGCAACTCTTTTGTTGGGTGGATACACACTGAGCATTGCCAAATTATTTTCTTGATGAATTGACCCTTTTATCATGATAGAATGTCCCTGCTGTCTCTGGTATTTTCCTTTGCTCTGACGTCTACTTTATCTAATATTAATATAACCACTCCTGCTTTCCTTTGATTAATATTTGCATGATATATCCTTTTCTATTCTTTTACTTTTTTTTTTAACTATTTAACCACTTTTAAGTGTACAGTTCAATGGCATTAAGAACAGTTGCATTGTTATACAACCATCACCACTGCCCATATCTAGAACTTTTTTATATTCCAAAATTGAACTCTATACCCATTAAGCCATAGCTCCCCATTTCTCTCTCCCCACCAGTCCCTGGAAACTACCATTCTGCTTTCTGCCTCTGTGAATTCAACTGCTGTAGCTGCCTCAGATAAGTGGAATCATACAGTATGTGGGGTTTTTTTGTGTGACTGGCTTATTTCACTTAGCATGATGTCTTCACTATTCATCCATCTCTTATCAAGTGTCAGAATTTCCTTATCTTTTAAGGCTAAATAATATTATATTGTCTGTGTATTCTACATTTTGTTTATCTATTCATCTATTAATGAACACATGGATTGCTTCTACCTTTTGGCTATTGTGAATAATGCTGCTATAAACATGGATGTACAAATATATGTTCAAATCTCCATTTTTTGTTTCCTTTAGTTATCTACCCATAGTAATTCTATGTTAAATTTTTTTGAGAACCCCCACCATAATTTTTTCCATGTGGGTGCACCAATTTGCTTTCCTATCAGCAATGCATAAGAGGTCCTGTTTTTCCACATCCTCACCAATGCTTATTAATTACTATTTGTTTATTTATTTATTTATTTTGTCTTTTCTAGGGCCACTCCTGCAGCATATGGAGACTAGGGGTCTAATCGGAGCTGTAGCCACTGGCCGACACCAGAGCCACAGCAACGCGGGATCCGAGCTGCGTCTGCGACCTACACCACAGCTCACGACAATGCCGGATCCTTAACCCACTGAGCAAGGGCAGGGACCGAACCCACAACCTCATGGTTCCTAGTCGGATTCGTTAACCACTGTGCCACGACGGGAACTCCTATTTGTTTTATTTTTTAAATAATAGCCATACTAATGGATGCAAAGTGGTTTTATTGTTTTACTTTTAACTTGCCTATACCATTATATTTGATATAATGGCAGCATATAGTTGGGTCATGTTTTTTGATCCACTTTGCCAATCTTTGTCTTTTCATTGGTGTTTTTAGACCATTTGCAGTTAACATAATTATTGACATGTAAAGGCTTAAGTCTGTCATTTTATTTTTGTTTTACTTTTGTTCTCTCTGCTTTTAATTTCTCTTTTTCTTTTTTTCTTCTTTCCATTGGGTTCCTCAAACATTTTGCAGAATCCCATTTGGATTTATCTATAATTTTTTAGTGTATCTCTCTCTATAATTTTTTGGTGGTTGCTCTAGGCGTTATATTATGTACACATAATTTGTTACAGTCTACTGATGGTATCATTTTGCCAGTTTGAGTAAAGTATAGAATAATTACCTCCCTTTATATCCCTTTGCCCTCCTTATTTATAACTGTCTTGAATATTTCCTCTACATACATTTAGAACCAAATTAGTGTTGTAATTTTTGCTCCAATCATCAAACGTAATTTAGAAAATTTAAGAGGAGTAAAGCCTACTATAATTACCCATGTTCTTGCTTACCATGTTCTTTCTTCCTTTCTGACATTTTTAAATTCCTTCTTTCTTCATTTCCTTTGTTAAAGAATTTCCTTTAGCCATTCTTTTGGGATAGGTCTGGTTGTAACAAATTCTGTAAGTTTTCCTTCATCTCAGAATATCTTGACTTTAATCTTCATTTCTGAAGAATATTTTCACTGCTGACCATTCTTTTCCTTTAGCACTTTAAAATTATGATGCCGATTCCTTCTGGTCTCTGTGGTTTCTGATGAGAAATCCACTGTCAATCAAATTAGTTTTTCCCGTAGGTATGGTATTTTTTTTTTTCTGTCTGCTTTCAAGATTTTTTATGTCTTTAATTTTTAGAAATTTAATTATTATGTGTCTTGATGTAGATTTATTATTTGAGTTTATCCTATTTGGATTTTATTCAGCTTTTATAATCTGTAGTTTTATATCTCTTGTTAAATTTCAGAAGTTGTCAGTGATTACTTCTTCAAATACTTTTTTGGTCTTTCCCTCTTTCTCTTTCTTTCTGGACCTCCAATGATACAAACATTAGATCTTTTGTTACAGGTAACCTATAGCTCTGTCTGTTTCAGTCTGTTTTCTCTCTGTTGTTCAGATTAGGTAATCTTTACTGTTCAATCTGCTAGCTCACTGATTCTTTCCTTTATCACCTCTGTTCTGCTTTTGAACCCATTCACTGAAGTCTTTTTATTTTGGTTATTGTGTTTTTCAGTCCTGAAATTCCTTTTAGTTCTTCTTTATATAGTCTATAGTATTGCTGAGATTTTCTATTTCTTTCCTGTGGCTTTCTATTTTTTCATTTGTTTCAAGTATGTTCATAATGGCTTGTTGAAGCATTTTTATCATGGCATTAAAAATCACATCAGATAATTCCAACATTTCTTTTTTTTTTTTTTTTTGGCTTTTGTCTTTTTAGGGCCACACCCATGCCATATGGAGGTTCCCAGCCAGGGGTTGAATCTGAACTGCAGCTGCTGGCCTACACCACAGCCACAGCAACGCTGGATCCGAGCCACGTCTGTGACCTACACCACAGCTCAGAGCAACGCCAGATCCTTAACCCACTGAGCGAGGCCAGGGATGGAAACTGCATCCTCATGGATGCTAGTCAGGTTTGTTAACCACTGAGCCACGGTGGGAACTCTAATTTCAACATTTCTGTCATTTCAGTGTCAGTATCTATCAACTGTGTTTGTATTCTATTTGAGATGTTCTCAGTTTTTGATATGATGAAATGATTGGCAATTGAAATGTGAACATGTTCATATTATTTTCTGCTTTGGCTGCCTTTCTTTGACATTGCTCAAGCAAGGGAAAGGGGAGAGGTTGTGCTACCTCATTATTGCCCTCTGGAGGTGGATATCCAGGTTCCCCACTCATCCTGCATTGACACACAGGGGTGAAGGGACCCCTTGTTACCGCTGGATGGGGTTCTGACTCCCAACATGGTCTCCACTGATACTATTGTGGAGATGGTCTCCTTACCACTAGACAATGCTAAATATCTTGACTCTCTGTTAGGTCTCCAGGGACACCACCCCAGCCAGGGATGGGGGAGGAGGCATTGTTCTTGGTGGGCCCCCTGCCTGGTTTCCACTGAGACGGCATGGGAGAGGTTACATCATTACCAACCAGCAGGGATGCAAGTGTGGGATCCCTACTTGGCCTTTGCTAGGAAAGGGGAGGCGGGGGTCACAGTATTTCCTGCCATGTCTGGCTAGAGTTTTCTAAAAGTTTTTTCTCTGATTAAAAGACCCCTTTCCTTGTCCTTTGGCAAAAAATAGCAGGCTTTTGTGGGAACTTTATTTTGTCCATACTTGTTGCTGTTTCTAGCTTCTTTTTTTAAAATTATTTTCTTAATTGAAGTATATTTGATATATCACATTATATGTTACAGTCATACAACATAGTGACTCACAATTTCTAAAGATTATACTCCACATATAGTCATTATAAAATATTGGCTATATTCCCTGTGTTGTACAATATATTCTTGTAGCTTATTTAATATAAAATATTTTGTACCTCTTGTTAGGTTTGCCGAGGGAGGAACATACAAGGCCAAGTTGGTAAAGCAAGAGAGATTTATTAAAGCATCAGAGGGAGACTAGCTGAGCTCAAGATGGCACCAGCCTTGACTGTGAAGAGGTGCTAGGCTTATAAAGGATCTGTGGCAGGAATCTGTGACTGGAATTCTTGGTGGGAACTTGTGGCAGGAACAATGAAGAAGGAGGAGGGGAAGGTCAAGGGATGGGTAGGGGGTTGAGTCCCATGACAGAGGGCAGTTAATCCTTGTCATGGTTCGTCTATGCAGACATGTTTTCCACAGGCCATTGTTTCTTGCTGCCCAACTTGAGCCTCCACATTCTGGGAAGGGGTGTAGATCTTGTGCTGGGCTCTACCCATGTCTGCAGCAGGTCTCCAAGATGAACAGCCATATTTGGGGGGTGGGGGTCTGTCTCCATCCTCCTGGGAACCTATCACCTCTCAATCCCCCACCTCTATATTGCCCCTCCCCCCTCTCTCTCTCCCCACTGGTAACCACTAGTTTGTCCTCTATATTTGTGAATCTCTCTTTTTTGCTATATTTACCAGTTTGTGTATTTTTTTATTCCACATATAAGTGATATCATACAGTATTTGTCCTTCTCTGTCTGACTTACTTCATTTAGCATAATACACTTTGAGTCTATCCATGTTGTTGCAAATGACAAAATTTCATTCTTTTTTATGGCTGAGTAGTATGCCATTGTATGTGTATACCATCTTCTTTATCTGTTCTTCTATTAGTGGACACTTATGTTGCTTCCATATCTTGGCAATTGTAAATAGGGCTACTATGACCATAGGGGTGCATATATCTTTTCAAATTAATGTTTCAGTTTTTTGTGGCTTTTTGGAGTGGAATTGTAGGTCATATGGTGGTTCTATTTTTAGTTTTTTGAGAAATCTTCATACTGTTTTCCACAGTGGCTGCACTAATTCACACTTCCTACCAACAGTGGACCAGGATTCCCTTTTCTCTGTTTCCAGCTTCTTTAGCTCCCAATCTTAACACGTGAGGCAAGAAGAAAACCCAAAGAACTCATCACTGTGTCTTTCCTTGGGTCCCAGTTTCCCTAGTCAGGCTTCCTTCTTTTCCCCACTTTTCAAAGTCTTCTATATTTGTTTTCTATGTAATGTCCATGGTTCCCAGTGGTGATTATCAGGAAGAATAGGGGAAAGTACATCTACTCCACCCTCCCGGAAGTGCAAGTCTGAGAGTATGGTTTTTAGCAGTGGATTTCTTTTTTAATGAATCTGATATCAAGAACAACATAATCTTGTTTAGTCTAAAGTCAATAACAACTACAGATACTTTGTAATGCCAAAGGCATAAGAATGAACATTGGCATTTACCACCCTGTTCTGAGATACATTAGCAGCTGTGCCAAGAGAAAAATATTTCTCTGAGGTCAAAAATATCTAGGAAAGGCTACGTTTTATATCTCTCTCTTTCGGATTCTCAATGCAAGGAGCATAGTAAAGACTCTGAGAAGATCTGCAGGAAAGAATGTCCTTAATTTTTTAATCAGGTGTTTCCCAAATTAATTTGAGCATGTTTTCCCAGAATATCTGAGCATATCCTGTAATAGTGTCCACTTTGGAAATACTGAGCCCCACACAGAATCCAGGGAGTTATCTCAGGACCCAGGCTCTCCGAGGGAGGGGCCTGGCATCTCACAATGAGACCGTTCCTCCCAGATTTCCGGAAAGGTGGAGCTTCTGTCTTAATGGAACATGCATAGTAGAGTGATGGAGGGAACAGAGCAATCTTTTGCATTTTCCCAACTCTAGTAACCTGTGCTCTTACTTTCTTTCAGTTACTGATTTTATCAGTACACTACCTCTATAAGGTAAGAGGGGAAAGTATTACTATTTACATTTTACAAGTGATGGACAGAGGCCCAAAGAAATGTAAGCACGTTCGTAGAAGAGCCAGCTCCAGACTGCAAAGGCTGTTTGTGTTTGCTAAGACCCTGCAATTCCTGACTGGAGCCCTGTCCTACCAGACACAGGTATGGGTTGACCTCTTGGGCCTGTCTGCCAGGATCCTGTGCCCTGAATCCCAGCCAGGCCTTGTTGGGCCTCGTCAGCAGAAGCACACCCAGGGGGCTTCTAGAACTTTGCTCGCTGCTCCCTGCTCCATACTGGACTCTGTCAGGATGGCCTTCCTGCTTTCCAGAAACCTCTGTTCCATGGAAAACAAGTGCTGTTTTCCAGAACAAAACCTCTGGGGAGGTGAGGGGAAGCTAGAATCCTAAATACAGGATGAGGATCAAAATTGCTCCCTGACCCTCTCTTCCTCTTCAGCCACCATAGCCCACTGTGCAACTCAAGAGAGGAAGTGGCTGGGACTTCAGAAAGCAGCTTTACTGAGAAGAAATGTTCCTGGTAAACATTACATCCAGGTGGCGTGCCCCCTGCTCCCAGAACCACACAATAGTGACTGATCTGCCATGTTGCCTTCAGGGAATCAGGAGGAGGAAATTACCAGTCTCTCATGTGAAGGAGGTTCAGCATGAGGGCAAAAACCACGAAATAAAGTGAGAGACAGGATGATGCTGTAAAAGTTAAACACTCATCCCAGAAAAAAGAGCTCCTGTCTGAAGGCCTGATATTTACCTTCCTCCATGGTGATGTCACAGCCCACCTTTCCTCTGCAAGTGGTCAGAGAGGAGGGCAATTCTTTAGTGGGAAAGAGATGAGAGAGAACAAGGGATTTTGTGGTTGACATCCCCTGTCTGACTGACCCTGCCAAAGAGTGGAATTTAGTGTTGCCTACAATTAGTTCTTTCTTCCTATGTAGCAGTTCTTGCTACTGAGCACATTAACCGAGGCATTACATTCTTGTTTTTGTTTGTTTGTTTGTTTTTGCTTTTGGGGGCCACACCTGTGGCATATGGAGGTTCCCAGGCTAGGGGTTGAATTAGAGCTACAGCTGCTGGCCTACACCACAGCCATAGCAACTCGGGATCTGAGCCATGTCTGCGACCTACCCCAGAGCTCACCCACTGAGCAAGGCCAGGGATCAAACCCACGTCCTCATGGATACTAGTCAGATTCATTTCCACTGTGCCACAATGGGAACTCTGAGGCTCTAGATTCTTACAGGGTTCCCCTACTCGCCAGTCCTGGCTGTTGCTGCAAAGGTTACAGGAGTCCTGTAAGTCGCTGATGACTGCTGTTAAAATCCAGCTATATAACCTGTAAAGGGAAAAATAGTGTCAGAAAATAGTTTACTCATTAGCTTGAATTCGTTTCTCCAGCTTGACTAGATAGGTTCAAAGACTCAGACATGGACACAAGGCAGATTCGATTGGAGGGAGGTCAGAAAAACATGGAGTATGTCCAAATGATGAGCCAAGAAGTACCCGGAAAAGTCACTGTGGTCAGCCCTGGGCCAGCCTGAGAGCTCTCTGCACTTGAGAAGGCCCAGAGATGATAAGAGGAAGGGAGGAATGTACTTCCTTTCTCTTTTATTGAGATGGATCTGACATATAACATTGTGTTCATTGAAGGTGCACAACACATTGAATTGATACATTTCTACATTGTAAGATGACTGCCGTGGCAGCCATAGTTAGTACCTCCACCACATCACATAATTATCTTTTCTTTACTGTGGTGGGAGTAATTAAGATCTAGTCTCTGAGCAAGTTTAATAAGTATAATACCAGATTGTCTATATTGACTATACTGTGCATTCCATCTCCAGAACTTAATCTACTAGTTACAAGTTTATACACTTAAACAACTTCTCTCCTTATTTACCTACCCACCAGCCTCTGGTCATCACCATTTTGTTCTCTCTTTTTCTGATTTTGGCTCTTCTTAGATGCCACATAGAAATAATATCATAGAGCATCTGTTAGAATGGTTCTCATCAAAAAGATGAGATAACAATTGTTGGCGATACTGTGGGAAAAAAGGAACACTCACACACTGCTGGTGGGAATGTAAATTGGTGCCATCACTGTGGAAAACAGTATGGAGTTTCCTCAAAAAGGTAAAAATAGAAGTACTGTCTGATCCAGCAGTTCCACTTCTGGATGAAGCTGAGGAAATGGAAACAGGATCTTGAAAGATACCTGTACTCCCATTTGCAGCACTAAGCACAGTTGGCAAGATATGGAAACAAGCTAAGTGTCCATCCATGGATAAAAGGTTTGAGAAGAATATATGCACAAATCTATTAGAAAAAAAGTGGAGAAAGAAGGAAATCCTGTCATTGGCCACCACATGGATGGACTTTGGAGATATTCTAGGTGAGGAATGTAGAAAGTCAGGTGGAATGCACAAACCCACCTCAGGTGGAGCATAAATACCGTCCTGCAGGAGGAGCTGAGAGGAAGTGACAAGGACAGTCAAAATAGCAGGGTTCTCCAGATTCTGTCATCACTGCTCCACTATGCAGCCTGGGGCAGTTGCTTCACTTTCAAGACAGTTTACTCCTTGGGCAAGATTCTCTCTAAGGTCACTTTCAGCACTAACATTCCCATGATTTAAAAAAAAAAAATACCGGGGGATATTTTTTCTTTTCTTTTCCCAGATTTTTTTTTTTTTTGTCTTTTTTTTAGGGCTGCACCCATGGCATATGGATGTTCTCAGGCTAGGGGTAGAATCAGAGCTGTAGCTACCAGCCTATGCCACAGCCATAGCAACTCGGGATCCGACCCATGTCTGCCACCTACACCACAGGCCATGGCAATGCCAGATCCTTAAGCTACAAGCAAGGCCAGGGATCAAACCTGCATCCTCACAGATGCTAGTCAGATTCATTTCCGCTGAGCCACGAGGGGAACACCCAGACTTGCATTTTTATTACATATTTACCTCAACCAATTACAGAGCTGTATAATGGATAAAGCAAAAGACCCCACCCACCTTCCCATGCTGGCTTCTCCTAGGCAGTTGCCCCTGGAATTTCGTTTCTATGTAATTAAAGCAGAGAGTTTAAGACCCTGGGCCCCAGAATCACACGGTCTGTTTCAAATCCATTCCTTGCTCCTTCTCAGCTTTGGGGACTTGAATAGAGTTGCCCTCTCCTGCTTTTGTCCCAATCTCTGTAAAACTAGGGTGGTAAGAGTACGTATGTTGCTATGAATTAACACATATAAACACGACAAAGCCTGGTACTCAGAGTTCTGTCTCTGTTAGCTGTTTCCCCCACAGCAGACCTCTGCCTATAATGAGGGAACAGTAGATAGAGCTGACCTGGGTGCTACCTGCAAGTCAGCCCAGGCAACTGTCAGGCCCCTTGTGTCTGTCCCCCTCGGCTCTCGGTGTGGACATTTTAGAGAGAAGGAAATGCTGGTGAGAGGAGAGGTAGATAAGGAGGTAGATCGCATATCGTGACATCACAGTATCAATCCCTTCAGCCAAACGAGTCCTCAAGAGAAAGCTGGACGGTCCTTTTAAGAACAAACATCTAGGAGTTCCCGTCGTAGCTCAGTGGTTAACGAATCTGACTGGGAACCATGGGGTTGTGGATTCGATCCCTGGCCTTGCTCAGTGGGTTAAGGATCCGGTGTTGCTGTGGCTCTGGCTTAGGCAGGTGGCTACAGCTCCGATTCGACCCCTAGCCTGGGAACCTCCATGTGCTGCAGGAGCAGCCCAAGAAATGGCAAAAAGACAAAAAAAAAAAAAAAAAGAACAAACATCTGAAAATGGCATTGCCACAGAAGCGACAGAGGGAATTAACAGGAAGTTTCCTATTAATAGTGACATGGTTTTTTTAAAAAAAAAATTGATTCCATGCTGAAATTCCCAATCAGACAATGTCTGGCATTGAATTCTCTGCCCCAGAGAAAGGCAGAAATGCTTCTTGACCCAGAGGACAAACAAATCCACCATGTCCTCATATGGCTTATGCCCTGCCTTCTTCAGCCTCCACCCAAAATGAGTCAAAGACATCTCCAGGCTCCCTGGCAGGCCCCAGCCCACCTGCATGCTGTCTGGCTGTTGTCACCACTCCTCACCCCTGGACTGATTCAGTGGCCTGTGACCTCAGGTTCCCAGTCCCTGCCACCAGCCAGGCCCCACTGAGGTTTTCCCTCTTACCCTGAGTACCAGCCGCCCCTTCCTCTGGTTCCTTAAAACATACAGATTATAGAGGGACATCAGGAGCTGGCAGGAAAAGCATGGTCTTTGGAGTCAGGACTTAACTTCTGTAGGTCTCAGTATCCTCATCTCTAAAATGGGCTAATAATTGTGTCAGCCTCATAGGCTTGCAGCAAAGACTAAGGGAGGTGATAATGTAGATAAAATGCTTAGTATTATGCCTGGCATATAGATGATGTTCGATAAAAAATAATCCACTTGCCATTTTCTCTTACAATTCTACATTTGTCAGCCTATCTGCCCCCCTAGAGTGTGAGCTCCTCAAGGGTATCAACGTCTGCTGTCTCTGTATCTCTCATTCTCTGTGGCTCCAGACTCTAATGATAGTGTATAGCAGGTGCCCTAATTATTATACTATTGCCGTAATAATGCTGCATAGCAAACCAAAATTAAAATGGTCACTATAATGATTGCATGATAGTTATAATTAGTTATAATTATACGGCAGTATAATTATAGTTAGTCTGTTTAAGCCAGGCTCAGCTGGATGGTTCTTCTGCTATAGGCCGGGTTCAGCTGCAAGTCATGCAGGCTGTGCCTTGAGGACGGAGGAGGGTGGAGGCCGGGTGTTTTTTATCAAGCATCAGTTGAGCCTGGGCCTGTTCACATAGTAGCTGGCAGGGTCCTCGGAATGGAAGAGTGAAAAGCCTCTTGAGGACTAGACTGGAAACTTCCATTGTCACGTCCACCATGTTCTAATGGCTACAGCAAGTCACAAGGCTAGCTCAGGTTCAAAGAATGGCAAAATAGACACCATCATTCCATCTCTTAATGGGAAAAGTGGCAAAGTCGCATTTTGTAGGGCATGGATTCAGAGAGGAGCAGGGAGTCATCAACCTTTTTGCAATTTGCCACACCCAATTTTTTTGAGTGAACAAGGTTAGTTAGGGAGAGAAAAATGAACCAAAACGGCAACAAAAAGAAAAGTCCAATTTAAGCTGTGGGCAAGGACACCTAAATTCTAGGTTGCTCAATACAAGCAAGATGAAAATTGACCTCTCCAACCATTAAGTAGTTGAGCGTTCTCTAAGGTACAGTAAAGGAAATATGAGCCAATTGGGGGATAAATCAAGGTACTCCTTTCCCAATGTCTTGGGAAGGCAGATGAGCCTGGATTTATCGAGGACACTCAGCCTCCTGACAGCAGTATAATTACAGACTCCAGCATCATTAATCAGCAACCACTGACGACCAAGGGAGTCTATAAACCTCCAACTCTCTCTGTTCCAAAATTGATTTGATTTAAAAACAATTATTTAAATTCCACATAGTTAAGCATTTTGGCTTAGGAGAAAGAAGGAAAAATACTGAAAACAGAAGTTTGTGTTTTTTATTAATCTCTACCTCTGGAACATTTTTTATTAACTTTTCCATAATTTGAGGAACCTTTTTTTTCACAAGCACATGCACACACACACACACACACACACACACACACACACATGCACAACTTCTATCAGAGAAACCAACACCAAATCAAATGGATTAGAAAGTCCCTCTTCTATCTACTGCAGGAAGTCTGTCATCTCCCAATATACCTGTGACTTTACAGGGATTGAGGGCTCACATTTGTCTTGTCATTCCTTACCACCAGCTACTTCCTCACTGTCACCCAAATTCCTGCAGTGCCCACCTCTCTCCTTTCTTAAGAGGTCCTGGAATGGTACAAAACCCTTTTCCTCCATTCCTGAAAAATTCTTTATACACAGCCTCATGTCACAGATTTTACTGCAGGTTTTGTGGCCAAAGGGGGTAATTACAGCACAGAGCAGAAAGTAAATTCCCAGTCGGGCAGACGTCATTGTTTCTAGTTTAGATTGCCTCTGCTTACCAGAGGGGCTTTCTGGCTCTGTCTTCCATGTGCTCCAACCTTCTGCCATATCACAGTGCTCTATGCACTCCTCAGAGCTCCTCCTATACCACTGTGCTGTTTCCTGCTGGTCTGGTCTTCTAGCCTCCCATCTCTTCCTCTGCCTCCATACCTATGAAACTCTGAATGTTCTTTTTTGTTTTGTTTTTATTATTATTACTATTATTATTATTTGTCTTTTTAGGGCAGCACCTGTGGCATATGGAAGTTCCCAGGCCAGGAGTTGAATCAGAGCTGCAGCTGCTGGCATATGCCACAACCACAGCAATGCAGGATCTGAGCCTCGTCTTCAACCTACACCACAGGTCACAGGCAACACTTGACCCACTGAGCAGGGCCAGGGATGGAACCTGCATCCTCATGGATACTAGTCAAGTTTTCAGCTGCACCACAATGGGAACTCCAACGGTGACAGTTCTTGATTCCAAGAGCTGGTTGCCTTCTTTAGTCTCACTCTTACCCATCCACCTTGGGCCCATGGACCTCCTTTCTCAGCACTGGGGAGCCTCCTCTAGTTGTTTCCCAAACAAAAGTGCAATTCTTCCTCCCAGACCAACAAAGGAAAATTGCACTCAACTTTAAATTAACAGGTACCTTCTGCCATCTGTCCACTCCATCGGTTGTGTGATTTGAAAGCTCTGAGAGCTGTGTCTCAGCTCCATGCCTGACACCTCCATCAGAAAGGTCGTTCCTTTAGGGAAAGGGATTATATTCAGAAGACACACATTATCAACTTTCTATTTAGAAGAAGTAACTCATCAAGCTAGAAGTTCTCAAACTTCAGTGTGTATTTGGGAGTTCCCATCATAGCTCAGTGGAAACTAATCTGACTAGCATCCATGAGGACTCGGGTTCGATCCCTGACTTTGCTAAGCAGGTTAAGGATCCGGTGTTGCTGTGAGCTGTGGTATAGGTCATAGACAAGGCTCGGACCCTGTGTTGCTGTGGCTGTGGCGTAGGGTGGCAGCTACGGATCTGATTGGGCCCCTACCCTGGGAACTTCCATATGCCGCATGTGCTGCCCTAAAAAGACCAAAAAAAAAGAAAAAAAGAAAAAAAAAAAACTCTTCAGTATGTATGAAAAATCTTCTGGTGCACAGGTTAAAAATGCAGCTTCCATAGGAGTTCATTTTGTGGCTCAGTGGTTAACAAATCCAACTAGGAACCATGAGGTTGTGAGTTCGATCCCTGGCCTTGTTCAGTGGGTTAAGGATCTGGTGTTGCCATGAGCTGTGGTGTAGATCGCAGACGCAGCTCGGATCCAGCGTTGCTGTGGCTCTGGCATAGGCCAGCGGCTACAGCTCCGATTCAACCCCTAGCCTGGGAACCTCCATATGCCGCAGGAGCGGCCCAAGAAATGGCAAAAAGACCAAAAAAAAAAAAAATGCAGCTTCCATAGTCCTATCCCATCATTCTGATTCTGGATCTAAGGTAGAACCTAGGAATCTGAATTTCTTAAAATGTGCCACCTCCATCTCCCCCTGGGGTGATTCTGAGGCAGGGAGTTAGCCAACCACACCTATAGAAAATTTTCTGTTTGAACTCTGAAGCAGAAAGTGGGGGCTCCATAGATCAAATTAACACCTGTATTAGTTTCCTCTGTTGCTGTAACAAATTATCACTACATTGATTTGTGCCATTATTCACAATAGGAAAAAGGTGAAAACAACCCAGTGTCCATCGATGGATGAATGGATAAACAAAATGTGGTGTATATATACATTAGAATATTATTCAGCCTTAAAAAGGAAAGAAATTCTTTAAAAAAAAAAAGTATGTGGGGGGGATTCCTATTTATGCTATGACAATGGATGAAATTCGGAGACATTATACTAAGTGAAATAAACCAGACACAAAAGGATAAATACCGTATGCTTCCACCTACATGGAGTAAATTCATAGAGGCAGAAAATAGCAGATTATTTGCGAGGGGTTGTGGAAAGAGGGGAGGAGGAATTATTGTTTAATTGGTATGCAGTTTCAGTTTGAGGTGATAAAGTCTCAAGATGGATAGTGGTGATGGTTGCACAATAAAGTGAATGTACTTAATGCATAGAACTTTACACTGAAAGGTAGTTAAAATAATATATGTTATGTATATTTTAGCTTTAAAAAGCTGAGAAACCAAAACCCAGATATTTATTCTTTCACAAATCTGGAGCGCTCTCTCCAGACACTCTGTGGGGGGGACCCATCCCTGGTTCTTCCAGGTTCTGGCAGCTGCCAGCCCTCTTGGCTTGTGGCCGCATCACTTCAGTCCCTGCCCCCATCTGTGCATTGCCTTCTTCTCTACTTTCTCTGCATGAAATCTCCCCCTGTTTCTCTCTTGTGATTATATTTACGGCACACTCAGCTATCTCCCCAGCTCCAGGACCTGAACTGTCAAGTCCTTTTTAGCCACACAAAGGAACATGCACAGGTTCCAGATCTGGATGTGGATAATTTCAGGGGCCTTTCTCAGCCTGCCACACAGGCTGTCAGGGTTCCATGAAATGGGGCTGGGGGTGGGGGGAGGAGAACAAGGGGTCCAGAGCTGGGATTTTGGCCACAGGGAACACAGGTCCAGGGGAAGGATGGGCATCTTGGGCAGGCGAGGGTACCACTCTGTAGTCTCCTGGTGTTGGGATGCTGTCCCACCCCAGCAGGAGAGGCTGGTTCAGGATGGATCCACTCGTCAGGTGAGGGGTGGCCAGGCTGCAGCCAGGGGCCAAGTTACTGCCCAGCCTCACAGATGCCTCACAGTTGTGGGTACCCAGGCGCTGCCAGTGTCACATGCTCTGGAGCTGAAAGGGAAGCAGAAAGTGAACACAACCCCCCTCATGCCCACCTTGGAACCCAGTGAGAGCACCTCTGATGTTAAGGAAGGACAAAGAGCCAAGTTGAGTTCCTACTGTGTACCAGGAATAGCCAGGCTCTCTCCATACTTAATCCTTCTTTGGCCCTAGGAGGGGGTTATATTAGGCCCCCTTTACAAATGTGGCACCTGCAGCTCGGGAGGTTACATTTACACCACAGGTCTACATCTCATCAAAGTCAAGGGCTCCAGCTGGAGTTGGACAGACCTGGAGCCACATCCTGGCCCTATGTTTACTGACTACGGGCCCTTGAACACAACCTGTCTATACCTGCCCCCTCATCTCTAACTCTGGGGTGCTGCTATAGGACACATCTACCTTCATGGGGTCAATTCTGATGAGCATAAGCAGAGGACTGTGCATGATGTTTGGCACAAAAAATGCCCAGATAGCCAATATTAATATTCCCAGCCTGGCCAGCCTGGGCTCCTCCCTCCCTAGCCCAGCAGGAGGGCCCAAGGCAGGCCTGCAGCCCACTGAGCTGGCCTGGGTAGGAGTGGGGTTTCTCTACAAAGAATACCTAGGTTTGTAGCAACTGTCCTCTTCTAGTCCCTGCTCTTCTGCCTCCCTAGTGAGTCCATTATTAACCTTCAGCAAAGCAGAGGGCAGGGAAGCCTCAGAATAATGCTCGTTTTTTCTCCACCACTGCTGACACGGGTCTCGATGACCTCCAGCAGGCCCAGCCTCACCTCCAGTGCCAGCTGCAACCACAGGGCTGGCAGCCAGACTGGGAAGAGCAGGGGGTGACCCCATCCCCTGCCCTTGGCCTTCTGGGGATTTTGCCTGGACAAGAACCCCTTTCAGAACCATGAGTACAGTTGCAGGACAGGCCTGTGATTGTACAAGTTGTTTTAAAAAGCTTTAGCAAATACAACGGGCCCAACAGTAGCCCGACTAATATTGACTCCAGAGGTCACCAAGCCTGGGGCATCCACAGGAATTCCCTCACACCCTTTACTGAGCAGCATTGTATTCGAACCCCTGTCCTCCCCATCCTAGGAGAGGAGCTGGTGCTATGGAAATGTCCCGGACTCTGCCCAAGGCCTCAGTAAGTTTTTCCCAAATAAACCTCCTGCCCTCAGTTCAGACATGCCTGCCCTGACCTGGTATCTCTAGATCCCCACAACAGCCCCTCTGAGAGGCACTGTGACAAGACCACCCCCCCATCCCTATCCAGACTCACTCAGCACCTTACTGCTTCACTGCCAACACAGTGCTGCTTGCCATGGCCTTTGCCCAAGTGTAAACAGCCAGTGACTCCGGCTTCAGGGTTCACACCCCACCTCACCTCACACAGCACGCCTTCTCTTTGTATCGAAATTTAACATCTCAGCTCCACCTTTAATGTGAAAAGTGCTGCAGGCATAGCAACATGACCCATATGGACTTGGCATGCTTATCTACGACATCAGCCACAAACAAAAAAAGCACTCCTGACACGTGAGCAAATTTCCTTTGTGGTTTCTTGGGGTTTTTTTGTTTATTTGTTTGTTTTGGGTGTTTTTTTTGTTTGTTTTGTTTTGTTTTGTTTGGCTTTTTAGGGCCACAGGGGTGGCATAAGGAGGTTCCCAGGCTAGGGGTAGAATCAGAGCTGTAGCTGCCAGCCTACACCATAGCCACAGCAATGCCGGATCCGAGCCGCATCTGTGATCTACACCACAGCTCGCAGCAATGCCAGATCCTTAACCCACTGAGTGAGGTCAGGGACCGAACCGCATCCCCATGGATAGTAGTTGGGTTCATTTCCACTGAGCAACAGGGGGGAACTCCTTTGTTTTAATTACAACTTTAGTGGACTGGGGAGCTGCAAAGGGCTTTCAAGGGTATTGAAGTCCAGTCCTTCATTTCATAAATGAGGAACTTGGAGCAAGGACAGCCTGTAAGACATGCAGCTGGGCCTAGAGGTGTAAACTGTGTGACCCCCAGTGCATTAATATTCCTACTGGCAGGATGACAACCTGAAGGACAGACTAGAAACTGGAGTCTTACCAAACTCTTCTCAAATGAGGATCTGAGACTCCATCCTGGACACATGGGAGGTGATGAGACTGACTCAGGGGCCAGATGGGCAAGTGTAATCCATAGAGTGGGTCATGGACAGGCACAGACCAATGTGTCTTCAAAAAAGTGAGGCAAGAGTTCACGTTGTGGTTCAGTGGGTTATAAACCCCAATAGTATCCATGAGGACAGGTTCGATCCCCAGCTTCACTCAGTGGGTTAAGGATCTGGCATTGCCATGAGCTGTGGTGTAGGTCGCAGATGCAGCTCAGACCAAGCATTGCTGTGGCTGTGGTGTAGGCTGGCAGCTGCAGCTTCGATTCGACCCCTATCCTAGGAACCTGCATATGCCACAGGTGCAGCCCTAAAAAAAAGCAAAAACAAAAGCAAAACGAAACAAAACTAAGGCAGACAGAAGGAATCAGATAGGGGGTCTCGGGATGGCTTCAGGTCAAGGAGGTGGGGCTGAGAGTAGCCTTCTGCCACTGCAGGGCTGCAAGAGTAGGTGGGTAAGTGGTGCATCAGCTCCTCTGCCCTTATAAACTGGAGAGCTGTCTCAACTGTCAATGCCACCAGGTTTGCAGTCAGCTTCAAAAGGAGCATAAGCAGGTCATTTTTTTGCAGGTGCTGAATAGTATGAACAAGATCCCGCAGAACCACCCCTCCCGAAAGCCAGCCCAAGGCCCTTCCCACTAAACCAATAATCTCATTGCTCAAGCCAAGCCTGCATTTGTTGAAAAAATATTCATTTCTCACCTATCTGTACTTTAGCCTTCTGGCTTGGCCTGTGTGAATAAGAAAACTTTAGCTGATGTTTAAAGTCCATCTAGTCCCATAATAAGCAGCAGGCCCCACAGTGGGACAGATGGGTCCACCACCAGGCCTCAAGCCAACTCACAGGTGGACCTGTCACTTTGGACCTCAGTTTCTCCAGTTATAAAAATTGAGATTGGAATTCTCTTGTGATGCAGCATGTTAAGGATCCAGCATTGTCATGGCAATGGTTCAGGTTGCTCCTGTGCCACGGGTTCAAACCCTAGCCCAGGAAATTCCATATGCCATGGGCACAGCAAATAATAAAATAGAAAGTGGAGAATAGATTTACCTAATGAAGGTTGATTTCAGGGCCCTCCAACTCTCACAAGCTTATATGTAGCACTTTTCAAGGCTTATATGTAGTACATGTATAATTTGCATTATTTTTCTTTAAAAAGGCCACCACATCATGTACCCCTAAGACTCTGTATAACCTCATCTAGCCACAGGTGGTGTCATGTAGCTAATTCAGAGGCACTAAAAATTCACAACATTTTGAAGAAAGAATCCAAACCAGAAACCATTTGAGAGAAAGACCAGAAACCATTCACTATCTCTGTTTTTAAACTCACTTTTTTTTCCACGACTAAAATGTTGGTGATGTTGGTATCAACAGCAAGCTAATATCAGACATTCATTAACATGATTCTATTTGAAAAGCTCCAGAGACTTGGGTTACAACGGTGTCTCAATGATGAGGAGATGAGGCGCTTCTGCTGGGAAAAATAAAACTAAGCTCACACAAAATTCAATTTGCCCAACTTGACTTGAAAGATGCGAGATGGGAGGAAGCCAGGAAGAGTAGAAAAATGAGGTAGGGAAGGCTATGGAGCAGAGAAAGATTGGGTCTAAGGACAGGAAAAACCATCCCCTTAGCAGAGTCTCCCTTACAGCATGGAGAAAAACATCACCCCACCTCTGCCAATATTCAAAGTAGCAACTGAAATCACACCCAACAAAGACCCCCTTCTGTGCTGAAAGATTGACTCCATAATGTGTTATGAAGGGATTTGATCATTCATTTTTTCATTCCACAAACGGTTTAAGCATTTTTGCTAGTCACCGGGGATGATGGAGAAGACAGATGTGGTCCCTCGTTCCAGTCAGGAGGGGAGTACAGACAAGCAGAGAGATGCCTCCTCTGCAGTGTGAGGTGCACTTTGATGGAGGAGGTATGGGATATTCAAGGAGCACAAAGAGGGCATTTAATCCAGACTTAGGAAGGCACAGAAAACCTCTCCAGAGCAGGGAGGAACCACCTGAGACCTGGAAGATGAGAGACATCCATCAGAAGAAGGAATGAGAAGATATTTTAGGCAGAACAAAGGAGGAAACAGTTCAGTGTTTCTGAAGCACTATGGCCCAGGTGTGTTTGTTATGGGAGGAGGATGGAGTAAGCTTGACTTAAAAAGAGGCCGGGGAGTTCCCGTCGTGGCGCAGTGGTTAACGAATCCGACTAGGAACCATCAGGTTGCGGGTTCGGTCCCTGCCCTTGCTCAGTGGGTTAACGATCCGGCATTGCCGTTAGCTGTGGTGTAGGTTGCAGACGCGGCTCGGATCCCGCGTTGCTGTGGCTCTGGTGTAGGCCGGTGGCTACAGCTCCGATTCAACCCCTAGCCTGGGAACCTCCATATGCTGCAGGAGCGGCCCAAGAAATAGCAACAACAACAACAAAAGACAAAAAGACAAAAGACCAAAAAAAAAAAAAAAAAAGAGGCCGGATCACAGAGGTTTTGAAAGCCTTAATTAAGAGTCTAGGGAGTTCCTATTGTGGTACAGCGGAAACAAATCTGACTAGGAACCATGAGGTTGCGGGTTCTATCCCTGGCCTCACTCAGTGGGTTAAGGATCCGGCATTGCTATGAGCTGTGCTGTAGGTCACAGAGGCAGCTCAGATCTGGCATTGCTGTGTCTGTGGTGTAGGACTGAGGCTACAGCTCCAATTCGACCCCTAGCCTGGGAACCTCTATATGCCATGGGTGTGACTCTAAAACGCAAAAAAAAAAAAAAAGAAGAAGTCTGGCCTTTATCTTAAAGATTAGGAGGCAGACTTTCTGAAACTACCCAGATGGTGTGGGGAGTGGAGTAGAGAGAAGCAGGAGGATGAGGAGACCAGTTAGGCAAAGATGATAGTGGCCTTAGTGGAAGGAAGTTGCAATCTTGGGATGGAGAGATTTGTATGGAATCAAAAAATATTAAGAAGCACAATGGATGTGCTTTGATAATTGGTTAGAAATGAAGTGTGAAATGTCCAAGTGTCCAAGGATGACCTCAGGTACGTCTGGCCTGAGCAGTTGGGCAGCCAGATGGTAGAGCCATTTGGAAAGGCAGTGACTCCAGAAGGGGCATGTTTATAGCTTCTGAACCGAATCACCCATTAGGATGAAAGGAAGCATCAGAATTCACAGCACAAGGCCAGGTTGAAAGGCCCAGGAAAGACTGACTTATTAAAGTTATGGAGGCCAAGACAGAGGAGGAAAAGGCAAGAGTCTGAAAAGTCCAAGTGAAAAGATGCTCAGATGAGAAAAGGCTACAAGCCCACACAAACCCTAAAACACACACACATAAAATATACACAAAGAAAACACCCTGGCAATATCTTCCTTAACAGGTTAACAGTAGTGAGATTACTGGTGATTTGTATTTCCTTCTTGTGTCTATTTATATTTGCAAAACAAAAGATCGGACAATAAATGTGTGTGCTTTATAACAAAAACAAGAGTTATTTTTGAAAATGGATAAAAGAGGGAAGATTATTAAAGGGCTCTTAAAGTGAAAAACTTACCTGGAAAGGGGTAGTAACAACTAAGCCAGTGGACAGCTGAGGGAGTTTAGCATGATTTATCACCTCAAAAACATAGGTGAATATTGGGATCACCTGCAAAATAGAAAAATGCTGATCCTGGATCCCACCTCCAAAGATTCTGGTTTAATTGACAGGTGGTATGGTCTGAGCACTGGAGAGTTGTGTGTGAGTTTTTTGTTTTTTTTTTTTTTTTAATGCTCCCAGGTGATTCTAAAGTCAGGAAAGATAAAGGACCACTCATGCAGTAATTAACGAGAAGTAAGAGGGATCACTTCAGAGTAGCATTTTGAATTAATTAGAAAAGAGTAAGAATCTCCAGGAGAAAATGAATGGCGGCAAAGCCAGGAAGGCAGGCCCAAAGCTTAGCAATGAGATTGTGCCCCCGGGTCAGGCATATGGTGCCCAGTCACACAGGATACTTTTAAAGGATATCCAGGTGAAATGCACTTCACTCAATCTAATTTTTTTTTTTTTTTAAGGGGCGGGGTAAAGAGTTCCAAGAAACTCTGCAAGAAATGGTGGCATTTTACATAGAAAGAAGTTCTGTAGTTTTGGAGGCTTCAGCACAGTCAAGACCAGGTGGGGAAGGCTGGTATCATATTAAAGGCAAGCGGCTGGGGCATCCTAAGGGGCTGTTGAGCAAAAGGCAGTATCAGGACAGCGACTCAGCTGAAGGTCTTCAAGTTCACGGAAAACAGACATGATTGCAGCGAGGCGTGTCGCAACGCACGTGGCAGAGCTGCGCTTCCGCTTCCGGGGATGCCGGCTCCCGCGGGGCTGCAGGGCGCCTCTTTTGAATTCTCATCCCGCCACTGACGATTCCCTTCTTCTCCGGTGAGTTATTTCATTTCTCTGACTTCGCTCTTTTCACTTGTGAAAAAGAGGATAAAAATACCTGTTTGACAGGTTTCTCAGGATTAAATACAATAACATTGTGAAAGCATCTAAATAGGTTTTTTAAAAAATGTTTTGTGCTGGCCAACATTTCCCTTTGAAATGGGAAAAGGCGATAGAGTAGCTGTTGGGGGAAGTTTGGACCCACGTCTTTCAGCCTCATTTCCATCTCTTACCTGATATTGTCTCTATTCTTATTTAACTTTCTGAAGTGTGGTGGCTAGAGCAGACTGTTTTTCTTACAAGATGATTAAAAGCATGGAGTTAGTGGACCTAAAAAAACACACAGAACAGAAAAAGCAGATTTTACAGATTCAAAACTTTATTTTCTTCCTAAAAACATCATGATATTAGGAATCATCAGAGGGAAACAATGATTATTGAAATTTGAACTTGAAAAGGCAATTGTGGTAAATGTGTGAGACTTTCAGTTTTATTTCATGAAATCTGAGATGCTTTTGGTGGAAAGGTGTACTGTTTTCAGTTTTATGAAGGTAAAAGAATGTTTCTCACTAAACTGACAGGATGTAATTATTTTCCTTATGGAAAGAGCCCTTTGAGATTAATTTAAACATCTGTTGTTACCATGTAGCACTCTTATATACATACATCTAAGAAAGAAAACAGTGGAAAAGCTGGTTAAGGTGTTTTGCAAAACTTGTTCACAGTCTAACTCTTCTGAATCACTTTTCAGTCACTGATGTGCGTATTTTTTCAAATAATAATGTCCTCTTAGCTTTCAAGTGATTGGTGATAATGCTCTCTCATTATCTCCCATATCTTCTTCTGAGTCACTGACATCTCGCTTTGCAAGTTTTTTTTTTTTTTTTTTTTTGGCCTAGCATTTGATAGGCAATCTTTCTGTGCATATCTCAGTAACTAAATTTAACTCAGCTTTATCTACCTGTGGTTATCTTCCCTTCTTGAGTCCTATATCGCTATGCTTCTCAAACTTTCATGTTCATACAAGTCATCTGGGGATCTCGTCAGAGACAGATAGAAAGTAGGGCTGAGCTAGGCCCGAGATTCTGCAGTTTTCACAGGCCCTGGGTGAGGCCAACACAGCTGGTCCCAGTACTACAGTTTGAGTAGCAAAGCCACAAAGCAATTGATTCAATTGGTTGCTTCTTTGCAAGAAAATGAGGCGGTACGATTATTCCTCCAATAAATCTTTGTTTCGCTAATAACAAATTTATGCCCTGCTGTTTTCATGCCCTTCAGTGTACACAGTAATTTTTCAATACCGAATTATAATATAATCTCCTTGATATTATTTAAATGGCAGTGAAACTCAACATGTGTAGCACCAGCCATGCACATAATTCATTGGTTCGATGGCGACGTGAAGACCTAGACCCAAGTGAGTGTGTGGACAGTTTGCACCACACTCCAAAGCCGATTGTAAGCTGCATCCTGATGTCAAAGATGCTAAAAAGCACAAAAATGTGCAGCTTCAGCTCAAGGAAATATGAGGAATCTTGCAAATCTCTGTGCTATTTTAACCGCCACTCTTTGCAGTTTTTTTTCTACTCAAGAAAATGCTGACATCAGCCTTAGGAAGTATGAGAGAGAACAGTAATAACCCCAGTGCATTTCTCAGCATCTCTATTTTTTAACCTTTTGGCATCACCTTCATGAATGGTACACGAGGATGGAAGTTGTTGAGAGGGTGAGCACTGGTGATTTGTCTGTTTTACAACTGACTTCTCAGTGGTCAAAAATCACCTGAGCACTTGTAGAAGATGCCTGAGGCTGAGTTCCTCCAGCCTACTGAAGCAGCATCTTTGGAAGCTGATCTTGGGAAACTCTTTCACCAAGTCCCCCAGGAAAGCCTAACTTGGCTCAAACTTAAGAACCACTGATTTAGCATCTTCACACCTGCAGGACTTTGTGTCTCCAGGTAGTGGCACCTATCATGTACCAAACTCTGCCAGGTGTTAAAGGGAAAACCAGGTGGTCTGACATGGCATTTCTCCCTGTCCTCACAGAGCTTACATTCCATGTAGTTTAAGAGAGAGATTACTGTGTCATGGGGGTGGAAGATAGGAAGAAGGAGGTTGCTTCCATGGATGTGATTAGACAAGGCTTTGGGGAGAGGTGGGGAAATGTGCTGGGGCTTGAAAGGGGAGTGAAATGTAGAAAGGACAGGAGAGGAAAAGGGCATTTCGGGCGGTTGGTACAGCAGAAGCAAAGGTGGGGGTGCGGAGAGCATTGGTCATGGTCCACAGGCGGAGAGCAGACCAGGTGTCCTAAGGAGATGCTTCTTTTTTTTTTTTTTTTTTTTTTTTTTTGCCATTGCTTGGGCCACTCCTGCGGCATATGGAGGTTCCCAGGCTAGGGGTCGAATCGGAGCTGTAGCTGCCAGCCTATGCCAGAGCCACAGCAACGCGGGATCCGAGCCGCATCTGCGACCTACACCACAGCTAACGGAAACGACGGATCGTTAACCCACTGAGCAAGGGCAGGGATCGAACCTGCAACCTCATGGTTCCTAGTCGGATTCGTTAACCACTGCACCACGATGGGAACTCCAGGAGATGCTTCTTGTCTCAGAATCATTAACTGCACACTTGGAAAGTTCCACGGGAATAAGGCCATGCCCTAGGAGAGTTGCTCTCTTGTATCTGGTTTCTCCATTTAGAGTTTTTATTTATCTAATTTTATTTTGTTCATTTTATGGCCACACCTGCAGCCTATGGAAGTTCCTGGATCAGGGATCAAATCTGAGCCACAGCTGGGACCCATGCCACAGCTGTGGCAATGCCAGGTCCTTTAACCCACAGTTCTGGGCCAGGGATCAAACCCAAGCCTCCATAGCTACCCGAGCTGCTACAGTCAGATTCCTGTTTTTTTGTTTATTTTTGTTTTTTCCTTTTTAGGGCCCCACCTATGGCATATGGAAAGTACCAGGCTAGGGGTCAAATCAGAGCTGCTGCTGCTGGTCTACACCACAGCAACACCAGATCCAAGCCACAGCTGCAACCTACACCACAGCTCATGGCAATGCTGGATCCTTAACCCGCTGAGCAAGGCCAGGGATTGAACCTGAGTCCTCGTGGATACTAGTTGGGTTCCACTGAGCCATGATGGGAACTCCCTGTAGTCAGATTTCTAATCCACTTTGCCATGGAAGGAATTCCCATTTAGAATTTTAAAATTTATTTCCTTTCCTTCTTCTTTCTCCTCCTCCTCCATTTCATTCTCTTTCTGAGTTGAGAGGGGAGACCCGGAGCCTTTGCTTTTTCATCAGTACCTCGAGCCATGCCCCCTGCCCTCATACAGGCCTCCCCTGCCACTCAACTTGCTTCTGCACAGATTCCTGTGTCGTACTGTCCTACTGTCAGCTGGTGGGTGAGGAGAAATGCAAGCTCAATGCAATATTAATCTGAGCAAAACACAACTAGAGAGGAAATTTTGCTGCTCTGTTGCAAATAGCATATGGTACCTCCCCAAAGCCAAAAGAAATGATTTTTTAATCAGCTGCTGTTCAGGATTATCCACGCTCCCTTTCCTCGGCGTGGATAATTGAGGGTTGGCTGTATGTGGATTTCAAAGCAGTTGAGGCTTCGTTGAAATCCAAGGCTCCCAGTTTGCACCTCATTCCTATGGGCATTCGTGCCTGTAATTAAAGTGATCCTTGAGGGAGGGCCACAGAGGTCCCAGTGATGTGAGCAGTTGCATTTTTATGTTGCACACGTGAGACTGAGGTGATGGCTGCTACCTGCCTTCAGGAGAGATGGCCTTTGTGATCAGGGTCTGAGTTGCTGTTACCTCTAGACATGTCTGTCTGTGCTCTAAAAAGTCTTTGGTGAACACTTTTTTAGGGTGAGACTTCACTATGGTGCCTGTGGGATTTCACAGTGATGCAAACCGAGATCTTAGAAATAATTTGTTTTAAGCTGGGAAAAAAATTGGCCAAGACACGTACATGTGGGGGAGCTGAAATTTTGAGTCAAGGAGAATGCTGGATACAGCACGGTTAGAAAAATACATCTGATCCCTGCATGCGTGTGCAGTTTGTAAGGAGGAAAGAGGAGCAGCTTCTTCTAGAACACATGGGGCTTGGGGAGCCAGAGGTGATGCTTCAAACAGCATTTTCCCTGAGGACAGGGGAAAGGGGGTGGAGGGGGTGGTGGAGGAGACAGGAGACGTAAGCCAGCCCTTCACATGGACGTGCTTGCCACCTAGAGAAGACGAGAGGAAAAATTTAAATGAAAACGTAGGAACACACACAAGAAGCACTGGAGGATGTCCTCCGTGGCTGCTGGGGAGATGGCTGAGGTGCCAGGAGGAGGCCCAGGAGCCAGTGGCTGAGCAGCTGGTCTGTTGGGGCAGAAGGACAGAGGAGGAAGGTTCAAGGAGGAGTACACCCCTTTCCGGTGGCCACCTTCAGGAGGAAGCATCAGCTAAAGCCTCCTGAGCACACTCAGTGACCCCCTCCCAAGCCATATCCCTCCATGTTGCCTGAAGCCACAATGCCAGGCCACAGGGGTACCCAGGACCCTGTTTAATTTAAGAAGCAGGAAATGGGTACATGTGGGGACTCCCATCCCTTCTTTGCTAAAGTCAGAATAGGGATTCAGGACCCCAGGCACCCCTCACTTACCTGTCATCTCCCCCAAATTGTATTACAAGAGCCTCTCCTCGTCCCTTTCCCTCTGTACCCCCACCATGAGCACCCCTGCTCCAGTGCAACATTCAGGGGTTTTATTGGTTTGGCACCTGCTGGCCCATGAGAAAGAATGTCTTGGATCAGTGCAGGAAGGCTGGTGTGTGTCCTGTGGTTGCCCGCCCCCATATGCCCCCTCCCCCTCCAACTCATCAGGCTCTTCTCTCCTCTGCCTCCGCCAGAGCTCTGCTTGCCTGTATCACCTGGGAATAGATTTGGTCAAAACTGCTTGCACTTCCATGGCACTCACTGTTGAGTATTTATGCCCTGTGCTCATCCCCTCAGCACCTCAGAGACTGGGAGCCAGCAGTCCTGCACCACCCACTGGCTCCCTCTCCCCCCCCAAAATGAGGGTGGGCGCTGGGTGAGGAAGGAAAGCCATCTAAGACACCACTTCCCTGCCCTCCTCAGAGAGGACAGCCCAGCCATTCTCGTGATTAAACCCAGGAACCACTCCCATTGGCTCTGTGACAGTTTCTCCTGACCATCGTTGTTACTGATTAAAGAGAAGCTGGATTATTTTTCTTAGAAGAAAATTAAAACCACACAGAGAGGGGGGAGGATTAGGCTCTACTGCAAGGTTCTTAGTGAGAACCACAGATTGCTCAATCTGTCTCCACTCTCATGACATTTGGTGGCCCCCTGGTCACCCAGGAGACAGCAAGAGGACACAGGCTAGTGCCCAGGAGCTGTGCCTGTCTTGGGGGGCACAGCTGCTCTGGTCTCGCCCTCACCAAGGGTATATCGACTCCCCCTGAGTGTCAGGCACCATGCTGGGTCCTGAGTGCAAAGCAATTTGTCCCCAGGCTCCCCCTCCTACCGAGAGACGGGTCAGCACACGCTGAGCATCTGGGGGAGGGTTTCCGACAGCCCTCCCTCCCGTAGCAAAGCTGCCCATGCATCTGTTCCATCCTGCAAAGCTGCCGGCACACCTTGCTTTATAGACTGCAGAACTACAGCTCTGCCTCACAGGCTGACGTGTGTCCCTCTGGCTCAGACGCAGTGACCTGTCCACTGGCAGCTTTCCCAGCAGGAATGGAAAGCCTGTACTTCAAATATAGTTTCCTCTAAAAAATGTAATGAAAATAAGGCACTACCCTGGTGTTTCCCATCTGTTTGCTTGCCTTTTATGGCCTGAACTCTTGACTATCATTAGAGTTGCTGGCTAGGAGCTGGTGACTGAGCATAGGAGGGGCCCCGGGATTCCTGTATGGGGGGGTCTTGGGGGTGGCATTGTGGTTAAGGGCAACCCCTGTTTATGGAGCACACTGGTTATTTGGGGGATACTGATGGAGACTGCAGGGGGATTAAATCCTCTCCCATCACCCATACCCATCCTTGGCAGCACCACAAATTGAGCCTTTGTTCTGTGAATGAAGCCAGCTCTGGGAATCAGAGATGCGGTCTGGCTCGAGCTCTGATTAGCTGGGCGGACTTTGTACAATCTGTAAATACCCTGGGGTTGGACCACATCTTCTCTAAAATCCCTCACAGTGATTCTAAGCCTTAAAGAAAGGAAATGGGCAATACAGCCCCCAATCTAGAAAAGGCTGTTGATGATAAAAATGAGCTCCACGAGAAAAATTGCATGAATGATGTAAGTAATGGATGATTCTTGCTTTTGGTCCACCAGCATCTATCTGGCAACAGCCCCTAATTTCCATTTGGGAAGGTCACGAGGTCTTTCCAAGCATGGAACCCATAACCTAAAATATATCCTGAGTCTACTTGCCTCTCACCAGCTCCACCACCTTGTCCCAGCCACTGCTGTCTGTGCCTGCTCCCCAGCCCTGGGCCTCTCCACACAGAGCAGGGGGACCTTTTGTTCTTTTGTTTGTTTGTTTGTTGCTTTTTTTAGGGCCCTACTGCAGCATATGGAGTTTCCTAGGCTAGGGGTCTAATCGGAGCTGTAGCTACCAGCCTGTGCCACAGCCATAGCAATGCTGGATCCCAGGCGCATCTGCGACCTACACCGCAGCTCATGGCAATGCTGTATCCTTGACCCACTGAGCCAGGCCAAGGATCAAACCCGCAACCTCATGATTCCTAGTCAGATTCGTTTCCGCTGAGCCATGATAGTAACTCTGTGATCTTTTGTTCTTATTGTTCCCTGTTCCATACGTCTTTTTTTAAATTTTGTTTTAAAAATTGAGAGATGATTGACAAAGAAGTTGTACATGTTGGTTTGATACATTGACCTATTGTACTATGATTACTACAATTGCCTTACTGTCACTTATTTGTCAGTTTCCAGTGTGGTTCAGTGAGCTAAGGACCTGATGTTGTCTCAGTGAGGATGCAGGTTCAATTCCTGGCCTCGCTCAGTGGGTTAAGGATCCAGTATTGCCATGAGCTGTGTTGTAGATCATAGATGCAGCTCAGATGATTCTACCCATAACCCGGGAACTTCCATATGCCACAGATGTAGCCTTAAAATAATAATGTCACATATTTATCATTTCTTTTTTATGTTGAGAACAGTTCAGATTTAGTCACTTAGCAACTCTGAAGTTTATAATAGAGTATCATTGACCATAATCACTATGTTGTATATTTGATCTCCAGTATTTATTTATCTTCTAGTTGTAGGTTTATAACCTGAAATGACATCTCCCCAATTTCTCCACTTCCAGCCCCTGGTAATCACCATTCTACTCTCTGTTTTGTAAGTTCAGTTTTTTTAAACTCCACATATAAGTGAGATCAGTTTTGTCTTTCTCTGTCAGATTTATTTCACTTAGCACAAAACCTGCAAGGTCTATTCGCATTGTCGCAAATGTCAGGATCTCCTTCTTTTTCTTGGCTGAATAATAGTCCTTTGGTAATACACAACTGTTTGTTTATCCATTCATCCACTGGCAGATACAGGTTATTTCCATGTCTTAGCTGTTGTGAATGATGCTGCAAGTGACATGGGAGGGCAGATACCCCTTCTAGATGCTGATTTCAGTGCCTTCAGATACATACCCAGGAGTGGGATTGCTAGATCACATGTTTGATTTTTAATTTTTTAAGGAACCACCATACTGTTTTCCTTAATGGCCATACCAACTTCCATTCCCACCAATAGTGTATAAGGGTTTCCTTTTCTCCACATCCTCACCAACAGTCGTTACCTCTTTTTTGGGGGGAGGGGGGCTTTTTAGGGCTGCACCCATGGCATATGGAAGTTCCCAGGCTAGGGGTCTAATCAGAACTACAGCTGCCACCTTATACCACAGCCACAGCAACTCAGGATCTGAGCCTCGTCTGCAAACTACACCACAGCTCACAGCAATGCCAGATCCTTAACCCACTGAGTAACGCCAGAGATCGAACCCACATCCTCATGGATACTAGTTGAGTTTGTTACCACTGAGCCACAAAGGGAATTCCATTTGTTACCTCGTTGATAAAAGCCATCCTAATAGGTGTGAAGTGGTATCTCATTGTGGATCTGATTTGTGTTGCCCTGATGATTAGTGGTATTGGGTACTTTTTCATGTGGAGGTTGGCCATTTGTACATGGAGAACATTTTCCAAACACAACTCGTGTCCTGTCTCTTCCCTTCTGAAAAGCCTCCAGTCTCTCCACCATGGTCAGAATGAAGTTCCATCTCCTTCCCTTGGCCTGCAGGGCCAGCATCTCATGGCTCTGCCCCTTCTCCACCTCCTCTCCCACTGCTCTCTGCTGTGGCCACATTGGCCTCTGTGGCTCTTCCTTTATAAGCCTGGCTTGTCCGACCTCAGGGCCTTTGCACTTGCTCCCTCTGCCCAGAATGCTCTACACCTTGATCTTCACATGGCCTCTATTCTCATTTCATTCAGGTCTCTACTCAAACGCTACCTCCTAAGAGAGCCCTTCCCTGACCGTGTTCTCTAAAACAGTATCCCACCCCCAGCCATATCACTCTCAACCTTCTTAATCTGATGGAGGTGGTGGTTATGTTTAATAGCTCTTGTCATTTCCTAATTTTGTATCATTTTACATAGTGTACTTGTTTGTTTTCTTTCTGACTAGTAAGGGTAGGGATCTGATCTATCTTGTCCCTACTGTGTCCCTCAAATATACAGTAGTGCCCGACACAAGGTTGATACTCAGTAAACCCCAGGTGAGTAAGGTCAGTCTGTCCATTCAGTGCGTGGTTCAGGGTGGGCATGTGACTTGACCTGGTCCAGGCAGAGTGAATCCTTGGACTTTGCCAGGATGACAAGCTATAGATGCACACTTTCCTTCGCTGCCCTAAGTGTTGTAATGGTGTCAGGCAGAGGCCAGAGCTGCCAGATGGATCCAGAACCAGTGCCAATGCAGGAGAAGCAAGACCAAGTGGCAAAACCCAGTGGCATCCTTCAGGCCCTAAATGAAGTCATGCCTGAAGCTAGAACGTTCTATGGGCTTTTCAGCCAATGTGAGCCAATATATTTCTTAAGCAAAGTAGTGCTGCTTCCACACATCTCCTAGATAACAAAACAAGGCTCAGGGGGAAGAAAAGTTGAGTGACTCAGCCAAGGGCTCATGGAAAGATTTGAACTCAATTTCAGGTCTTCTGACTGCAATGCCATGCTTGGTATCATCCTCTGCAGAGCCTCCAAGGGCCCTACTCTGGGAAGGGCACAGCCTCACTGACAGCACCGAGTCTGATAGGCCTGAGGTCGGCTTAGCCTCAAGGCAGGGCAACCTGCCTTGCGTTTTCTGTTTATATGGGGCTTTTCTTCAAAGCACCACACCTGCTTTTGCAAATAACTCTTACAGATCTTCTCTGTAGCAAGCCTAGAGGAAAGAAATCAAATGATGGCAACAGAAGTTCTCCAGCCTTAAAAACCAAAGAGTGTCCAGCTGACAGAGGCTGATTTAACTAACAGTGCAGGCCTCTGTGATTCACCTGGTGAAGTAACAGGGCACCTCATAGCTGTTTAAATCTTCATTGTCTGTCACTCCCACCCGCAGTGTGAGACAGGAAAGTCCTTCTGTTTTAAAGAGGGACCCTTGCCCCTCACAGACTCCTGCCCCTGAGAGCTTCCGAGGATGGCTTTGCTGGACTGTTCCACAGGCCCCTCCTGTTGGCCCCAGGATGGGCTTCATTTCTGGAAGCTGGGCTCACACACTGTCAATCCTCAGCCCACCTCCCAGGCCTGAGGCTTTTCCACAAGCTTCCTGCTGATAGCCCAGGGGCTGTTCTCAGGAGGGAAGCTGCACGTTTTCAGTTCTCACGTTTGCCCCAGGGTGCCAAACAGCATCCAGTGAGCTGTGGGAGCTCCCCACCCCACGCCACAGCTGGGGTCTTGGTGGAGAGGGGGCAGAGCCCCATTCATCCTTGGGTGTTGTCTCCACTCCTACAAGGCAGCATGCACAGCAGTCACCAGGAACCTCTCCTGGGCCTGGGATTATGACCTACTGTGGCTCCCACCTTGCCCCCAGCCAGTCTGGGCCCCCTCCCAGAGCCAGCCTGCTCTGCCACTCAAAGATCCCCCACCTGGACAGTGGCACCATCTCTGCATATGGTCCAGCAGAGGGAGGGGCCGGGAAACTACCCAGCATGGAGTGTGACTCAGCTAGTAGAGATGGGAAAACAATTTGGACTTCCTCGGGCAGTTCTCCACAAACTGGAGTCTAGGGGGGAAAAGCATGCCCATTTTTGTCTCCCTTTGGACAGAACTCACTAGGCCTATACTGATGACCATGTGGCTCCAGACCCCTAAGAGGGATCTCCCAGGAGGGAGGTACCTCTGAATCGGGGGCGGGGGGGAACCTGGGTTCTGCCTGTGGACCTTGGGTTCAGTGGTCTGGGGCAGGATCGCTACCCACGTTTCCCACCCCCACACCCCAAAGCCTTGAGTTCCATAGACTGAAAGGAAAGTTCTGCAGATGCAAGGAAACTAGGGGGTGATCTCAGTTGACAGGGAAGACAGCCTCATCTGACAGCAGACCACCAGCTAGCAGGTTTCAGCTGGAGGTCAGTAGGTGTCATGAGCTGCAAGGCCAAAAAGGAGCAAGTGACCAGCACTCTCCCTGCCTTTTTCATTCTCTCCTTTACTGGAATTGACAGGAACCACCTCATAATGTGTTTCTAGGACAGCCAGTACTTACTACCTTGGGAACAAAGATAACCGCTCGTGTCCATTGGGAACACCCTTGGCCAGGCTGTGGAGACCATCTACACATGCCCAGCAGTTTGCATTTGGTTCCCCCCACCCCCCCACCAGGATCTCAGTGAGAGGCTGGCAAGTGACAGCCACTCCAAACTCTGCCTTCCTAAAGGGATGCCACTGTCAATCCCATTAGGGACAGGGGCAGGATTGGTATCTTTGGGGGAACCCGGGCCATAATGTTGCTTCTACTGTCAACAGTAACAGCTGGCACATTCTAAGTACTGTTCTAAATACATCGTGTAATTAACTATAATCCCCATTACAAATTTGTCATGTAGGTCCTCAAATTTTCCCACTTTATAGGTAGCACAGAGAAACTAACGTGAGATCACATGGCTTGTGAGTGGAGGAGCTGGGAAGCAGGCCCAGGTGTTCTGTCTCCAGAGTCCTCCATGGCCCAGGTAGGAGGACAGGGCACCAGGTGGGTCTGCAGCTTTGTCAGGTCAATGTGCAGGGACCCATCTGATCAGAGGGAAGTGGTGACAGAAGCACCATCCATCTAATGTGATGGATAGAATTGGTGCAGTCTGGGTACTCTGGGTCAAGGTTGTTATGACCAATGTCATATGTATGTGACATGTGATATAATGGATGACATACAAGCTCCATCAGTGTTCCAGACAGGTGAGCAGAGAGGTGGTGCCAGACACTGGCCATGGACACTGAAGGGCTGGGTTAACTCATGCTTCTGCTTTCCCCAGACACAAGTTCCAGTATCAGGAAGGAGACCCCAGAACCAAGCTCCAAAGAGCTAGCTTCAGATCCCCTCCAAGGCAGCTGTCCTGGTCCTAGAGGGCCCATGGCTCCCTCTCAGCTCAGCCAGGTGCCCACCCACAGGAGCCCTTCTCTGTGCCAGGCTTTGGAGGCACAGGATAGAAGAAAACAGCATCTGCCTCATATAGTTGGCATTGTCTCCGTAGTTGATAGGCACGCTGTGATATGAGAAGTCCACCGCCCTCTCTTCCTGTGTATCTGCCCATGAGATCTCTCTGCTGCAGACCTTAAGGATGAGAATCAGCTGAACTTGCATTGTGAGGCATCTCGGGAGGGGGTGAGGGTGAGATGCTGAATGGGTCTGCTGGAACCAAAGAGCAAAGTTTGTGAGTGGGGCAGAGGGAGAGGGGAGGCAGAGCTGAAGGAGTGGCCAGACTCTGGGGGCAGCTGCTCACTTGTGTGGCTGTGGGGTGGTTGGTTAGAAAGGTGCCTGGCCGCGGGTGCTGCAGAGTAGACAGAAGAGGAGGAGCCTCTTGGGAACCAGGGCAAGAATGACCTGAGATGGAAACAGGTGGACTTGGCCAAGTGAATGAGGAATTTAGAATCTGAGGACAAAACTCCCAGGAAGAGCTATGTCCTGGGTTGACAGAGCCACTTGTGGCTTTAACTGCTAATCTGCGTGGAACCTGATCCTCTGAGGCAAACAGAAACCTGAATTGGCCTTTACTGAGGAGGAGAAGGAGGAGAGAATAGTGGAAGGCAACATTTCTGAGGCCCAGTCTCAATACAGCTTATACACTGAGAGTGTACATGCAACCAGATGAGCATTTTCTCTCTTCTCTCTCACACCCACCACAAACACACACCACAAGCACACTCACCCCACCACAAACACACCCACCACAAGCACAACTCACCCCACCACACGCACACCCACCACACACTCAGCCCACCACAAGCATACTCACCACACATTCACCCCACCATAAACACACTCACCACACACTCAGCCCACCACAAGCACACTCACCACACATTCACCCCACCACAAGCACACACACCCCACCACAAACACACTCACCACACACTTACCCCACCACAAGCACACTCATCCCATCACACACACACACCCACCACCACAAACACCTACTCTACAGCCACACACACCAAACCATGCAGACACACAGACCAACCACAGAGACTCAGGCTATGACCCTGTCTTGAAACTCCATCCTTGTGGCTGTGTTCTGGAACTATGTCACAGCCTTATCACAGGAACTTTAGAACTGCAGTGACTAAATCCCCTAGGATAAAGTCCCATAAGGCCTCCCTAGTTTAAATTCTGTTCTCCAGTGAATGCTGGCACAATGCGTTTCCAGCTGAGGAGCAGAACCACAAAGCCAGCAATATCTCAAATGATCACTCGGTGCCTGAGGGAACAGGTGAGACACCACCCAGATCTCCCTCAGTAATCAAGGTTGCCTTTTAGTTATCCTTTCAGGAAGGGAGATGTGGCTCAGTCTTAATCCCAAAGTCAATAAATTCTTCTTTGCATACCTTTGGGATGAGGTTCCACCTGCAGGGCAGGGACCTGGGTAGAATAAGAATGAGACCAGATGCATGAAGCTAGAGAACAAGGCAGTACCAAGAGGGAAAGCAGGAGAACTAAGCATCCACTTCAAGTATTTGGAGACAGTTCATCCTGTTTAGAAACACCCTAGTGTCTAGTCACACACTTTGGTAGCCCCTGGTCTTTTATTTGGAGAAAAATCAAATTCATGTGCTTCTTCCATAATCGGTAAATGTTTCCAGGGCAGCAAAATCAAGGAGACTAAGGATGAGGGAGGAAAACTCACAGCTTTAGATGTCTAACAACTCCATCCTTAGGCCCAGACATCAAAAGAAGCAAATTTTTTTTGGGGGGGGGGTGGGGGAGTTGCTGCCTCTCAGTGTGAACTGTCCCTTCTGCAAGAGCACAGACAAAAGTTCTCAAGGGCAGCATGGTTTTAAGTTAGTGCCCTTCTTTAGTGCAACAGCAGGCATGCCACAGACTAATTCCCTGTGTTACAAAGTACCTTTACTTTTTAGGAAACTTCTTCCTCCCCCAAGACCCTTCTCCAGTGCTCCAAGGGGAACAGGGAAAAATGATGCCTTTCAGCTATGACCTTTGTGCTAGGAAATCTCTCAGTTGATCAGTTCCCAGTATGTTCAGTGTGATATTTGCAGGGTGAATGACCTTCATTAAAGGGTAAGATCAAGTGTACCATTGGAGGGAACCTCCTCCAATTACCCTAAGAGTGGCAAGGAGACAGAGAAGGGAATCATAGCCCCTCTCCCCACGGTGTTTAATGAATCCAGGAAGATTGAAAAAGGTCCCTGGGGCAACAACTATAACCTCCCAACATTGAAGGTCACTGGGTCAAGTTTCAAGGGCTCACCAGCAAGCTCCCCATATACTTGATAAATAAAAGCCAAGGGTAAAATGAATCCTGGCTTCCTCAGAACTCTCTTTGCTGTGCCCTCAGGAGGAGCCACAAGTACTTAATTTAATTCAGCTGGTGTGAAAGGCGTAAACTTCAGCAGTTCTGTCTAGAAACTTCCCATTCAAAACAAAATAAACCCACAGGCATTCTTTTTTTTTTTTTTTTTTTTTTTGTCTTTTTGCTATTTCTTGGGCCGCTCCCGCGGCATATGGAGGTTCCCAGGCTAGGGGTCGAATCAGAGCTATAGCCACTGGCCTACACCAGAGCCACAGCAACGCGGAATCCGAGCCGTGTCTTCGACCTACACCACAGCTCACAGCAACACCGGATGGTTAACCCACTGAGCAAGGGCAGGGACCGAACCCGCAACCTCATGGTTCCTAGTCGGATTCGTTAACCACTGCGCCACGATGGGAACTCCAACCCACAGGCATTCTTGCCGTGGCTCAGCAGTCAGCAAACGTGACTGGCATCCATGGGGACGTGTGTTCGATCCCTGGCCTTGCTTAGTGGGTTAAGGATCCGGTGTTTCCATGCGCTGTGGTGTAAGTCACAGACGTGGCTTGGATCCTGCGTTGCTGTGGCTCTGGCGTAGGCCAGCGGCTGCTGCTCTGATTCAACCCCTAGCCTGGGAACCTCCATATGCCACAGGTGAGGCCCTAAAAAGACAAACAAAAAAACACCCACAAGATCCCAAAGTGTTTCCTAAGGGCCCTCAGAAAGTATGTTTCACAGATTTCCCCTTAAAGTCTGTGGAACAGACTTATAAGTTCATGTTGAGGCTCTCTTGTGCCCTTGGAAAGAACAATAAATAGGATCACAAAGTGCAGCTGCCAGTGAGGTTCTAAGGTCTACACGTGCTGCTTTTTTTTTTTTTTTTTTTTTTTTTGGCTGCATCCACAGCATGTGGAAGTTCCCAGGCCAGGAATCGAACCTACAACGCAATTACAACTGGCACTGCAGCTGTGGCAATGCCAGATCCTTAACCCACAGCACCAAAAGGGAACTTTTGCATGTGCTTTTCATCTGCTTACAAAAAAATGAGACAGTCAGAGCAAACTCAGGTAATATCCAAGGTAAAATACGTTTCTTACGGCCCTAAAGATGTCACTTGGTAATCTTGTCAGTTTCTCCCCGAGATCCTTTGAAATATAGTCACGGATCATGTAGGGAAGAAACAGTACAATAAAAACCACAGAGCATGTGCTTTGGCATCAAGAACATCTGTATTTGTGTCCTGGCTTTCCTTTTGACTAGCTAGGTAACTGGGCAAGTCATTAAAGTTCTGTCAGGCCTCGTTATCTGCAGAATGAGATTATCAATTGAGAACCTTGGGCTGCAAGTCACAGGTCTAACTCTTAATGCTTAAACAATGGAGGGGGCGAGTGGCTGACATCAAGGAGGACCAGAGGGCCAGCAGCCACACAGTCTGAGCCTGCTCCTTTCCTCTGTATCTGGGCTCTCTGCCCCACCACGTGTCACCAATGTGTGGCTACATGTGACATGGCTGCAGCAATTCCAGGTCTTACATCCACATACAAGTTCAGGAGAAAGGGACTCTCTCCTCCAGCAAGTCTCCCCTTAGGGGAAAACCCTTAGCTCACTTCCTCTTGTTTCCTATTGGCCCACAGAGGTCACTGCCATTTCTTTAACTAATTGCTGTGGCAACAAGGATACCACACCCTGATTGGCTGAGAGCCGAGTTCCTCAGCCTATCAATGACAAATGATTCTTCTGGGATAAGACAGACCTACTTCTGGACCTAGAGCTAGAGCTGGGAGTGGAATTGGCTTCCCAGGAAGGCCAAGGGCTGGGGGAAGAGAGGGATGGATGGATGATGCTTAGAGAGGCAGTAGTTACCCATCTCACAGAAAATTGGGAGAATTAAATGTGATGTGTGAAATACTTAGCCCAGCCCCTGGCACAGAGTGAATCTCGATGAGAGTTTCTCAAAGGTGGAGAATGTTATAGATGGAGTGAAATCGGAAATGAATCACTTACCTATCTGGAGCCTGCACGTTAGAGAACATGCTTCTAAATTGTTTGAAATTCTATTCCATTACCTAATGCACCACCGACCACCCCCCAAACACAAACATTTGCGTGTTGGAGTTAAGACCATCCTCAGGATGCTTCCCAACTCTGGAATAGGAATCAGAACACCATTTCCTGGCTGAAAGACACAACATGTCTGAGCCTTCATTTCCTCCCATTGATTTCCTTTTTTTTTTTTTTTTTTTTTTTTTTTTTGCCTTTTCTAGGGCCGCTCCCATGGCATATGGAGGTTCCCAGGCTAGGGGTCGAATCAGAGCTGTAGCTGCCAGCCACAGCCACAGCAACATGGGTTCTGAGCCATGTCTGTGACCTACACCACAGCTCATGGCAACACCAGATCCTTAACCCACTGAGCAAGGCCAGGGATCGAACCTACAACCTCATGGTTCCTAGTGGGATTTGTTAACCACTGAGCCACGATGGGAACTCCTGATTTGCTCTTAATTTCCATCTTTGTAAGTGGTCTCACATTGTTCCTATAGGTGCCCAGAAGGCCACAGCACTATTTAATAGAACTTTCTGCAGTGATGGAAATGATTTTGGTGCTGTCCAATACAGTAGCCACTGGCCACAGGTGACTATCGGGCTCTCGAAAAGTAGCTAGTATGACTTAGGAGCTGAATTTTCTTTTTCTTTTTCTTTTTTTTTTTTTTTTGAATGATGACTTTTTTTTCCATAATAGCTGGTTAACAGTGTTCTGTCAATTTTCTACTGTACAGCATGTTGACCCAGTTACATATACATGCATACATTCTTTTTTCTCACATTATCATGCTCCATCACAAAGTGACTAGACATAGTTCCCAGTGCCACACAGCAGGATCTCATTGCTAATCCAAGGAGCTGAATTTTCAGTTTTAATTACTGTTCATTTTACCATAAGTAGCCACATGTGGCTAGGGGCTACAGCCCTAGATGCAGCCCTAAACTCTAGCTTGCTGAACACTGAGGCAGAAGTTTCTGCTCCTCCACATCTCACCCCAGCCTGGAGTCAAGCCGTTGGAGGGCCCTCCATCAGTGTGTCTGACCCCTTGACTAAGTGTTGCCACTTTGCACAGAATCACGAATAGACCTGCCCCCTCGCAGTTCAGTGACACAGGGGAGAAAAATGGAATTAACCTAGAACGGAGAGTGATGTGCCTGCTTGCTCCATTCGTTCTCGGCAGCAATGGATTGCTTTATTATCTAGGTCATTATCAAGTCTGTTCCTGGCTGCGTTTGCATGAGTGCCTTTTAATTGTTTGTGTAAATAAGAATTGCCCTGGATGGTGAGAGGTGCTGGCCCCTCCTTATCTTCCTGGCGCCCGTCCTGGCCTTCCAACTTGATGGCCTTTGTCCTGGTCTCCTGCTCACTTGGGCATTTGCCGAGATGATACAGGCTTCAAAAGGGGAGGGGGAAAACCCACTCGAGGGGCTGAGCAGACTGAATGCACTCTCGCTTGACAGCTGCATCACCCCTCCTACCATTGTGTTCCTGAAACGCCACTGCTGACACTCTTTCGGTAGTAACAATAGCCCAAGTGAATGGGGTCTTTTCTTCTCAGAGCTGAACGTTTCTGTGGGCACACATTACCTCTCTCTCCTAGAGGAAAAGGCCATAGCTGATGGCTCCAGGATCCTCCACCTGGATGCAATGTCTTCCCCCCATTGTCATCAATATGATCAAAGCCCTGACATCTTCAAATTGGATCCAGAAGGGTTGAGATGTGGGGGTTGTTTTTCAGCTGCAGTGGGGAGTAGCTTATTTATAAAAGCTCCCCGGCTTCTGCACTGTCTTGAAGCTCAATTTGCAAGAGAAACCACCTTCTCTCAGGGTGTTTATTACGGCGTGTGCGCCACCTAGAGGCCGCTGTCTTAAATTCAAACAGTTCACCCACCAACCTGTCGTCTCTCCTCATTTTTCCATGTCAAATAAAAGACCTCAGAAAACCTGTCTTTGCTAAGTAAACTCCATTTTGCTTCTAAATCCTCAGTGCTGGCTCTCGGGTTTCTCAAATCCTTTCCCCACAGAGCCCTCAGCCTAAGGGAGGCCTGAAGGTCTTCCTGGCACTTTCCGGGCACTGTGAAAAGAAAACTTTTCAGGCTGTCTTGAGATTTAAGAAAGACGAGACGAGCCTTCCTGCTATGGCCCAACCCACTCAAGCTCCCTCAGTGCTGGCAGCACTCTGAGCCACACTCAGGATGGTTCCTCTGTGTGGGACTGTCTTCCAGCCCTGAAGATCCAGGGCCTCTTAACTCCCGTCCTGGGACCACATCTGTGCCACACAACCCAAATTAGGAGCTATCTCCAGGGGTGGAAACTTTGTTAGGGAAACTGATATCAAATAGTTTATTGATGTCACTGCTGTTTATTTTGTTTTATTATATCAAAATATATACAACATAAAATTTACCATTTTAACCACTTTTTTTTGGTCTTTTTTCTTTTTTTTTTCCTTTTTTTTTTTCTTTTTAAGAGCCACACCCACAGCGTATGGAGATTCTCAGGCTAGGGGTTGAATCAGAGCTGTAGCTACTGGCCACAGCCACAGCAACGCAGGCGCCAAGCCATGTCTGCAACTTACCTACACCACAGCTCTTGGGAACACCAGATCCTTAACCCACTGAGCAAAGCTCATGGATACTAGTTGGGTTTGTTAACCATTGGCCATGACAGGAACTCCCCATTTTAACCACTTTTAAGTATACAGTTTCTGGGTCTTAAGTACACGCACAACGCTATGTAACTGTCACCCCATCCACCTCCAGAGCTTTTTTGTCATTTTCAACCAAACAACTCTACACTCCCTAAACAACAACTCCCCAGTTCTCCCTCCTGCCAGCCCCCAGTTACCTCTTTCTACTTTTCTGTCTCTATGAACTTGCCTCCTCTAGATACCTCATATAAGTGGAATCATGCAATTTTTGTCATTTTTGTGTCTGGCTTAGTCAAATATCTTTAGTTGTGACTGTTGCACTTGGGCCATACGGACCTGGCTTTCTCTTGTGTTTTCTCTGGAGTACTGATGGGAAAGAAGTCAGCAAAATGAACTTAAACCTTGCCCTGGGTTGTGCTCTTCAGCTGGGTGTGCCTCTGAAAACTGCTGTGCTGTTGAGGAAAGGAGGAGCCATGGCTTTCATCTCTCCAAACAGACACGGAAGAGTCCATTGTTTAAGGGCTTAAGCGAATCAGGTCTCAGCTGGCATTTCCTGGCTCGGGTTTTACAGGGATCCCAAGAAGGCAGCCCCTGTGAAATCTGATGAGAGAGGCTGCTCTGCAGAGCCTGTGGATAACTAGAGAATCTGATCCTGGAGGTTTGGGGCCTGGCAGACAAGAGGCAGCTCTGGTCTGGACTTGTTGGTGGAGTGGTTTGGAGGGTTTGTGTGTCTGGAGATAACCTGAGGATTCAAGAGGGGTGGTGTCTACAAGTTTTTCTTCCTCATTTTATGGAGAACCGATTGTGTATTTTATGGTCACCTTATTGCACTAAGAGAATGGACCTTCTGGTAGAAATGGCTATTACCATGCCTATGGGTTTCAGCTCTTTTTGTATTAGGGAACTGTAATTCTGAAAATGCCACCTCCCAGGGAGTAGGGGATTGGAGCACCAGAGTGAGTCATTGTGCTTGTAACAAAAAACACTTACACCGCAGTCAAATGGCTTATACAGTACTTTTCATGGCCACTATCTCCTTTTTCATCTTGGAGAACAGAAGAAAGTAAGAGGAGTTTATGATTGGCACCAGGAAAGGATGCATCATTTGTTGGTGTCAATTAAATGGTAATCATCTCAGATCTGCCCATAGGCTTCAACCTTGAGCTATCTCCTTGGCTGGGAAGAAGGACTCAATAGGAGGTTCCTCCTATCTGTAGGGCAGAGACAGACTCAGAGACATGGAGAAGAGACTTGTGGCTGCCAAGGGAGAGGGAGGAGGGACTGAGAGTTTGGGGTTAGTAGGTCCAAACTATTACATTTGGAATGGAAAAGCAATGAGATCCTACTGTACAGCACAGGGAACTATATCCAGTCTCTTGGGATGGACCATGATGGAAGATAATGTAATAAAAGAAATGTATGTATATTTTACGTATATATATATATATATACACACACACATATATATACACACACACATATATATACACATATATATATACACACACATACACACACACACACATATATATATATATATATATATGACTGGGTTGCTTTGCTATATAGCAGAAATTGGCACAACATTGTAAATCAACTACACTTCAATAAAAAATTAAAATTTGCATAAAAATAGGAGTTTCCTCCAGGAATGAGGAAACTAGACATCAAGAAAAAAAACATATTTGACTGAGAATTATAGCAAATTTGAGATGCACAAGACACAGGCTCACTCCTAAAGCTGAATTCTAGGCCAAGGTTTTTTTAGTTGATAAGTGGGCAATGTTGAGTTAAGTAATAACTTATTTCCGTGTACTACTTCTCAGAGCCTTTAACATGTTGGTGTGCATTATGACTTCCCCAAGGGGGGCTAGAGTGTATATTTCTCACACATATTTTATAATGGTAAAGGGTTTGAAACTAACTTTCCTCAAGAGAGTTTGGGAAGTACCAACTAAAGAGGGTGGGTCCCTTGGCCCAGGGAGAGACCAGGACCACCAAAAAGTAGAACCAAAAAGCGTTACAGAGAGGTAAAGGAAGCTGGAGATCCAAGCAGAATGGTCTGAAGCCCAGAGAATGAGGGCAGATGGCAAAGGGCTCACTCCTGGAGTAAGGACAGAGCAAGTCTGAGGGCAGAATGTCCAGCCACAGAAACTCACATGGCAGTCTCGCTCGTATGGTGCCGACTCAGATGTGGTCAATGCAGCATCTCCCCTTCCATCATCTACCAGCTTGACAGCAATGGGATCAGGAAGAGCCCACATCCCTTCAAGTTCATGGGGAGTCCCTCCAGCTGGTCAAACCCTCTCACTCAAGTATTCAGGGACACCGCAAATCACTCAGTCTCGTGGGGACTGCTGGATCTATCTACCCAGCTTGGAGATGAGTCAGTAATTATTTTTTGGATGACACATGCATTTGGATGGGGTTTAATTGTGATCATGGATAAGCATACAAGTTGTAGAAACTTTGCTTTCCCAGCTTCTTAAGTCAGAGCCACGGGAAGGCTGCCATTTGGAGAGATTTCAGTGTGCCAAGCACTGTCCTGAGCGTTCCACGTCAGCGTTTTTCCTGACTCTCTCAACAAACCTGTGGGAGAGATTGTATTATTTTCTTCATTTTACAGGTGAGGAAACTGTGTCTTAGAAATGTCAGATGTCTTGTTGTTGATCACACAGCTCGTCGTGATAGAGCCCAGCTGTTAACCCAAGTAACCTTGGAGACGCCTCGCTTACCCACGAGGCGTCACTGCGTTATCACATGTGGAAAAGATTGTTAGTGGCCCTACCTGCCTATTCATTCTCCCCATCTGCTTTTCCAGAAGAGCCTGTATTACTCCAAAAAGCCAAGGCTGTGTTTTCCAACTTCCCTTTCAGCCCGTTCAATGAGATACAAACAGAAGTCATGGGGTGTAGCTTCTAGGAAGGCTACTTAAAAGGCTACTGTGCTAAGACATAAGTCACCCTGTTGACCTTTTCCTGATTCCTCCTGCCTAAAACTTGGAGGTGGAGGCAAGAGTTTCAGCAGCTGCCTTGGACCATGAGGTGTCCTTGAGAATGGATGTCCCCTTGCGAAGGATGACAAAGCAGAAAGGGAGAAGTCCCTGCCAATCATGGGATGCACACGCCCACCATGGACTATGCACTAGCAGAGACAAATTAGCCTTCATTGTATTTAAACCACTGTTACTTGGATTGTGGGTTCCATGACATGGAATGAATCCTAACAGATACTCCCAGCCATGTTTCAAATTGTGCTTCCTGGTCTGAATCTCTAACTGCCTGCCCATCAATGAATAATTTCCTCCATTAAGCCCCGTTTCCCTTCCACACCCCATTCCCTGGGGAAGCATGTTCTCTCCCTGTCTGACTGAAGTCCTAAGTCCCCGTGACCTTTTCCATACCCGCCCAGCCTCTCCCTTTCTAAATCTAGCAATTAATACCATAGCCACACATCTGGCCCCGCATTCTTCTCAGCACCATTCAAAATAGTGTTGGCTGTGTTTTACACCAACGACTGTTTGGGGTAAAGCATGGTTTAGTGCAAAAGCACTGACCTGGTAGAAAAAGAAGCGGGTGGTTCTGCCCTTTGCAAACAGCAAGGTTGTAAAGGGAGAACCAGTAGGTGATCGCTGCCTCACGTGAGCCTGAGACCCCCTGACTGGGCCAGTAATGACTTTTCCATTTTATGGGAAGCAGATGGGATTTTAATGAACTGTGACTATTGTCTATTTTCTTTAAGCAACATGCACCAAGATCTCTGCCCACCCACCCACCCCAGGCAAAAGGGTGCACAGTCGCAAAAAGAAATTAACATTTGCAGGTTCCTACTTAAACTCTTTCCTTTAGAAAACATGGCCGCTTTGCTTTTTTTTATTTCCCACAAATAAGAAGAGGAGACCTTGGTCCTTCTAGTTTCTAGATAAAATAAGAGTTGTGACTGGATAGTACCAGAGGCCCACTTTTTTTTTTTTTTTTTGCCCTGAAGAAAACAAACCAAAAAATGGATTTTTTTTTTTAAACTTTTTTTGCTTTTTAGGGCTGCTCCCACAGCATATGGAGGTTCCCAGGCTAGAGGTTGAATCAGAGCTACAACTGCCAGTCTACGCCACAGCCACAGCAACAGCAACTTGGGATCTGAGCTGCATCTGTGACCTACACCACAGCTCACAGCAGTGCCGGATCCTTAGCCCACTAAGTGAGGCCAGGGATCAAACCCGAAATCTTATGGATCTTAGTTGGATTCCTTTCTGCTGCACCACATCGGGAACTCCGGATCATTTCTTAATAAATATGAAGATAGTCTGATCAGGGAAGAAAACAGGGTCAGATTTGGACAGAGCAGTCAAGGGCTCCCGGATGGCTGGCAATTTCTGCCTCCCAATGAAAGTACTCGTTATGAGAGTTTTCACTCAATAGGAATTTATGAAACTGTACATTTGTTGCATGCTGCTTTCTGCATTGATGTTATATTTAACATAAAAGGTTAATGGAGGGAGGAGAGGTCGCACCTTTCCCATTAGCACTGTCTTCTTGTCACGTTCATCTGGAAACAGCAGGATTCTTTAACACCCCCCACCCCGCATTGCCAAGCAAGCAGTGCAGCCTCCAGATAACAGAAGAACCTCACTTCTGCAGTGGGAGATGTGATGGTCATAACTGTCCAGGCAGTTACAGCTCAACGAGTATTACAAATATTTTCTCTACTAATCCTTAGTGTGACCCTACAAGACATACTCTTTTCACCTGCATCTTTCAGAGGAGGAATCTGAGGCACCAAGCAGCTGAGTAGCTTGTACTCAGGAAGAGCCCAGGGTAGGACTCAAATGCAGTCTGGGTGTCCCTCACCGCCCACTGGACTGGGAGGGGTGGGGCGGTAGGTAAACCGTGGCGGCTATGCTCTCTCTCTGGGTGTCTTGCACCTCCATTGCACTGAAATGGGAGTAAAACGTGGTCTTGCCAGAGAGGGGTGACACTCCTAATCTTGGCAGGCCCTTCGACAGCTGTGCCAGCGAACAGACCCAAGCTCCTATTCCCTTCTCAGTGTGACTTGCTCAGTGACCAGCCACCCCAGGCTGCCCAGGTCTCAGAGGCAGATTTAGCACCTCCTGGATGTGGGGTGCTGAAACTGGGAAAGCCCTAGGCCCCCTGGGAGAGCTGCTCACCTCCGTGGACCCCTCATGAGAGGGATGCAGGGACGGTGTCCTCAAGACAAGGCTCCAGGGACATTGTGATGCACCCATGAGCCACCAACCCCCATCAGAGAGCACCCCAAGAAAGGATGCAATGCAGCTGCCAGGAGCCTGGCAGGGCAGGGGGCTGCCTGTGATTGAGTCAGCTTCCTAATGCAGAAGGCTGAGTTCATCCTGACACCGAGAGAAGAAAAAGAAATCGATGGTAGCATAGGAATGCCTTGAATGAAAGCGAAATTTACATTTCTTTATATTGGGCCCTAAATCCCCCTTGGACTTCCCATCAGTCTAGACCATGTTTAATTCTGTCAGTCACTCTGAGCCTGCACCGTGGTCTGAGCAGACAAGGATTTGTGCGCGCCGCTATAATCCCTTGCTGTGGAACAGGGCTCAGAGCGTCCACAAATGTCACAGGCGCCCCTGCAGCTGTTAATAGTGCTCGGCTTGTTGTCAGAGGGGATGTGATTCAGCAGAGGCCTCACGGCTTGCCACCAGCATCCCTTTCCTCTGGTCATGTAATGGATAGGAGAGGCAGATGTGGAATTGTAGAGTGGCAGAGGTTAAAGGGACTCAGGAGGAGCCATGTCACTGGGGGCATGTGGGGGAGGGGCTGGTGGGGGCGCAAGGACATTTAAATGACTCCCCCGTGACTTACCTTGATGCATATTCCTCATGATGTTATCTTTAATCATCATTCAACAGTATTCGTTAAGCATTTATTGAGTATTTATTCTGGGCTTCAGGGATCATAAATAAAGTCCGTGTCCTTGTGGAGGCTCATTCTGGTGGGGAGCCAACCTTCTGGAGGAGCCCATGTATTCTTAAGCCTGGGTCTCACAGTCTTGCTGCCTTTGACTGTGAAAGTCTATACCTGTTCATTGTAGACTTTATACATAGAATGTCAGCATGTTACCTTTAGGGATCTGTTGCAAAGTTCCCTTTTTTATTTTGAAGTACATGCTTGAGAAGAGCTAGCACAGATGCTTGTCCACTTCCCCACTGGACATCTCTAATCCAGTCCTAGGAATACCAAGGACAGCTGTGCAGGTTTTACACTGCACAGTATCATAAGGCATCATATACTTAGATTACAACGAGTCCTATTTATTTATTTATTTATTTATTTATTTATTTATTTATTTATCTTTTTAGGCCCGCCCCCACAGCATATGGAAGGTCTCAGACTAGTGGTCAAATTGGAGCTTCAGCTGCAGGCCTATGCCACAGCCGTGGCAACACTGGATCCAAGCCACATCCTCAACCTACAGTACAGCTTGCAGCAACACCAGATCCTTACTCCACTGAGCGAGGCCAGGGATCAAACCTTTATCTGTACACACACACACACACGTCTGGTTCTTAACCCACTGAGCCACAACGGAACTCCCACAGCAAGTCCTTCTTGACCCACAAAACCTTAAGCGATATTCCTGCTCACCACTGTCGACCTAATGCAGAAACCTTATCACCTCATCCTGCCAAAGGATGGAGGCCTTTGAATTCATCCCTAAAGATGTTTAACCTACTTCTAATTCTGAAATCTTGATCTTTGTTCCTTCTAAAATGCAAATTGATCTTTTTATCCTATTCAGATCCCTTTAAGTCAGTGGCTTCCAAATGTTAGTGAAATGCACCTTACATTGTGACCTAGCACACACATGCGTGATACACACACACACACACACACAGATGCAGCTAAAACCTTCCCCTGAGCTACTTGCACTGTGATCTCTTTCCTATTGAGGAAAGTATAGCTGTTGAGAAGAAGGGCTATAGAGCCAGACTCTGGGTTTCAATCTCTATTCCTCACTTACTAGCTGTGTTAACAAAGCACCACAAACTGGCTTAAAACTGCAGCAATTTATTCTATTACAGGTCTGAAGACTAGGAGTCCAAAAATCTAGGTCTTGGCAGAGTAGGCTCCTTCCCAAAAGCTGTGGGGAAGAATCTGTTCCTTGCCTCCCTCCCAGCTTCTGGTAACGGCCAGCCATCGTTGGCTTGTAGTTGTGTCACTCCAGCCTCCTCCTCCATCGTTGCAGGTGTTCTCCCTGTGTCCTCTCCATGCAGCCATCTTCTCGTAAGGACACTGGCCATGTAGGATTAGAGACCACCCCACTCCAGTACGACCAACCTCATCTTCACTATGACATCTGCAACTACCCTATTTCCAAATAAGGATCCAGCCTGAGGCAGTGACGGCCGGCACTGCAGCAAATCTGTCTCTAGGGGACACAGTTCAACCTGCGATAGACTTTAGGCAAGTTCCCTCATCAGCAAAATGAAGAGAGCAGTGAAACCAACATCTGAGGATCAATGAGTTGCTAGTGAATTCATAAAACTCTCAGAACAGTGTCTTGACTGACTGTAGCAATTACTGGTTAAGAATTTGCCATTATTTTATTTTGATATGCTGGTTAGGAACCACTGTATTGATGTCACACCCACCTTTTAAAGATGACTACTCTATATGTACCTGACCTGTTGCTGGCAGAATAGAATGTCAATTCCCCCACATGGTTTCCATGGTCTTCATGATCAGCCCCAGCCAATGACCCAGCCACATCTCTCCCATCTCCCTTCCCATAGCGAACTTCTTGTTTTTTTTCTTTTTTCTTTTTTGTCTTTTTGCCATTTCTTGGGCTGCTCCCGCGGCATGTGGAGGTTCCCAGACTAGGGGTATAATTGGAGCTGTAGCCACCAGCCTACACCAGAGCCACAGCAATGCGAGATCTGAGCCGTGTCTGAGAGCTACACCACAGCTCACGGCAATGCCGGATCGTTAACCCACTGAGCAAGGCCAGGGATCGAACCCGCAACCTCATGGTTCCTAGTCGGATTCGTTAACCACTGCGCCACGACAGGAACTCCCCATAGTGAACTTCTTTAAGTGACCTAAGTAATGTCACAATCTCTCTTGCTCCCAGGGCTTTCATACAAGCTTTCATTCTACTCCTACCCCTATTTATTTGGAGAACTCCTACTTTAACTCTCAGAGAGCACCTCCTCCAGGAAGACTTCCCTGAATACCAATTATGAGTCACAGCCATACAGTTTTCTCTGCATAGCACCTACATGCTATATACTTATCTGTAACCTCCCCTACAAGCTCCCCAGGAATGACATCCCTCTGTATGCCCAACACCAACTACAGTGTCCAGAAAATACTCTTGGTTGCCTACCAATAGCCACCTCTTCCCTTTTGTCTTTACTAATTGATTTTGTTCTAGAATCAGTAATTCCGTTAGAGCAAGGGACATCTTACCAGGAATCATGATGGGTTCATTCCAATCGCAGAAACCCATTCCTCTCACCAGGAACTGATTTAGAGAGGGGCGAAGTGACCCACTTCTGGGCCGTAAGACACGAGGCAAGGTCTGCAGGGCAACCTCTGGGAAACCAGTCCAGGGAATCCTGATGAGTTGTGTGGAAGGAAAGGGTGCCCATGCCTGCCTCCAGTTGAGTGGAACAGCAGCCGTCCTGAAGCCTTGGGGAAAGAGGCACTGGGATGGCCGTGAAGTTGCAGAGCCAAAGGAGGGAGACCCTAAAGTAGACTCTACAGTAACCAGCCCTAGAGCTGCCCTGCTTCTGGACTTCTCATGTTAATACCTTCCCCTTACTGTTTGCTGCCAGTTAGGTGAGGTTTTCTGTCAGTTGCAGCTGAAAGCAACCTAACTGATACAGGTACTCAGTAAATATTCTCAAATGAGTAAGTGTTTATAAGCTGAACATACTAAAGAGGGAGAAGAGAGAAGAGAACAAGAAAGTGCACCATCCACCGAGAGCCAGGCAAGAGAGAACCCTGTGCACATTATGCTACTTAATCTTCACAGCAAACTGTTAACCACGGTAGTTTTACCCATATTACAGATGAGGAAGTTGAAGCTCAGAAAAACCATATATCCTGCCCAGGGTCACAGAATTGGTCAGTGCTAGAGCTGGGAAACCTTTCATTCCTGTTTTGTTGTTGTTGTTGCTGTTGTCTTTTGTTTTTTTATCTTTTAAGGGCCGCACCAGCAGCATATGGAAGTTCCAGGCTAGGGGTCAAATTGGAGCTACAGCTGCCAGCCTACACTACAATCACAGCAATGTGGGATCCAAGCTATGTCTGCAACCTATACCACAGCTAAAGGCAACGCCAGATCCTTAGTCCACTGAGTGAAGCCAGGGGTCAAACCTGCATCCTCATGGATGCCAGTCAGGTTCATTACCTATGTACCACAGTGGGAACTCCTCATTTCTGTTTTGTGAGAACTTAGTTCAATATCTGAGTTGAGAATTTTCATTGATGGTATAGGCCTTTTTAAAATTCCTTCTCTTTCTTCTCCCTCCTTCTTCCTTCCTTCTCCCCTCCCTCCCTCCTCTTTCCTCCCTCTCCTCCTCTTTGCCACTTACCATTGAATTTTTGCTAGGAGTTAAACAACCTAATTTTGGTCTTATCCAGGGCCTTCTGACTTCTAACCCACCCTCATGTTTATTTACCCCAATTAATATCACCATCCCATCACTAACTCTGTGTTCCCCTGAGAGTGGGGTGTGTCACCTCTCCTGTGAAAGCAGGGCCCAAAGGACCCTATCCAAGGGACAGTCCATGTCACTTGGTCTCCCTAATTCCTCTCCTCCCTCACATCAAGTTACCCTCGGAGTTTCTGCAGGGCTGCCAGCAGCCCACGCTAGTTTGCCATCTTGGCAGGAAGCCTGGGGATGGGAAATGAATCCCATATAGTTCTAATTCCAAAACACGTTATTTTCACTATACCATGAGGCCTGCGTAGACACAAACATATTCTACTAGTACTCTCAGAAACAACTAAACTCCTTCATTCAGCTTTGTGCAGCCCTCTTCCTCTCCCTAGAGTGAGACTAAGTGACAGGAGCAGAGAATGCAGTCATTCCTTCGCCCGCCAGAATGTCTGCTTCTTGCAGCCAACATTTCACAGATGAATGCCATAGAAAATGCCTTAGCTGCATCCAGGGAATTTTAAGTGCTTTCCTCCTGTTTCTGAGAGGAAACAAACAAACAAACAAACAAAAACTGTCCTTTCTGCAGCAAAGCCCCAGGAATTGGCTGTTAGATGGGCCCTGTGAGCTGGCAGTCATGTGCCCTCTAGTGGTGATCTGGAGGAAGTCCCACCAGATGGTCTTTTCTGCAGGAAATCAGCAGGGAGTGTGGGAGACAAAAAGACAGAAGGCCTGAGAACACTTTAATAATAAACATTCATGGTGGAAAGGCATTTGCCTTAGGATTTTATTTAAAATACCAAGTACAGGTCATGGGTCTTAGGAGGAACATCCAAGCCGTCCACAAATCCTGGCAGGCTTCACTGAAGTTGCCTTGGAGCTGCCCTCCAGGTCCGGAGTCCCTAAGGCTTGGATGGGTTCCTGAAGCAACGGTGCGGAGCTGGAGGAAATCCACTTGCCAGAATTCCTCCCAGGAAGGGGAGGCTGTTTCTGATGGGAAAATATTTGATAAGAAGCTGAGGCTTGAGTGGACAGAATGGTTCTGTCTAGACCTGGGGGAGGATCTGGTTATTATTTTTTTCTATTCTATTCTATCTTTTTAGGCCTTTATCCATGGCATATGGAGGTTCCCAGGCTAGGGGTCAAATCAGAGCTGTAGCCACTGGCCAACGCCACAGCCACAGCAACGCAGGATTTGAGCCACGGCAATGCCAGATCCTTAACCCAGTGAGTGAGGCCAGGGATCTAACCTGCGTCCTCATGGATACTAGTCATATTCATTTCCACTGGGCCATGACCGGAACTCCTGTTTGGTTTTTATTTTATTTTATTTTTTTAAGTGCAGCCTAAGAAAGGGGAGATGAAAAGGATAAATGAAAAAGTGAGAAAGCCGGGTGGGGGAAGGCTGCCCACCCCTCTACACACGAGCTCTCGCAGTGCGGGCCCCACAGCAACCCCAGGAAGGCTTCAGATTGATCTCTGGAGCCCACTAGTGAGTCAGGGACCCTTTGGGGCACTCCTCAAGGGGAGCTGAGCTCTGCATTGGAGTCAGCGCAGAAGTGAAAACAGCACATGGGCACAGGAGCGAGGTGGCCCAGAGAGACACAGGGAATTAAGCCCTGATAGCCGAGGGATTGGACCATAATTACCCAAGTTGAACTAGATTTCTGTGGGGGAGGGGAACAGGTAAAAGTTGCACAGGGATATATTTGGTTAAAGCAGATGTTCAGGCTCTGGTGTTCACAGACAACTACCCAACCTAATAGCAACTCCAGCCTGAACGCCCAAATTCACGTAATAATAAGATACTTGACCAGGGTCCATCTCAACTCAGAAACAGAGAATGTGACACCAGCATTCAGGAACAGAGCCTATATGATCTTAGAACCATGCAATGAACCACTGAAATGCCTTCAGATTTAGTTACTTCAGTTTCCCAAGGTGGGAGATGGGGTGACAGGGAAGATAGAGGTGGCAGAGCACCCCCAGTCTGAGACTTGTCAGTTGGAACATGATGACTGAGCAGCAGATCTAGGACTCAAACCCAGGTCTTTACTGCAAATCTCACATTATTCTCCTATCGTACATTGCCTCTCCCATGCAGCATGCCCTTTTTTAAAAAAATGATGAAATAATTTCAGTTGAGGAAAATGCAATAGTCAAATCCTTCTCTCTGACCTAATCTACTGCCTTTCCCTTGCTGCTAGAAAAATCAGTGTTATAATAGCCCTAAAACTGCCAACACACATGAAAAATATTTAGCTCTTTGTCTAAGGATGGGACCCAACTGACAAAAAAACAAAAAAAAGTAATCACATAAAGCCCTTATAACCACCCTTCCTCATATCTTTCATGTGGGCCTGGAAACAAATTTTATTTTCCTTTCCATTGAGCTTTCTTTCCTCCAAAATAGTCCAGGTATGTGTCTTCTTAACATGCATCATCTTACACATGGACACATTGAGAACAGGATGACATCTTATTTATCTTTGCCTTCCCAGGGCCTTGCACTTTTCTGATGCCTTTAGATAAAGGGAACATGGACAAACACTCAGAAGTGGGCAGCAGGAGGAGGAATTTGAAAGTGCTTCCAATTTTACAGTGAGAGACATGTGAAAAGCAAGGGCTCAGTCATGCAGGGGCACATATTCACCTCATCACTAGTTGAGCGCATTGCCCACCAGAGTCACAGTCTCCCAGAAGTCTTGCATTTATTGCACAATTCATTCAGATGCCTCCAAGGGCCATTTCCATCCTCCAGACTGTCTTGTTGCAGGCACGATAAAGTGAAGATGATTTGGAGTCATTTACTTTGTTTCTCCAATAAAAGAAAGGCGTGGGTTTACACACCCTCTCTTCTCCAGAGAGCTCAGCCTATCTGCTGTCCGCTTTGAAGACCTGTGAAGTGTATAAATGTTCAGAATAGGGCAGGTGAGAGAATACGTAGGCCTATTCCCGATCACCACAAGGGGGAGCCCGTGAGCCCTCAAGTCACACGTTCAGAGAGCAGACACCTATTGCCCCCCTGAGTGGCCAGCACTGCTCTTAATTACTGCATAGAATTACAGTATTCTATAATAGGTGTATACTGTATTTATACATCTATAATGTATACTGTAATTACAGAATTACAGTATAGAATTACAATATAGTGTGATAAGGGCAGTGCTGCTGGGAAGGATCAGTTTTGGGTATGGAGAGCCTGGGGTGGGCATAAAAGGAAAGGGTTATTGAAGGATTTAAAAACTAAAGCTTCAGCATAAGTCGTAGTAAGAGAAATAATTGTTAAGATGGTATTAAAGTCTTTCTAATTAGTTAATTAAATCAGACTTTCCTTGCTCCAAAATGACTGCCTAATATGTTTTCTATGCTTGATTGGCAAATTTGCCTGAAAGGACTAAACTATGCTTCACTTAATAATCACAAAGTAAATAGGAAAAAATATTCCCACTGCAAAAAAAGTAAAGCTTCAAATCGCAAGTGTTAATGAGAATGTGGAGAAGTTGGAACCTGTGTGCACTGCTGGTTTGGATATAAAATGATTCAGCTATTGTGGAAAACATTTTGGCAGTTCCTTGAGAAGTTAAACATAGAATTCCCATGTGACCCAGCAAATCCACTCTTAGACTTACATCCAAAAGGGCTGAAAACCAGTGCTCAAATGAATCTTTGTACATGTATGTTCATGGCAGCCCTAGACACACAGCAGCACTCTCCGCCATAGGGGGAACAGCCCACACATCCATCAGCGGATGAAAACATAAACAAATTCTGGTATATCCATATGGTGGAAGTATTATTTAGCCACAAAAAGGACTGAAGTGCTGATGTGTACTACAGCTTAGGTGAGCATGCAAAACATTGTGCTGAATGAAAGAAATCAGACACAAAAGATCACATCTTGAGTGATTCCATTCATATGAAATATCCAGGGTATGCAAATCCCAAGAGACAGAATGTGAACTGGTGGTTGCCAGGGGCCCAGAGAGTGTTGAAAGCAGAGTGACTGTTTTATGAGTATAAGGTTTTATTTTGGAATGCTGGAAATATTTCAGAACTAGATAGAGATGGTGGCTGCATTAACATTGCGAATATACTAGATGCCATGAAATCGTCCACTCCAGAATGGTTAATTTTGTATTTTATTTTATTTTTGTCTTTTTGTCTTTTTAGGGCCGCACCTGAGGCATATGAAGTTTCCCAGGCTAGGGGTCCAATCAGAGCTGTAGTCATTGGCCTACGCCACAGCCACAGCAACACCAGATCCAAACCAAGTCTGCGACCTACACCACAGCTTATGGCAACACAGGATCCTTAACCCACTGAGGTCAGGGATTAAACCCGAGTCCTCATGGATGCTAGTTGGGTTCACTAACCGCTGAGCCATGACGGGAACTCCAATTTTGTGTTAGATAAGGGTCACCTTAATTTGTTTTTTGTTTTGAAGTAAAGCTTGAACCAAGAGGGGACTGGGAACAGGAGGACCACAGGATTTGACAGATGGCGGGGAGGAGACATTTGAGTCAGAGCTTGGTGTGTAAGAGAAAAGCTGCAGAGAACAGAGGCCACGGGTGGTGCATCTGGGCAGCTGAAGCAGTCCTATGCGCTGGGTGGGGAGTCCTCCGGGGGAGGTAGGCTTGGCGAGGGCTCTAGCCAGGAGCAGAGAATTGGATGCCAAATAGTTCACAGATGTATTTGCATGAAGCCTCTGTCCTGTCACTGGCCTTTCCAGATGTTTACACAAATGACTAAAGGAGGGGAGAGGTTGACCCAAGCTGGGTGGGGTGGTGGGGGTGGGCAGAGCAGACCAGGCCTCAGCCGAGGCCAGGACAAGATTTTTCTTAGCAACTGCCAGCTCTAGGTCTGTCTCAAACCATCACTGGAACAAACGAGTGGTGGAGGACCGGGACTCTGAATCCACAGGGCAGGGCTACAGCCGTCTTTACTGGGGAACCTTCTCAGACCTTCAAGTTACGATCCAGGGCAGAGGTTCTTAACCTTTACTGTGCCAAGGACCCCTGGGTGCTTCTTTGTTAACAGAAACTGTACAGTAACAGAATCCAGTGACAGTTCTAATAATCATGCTATAGTGATAAATATAAATGATATTCTGAGGTATTTACGACATCTATAATGTGACACAGAAATATCCACGATTTCTCCTGCTGAAAAGCCACGGGAGTTGCTGCCACGGTGGTGGTTTGTTGCCTCTATTCATGACTAAAGGAAACACTGAATTTCAGTCAGAGGCTGACCCTAATTAACATGTGTTTCACAGACCCCAGCTCAAGAGCCCCCTGCATTACAACCTGGAAGGGAGCTTGCGGGGCAGCAGCTATAACTCTCTTCCCTCAAAGGATTGGTTGTCACTGGCAACTAACAAAAAGAATTGAAGTATTGTGCACAGCCAGGCTGGCTTGGGTCTGTTCTCATCGGGGTGGGAGGGCAGGCAAGGGGAGGTGTGATGAGCTGGAGGAGGGAGGGATGGATGGGGGGCTGCTGAGGAGGGGCCTGGTCAATGGAGGAAGACCTCCTGGCGGCACTTAGGTTTCCTACCTGCTCAGGTGGCTGGGAGTGTGGAGGTGCCTGCAGTTTCCTCTGTAGAACTGGTCAAGCAAGTTCTGCTCAATGAGGTGTGTGTACCATCCATCAACTGAGCAGGGTTTAACAATGACATCTTTGCTCAAACAACTCTGTGTGTGTGTGTGTGTGTGTGTGTGTAGAGGTGGGACACATAGAAAAAACTCTCCAGAAATAACTCTTATCAAGCAAACTTCAGGAGAGGGAGAAACCCAACTCAGTGCAGTGTGCCTCTAATTCTACCCTAATGACTAAAGTGCAAGCCCGCCCCCTATTTTTTATTTTATTTTATTTTATTTCAGTCTTTTGTCTTTTTAGGTTCCCAGGCTAGGGGTCAAATCAGAGCTACAGCTGCCAGCCTACACCATAGCCACAGCAACACCAGATCTGAGCCATGTCTGTGACCTACACCACAGCTTACGGCAACTCCAGATCCTTAACCTACAGAGCAAAGCCAGGGATTGAACCTGCATCTTCATGGATACTAGTGAGGTTCGTTTAAGAACTGAGCCATGATGGGAACTCCCGGCCCCCTATTTTAAAGACCCCAATTCCCTTGTATTGACCTCATGGGGGCACCTGGAAGGAATGACTGTTAAATGTGTGCCCTACCCTTTATCCTGGCTGTACTCTCTGCCTAAATGTCATTCTCTTCACCTTGGCCTCCAAAGCCCGACACAAACTGGATGCCTGACCTCCCCCTGCCCCCAGCCTCATCCCTAGTCACTCCCACCACCCTCACTGGACCACCCAGAGGGACTGGGCCATCAGGCTCTCAGTTTCCTGGATGTGCCAGGCTCTCTCACCTACATACTCTTCTTGCTGTTCTGGCTCCTTGCAGTTCAGTCTCTACCATCAGACGATGACAGGGACTGTGTTGTGTTTATATGAGTTTAGGCTCAGTGCCAGGAGAGAGGTCTGCCCACATTTGTTGAGTAAGTGGACATTTAAGTAGCAAATTAATAGTCACTAAATACAATAGAATGTAGCTGTTTGGGTCTTGTATTAGTCTGCTCAGGCTGCCGTAACAAAATATCACAGACTTCAACAAATAGAAACTCATCTTCTCACAGTCCTAGAGGCTAGAGGTCCAAGATCAAGGCGTGGGCAGGATGGGTTTCTCCTGAAGCCTCTCTCCTTGGCTTGCAGACTGCCACCTTCTGGCCGCATACTCACCTGCCTTTTCTCTGTGTGCACATCCCTGATACCTATCTCTCCTTATAAAGACACCAGTCCTACCAGGCTAGGGCTCACCTCCTTTAGACTAAATTACCTCTTTAGAGACCTTATCTCCAAATACAATCACATTCTGAAGTCCTGAAGTTTTGGGCTTTGGGTTATCAAATTGGGTCCCACTGCTTGCCACTTACAAAATCAACTATGTACTCACAAATGTTGGCAGAAAGGAAAGGCACCTTTCATCAGAATGCTGGCAGTCCAGGGAAATGGTAGACTCAGTGTCCCCACAGACCACCTCTGAAAATTCTGCTCAGGCATAAAGTCTTTTAAAGGGAAACAAGGAAGTAACCACAGTCAGCCATTAAGATGGGGGGTCAGAATTGTCACCATCTCCCAGAGTGTGCAGGCTTGTCAACTCCTCCTGATCTTTCTGTAGATGCTATCTTGTTCACACAGTTTGTTCATGAGATTACTGAGGGAGAGGCTAGAGAAGAGATCTAGTCATCAGTTAATTACTTACCTTTCATTTCTACTTCTTTGATTGACAGAACCAACAAGTTAGGCAAAGTATTATGTGATCAAAAGATGTAAACGATGGGAGTTCCCGTTGTGGCTCAGTGGGAGGATGTGGGTTCAACCCCTAGCCTCACTCAGTGGTTAAGGATCTGGCATTGCTGCAAGCTTCGGTGTAGGCTGGCAGCTGCAGCTCTGATTGGACCTCTAGCCTAGGAACTTCCATATGTCTGTGGTGTGGCTCTAAAATTAAAAAAAAAAAATGTGAAAGGCATGCTAGGGCTGGAGACTGAGTAGAAGACAGGGGTGCACAGTTCCTGTCATGGTGCAGCAGAAACAAATCCAACTAGGAACCATGGGGTTGCTGGTTCGATCCCTGGCCTTGCTCAGTGGATCGAGGATCCAGCATTGCCATGAGCTGTGGTGTAGGTTGCAGACTCAGCTCGGATCTGGCATTGCTGTGGCTGTCGCATAGGCCAGCAGCTGTAGCTCTGAGTAGGCCCCTAGCCTGGGAACCTCCATATGCCACAGGTGTGGCCCTAAAAAAACAAAACAAAACAAAAAAGCAGAAGACGGGGTGCCTGGTTTAAGGCTACTGACAAGACAAAGGGTCCTTCTGAAAAAGTTTTTTCCTGTCAAAAGCTGCTTACAAATTCCCACTTGTCAGAACATCATTCCATTTCTATAGGATGATGTGTAAAGGTCCATCTTCCGTAACTTCTTCCTGCTGACATAAGGCGCCAGGTCCTTAGGGTGGAAGATGCCCACATGGGTCTATAGCATCTCTTTGCTGACACTTGTATCTGCCCATTTACCAGTACAGGCAGAACAAGCTACAATTATCTTGATAACCATAAAATATAGATTATTATGAGCAATAACATTAATCCCGTTCTATTGAGGCCCTTTCTTTGAACTGTGCTGGCCATAGACTCAGCATCACTCAGGATGGAGCGGTTTATGTCATGGCTGCAGTCTGGTCATCATGCAGTTAGCGTTTTCCCTCTGGTGGCAGTTGCAGGATCTGGAAAACAATAAAAATGTGCATCAGACACTGAATCTGTGACTCTATTTTCATAACCGTTAGCTGCTTGAGCCTGCTCTTTTGTGACTCAGGGAGGCCTAGGAGACTTTAGCTTTTCTGAGGCGGGAGTCAGGGAGAGGCCTTTGTTCTTGGGCTGGGTTCTGCTCAGTTCTCAACATCTGAATGTGGTGGGGCAGGAGAATATAAAGCAGCCCATTCATAACAAGTCTGGGACAACTTATTGAGCAGGGTAGATTGCCTTGAGGCAGTATACTGGGTTTGCCCCTCTCTTCTGCCCTTATTCCCTGTGCTGCACAATAAATATAAAGCCAGAAAACAGATTGAGAACCTTGGGCTCCAGTCCTTGCCTTTCTGGGGGCTGGAGCTGTGGAGATGCTTAGAGAACCTTCCACAATCATACAGGGTCCACCCAGAGGACCTTGAGATAATCAACCATAGTACCTAGTCCTTCCAGATGCCCAGAGCACGGGATTCTTGGCCCCTCTGGTTCTTGCTGCCTTGCAGCTCAGGCCCTCTGCTGATTGGCTTCTTTAGTGCTGCTGGCCAGGCAGATGGTGCTGATGCCACAGTACAGATCCAGCTTTAAGTTTTGTTATAGACTGAATTGTGGCCTCCCGCCCCCAAACCATATGTCATAGCCCTAACCCCCCAGTGTGGCTATATTTGGAGATAGGGCCTTTAAGGAGGCAGTTAAAGTTAACTGAGGTCATGAGGGTGGAGCTGTAGCCCAGTAGCACTGGTATCCTTATAAAAAGAGGAAAAGATACCACAGCTCGCTCTCCATGCACAGAGGAAAGGCCATGTGAGGACACAGCAAGAAGGAGTCACCTGCAAGCCAGGAAGAGGGACTTGACCAGGAAGCAAACCTGACCTTGGACTTCCAGAACTGAGAAAATTAATTTCTATAGTTTAAGTCACCTGTTATGTGGCATTTTAATGGCAGCCCAAGGAGACTAGTATACTCTTGTAAGACCTGAAGTATCCCAGGTCCCACCCCAGACCTGCTGAGTGAGGACCTACATTTTAACAGGCTCTTTCATGAGCACATTGCAGTTTGAGAAGCACTGTCCTGGAACACCTACTGTCTTAAAACTCTATTCTGCTTTTGATACAATAAAATGAGCCACTCATATTGCTATACTGAGAGCTAACAGACAAATTGGATCAAATATTCTTTATGACAAAAGTATGCAAATGGAATGGACATCATTGTCTGTCCAGCACTCCTTTTCCTGTTGGAGAACTAGCCCATCCCCTGTGGTTCCCACAGTGCTAGTCATTCACAGGGCTCCATTGGCCACCTGTCCACAGGTATGCACACCTGACCCACAGCTGGCCAAGCCTGGTACTTCATCAGCCTGTCCATTGTGATCTGTCAATGAATATGAGCAGATTCCCTTGAGATTTGGTATGTGGAGGCTGAAAGAGAAGGTCTTTCTCTTTTGGATCATAAACTGTAAAGACATAGGCTGAGAGCTGCCAGGCCTTAGGGGAAAAGTGAGACCAACCTGCAAAGAAAACCAGAGATGAGATGGTAGAAGAGACCCCTGACAGCATTGTTTGGGCCCCTCCAAGTCCAGCTGCACCTTTGGAGTTATCTATAAGCCCACTTGTGCTCATACATGGTAGAGATGGATTTCTGTCACATGCAACCAATAGGTTCAAGTAAATTAGCACAGTTGCCCTCATGAACCCTCCTTGCTATAAAGCAACATTGAGTCCAGAGTTTGGCCAATCTAGCACTCATATCTTTTGATATAATGTGCTGGGCATCCAGTGGTGGGCCAGGGAAACCAAGGTGAAGAAGATGCAGCCCCTGCTTTCAGGTTGCTGACAGTCTGGGATCAGAGGCTCAGATTCAAAGATGTCTGCAAATCATGTATTAATGGTGCTAAGTCCTGTTGTGGAGCCGTGAGCAAAGTTTCCAGTGAATATAGAGGAGGGAGAAACCTTGCAAGAGAACCAAGAATAAGCCAAGGCTTGACAAAGGAGTTAGCATTTGGGGATGTCCCAGGAGTTGTGGGGGGTTTTGTTTGTTTTTTGTTTGTTGTTTTTGTTTTGGCCACACCTGCAGCATGTGGAAGTTCCCTGGCCAGGGATCGAACCCATGCCACAGCAGTGACCTGAGCCACTGCAGTGATGTCCTAGCAGTTCTATATAGAGAATGAGGAATTTGCATGTGTGAAAACAAGGATCTGTGAAACACCTGTGAGCCGCCTGGCACTTGCCCACAAAGGCTGTGTTTGGGGTGGGGGTGTGGATGGTGAGAGGTGAGACTGTAGAGACAGGGTCAATGACCTTGTGAAAAGCCTTGTCCAGCCATGGAATTGGATCTAATCCTTAGGCAGCAAAAAGCTAATGTGGGTTTTTGAGCAGAGAAGAGTTATGAACAGAGTTATAATTCAGTAAGATCACTGTGCTGGTTAAATAGGATTAAACTATGAACCCCCGGATGGCAGAAATGTCTCTGGTCCATGGTAGTAATTAAAAAATATTTATTGAATCAAGAGACAATGACAGACTCAATGGAGACAGTAGCAGTGGGACTAGGAAAAAAGAAGCAATTTTGAAAGACATTTTTGAGCTCGAATCAATAGGGCTTATGAACAATTAAGAAGGAAAAAAAAGAATTAAGGATGACTTAAGAGACTACTCTTTTGTCTGTCCAGGTAGGTGGAAATATGAAATAGATACAGGTTTTCAGGCAAAGATATTAGCCTCACTTTGAACATATTGGATGTGGGTCTGGGACTCCAGAGTGAACTTTCTGGAAGGAAGTTGGCCTAACAGACCAGGAACTCAAGAAAGCGGTTAGGGGAGTTCCCTTGTGGCACAGTGGAAATGAACCCAGCTAGTATCTGTGAAGATGCGGGTTCGATCCCTGGCCTCACTTAGTGGGTTAAGGATCTGGTGTTGCTGTGGCTGTGGTGTAGGTTGGCAGCTACAGCTCCAATTCAACACCTAGCCTGGGAACTTTCATATGCCACCGGTCAGCCCTAAAAAGACCAAAAAATAAAAAAGAGGAAGAAAAAAAGAAAGCAGTCAGGGCAAAAGATGGAAAGACCAGGAAGTCATCACCACAAAGATGCAGTTCAGAAGAGAGGGTGTTAACAAGGTCCTACCGTGAAGCACGAAGAACCATATTCAATATCCTGTGATAAACCATAATGGAAAAGAATATGAAAAAGGATGTATATGTATCACTGAGTCACTTTGCTGCACAGCAGAAATTAACACCACACCACCTTGTAAATCAACTACAATAAAACCTTTTTTTTTTTTTTTCTTTTCTTTTTTATGCTTCTGAGGGCCGCACTCATGGAATGTAGAGATTCTCAGACTAGGGGTCAAATCGGAGCTACAACCTCCAGCCTACCCACAGCCACAACAACGAAGGATCCAAGCCACATCTGCGACCTACACCACAGCTCACGGCAGTACTGGATCCTTAACCTGCTGAGTGAGGCCAGGGATTGAATCTGCAACCTCATGGTTCCTAGTTGGATTCTTTTCCACTGTGCCACAAAAGGAATTCCTAAAAACATTTTTGGAGTTCCCGTCATGGCGCAGTGGTTAATGAATCTGACTAGGAACCATGAGGTTGCAGGTTCTATCCCTGCCCTTGCTCAGTGGGTTAACGATCCGGCATTGCCATGAGCTGTGGTGTAGGTCGCAGACGCGACTCAGATCCCACGTTGCTGTGGCTCTGGCGTAGGCTGGCAGCTACAGCTCCGATTAGACCCCTAGCCTGGGAACCTCCATATGCCGCAGGAGCAGCCCAAGAAATGGCAAAAAGACAAAAAAAAAAAAAAAAAATTTTTAATAAAAAAATTTTAAAAATTGAAAGAAAGGGTGTTACTAAACAGACAATTCTCCAAAGACATACCAATGTCCAAAAAATACATGAAAAGATGTTCAGCATCACTCATTATTAGAGAAATGCAAATCAAAACTACTATAAGGTACCACCTTATACTAGCCAGAATGGCCATCATCGTAAAGTCTACAAATAGTAAATGCTGGAGAGGGTGTAGAGAAAAAGGAACCCTATTACACTGTTGGTGGGAATGTAAATTGGTGCAACCACTGTGGAAAACAGTATAGAGATTCTTGAGAAAACTAAAATTAGAACTACCATTTGACCCACCAATCACAGACCTGGGCATCTATCCAGAGAAATCTACGACTCGAAAATATTTATGTACTCCAATGTTCATTGCAGCGCTGTATACAATAGCCAAGACATGGAAACAACCTAAATGTCCATCAACAGAGGAGTAGATCAAGAAGATGTGGTACATATACACAATGGAATATTACTCAGCCATTGAAAAGAAAGAATGGCATTTGCAGCAATATGGATGAATGGACCTAGAAATTATCATACTAAATAATGTTAAACAGTGAGACACCAATGTCATATGCTATCATTTACGTGAAATCTTTAAAAAAGGACATAAACAAGGGTGTTAGTTGAGAGAATTAGCCTCTGAAATGCCAGAAATTGTTCAAATTATGATGCTCCAAAGGAATGTGTCATACTCAAGAATAGCAACGCTCCCCTAGGCCCCAAGCCCCCAGCCAACAGTGGCAAGAGCCTCTGCACTACATGGAGGGACAAAATAAGGAAGACTCCAGAAATTTGACTTCCTTGGCACGTCTGAGCCACAAACCAACCAACCATAAGTTTATGGAGATTCTGGCTGACAATTGATGTTGGACCATTCATGAGAAATAGCACCAGCTTCCGCTGAACCAGACATCACTTGAAGTCCTTCTGCCAACCGTTGGACAAGCATGCAGCCCAGAGGCTGGATGGTCTTCTCATTTTCCTGCCAAACTGGCTCCACGCTCACTTTCCCTCGCCAGGAGTCCCTGCCTGCATCTCCATGGGGCACTTGATAAGATGCCATGGTCCTGGTGGTGGGCACACACACAAGCGCAGGGGGCAGGCAGCAATGGGAGCCACAGCCCAGAACCGGGATGTCCCAGCGATTCTCAGCTAAATACCCCGGTTTAGCTGAGCTTCAGAACCTGCTTTGACTATAAACCTAAGAAAAAGTTGATTACTTATAGTTATATCTTTTTCTTAAAAAAAAAATGAATTGGCATCAAAAGATATCTCTGCTATAAAGTGGATTATATAGCTGTATTATAGTATGACCCGAGTTTTTTTAAATAATGTATAAGTGTGTATCTATCTGTGCATGCAGAATATACCTGAAAGAATATACACCCAACATTGAAAGCTAGAGTGAGGAAGAGAGAATGCAGAGCTTTGACTTTTTAATTTAATTAATTAATTAATTATTGCTTTTTAGGGCTACACTCGCAGAATATGGAAGTTCTTGAGCTAAGGGTCGAATTGGAGCTGTAGCTCTAGGCCTATGCCACAGCTACAGCAACACTAGATTGTGAACCTACTGAGCGAGGCCAGGGATCAAACCTGAGTCTTCATGGATACTAATCAGGTTCATTACTGCTGAGCCACAATGGAAACTCCCAGCTTTGACTTTTTACCTTTCCATGTAGTTTTGTTTTTTGTTTTTTTTTTCAAAAAAAATTTTCAAGTGAAACTTGTTTCAAAAAGCATTGATCATTTAACTCAATCATAGAAGGGTAGCCAAATGTTTAAAGGATTTCCTGGAGTTCCCACTGTGGGATTGGCATCATCTCTGGAGCACCGAGACACAAGTTTGATCCCTAGCCCAGCACAGTGCGTTAAGGATCTGATGTTTCCACAGCTGTCGCGCAGGTTGTAACCATGGCTCAGATTTGATCCCTGACCCAGGAACTCTATATGGCATGGGGTGGCCAAAAAAGGAAAAGAAAAAAAAAAGGTTTCCAAGGCCCATGCTAAGCACGAATCACTGAGCATCGTGGTTTCATGTAGATGTACTTAACCAAGTCAGCACAAGTCTCAGATTACTGAAGGAGAAGGCAGCCTTGGTCCCTAGACTCCCTCCCTAATCAGCCTCCCTTCTCTGTCCAGGTCAGGTATGAGCTTGTCTGGAGAATGTGTGTAGGAGAAGGGAATTACCCTAATGGTAACTATGGGAGTCACTGGCCGCAAGGACTCTTGTGAAACAAGACCAGGCACTGGATTACTTACTGCAAGTATATGGGGAATTTGACGCTCTTTGCCCAGATGAACCCAGGTTTATCATCCCCAACCTAAGCCAACATGAAATTCATAATCAGGTCAATGATCAGGTCTAATGCTGGCTTGTCCCTGGCTTGAAGGCAGGTGGATGCATGTTCTGGGCTGACTTATTTCCCGTGGCAAGAGCTGGATTCCTGGCTGGTTGCTGCAGAACTCCCTCCCAGCCTGGGGAAAGACCATTAGCAGCATAAATCCTGAGAGCCGCCTCAGAAAAGTCAGAAGAAACCACGAGGAATGTGGACTAAACTACAAACACTTCATAAGGGAAGAGTTTTGTTTTTGTTTTTGTTTTCGTTTTTAGAAAATTTCACTTGGAGAATTTAAGAAATTAAGTAAACATTGGAGTTCCCATCATGGCTTAGTGGTAACAAACCTGACTAGTATCCATAAGGACTTGAGTTCAATCCCTGGCTTCACTTAGCGGGTTAAGGATGAGGTGATGCTGTGAGCTGTGGTGTAGGTCACAGATGTGGCTCAGATCTGGTGTTGCTGTGGCTGTGGTGTAGGCCAGCAACTGCAGCTCTGATTCAACCCCTAGCCTGGGAACTTCCATATGCCACCGGTGCGGCCCTTAAAAAAAAAAAAAATTAAACATAAAAACTAACTTGGAAACCAGTATACAGGCAAACAGGCATACCTCAGAGATATTGCAGGTTTGGTTCCAGACAGCAATAAAACAATACTGCAATAAAGTGTGTCACATGAATTTTCGGGTTTCCCAGTGCATACAAAAGTTATGTCTACACTACACTAGGCCATTAAATGTGCAATTGCATGTCCAAAAAACAATGTACATACCTTCATTTAAATATACAAAACAAACAATTATAATGGTTAACATCAAAGATCACCAATCAAAGAGAACCATGACAAATAAAATAATAATGAAAATTTGAAGTGTTGCAAGAATTACCAAGATGTGACCCAGATGACATGAAGTGAGCAATCACTGTTGGTAGACTTGCTCAGTGCGGGGTTGCCGCAAACCCTCCATTTGTGAAAAATGCAGTGTCTGCGAAGCACAATAAAGCAAGGTATGCCTGTACTCTGTTAATTTTTGATGCTCTTTAAATATCAGGAAATTGAAAATGTCAACATCAGCGATGGGCAGCCCAAATAGAAAAGGTGCTTCCTTTGCATCCTGTGACATCGCCAATAGCTCTGTTGCAAGAAACCCATGTGCCTGAGGCAGGGGGAGACTGTTAGGAGGAAAGTCTGAGACGCTTCCTCTCTGCACACTCACCTCCCCATCATCTCCACCCTCAACCGCCCCCATCAAGGGGCTTGAGTGGGGGCTTGCTCCCACCACTGCCACCTAGAGTGTCCTCTTCCTCCACTCCCTCCCTCTCTCCCTCCCTCTCTTTTTACTATTTTATCTTTGTGTACACTTTTGCTTAAAATCAGCAAATGTCTATGCCAGGTTCCGGTAACAGAAGGGTTTTATGAGTAGTTTATGTCGTCTAGACCCAAGGTCTGTTGCAAACATAGTCTAAAGCAAAGTGAAAATAACACCTTTTTAAAGAGAGTTTAGAAATTCTAATTCAGTAAGTTAAGCTATTTCTTTCTCTGGCTGAGTTTTGTCTGGCCACAAAGACATCACTCAGAGGTATGACCAAGAAAAGAGGGAGTGGGGAGTTCCCGTCATGGCTCAGTGGTTAACAAATCCGACTGGGAACCATGGGATTGCAGGTTTGATCCCTGGCCTTGCTCAGTGGGTTAAGGATCCTACATTGCCGTGAGCTGTGGTGTAGGTTGCAAACAAGGCTCGGATCCCGCATTGCTGTGGCTCTGGTGTAGGCCTGTGGCTACAGCTCCGATTATACCCCTAGCCTGGGAACCTCCATATGCCGCAGGAGTGGCCCTAGAAATGGCAAAAAGACAAAAAAAAAGAAAAAAGAAAAGAGGGAGCAGATCACCAAAACACAAGACCAACCATGGGATATACTGTGTTTCGGAACAGTGATCACCATTCCGATCACCTGCACTCAAAGGTAAACTACAAAATCTTTGTAAGATACGTATACCATCCAAAATGAGCTCACTGCCCTTGGTAACCTGGCAGTCCGTCCACCCCATGTCACATTCAAGACACATTAAAAAAATATTTTTATGAGGATGCGAAGAAATTAGAGCATTTGTGCATTGTTGGTGGAAATATAAAACGATGTACCCATTGAGGAAAAGAGTAGGTGATTCAGAGTTCCCTTCGTGGTGCAGCAGAAACAAATCCAACTAGAATCCATGAGGATGTGGATTCAATCCCTGGCCTCGCTCAGTGGGTAGGGGAGCTGGCATTGCCATGAGTTGTGATGTAGGTCACAGATGCAGCTCAGATCCCGCTGCATTGCTGTGGCTCTGGTGTAGGCCGGCAGCTGTAGCTCCGATTAGACCCCTAGCCTAGGAATTTCCATGTGTCATGAGTGCGGCCCTGAAAAGTGGAAAAAAAGAAAAGAAAGGAAGAAAGAGGGAAAAAAAAAAACTGTAAGTGATTCCTCAAAAAATTAAGCAGAATGACCGTATGTATGGTCCAAAATTTCTCTTCTGGGTATATACCCAAAAGAAGTAAAATTAGGACTCAAGTAGATATTTGTGTACCCATGGTTATAGCAGCATAATTCACAATAACTAAAAGGCAGAAACAACCCAAGTTGTTGACTATATAAGCAAAATGTGTTGTATATACACAATGGAGTATTAATCAGCTTAAGAAGAAAGGAAATTCTGACACAGACCACACCATGAATGAACCTTGCAGACATTATGCTAAGTGAATACCCAGTCATAAAAGGATAAATCTTGTATGCTTCCACTTACATGAAGTAGCTAAAGAAAGGAAAAGGCGGCTTTGCCAGGGCCTGGGAGAGGGAGGGAGTGGGGTGTTAGTATTTACAGGTACAGAGTTTTAGTCGGAAAAGATGAAAAAATTCTGGAGATGGATGGTGCAACACATTCACAGTGCACAATGATGCGAATGTACTTGATGCTAATGAACTATACATTTAAAAATGGCTAAAGTGATATTTTTAATTTTTAATTTTCAATAATTATAATGAAGTAATTATTATTTGAAATAATAATTATTATTTAAAATAATTTTTAAAAGATTGTTCTTAGGCTCCAGAAAGCAGCATTAATTCTAAGACATGTTGACCCATGTTCAAGTAGATCCATTTCCACTTCTGAAAGTTGGCTAACATTTCTGGTTATGAGATCACAAGTGGTTAATGATTTTCTGTCTTGAGCCTTCTGCTCTCCTTCTCTCAGCCCCAGGGCACCCTCTGCCTAGCTAGCCCAGGCAAGGCCCTCTTTGGCGGATCTCTTCCTGCAGTGTTTTAACCCTACAGTTTCATTCTGGCTTCTAGTTTTACCTGCACTCACTGTTGTCATCATCTAAAACTCCTCATCTAAAACTGCCACCATGCTCTGTACCGAGCAAATAAAAGGCCTGTCTCCTCGTCCTGGCAGATAGCATTCTAAGGGATGACAATGAGCTTAAGAGGGCAGAAATTATTTCTTGTGTTTTAAAATTCTTAGTGGAGGAGTCTGGCCCATACAGATTTGGAAATATAGCCTTGAGATGATCATTTCTCATTTTTTTTTTAATATTATCTCTCTCTTCTTCACTCTGTTTTCTCTTTCCCTGTCCAAACAAACAAAACATAACTCATTTCAGGTAGAGTATGTTTTCACTCCCTTCTCTGAAATACTGGAGTCTCTGGAATCTCAGCTTCTTCCCCAAGGAGACTTAGAAAGTTGTTTGTTTGTTTAGATTAGTAGCAGTTTAATGCTTTAGGAAGACAATGGACAGTACAGATTCCCTGTTTTTTTTGGGGGGAGGGGGAGAAAAATGACCAATTTATTTAGTACAGGTTCCTTTGTCTTTAGAAAATAAATGTTCCAACAAACTTACTGTCAACTGTTTTGACTTTCTTCCCTGTGCTGTATTCTCTTTCTCTCTCTTTTTTTTTTTCTTATAGTTGATTTAGTGTTGTGTATTAGAAAGTTCTTTTTGAAAAATATTCACTCTAAATGCATTTTGGTAAATAACAACTCAAATTAAAAATTTTGTCTAGTCATAAGTATGCATATATGCATCTTTACATTTGTATAGTGTTTTGCAGATGGCCACATACTTTAACAAGCATGATATGATTTGACTTTGCCAAGAACCCTGAGAAGCAGACAGGCTTGTCAAGCCTGCATGTTATAAATGAGGAAACTGAGGCCCAGAGAAATTGTGTGGGGCCCAAAGTTAGAGGTGACCAATCAAGAAAACCAAGATTCATTTCAAGTCTGCTTCTTTTTCTACTACTCCATGTGGTCAAAGCAATTAGCCAAATACCATCAGTACCCACCATTTTGGCTTCCTACTCTGTGCAGGACCTTAAGCTGACCTTATAGTATCAAAACTCAGTCCCTTCCCTCAACAGGATAGTTCAGTGAGAAAGGCAGGATTTAGTCAATAAGAAGTGGCATAAGCCAATCATTACAAATGCCCTACAGGCAGTAAATGCAACAGGCAAAGTGTTTTATACCTGCTAGTCCATGAATGAGCAGGACCTACCTGGTATAGGACTGACACCCTGGGAGGACCTGTGAAAGGAGTTTGGGAAATCCAAGACCTTCTAGAAAAGGATGAGCCCTATGAATGTTCTGAATTCCTTCCAGGCACTGTCTGAGTTGTTCTCAGCCAGTTGCTTTGTTTGGCATGGCTGTACTTGGGACTTTCCAACACTTTTCCATGACTGACCCCAACAATAACTCACCTCTTGTTCCAAATCTTGCCACAAGCTCAGTGTGTCAACAAACCTGGCAAGAGCCTCAGACGTCCTTATCAGTGCTGCCTTCCAGGCCATGCACCCATCTATAATTGCTCCTCTTCCTCTGGAACTACTGCTCAATCTCTCCTGGAATATTGGCGCCCCACCTGTACCCTGCAATTTAAGAGAGGAAAATCCTTGGCCAAAGCCTAGTCAAAGACACTTTAGCCAACAAACATCTATCTAGTACCTGGTAGTTGCAAAACATTTATGACCTTAAGTATGAACAATCAATAACCATCAATCACATTAATAATTACCAAATAGACATTTACATCTGCGATTTACCTTACATGTAGGTGGAGTAGATGGCCAGTGGACAGTGCCAAAGGCTTGCCCAAATTATCTTTCTTACAGACTGCCTAATTTGGAACTTGCCAAGAATGCTGGGAAGCCTGGCACGCCTAATTGTAACCACTAAAGAGACTTGTGTTGATTCTTTCTGGACCCATTAGCAGTATTGAGATATGCTGAAAGAAGGTCTCAGAGGGACACTGGAGTGGTACATTTTATGGGGGCAGAGAAAATGGAAAGTCTGAAGTATAAAACATCGACCAATCAAGCCTAGACTAAGGAGCAAACAACATGGAGTGGCCTCAGACAATCAAGGTTTAATGAGGACACTGAGCCTCAGGGGAAGGGGTATCTAAAAGGCCAAAGAGAGTGGAAGGAGAGGAACCAGAAAGGGAGTGGCCTCCTCCAGGGTTTGGCTCTGGGCCAGCCTTGAACATAACTAATGGAAGCCTGTGGGAAAAGGGACACAGCCTCTCCACGCCTCCCAGCCTAGCCTCCACCTGGGAGAGAACAGACAGGGCCAAGGCTGAGACTCTTCAGTGCGCCCTCCCACATCACATGGACTCCCCAGACTGGAGAGGCCTCTCATTTGGAGGCTCTCAACCTAATGTTTCTCTGAGGCAGTGACTCTGTTAAGAAGACAAGGCTATCATACTTCGAGATGCCATAACCCCTTGGCATCTTCTGAGTAGAACGGGATCCTGCTCTAGTTTTCTAATCCATCCAACTCACTGGCCAAATTATTTTGTGCATAACATGAAGTCTGTGACCAGCTTTCCTTTGGTGGCCTGCCATATTGTTAATGTGCCAGAAAACAGCTGAGATTAAAGCTTAATGGAGCTGAGGGAAATACTCTGTAATGAGCATTAATAAGCACCAAGTGTGGAACTATTAGTGGGATAAATCACCATTTTAAATGGCTTGGGATATTTTGTGGTGCACAGAGTCCAGCCCTCTATTCTTGATACTCTATCAAACCCAGGAAAGTGTTCAGTGTCTCAAGCAATTCGCCTTTGCCTTCTTCCGCTGTAGCTACTGGAAACCAACACTGTATCTTTAATGATAATTTTAAAGACAAAATTTAGAGCTATTCTACCCTTAAAGTATAAATATAGTGTGATATTTTATAACTGTTAATTTCTGTTTTTTGTACTTGTAAATATATGAACCAATGGACTGGGGACTCATTAATATTAGAATTTCATTTAATATTAGAATTTCAATAATTTTCTTGAAATGTACGAACTATGATTCCCCCTCCCCCCCTTTTCGGCTATTTTACTGTGGGGATGTGTACTGTGTGAACTGGTTTAGCTGGACTACATTTCCCAGAGTCCCCTTATGGTGCTGAGATAGAGTTGGCCAAAAGATTTGTGTAAGGTTTGGAAGACAGGAGGAAAGCAGTAGCCATCATATTTTCTGAAGGTGGCAGACACAGAGATGCAGGCACATTCCAGCTCTTCCTCACTCTCTCCTGCTCTGGGTCCAGCTCTTCTCAACTGCCAGCACTGCTGACCAAGAGCCTCCCCAGCCCCCTACCAGAAGCTTGGCTGCAGACTTTCAGGTGCAATAATTATGGAGAAATCACACCTTTCACCAAGTCGCCTTTACCATCCTACTCTGGCAATTGGATGTATCTAGTTTCCCAGATAGATTCCTTTGCAAGTTTCACACTGCCCATTATGCCAGCCCTTAAGGAGGCAGATTCATGATTTTTTTATGATCCTCTAATTCCTCCTTTCAGGACCTTACTTCCCCAGATCTCTCACAGTTGTACGATGACTCTCTTCTCCCTAACACACCTAGTGGTCCTGCTTCCCTGATTAAACCCTGACTGAGTCCCGTGCCTCACCATGTTGGAAGCAGCCAACCAGCCAAAGAGATTTCACAGAGTTATGAATTTCCCTCACACTCATGCCAACAGAAAAGTGTTCAAAGCTAAGCTCAGTATCCATTAATAATTCTTAGCAGAAATCAACATGAACCGCATAAGGTGATATTCTGTGTAAATCCTTTTTATTGCAATCTAAAATGAAGACCTGGCCTTTGAGGGGGCTAAGTAGTAGTTTTAAATTATTCTTTGTGGATTTCAAAGGTAGTGCTAAGTAGGGTGAGCGCCAGCTTTCTGCAAATGTTGAGGTTCCAATTTTACCTGCTAGCTCACAACAGTGCACAAACAGAAAGGAAAAGGGAATTGGAAGCAGTGGTTTTTTGTTGTTTTGTCTTGAGCTGGGTACAGCAACAACATGGTAATCATAAATATTTTTCTACCTTCTGAAAGTATGTTACACAAGAACTCTCCCAGACCCTAAGACTTCCTTGATTATTCAGATATTTCACCCTCTGACATACCCTCATCTCATCTCAATCTGCTAAATGCAATGTCTCTTGATTATCTAGTGAATTCCTCCGCAAGCTGCAAACAATTCTTGTCTGTCTCCTTGCTTTCTCTACACTTTCATAGGTGCCCAAAAGACCATTTAAGCCCCCAATCCTTCATCTGTTGGAAGAGGAGAATATTCTGCCATGTGGTATTAAGTGTGACGAAAGGACCTACACAATGCATCACATACATTACCAGAATGTCACACACACACAGAGGAAAATGGCAACTTAAGAAAAACTGGTGCGTCACCAGATAGGTATCTGCCCAGGCTAGAGAGATGTATGCTGTTCAGTGGGCAAGATAAGGAGCTAGAATAAAAATGATACCAGACACCAAGTAACAGGAAGTCTGGGAGAGCTGGCTTCTTGTCTTGTCCTGACTACACTAACTTGCTGTGCAGCTGTAGGCAAATCACACACATTGTTGGGGCAGAAAGTGCTAATTACCCTGAGCCATATTTGCGCCTTTAGAATGTTCACAGTTTATTTGGCATGTGACAGCCGGGAGCTGACTCCATTTCCCACCTTCCTTGGGGCTAGATGTGGCCATGTGACTAAGCTCTAGCCAGTGGGATGTAAGAGAACAGTTACATGGAAGATTCCAGAAATTTCTTTAAGAGACAGCTGAGACTTGTGTCCTCTGCTCTTTCCCCCTTCCTCCTGTTACCAAACACAAGTCCATGTACCTGACCACAGTGAGGCCAAACAGTACCAAAACTTTGGAGCCTGGAGGAGAGAAAGTTTTATTGCAGGGCCATGCAAGGAGATAGGCAGCTTGTGCCCGCAAAGCCCCAAACTCCTTGAAGGCTTTTGGCAAAGCCCTTTTAAAAGCAAGGTGAGACAGGGGTGTGGTTATTTGTTGCAAATTTCTTAGTATAGGCTATCCACATAGGTCAGGTCCTAATGTTCTCCTTATTCTCTGTTCAGGTCAGGTCACAGCCGGCTATCCTGTATATTTCATGCTGTAGGCAATACTGTTACCAAAAGGGCAGAGCATGACTAAGCACAAGCAACAGAGCACAAAGGTTAAAATAAAATTAAAGTAAAAGGAACAGAGGAGTTTCCACTGTGGCATAGCAGCTTAAGGAATGGGCGTTGACTCTGTGGTGGCCAGAGTTAGATCCCTGGCCCAGCACAGTAAGTTAAGGATTTGGCATTGATGCAGCTGTGGTATAGGGTGCAGCTGCAGCTGGAATTCAATCCCTGGCCAGGGAACTTTCATATGCTGAGGGTGTAGCCAAAAAAAAAAAAAAAGGAACAAATCTGATAGGGAGTCAGAATTGTTCTTCCCTATTACACTTCACCCTACTTCTTTAGATGTGGAAATGTTGAAGGAATTCTATCTGGAGGAACATGATGACAAGACAAACTCTAGTGAGTGTGGAGCCAAAAGGGAGAAGTAGCCTGGTTTGCCAGTGACTAGGGAGCCACCACCCCAAACTTTCATGTGATAGAAAAATTAATTTCTATGTTATTTAAGCCACTGTTTTTCAGACCTCTGTTCTAGCTAATCCCAACAAATATATGTGCTATCATTTTTTCATTGATCTTTAGATGCCATTAAAATTAATAAGATAAATATCCAATTGAAACTACTGCATTAGCAATATTTTTGATAATGTGTATTTTTCTTTCCTTTTTTTTTTTTTTTTTGGTCTTTTTGTCTTTTTTTTTAGGCATATGGAGGTTCCCAGGCTAGGGGTGTAATCAGAGCTGTAGCTGCTGGCCTATGCCACAGCCACAGCAACGCCAGATCCGAGCCTCGTCTGCAACCTACACCACAGCTAACAGCAACGCCAAATCCTTGACCTGCTGAGTGAGGCCAGGGCTCGAACCTGCAACCTCATGGTTCCTAGTCAAATTAATTTCCACTGTGCCACGACAGGAGCTCTGATAATGTGTATTTTTCAATCAGTAGAAGCAACTGCTAGAGATTTTTTTATTAAAAAAAACTTTATCCTCAGAGTTCCCTCGTGGCTCAGCAGGTTAAGGATCTGGTGTCATCACGGCTGTGGTGCAGGTTCGATCCCTGGCCCAGGAACTTCTGCATGCCATGGGCAAGACCAAAAAAAAAAAAACTTTATGCTCAAAAGTATTGAGACACATTTCTCCAGAAGTTGAGATGAACTTGGAAGTGAAGAGAGGAAGGAGCAGGAGCAGAAAACAAGTCATGAGCTGCCTTTTTCCACTTTGTAAATCTACCTGGTTAATCTACTCAGCATAATTGGAAAAAGAAAAGTAAAACAGATAGACGGAAATAGCTTCTGGCTTCCCCATACCCAGTAGGGTAATTCACAGTATCGCTGGATTTGTCCCCATGCATCCCACATTGCTTGCTTAGCTGTGCCTTGTAAACATGTTTCTCTGATACTTATGGTGTGAGCTGCATGTCTTCAGTGATGTATGGGATATCTATTTCACTTGTTTATTTCCCTTTCCATCTCTGTCACTCCATGTCTGTTCTCGAGCTAGAATCTTGACATAGCTTCCTGCTCAAATTCTGTCTAGAATTCTAACCCTTTCTATCTTTCCCTCTGTTGTTCCTCATGTCATCAATTTCATTCTCCCTGAGTTATGGTCTCCTTCTCCCCCCCACGTCTCTTGCCTCTCTGCTAAAATGTCATATATGCACACTTTTATTAGAAAAGAACACTCACTGGTCAGCCATCCCCCTCATCCAAGTGTATTAACTACATCTTGATCTCATGTCAACTGGAGGCAAAAAACAGATGCTTCACTGATTATCACAGAAAGCCCATTGCTCCAAGCAATTTTTCTTTCTTTCCTGGTCTTCACTGAAGCTTTGTGGGTCACATCAAGAGAGGTCAAATAAAGAAATACATTAGGTATTTTTTGACTCCAGTAGCATTGTCATCAGAGCAGTTTTCTCTCCAAGGTTTCCCCGTATGTCTCCCATCCCTCTGGCTTCTCCTTCCTTGATTTTCCCTCCCTACTCCTACTCCTTTTTCTGTTAAGAGCAATTGAGCCCCCCCCCCCTTTTTTTTTTTTGCATAGCCCACCTCTGCAGACTCAAACTCTCCTAGGTGCTTAACCAGACAAAGATCTGTCAATTGACAGAAACCCTCTTTGGAACTGTTTATCCACTCTCTCTTGCCATATGACTTTGGTCCTTGGGGGCCTCACCTTTCTCTCAAGCTTGTGATCATAAGTATTTCTTCCAGATGAGTATAATGCCCTTCTCAAGGGGAAATCTACCAGCAGCCATGAGAATAAAAGGCCTCTGTATGCTTCTACCTATGGATTTCCATGGAACCACTGATCTTATCTTGGTATATCCTCAATTATCAATTAATTTTATAGTTTGTTAATTTCATGAGCTTGTTGAAAAGAATACAGTGATTTCCCTTTTGCTTTATTTTTTCTTAAAATTACTTTTCATGGTCAGTTCTTCATGTGCACTGGAAGTCAAGTGTGCATTGTCCTTCTAGAGTGTACCTCTTTAGGTTTTAATATTTGCTTGCAAAGAAACTATATAGTTAGCAGAATGAACAATACTAACTTCATTGGAAAAGCAATAAAGGATCAAATGAGTCTGACCCTTAGCTTTGGACCTTAAACTACACATATAATTTCTGGCAGATGGATTCACCTCTATAGCTTAAGGAAAAGGAATAATTCCTCAGCAGAGCATATGAGTAGGAAGACCATTTCACTTGCAAGGACAGTCATAATTATTTTCGTTCTCAAAAGCATCCTATTTTGGACAATGATCCATATAGTCACCTGGGCAAGGTATCTATAGACCAGTGCAGTGACTGCCTGCAGTTGGGGTGGTGCTTATACAGCTTAAGAATGTGGGTTCTGGGGTCCTAATGTCTGGATCAAGTTCTGGCTTCCGCATCAGAGTGCCCTAATCTGTGAGTATTCTTAGCTATGAGTACAGAAACTGACTCTGGCTGATTTAGGCAGAACATGAATTTGTTAGTTTCCAACACTGTCAGGAAAGTTGGAAAACCATGCTTAGAGGCTAGGCGTCTGGGACAAGATCCAAAATCACAGTGCAGAAGTGGCCTGGCAGTGGAAACTGCCACTGTGCCCTTGAGCACAATGGTGCTTCCCTTGCCCTCAACTGGCCACCCAGCAAGCCAGAGAGCATGACCCTGCTGCAGCCAGGACTGCCCTCAGAGAGTACACCACCTGCTTCTTTCCATGGCAGGACAGTCACACAGTGGAGCTCTGGGTCACCCCTTCTTTAGGTCATTTGCACACACCTCTTGACTATTCACTTTTATCTTTGCTTCTCTGGAATCTCATCTACGTTGAAGCTTCTGCATGGGTCTCTGATTTTACCATCTGGGAGTATTCTATTCCAGTATTTGTCTGAACATCTACGTTAATGAGCACAAAACAGGCTGTTCTGTAAAGTTATAAACCATCATTATAGATAAAGAAGAAAAGGGTAATATAAAAATCCTCTCTTTAATCTAAAAATATTAGAGGGATGTGCTCAGACTTTATTTAGAAAAGCAGTACATGCTGACAAAGAAAAATCATTCATCTATCCCTCAGTCTAGCCCTGTAGTAGACTCTGATATACCTGGGCTTTTTTAGGACTCATATTGAGCAATTTTTTACAGACACTGTCCAGCTCCTCAGGACAATGCACAGCCTGGGATTTATACATTAGCCACTGACCTTGCTAAATCAACAGACCATTATCTCAGAGTCCTGTGCCTTTGAGCTCTTCAGAGTGGTCATGGGCAGGGAAAAACTCTCCAGTCCCATTCAAATTTACCCTATTGGTTTGGCAAAGATCCCCAGGCAGATGAATCCATGGGAAGACAGAGCACAGAGTCAGCATTAAATGGAAAGGCAGTTGCCGATCAGGGTGGTCTCTCCAAAGCTGGCATTCCCAGGCCCAGTGAGCAACCAAAATTCTGTCCATGCTTGCCAAACTCCAGAATTAGAGAGCTGAGCCTGGACTACTTTTGTCCGATGAATTTAGTGGACAATGATGAGATTTGAAGGTGATTCAAATGTGTTCAGCGCTCCGTCATGCTCCGGGAAGAGGACATGCTCACTGTGGTGGATGGAGTTTTCTGCTTTAATTACAAACCACTAGTGAACTGTATTTGAAATTTTACAAATCATAAGCGAGTCCAGATCTCAATTTTCACTCCACAATTAGAGAAAATAGGGCAATCATTGTTTCTTCCAGATTTTCCTATGCTGAGCCTCGGAGGCCCTTGTGAAACCAGATTTCTGGAAGGGAAGCTAGGAAGCCAGGCTAAGTCACCTATCAGGATCCTAATTCATCTGAGACATGGCATAGGCTTCTTATGCTGCCTCCCCCTGAACCTTAAAATTTTACTGAAGATAAATAATGACAATGAGGCTCTTTCTGCAAAAAGAAAGGCTACGCCCTTTTTTAAGATCAGAACAGGCAACATAGTTTATACATGTCTCTGAGTACAGAATGACTGAATTGGGGGGAAAAAAAAATCTCTTCAGTATAGCTAATGTCGATAAATAAATCAGAAGTTGACCTCATGGGAATTCAGCTAGCTGGTAGAGCAAATTGCACAAATTAGAAAAAGGCAGCCCCTTTGGGGCAGAGGGGCTGAAACCTTGGGGAACATGGTTATGTGAAAGAAGTACCCCCAGGGTATGGTGAGGGTTATCCCCTGGCCTGAGCCTCAGGTCAGTTTATTGATGGGCTGGTCATGTCCAGCACTAAAAGCAGAGTGTGGAGATATAAAGGCAATGGGATGGTAATGGGTTGACTTATGTCCCCCTAAAGTGATGGAGATGTTCTCATCCCCAGTGCCTATGAATGGGACCCTATTTGAGAATAGGGCCCACAAACCAACTTAACATGAGGTCACTAGCATGGGCCTTTATCCAATATGACTGCATCCTCAGTAAAAGGGGAAATTTGGGGAGTTCCCATTGTGGCATAGCAGGAAAGAGTCCTACTAGTATCCATGAGGATGCAGATTCAATCCGTGGCCTCGCTCAGTGGGTTAAGGATCCAGCTTTGCCGTGAACTGTGGTGTAGGTTGCAGATGTGGCTCAGGTTCTGTGTTGCTGTGGCTGTGGTATAGGCCAGCGGCTCCAGCTCCAATTTGACCCCTAGCCCAGGAACTTCCATATGCAGCCCTGAAAAGAAAAAAAAAAAAAAAAAAAAAGAAGGCAGAAATTTGGACACAGAGACAGACACACACAGGGAAGCCAATGTGAAGACCCAGGGCAAAGAAGGTCATCTACAGGCCAACGAAGACCACCTGAGGCCACTGGCACTGAGGAGAGAGGCCTGGAGCAAGTTTCCCCTCCCACCAGCAGAGAGAAAGAGAGAACGTGGCCCTACTGACATCAAGACTTTGGCCGTCTAGCCACCAGAATTATGAGATGATAAATCTCTGTTGTTTAAGCCACGAGGTTTGTGGCACTTTGTTACAGCAGCCCTAGGAACATATACAGGAACCAACAGTAGCAAAACAGCCAAGCTGGCCTGGACCAGGAACTCTGCATTCAACAGAAGCCACAGCTCACCCAAAGTTGTATTCAGGGCTGTAGATACCACATAGCTGAGACCAAAAGTGGGTCCCTGGAAGGGTTGTGGAGCTGCACACGTACAGGGAGGTTGGGGGCTGGCTCTGGAGGAAGGTGAAGGGGATACCCTAAAAGCCTGGTCAGTTATGCAGCCACTGCTATGGGGGAGGGTATTCCAGCAGCCATCTCACCAAGAGCACAAGAAAGAGACAAAAGTGTCAGGCCTGGGAATTAAGGGGACAAGGCCTACAGGCAGGTGTTTGGGGTTCAGAAAAGCGCATTTGGAGCCAAGAGGCTTAAGCCACTTGGAGATGAGAGAAGTCCCTGACCAAAGTCAAAGCAACTAGGTTGAAGGAAAATAGGAACAAACAGTTCTTCAAAAGTAAAAATGTATTTATGACTTGTTGGTATTACCTCCCCCAAATAAGTAAATAAGATAAAAAATACAAAATATACAAAATACAAAATATACAAAAATGTGTAGTATTCATTATTGGTGGGTCTGTTTTCCTTCCTATGTATGGAAACCAAGAGAACATTTGAGGTTGCTGGAGGATTTTCAGCTCTGGCCAGAGAGGAAGATCCTATGTTTGTATGATTATATCACCCTGAGACTGTGATTGGCTCCTTTTGGCAATATTGCTGAATGTTTTCCATTTCCTGCAGATAAATATCAAGCCGTAAATTGCATGTTTGATCCAAGGGAAATACCAAAGCAGTTGCCAGTTCAGAAAAGATAAAGTTTGATAGCCTAGAAGGGAATTTACTGAGTCTGGTGTTCCATTTGCAATACACCCAGAGCTGAATTGAGCCTGCAAGTGAAAGGCAAGTCAGTGTTTCAGAAGAAAAAATAGAATAGTGCATGAACTCTACCCACATTTTTTTTTTATTGAAGTATAGTTGATTTACAATGTTCTGGTAGTTTCTGCTGTACAGCAAAGTGATTCAGTTATATATATGTGTGCATGTATGTATATATATATCTTTTTATATATTTTTCCATCATGGTTTATTATAGAATATTGAATATTGTTCCTTGTGCTATACAGTAAGGCCTCGTTGTTTATCTATTCTATATGTAGTAGTTTGCACCCACAAATCCCAAACCCCCACTCCATCTCTGCCCCATCCTCCTCCCCCTTGGCAACCACAAGTCTGTTTTCTATGTTTGTGGGTCTGTTTCTGCTTCATAGATAAGTTCATTTGTGTCATGTATGTATGTATGTATGTATATATATATATATATATATATATATATATATATATATATATATATATATTGGTCTTTTAGGGCCACACCCACAGTATATGGAGGTTCCCAGGCTAGGTGTAGAATCAGAGATGTAGCCACTGGTCTACGCCATAGCCACAGCAACATGGGATCTGAGCCACATCTGTGACCCACACCACAGTTCACCTCAACGCCGGATCCTTAAACCACTGAGTGAGGCCAGGGATCAAACCAGCAATCTCATGGTTCCTAGTGGGATTCGTTTCCACTGAGCCACAGTGACAACTCCCTGTGTCATATTTTATATTTCACATAGAAGTGATATCATATGGTATTTACCTTTCTCTTTCTGATTTACTTCACTTAGTATGATAATCTCTATGTCCATCCATATTGCTACAAATGGCATTATTTCATTCTTTTTATGGCTGAGTAATATTCCATTTTATGGATGTACCACCTCTTTTTTACCCTTTTGTCTGTTGATGGACACTTAGGTGGTTTCCATGTTTTGGCTATTGTGAGTAGTGCTGCTTTAAACAAATGGGTGCATATATCTTTTTGAATTATAGTTTGTCCAGATATATGCCCAGGAGTGGGATTGCTGGATCATATGACAACTCTATTGTTATTTTTTTGAGGGTCCTCCATACTTTCTTCCATATTGACAGCACCAGTTTTCATTCCCACAAAAGTAGAGGAAAGTTCCTTTTTCTCCACACCCTCTCCAGCATTTGTTATTTGTAGACTTATGGTCTACTAGACTGATGGTCATTCTGACTAGTATGAGGTGGTACCCCGTTATAGTTTTGATTTGCTTTTCTCTAATAATTAGCAATATTGAGCATCCCTGAATGTCTTTGGAGAAATGTCTGTTTAGGTCTTCTGCCCATTTTTTCAATCAAGTTGTTTTTTTTTTGTTGTTGTTGTTGAGTTGCATGAGCTGTTTATGTATTTTGGAAATTAAACCCTTGTCAGTCGCATTGTTTGGCAACATGTTCTTCCAGTTTGTATGTTGTCTTTTTGTTTTGCTTTTGGTTGAACTCTACCGACTCTTGATTACATCTGAGTCAATGCCCAGACACTGGATTTTCCTTTCTGTTTGTTATCCTTGTCTTCCCCACACATACATAAACTAACTCACTGAGGTATAATCGTAGTGTCCCAGATGGATCCATTTTCCTGGACAGTCTCAAATCATCTCATAACCACATTCAGTTTAAAAATGGTTTCCTCATAACCCATAAAAGGGGTGTTACAGTCCTCTGCCACACAAAATATAAACATCAGTCACATTTCCAAGTGAGCAAAAGACTGCCCAGATGTTTGTCATCCTGAATCCTCCAATTCAAAGAGAACCAAGGGATCTTTTTTCTTCTAAAGAAGACTGCCTCGAATTCGAGTCTTTGCCTGAATATGGATATTTCTGCTCATCCCCACTGCTCTCAAAGCTGCTGCATGCTTGTCACTCACACTTCCTGTACCTACTTAAAAATTAAAGATGCATGTTGTGGAGTTTCTGCTGTGGTGCAGTGGGTTAATGTGCACTCACTCCATGTGTTACACGTATGGCCAAAAAAAAAAAAAAAAGACATATGTTGCAATTTACTATGTAATTGTCAAATAAAATTAGCATGTGTGATTAGAAAAAAAAGAAAAAGAAAACTGCTTCAGCTCTTATAAGGGACCGTAACTATATCACATATTTACCACAAAAAAAAATCTATAAAATCTTTGGAAATACAAATAATGATGGGAATGCTATTTTTCAGCTTTGTTTGCCACAGCAGCCATGATCAACACATGTGGATGTGGTATTTAGCTTATATGACAGCAGTGAAATGCTTCCGTATAATGCCAGATAATCTCTAAAGAGTGTTACCTGGAATTTAATTTTATTATCTCTAGAGATCTTTAAGGGAGGAGGTCAAAGTTCATTTGTTGACTCTCAGTAAATATTGTTTTACCAGATTAAAAAGAGCTTTACCAAAAGTGCAGTAATGGGGAGTTCCCCAGTGGCCTAGTGGGTTAAGGACCTGGTGTTGTCACAGCTGTGGGTCAGGTTCAATCAGAGCTTCTGCATGCCATGGCTGTGCGCCCCCCCCAAAAAAGGTGCAGTTATTAAGTTCACTGAATCATAGAGTTGGAGACCATTTTAATCAATAGCTGGACACAACCATGAATCAGTCTAAGCTTAATGACAAAAATTAGCAAAAATATTTAATTGATTGTTTTTTAATCTGCTGTTCCATTGTGTGACAATACTAAGAGAAAGATATACACATCCCAACCAATGAAATGAATGCATTAGAATCATCCTATCTAAGAGGAATTACAGTGGTAAAGGGGCAACTGCTACTCTCTCTCGAGGCCCTATTACATCCTGGATGAAGTGCTTGGGCTCTACCTGCACCATTTCCTTTATCCTCATAACTCTTTGAGGCAGATGTTATTCTCTCCATTTTACAGATAAGACAACTGAGGCATGGGGAAGTATTTGCCAAACACTGTCAAAAATTATGAAGGGTGTGAGATTTTATCCTACTTGCCAACCATTAATTAGCCTGCCCTGTTTCCACACATGCTGACAGAAGACATGGAACTCCAAGATCAAAGACAAAGGACTTTATTTTCCTGCCCTGGCAGACAACATGAGCTTCCTGTGCATGTGAATTTCCTAATTAGAAAGACCAGCCATTCGAGTTTTAGCACAGATAGTCCTGGGCAAACCAGGACTCTAATTTCCCTTGTCCCCCAAATCCTACAAAGGTGTGGTGACTGGATACTCTAATTTCCCTTGTCCCCCAATTCCTACAAAGGTGTGGTGACTCACAGCTGAGGATCCAAAGCTTAGGAAACCCCCAATCTTATAAGGAAGCTCTTAGTAAACTTGCCCAACTTTTGCTCCCCAAAGTGACATTGTTTTATTATCTTGGATGGCAAACAAATCTGCCCAGTGCCCCAGAGAGAAACACTGTTATCTTCTAAGACTGTTCACTATGCAAACATCCTTGAAAGGATTATCTAATACAAAAGTGCAGAAATGTGAGAGACTCAGAGATCTCCCAACTCCTACAGCTAGTACGTGGGGAAGAGAGTATTGAAATCCAGATTCTTCAGAAGCCAGAAGCCAGAAGCCCTACGCTATCCAGCCTCTTAAATTGTTAAGCTCAGATTTCCAGAGCTAAGGTCAAAAGAGGGTGAGCTTTTCTTTCAGTTAAACCTTGGAACTCCTAGTTATATTAAAAAATGTACATGGTATTTTCAATCTTGAAAAAACTTATAAAATAGAAATTTAGAGGCATTGCAGATATGACACTGTGATCCAAAATAAAGTTAAATGAGTTGGTTAAGCTGTTTGGCTTCTAAGGGCTCTTCCTGCCCCAAGAATCTATGATTCTCCTTCCACATTATTACTACTTGCTATTTTTCCCCTCTTGTTTTGATGAATGCCTTACATGAAATTATATTCTTCTGCCTCATTTCGACTCCAGGCACAATTTTAGCAGCAAAGCTGGGGTGTATGTTTTGATACCAGGGTAATTAAAAAACAAGTTTCATTTTATATATATATATATATATATATATATATATATATATATATACACACACACACATACACACACACACAAATAAGATTACAACATAAGAACTCACTTTTTAAACAAACTTTCCGTAATTGTAAAGTGGAAACCACAGCATCAAATAGGTGTGAATTTTTTTTAGGCAGGCAGAGTTTAAAGTATATTTTTTCCTTTTATATTCAGATCGAATTTCCTTTTTCTTTTTGTTAACCCAAGGTGCTAGCAGGGGAGGATATTACTGTCTGTTTTAAAAGGTTATTTTGATTTCCTTTCTGCGAAGGGCTGGTTCTTCTCTCCCTTGCCCTCTAAAGATCAAAGAAAGATGGAGAGAAGCAAATAAGCAAACAGAGAACAAATGACTGTGATAAGAGAGCTTCTCTATTGCCTGAGTGATAGCTGGCACAAAAGCTAAGCAAAGAATGAAAAAGGTGATAGAAACAACTCATCCTGCTAAAAGAAAGCCGTAAAGAAGGTGCCCTCAGGACATGATCACGCCACACAGGAACCACACAGGTTAGCTTGTGAGAGCAATTATGGTCCCCATTCTAGAATCTCAAGGCTGCTCAGGAACTGTAAAAATTAGCAGTCAGGGTCCAGAGGTATTTTCAGTGAGGGGAAATTCCACAGCCTCCCAGCAGAGGCCTTCAAGAGCCAGACCATCCATCCAAATGCATGAAGCAGAAGCAACACCTTAGGGAATGGTGTAGCCTTTGGCAGACTAGGGAAAACCTCAAAATATTCGAATTCAACTTTACTAAAACTGCCCCGTTAGACTCTGAGATATATTGGGCAGTCGCAGGGCCAGATTGCAACTCTGTCTCCCACACTAGCTCAGACACGATTTGTTGGAATTTTAGCAACAGTAAGGAAATGCCCATAAAGAGCTTTTTGGTCCATACATTTTGATGAAGTAGAAATATGGCTTGTTTATCAAATGCAGTCTGGCTGACAAAACCTTTCAGAACATGGAGACCATGAGATAGAAAACAATGAAAGCGGTGCTTAGATGGGGTTGGTTTTCTCTCCAAATGAAGCAGCATCTGGCATGCTAGGAAAGAAATCAGAATGTGTTTAGATTGTACAAGAAAATTTAATAAAACTGGTTTTCATTAGGCTTATTTTTAGAAAAAATACTCTTTTGAGACTTAGGAGTTCTGTTTTCTACTCCCTAACACAAAGCATGAAGACAAGCCACCTGTGCTTGGGAAGCACATCCACACAACCCGTATTGATATTTCCACTACAAAAACTGAATGGGGTTCAGCAAGGGGTGGTGCTGCTTTCCTGAAGCATTTCTGGCTGGCTTATAAACACAGAATGCTGGCATTTACGTGGGGCCTGGTTATCTCCATGATTTTGCTCCCCTCCCCCTCCTGACTCCTACCCTTCACCACACGACTGCCGTTTCATACCAAGTATTCGCTACATCTTTTTTTTACTTTCCTCCCTCCCTTCTGCCCCATGTTTGACATTTCCATTCTTCACCTGCTCCCTTGGCTATTCTCTGACCTTTTGCTCAGTTCACAGGTTTAAGATTCTTTTCTTGTCATTTCTATTTTCACGGAATACACACTGGTTGCAGAGGAGAATCCTAAAAATGATCGTTTCTCCCAGCTCTTTGTCATATTGTCTTCCAAGTGCATCAGTAAGATTCTTTGGTGACTTGGGTGGCCCTCCCTTTCTGAAGTGGAATTCTAGAAGGTGAAGCAGCCAACATTCCTGCTGACTTTACCTGGTACCACACAATTAAAATAAAAACACCTCTCACCTTTGTCCTTCCTGGTACAGTATTCTCCCCTTATCCATGGGGGATACATTCCAAGACCCCCAGTAGATGCCTGAAACCTCAGGTAATACTGAACCCTGTATACTATGTTTTTTTACTATGCAACACATACTTATGATAGTTTAATTTGGGCACAGTAAGAGATTAATAATATTTAAATAGAACAATTGTAACAATATACTGTAATATGAGTTACGTGAATGCAGACTCTCTTTCTCTCTTAAAATATTGTACTGTACTCATCCTTTTCCTTCTTGTGTTGAAGTGAGATGATATAATGCCTATGTGCTGAGATGAAGTGAAGTGAATGACATAGGCATTGTGACAAAACATCAGGCTACAAATAAGCTTTTGACCACACATCAGAAGGAGGACCATCTGCTTCCAGTGATCCTGGATCAGTGAGCCATGACAATGTCAGTGGTTGGAGATGTCAGTCAGAACAAAGTGGGACAGAGTAAGATATCATCACACCACTCTCTGCATTGTTCATTTCTGGAATTATCCACTTCATAGTTTTGGAGCATAGTTGACTACAGGTATCTGAAACCTCAAAAAAATAGGGACTACTGTATTCTCAGCATCAATGACATGCATTCGTTTTGTGCCAACCACATGCCATGAGATTTGTATATCAAACAGATTTCTCTCTGCTAATCCCTATCCCACCCCCTTCCAAGCACATGCAAAAAGGAAAATGCTGGTGTTGCAAATTAGCCTGTGTTAAAATCCATCCATGAGCTGAAGACATCCAGAATCCAGAGTCAAGATTCTTGTCCTAACTTTTCTGCATCTTAAAATCATGACTTTTGGGGTCATGTGGTACAGTAGTTTAAGGATCCAGCATTGTCTCTGCAGTAGCTCGGGTCACTGCTGAGGCATGGGTTTGATCCCTGGCCTGGTGCAGTGGGTTAAGGATTCCTGAAGCTATGGTGCAGGTTGCAGCTACGACTCATATTTGATCCTTGGCCCAGGAACTTCTATGTGCTATGAGTATGGCAAAAAAAAAAAAAAAATCCGTGACTTTCTATTTCTCACACCTACATGCAAACATGGGATTTCAAGTGGTATATAACCCAAGCAAAGCATAGAAAATGAAGGAACTATTTTTTTAAAAAAACTGTTTCATTGTGGTCAAATAAGAAAAAGAGAATTGTTTTTATCATTAACTACCTTGAAAAGATATTTCATTCAGAAATCAGATTATTAGGTGATGTAACCCATTACATATATTAATGACATATTATAAAAATTTTTAGTATATACATGTGTGCCTTATGCCTTTAATCTCCAAAGCTAATAAAGAGCAGATGATTTTCAGAAAGTAGCTATTCTCTCACAACTTCTTTTCAGCAGTAGTTGAAATCAAATTCTATAAGGCCTGTCAGTGTCTTCAGATTTTCATTAATTTTTCAATTTTGAAAGCACATCAATCACCACGTACACCCACAGCACAATATCCAAGAGAGAACAGAGCACATATGCCTCCTTTCCTAGCTTGCCCACGCTCCAGCCCACACAAGCACACATCTTTTCCTGAAGGCAGATGATTGCAGCTTCTTTCATTCCCACAAGGAAGGGAGGGCCCCAAAGTAGGGGCATCTGTTGAAACTTTTCAAAGAAGACTTTGCTTATAATCTCATCCGTTTATCATATTTTACAACAGGCTTACTATAAGATATGTTTAGAAAAGTCATTTTTTTATGATTAAAATAGGATTAACTAATAGGATTGAGAGAACTATAAAAACCATTCAGAAAATGAGATTATTCACAGTTGTGCTTCTATTTCTTCATTTGAATAATAGAGGACTATCTCTAACCCAAGATGACCATGAAGTTGACATTCACTTCACCTACACATATCAGCACCTAGAAAAAATGTCAAGATACTATAGAATGGCTTTGGGGAAAGTCATTTCCATTGAGAAACCATGTGGGCTAATTGGCTTTGAAGAAAGGCAATTTTAAAAGTAGCACAAGACAAAGAAACTTGATTGCCTTCTTGAAGCCCTATTGGTTGATTCAAATCCAGGATGTGGTGAAATTTCATTCATCGGCTCCATGAAGCATTATGAATATGGAGAGTGGGATGATTTTGCAGGAGTCTCTCATGGACTGATGATGGGGTTATGGGAGGATGGGGGTCAACAGAGCAGGGAGGTGTGGGGAAGGAAAGGGAAAGCTGAGAGGCACGGAAGAGAGAGTGAGCAACAGGCACTTGGAAACTGACAGTCACTGTGACCACAGCCAGGATCTTGGCCATCAAGACCTCTTGGAAAGACATTCCCAAGCCCCCTAAGCTTTCACTGTCATTTTAGAGGCAGCTGGCAGAAGCATTTAAAAAAGTGGGACATACTAAGCAAGATGAAGCCATTTTTATTCCAAGTCAAATGAAAAAGAAAAGAAGGTAGAATATGCCAGAGACCCAAACACATTCTGACACAGTACCCAAGCCTGTTGGTGCCACAAATATTTGAATGTAGGACTGAAGGGAACTTGAACCAAAAGAACATGGTTTAGTTCTGAGCCTTTCCTGTGTTAAACATGAAAGCTCCCCCCATCACTTAAGGTGCTCCTCCCAAAATGAAGGTGTGTGTTTCTCCTCCGACATTTCGTTTTCTATAGAGACAAGTTTTGTTTCCGTATCTAATAGTGTTCTTTAAAAGCAGGATGTCAGCAAAACTGACAGACCAACCTCAATATCACACAAAGAGAGACAACCAGACTTTGTGTTTTATGCCTCTTGACATGATTCAGCAGATGTGCACAGTAACCCCCACAGAGTATACCTGCCAACAAACAAACAAACAAAAACCCAGAATCAGATCAAGCTGCTAGATCTAAATACCAGTTTGCAGGAAATACAGTCAGCAGGAAAACATGGTAAACAGCAAAATGACAAATCCAACATAATCCAGAACGTGGCGAGTTCTACAGATTTACAGGCCCAGCCTCTTCATCAATAAGTTGAAAAAAATTCAAGGGAGGGGAACCTATAGATTTAAAAACACTTAAAGACATATATCAACCAAATGCGGTATGTGCAGTGGTTTGGATTCTGGTGTGAGCAAACTTTGTATAAACCAGAGAACCAGGCAAATTTGAATACTGACTAAATATCTGATGATGTTAAAGAATAGCTATTAATTTTGTTCAGGTGACATAAAATTTTAAAGCAATAGCAATTATTATGGTAAAATAAATAACACCAAGGATTTTTTCATCTAAACAGTCCAAAGAGCAGAATTTGTGTGTGTTAGAGGGTATTGAGGGGGGAAAAGGAGGTTATAGCTGAAATAAGATTGGCCGTGTGTTGATAATTGCTGGAGTTAGGCAATGGATGTATTGCTGTTTTTTGTGCTGTTCTCTCTTCTGTATTGGTTTGGAAATATCAATAATAAAAAGGTTCTGTTCAATGAATATTTAAAAATACATTTTTATCTAGAGGAGACTTTTGACATATACATCAGTAATTTATATGTATTTTCTAATTTACACAAGAAAATGATCAAAGTGTTGCTTGATAAACTGATAACAGCATATAAGACTCTAAAAAGCAATAACAAAAATGAGCAAAATAGCAAAAAACAGTAGAAGAATCAGCATAATTTATGAATATACAATTCACAACAAAGAAAATACCAGTCAGTCTTAAACACTAAAAGATATTTAACCTCATTCCTATCAAAAGAAATGCAACTTAAAAATAAAATCAAATACTATTTTTTTCACCTTTTCACTTGACAAAGATCAAAAAGGCACTAACATATTTCTGGTGGGAATTGCCTTCCAACTTTTATGGAGGGCAATTTGGGAATATCGATATTACAAATGTATGTACCTTTTGATACAGCAATCTACTTCTAGGAATTTATCTTACACAAAAATAGGCACATGCAGGCAAAGTTGCGTTTGTACCAGATTATTTGCTGTAACATTATTTGGAATAGTAAATGGTTAAAAACAACATAAATCTTCATCAGATATGTACTACTAAAATAAATTATGATCCATCCAAAAGTGGAAGGCTATAAAATCACTATGTCTAATTAGGAAATTATCTTCAAAATATACTGTAAGTAAAAAATATTAGGTACACAATGATGTATGTGCTATAAAAAGAAATATACATATATATATTTAGACTTATGTATATATGAATTATTCATTCTTTCTAAATGTAGAAATGCCTTAGAAAAACTGATAACCTTGGTTGTCCCCAAAGAGAAGAACTGGAACCTGGGGAGGGGGCAGGAATTGGGGTCAGAAAGGCATATAGCTTCACTATATACTTTTTTTGGTATCTTTTAAGTTTTGGATGATAGGAATGTGTTGTTAATGCGATAAGTAAGAATGTAGAAGTCTTTGGAGATGTTAAGTTAGATGACTAATTCATAGAACACCTAAGTAAGACAGGGTTTTGGCAATAAAGAGAGACACAGTGAATACTTGAATGGGTGGGTTTTCTGAACAGAAGAATGGGACATGGGACTTAGCAAAAGGGGCCAGCACGTGACTGCAGTCACTACCCTACCCGATGAGGCACCAAGAGAAGGCACCCACCGATGAGCATGTCTTAGCCTTTTAAGCCAATAGACCAACTGAACATTTTCTCCAAAGAGCCACCCCCACGCCCCACAGCCCACTTAGAGCGCATTCAGTGGGAGGAACGGAGAAAATACTAACTAAATGAAATCAAAAGAGAAAACAAAGCACTAAAAGTGACCTAGACTAAAGAAAAAAATGATAGTGGATATCTCTGAATTTCCAGCTCTTGTTTTTCCTCTAACAGGAAAGGCAGGGAGGGCCTTGGGCAGGAGGGCAGGGGAGTTGTCAGCAGAGCAGATACAGTCACACACTGGCCCAGAAAAGCCTGGTGGCTAGCAGCCCTTCAAGGCTTGTCTTTCCCATGACCTGTCTGGCCAGAGTTAGAACTTCTCTCAGGAGCCTTGGTTCCTGGAACTTTCTAACACATGGTTGGGCCACTCATCGCTGTGACATATATGTAACCTAATAGTAGTCTCTGCTGATCAGAGAGTAATGCTGCTCTTGAACTCTTTTCTTACCACTGTATGATACAGATTCCCATAGGACTTATCAGATGCTTGATGCACCTGGACAGTAGTAATTAGGCCAACAATGGATCAACAGCAGCTTCCACTCATTCCTCTGCCGTTCTATAATGTTTAACAACTAATTTGCCTCTTTTGATCTCTTTTTATGGCTTTTTCCCACCTATAAAATGGGCTAACTACATTTGGACCTTTCTGGAGTTGGGGGAGTTTGGGGTTGCAGAAACTGGTGTTTTCACTTATCTTCTCAAGTGCGCTTCTATAAACAAGCGATTGTTACTGTCTTCTAATGATGATTCTGCCTCTTTGCTCTGACACCCACTGCTAAAACTTCAAGGCCCAAGGCAAGAAAAAGTATACTCTTCGCTGTTTACCTTATCCTCAAGGTTGTCTGACTATGCCTCTCTGCCATCCTGCACTCAGAACTGAGACCTGTTGTGTCGCTGGGGAATCCCCCATCTGCAGGGGTGTGTGTGACAAACTCAGTAGAAAGATCCCCACTTAAGTCTCTGAATTAGTAATGGATTCTTTGTTTCAGCAAGTGGAGGGAGAAAACAGCGCAAATTTGCTGTCAAAGAATACCAGGAATTAAAACTGTCCCTGGAGGAGAAAGGACAAGCCCAGTGTTTTGCAGAGGGAGGGGAGAGGAAAACGTGCTACTTCTTCAAAACAGACAAAGGAAGCTCAGAAACATCTCTCAAAACAGGGGACAGGGCCCCTTGAAGGGGACTTCCCTCTAGAGCACCCCACCTTGAGTCACCAACTTTCTTGCTGTTCATTCTCAGCAGATTTCTCATACTTCCAGAACTGGGAATTAGATGCAGTATATAACTAATATTAAAATTAAGAGTAAAATATAAAAATGAGATGCAGACTCCAAAACTGCCAGTGCATAAAGAAGGTAATAGTAGCTCCCCACACACAAATCAAAAGAAGAAAGTACTCTGATGAAAGTGTTGTATAATTTTAAAATATGACCAATGTCTTTCATGTTACATTGTCCTTTCATTTAAAAGACAAAAAGCTCTCTGTTAATGCCCGTGTCATGAGAAGCCATTTTACTAGGCTTTTAGCATTACGAAACACAATTGCATATACTTTGGTCCTAGCTTGAATTGCTCTCTCCCTGCAGTTAACTAAACCAATGCCTCTCTTAAAATGAGGTTTATAAGCCCATTTAAAGGCTAATAATGTATTGCTTTTCTTGAGTGAGACTTTCATCCTGATGGAGGCTCTGGTATATCCCCGGTGTTAATAGTCCAGGCTCGACTCATCTCGCAGCGTGCAAAACAGGCCTGGGCTTTTGGTGACTCACATAAGGCAGAGCGGGGAAGAGCCGTGAGCCCTGAGGGGGCTGCCTGTGGTGGTAGGTGTGCACCAAAGTGGGCAGAACTGGGATGCGGGGCCTCCCATTCCTGAGGAAGCAGTGTGGGGAGGAACGGGCTGGAAAAGGCCACCCAGGAGGGAAACCATGGTGGCCTCATTTTTCCTTCTCCCCCTTTACTGACATCTCTGCAGTAAAACAGCTTGTTTGCCTCATTGGAGGTCATGCTGCTCTGTTATCTTTCCCTATTTATAGTCCTGTTATTAACATACAGATATTTTCCATGTTGGGATAAAAGGAAAAACAAAAATTAATAGACTATTATTCTATGAGGCTCCTGTTAAATGTGTAGGGTTGGGAGTTCCCATCAAGACTCAAAGGAAAAGAATCTGACTAGCATCCATGAGGATGCAGAGTTCGATCTCTGGCCTCATTGTTGGGTTAAGGATCCAGCACTGCTGTGAGCTTGTGCAGACTCGGCTCAGATCCTGTGTTGCTGTGGCTGTGGTGTAGGCCAGAGGCTACAGCTCCATTTCAACCGCTAGCCTGGGAACCTCCATATGCCATGGATGTGGCCCTAAAAAGGAAAAAAAAAAAAATGTGTAGGGTTGGAAGTAGAAGGATTCTTTTTTTTTTTTTTTTTTTTTTTTTTTGGAATTTGAATTTTGAACTTTCGTTTCAGCCACACCCACAGCATGCAGAAGTTCCAAGGCTAGGGATTGAACCTGTACCATAGCAGTGACAACATTCAATCCTTAACCACTAAGGCAGTAGGGAACTCCTGCCCAGTGGATTCAAATTTAGTCTTCGTCTTTCCAAGGCTGTTTCTCTTTCACCATCAACTCCTGAACACCATCACTCCCGTCACCTCAGATCAGTTTTCCTACTTGCTTTTCAAGAGCACAAACTATAAGGGTTTTTATTCAGAGCTGTGAGAGCAAAGGTTTTATAATCGAAACAGCTCTGAAAATGTTGCCCACTAGGAGTTCCCGTTGTGGCTCAGCAGTTAACGAACCTGACTAGTATTCATGAGGATGCCGGTTCTATCCCTATCCTCACTCAGTGGGTTAAGGATCTGGTGTTGTAGTGAGGCTGTGGTGTAAACTGCAGACACAGCTTGGATCTGATGTTGCTGTGGCTGTGGCGTAGGCCAGTGGCTACAGCTCCAATTCAACCCCTAGCCTGGGAACCTCCATATACCATAGGTGCGGCCCTAAAAGAAAGGAAAGAAGGGAAGGAAGGAAGGAAGGAAGAAAGAAAATGTTGCCTACTAACTCCTCCTATGGAGGTTCACCATTTGAAGGCTTTGCATGTGAATGAGGTGAAAGGGAAAGTTATTTAATATGACTTCATGGTTAAATAAACCAGCATATGCTCAGAAGTCTTTCTCACTTGGACATGCATTATATTCCAGCCCAGCCATTTGGACTATTCTCGGTACAGACTCTCCTGGGGTGTGGTTGCCCTCTGTCCACCCTGCCCCTTGCCTTCTGCAACTTGTTGATGCAGATCTCACTTGTCTAGTTTTTATGCCATAGTCCAAACAGTAGCCACAAGCCACAGTAGCTACTTATATTTAAATTAATTTAAATTACTTAATTTTAATTAAAACTTAAAATTCACTTCCTTGGTGGCACCAGCTACATTTCAAGTACTCAAGTCACAGGTGGCTTGTGACTGCCATTTTGCTTGGAGCAGATAGAGAAAATTGTATTGAACATTGCTGCTATAAACTTGTCAGTCATAGAAAGAATCCTCTTAGCCTTCTATTCATCTCATCTCCTATACCCCCCATGAGACTGTGAGATTCTCTGAAAGCAGGGATGGGCTGTGTTATCTCTGAGACACAGCTTCTAGTTCAGGGCAGTGCAGGAAAGGCCACTCACAAAATATTTGCTAATGGTCTGGCTGACCCCTTCTCTTTTGCTCCCATAGCAAGTACCTTGCTTGGTCACGACACTATGGCACACTATCCCCCCCAATTTCTTATTGCTTTTTATTAATTTAAAAAGCAGTACAGAAAAACTGAGAAGAGGCAATAAGAATCAATAGGTAATACGCTCACCTACAGACAACCACTCAACATTTTGGAGTATTTCCTTTAATTTATTTAGCAAATAGATACAGTAGAATTCAGCCTTTTTATGTGATGTATGTATGGGGACTATAATCACCACTACAATCTAGATATAGAACATTTTCTATCAACCCGCAAAAGTTCCCTCCTGCTTCTTTATGGTCAAAACTCTCTCCCCAGCCCTCCCCCTGGCAATCACTGGTCTGGTTTCTGTTCTATAATTTGACTTTTCAAGAATGTCATATAAATGGAGTTGTAGAGTAAGTGGCTTTTTTAGTCTCACTTCTTTCATTTAGCATAGTGCTTTTGATATTCACCCATATCATTGCAAATATATGTTCATTCCTTTTTATTGCTGAGTGTACTCTGTTTTATAAATATACCATCATTTGTTTATCCATTCTACAGTTGATGGACCTTGGGGTTTTTTCTAACATTGGGGAATTATAGAATAATTATAAAATAATTATTTTCATTTCTCTTAGGAAAACTCCTAGGAGTTGGGTTATCTTGTGGTAAATATATGTTTAATATTATAAGAAAAACAAACTGACTTCCAAAGTGGCTTAACGAGTTCGCATTGCCACAAGTGATGTGTGACATTTCCAGCTGCTCTGCATCTTTACCAGCACATTGTATTTTACTTTTTTTTTTTTTTTTTTTTTTTTTTTGCTTTTTAGAGCCTCACCTGCGGCACATGGAAGTTCCCAGGCTAGGGGTCAATTTGTAGCTACAGCTGCTGGCCTATACCACAGCCACAGCAATGCCAGATCTGAGCCACATCTGCGACCTATACCACAGCTCATGGCAATGCTGGATCCTCAACCCACTGGCCAGGGATCGAAACCACTTCCTCATGGGTAATGGTCGGATTTGTTTCCGCTGTGTCACAACGGGGAACTCCTTTTTTTTAGTCAAGTCATTCTAATACATACACGATGTAGCTCATTTTGTGATTTTAATTTGCATTTTCCCAGTAGTTAATGACATTGAATATCTTTTTATGTGATTATTTGTTGTCAGTATCTCTATTCATGGCATGTTTTGTTTGAATCTTTTTCCAGTTTTTAAATTAGATTGTTTGATTTCTTATTATGGAGTTGTAAGAATTCTTTATATATTCCAGGTGCCAGTACTTGTCAGAAGTGTGTTCTGCCAGTATTTTCTCCCAGTTGTGGGCTAGTCTTCATTGTCTTAATGTTTTTTGAAGATCAAAAGTTTTTAATTGTATTGGAAAGCAAAGGTAGTTATTTCTTAAAATTTTATTGTAGTATAGTTGACTTACAATGTTGTATTAGTTTCAGGTGTACAGCAAAATGATTCATTTATACATATATACATATCCATTCTTTTCAGATTCCTTTCCCTTGTGGGTTTTTACAGAGAATTGAGTAGATTTCCTGGTGCTATGCAGTAGGTCCCAGTTAGGTTATCTATTTGATATATAGTAGTGTATATATGTTAATCCCACCCCCCTAAGAACAAAGACTAATTTCTAATTAAGTACTTGCCATCTGCTGAACTTTGATCCTCACTGGAGTTATAATAATGCCTAAGCTTACATTTATACTTTTTCAACAAAATAGGTACCTATTGGCTCACTATCTTACCATGAATATTTTTCACATGATTAAATATTGTTTGAAAACAAGATTTGTAATATGTATATAGTACTCCCATGCTATATCTTAATTTATTTAGCTATCTCTCTCTACTTGGATGTGTTTATGTTTATTCCAATCAAGGCTAAAAAAAATTAGAGAACTATATGATGACCATCCTTTGAAGAAATCTCTGTGCACATTCTCCACTTATTTTCTTAGTATAAAGGCTTAAAATTACAAAGACCGAGGCATAGGCATAACACTTCGCTTTAAATTGTCTCTTCAGAAAAACTAGTAGTGTCTTGAAGCAAAGATCTTGTCTCATTCCTCTTGTCATGCCAGTATATGACAAAGATCCTGTCACACTGTAGGGGCACCATACACACTTGATGGCTTGAAAGAATTCCACTGAGCTTGACCCTTTCCCCTTCCTCCTGTTGAAGAAAGTAAGAGTCCCCTTAGCTGTCTACCTCGCCTTCTCAGATGATGGGAAAAGGAGGAAAGTTTTCTTCTAAAAGAAAACTTGCCAAGAAGATGTAGGTTCCCAGCAAAGCTAGGTGACAAGCCCTGTTGCTGCTCAGCAAAGCCCTTAAGGGGCCCCACCCCCAGCCCATATAAAGCCGGGGTGCAGTGGGGCAGCTGCAGCTGGCACTCAGCCTCCAGAGCACCGGCATTGGCACGCGCTATGGCAAATGAAGTACAAGTCCAGCTCTCCCCACTGAAAGGGGGGCATCCTCCTGCAGGTAGGCTGCCCGCTAGCCCTCTGACCTGTGGACAGCAAGGCCCCACTGCTGCTACCGCCCCATCAATGCATTCAACAGAGGTGCCGCTCCCACAGAGCGGAGGCTCTCAACCTCACATTGCTACTTTAACTTCCGGCACCCTGATCTCCTCCTATGTCTTTGATACTTGGGGTTTGTGTTTAAAAAGCATCTGGGGATTTGTCAGGCCCTGGTTGAATTAAAACCTAATTATATATAAGGGATTGGGTGTTTGTGGAAAGGAACTGGTGGAGAGTTTGGAGAGTTTCCTTCCCTGACTATAGGTGAGCAACCCATGCACACCTGGAAGGTGACTTGCTGCCATGGAAACTTTCCTCCCTAGAGGTTCCAGCTTTCAGACTCGGTCTCCCCAAGATGCCTGTACATCATCCAACTTTGTGCCTAGGCAAACCTGCTTCCATCCAGAGGACGGCAGCCCAATTTCTTGCTCCCTCCTCAGGCTCTGTGGTTGAGCAGTGTTATCAGTGATGTCATTTGTCTGTCACCAAGCTGAGGAACACTCTTTAATAAGGACACAAGCATGAAAGGGGCTGACTGGAAAAGGGAGCTATCGAGGTATTTTGCAAAACATCCACAGTTCTTATTTTTTTTTAATGTATTCTATTTATATCAACTCTCTGAAATATGGAAATTAGTTTTATTGTACTTAACCATATGTTTGCATATGTTGACTGAGGCATGCAGGCCTATTTTTAGCCAGTTTTATTTTCTTTCAACTGCCTTTCTCCTTTTTCTCCTTAAGATCTCAAGAGCTTGACCGCTTTGTTCTTGCCTTTCTCCATTAACAAAACTTACTTAGTGGTATAATTCTTTAGCTCCTCTAAGCCAAGGTTATTTCAGTCATTTTTAATGGAGAGGATGATGGCAGGTATAACCTTCATAAAGCATCAAAAACTGAAACAAGGTTCAGTGGCTTTCTGGTGGGCAGCCCAGCAGAAAAGGGTCAGGATTTTTACTGCTAATTCTGAGTTTCCTCTTCTTGGCACCATGCCCTAGTCTCCTATGGCAGATGCCTGACATCTTATGTTTGTAATTGGATTTAGGAATATTTAATGTTATCTCCATATAAAGATAACGATGCCAACTAATTATCAAGACCTATAGATGCAAATTATTAGGAGTTTATACATAAAGACAAAGAAAACACCCTTCTCTTTCCACCACTTACACTCACATCCTTCAGAAAACAGTTCAGCTGACATCTGATTTGCTACATGACATTTATACACAAAGAACACAGAGATAAACTTAACCAAATGAAAGTCTGAATGAAGCCACCAGTAACTTTCCATCCCCACCACTAATGATCGCTAATTACTCTGTATACATAGCACACCATGACGCCACCAAGCATGTCACAATGCCTCTGGCATGACAATTAATTATTATGAACTGTGACACTACAGATAAAAGGTTTGGGATAATTAGAATGGAGATGAAGGCAGATTTTTGCCTCCCTACTGAGGACAAGGGAACAAAGAAACCTCATCCTTCAGCTTGACTTGCTACATTTTTAAAATATGAACCAGATTGCCACGGCACAAAATTTTATTTATGGAACAAAAATAATTCATGGCCAGGATTCCATTACATCTCACCTGATTTTTATAGGCCGTGGACAGGTCCCTGAAAGTAGGCCACAGACATGGTATGGCGGGAAAGGTCTGACATGCTTTGGGAATCAGATGGCCCTGGATTTAAACCCTCCTTCCCTTCCACGTCTCTGAGCCTCAGTTTCTCAACTCTAAAACTGGGGGTAATAAATACCACCAGTAGTGTAAGGTTGTTATGACTGTTGAAGGCGATAACCTATGATGGTACCCAGCAGGTGAATGTTAATCTCCGTAAAATGTGGGCAGGATGAGTCAAACACAGAGCTGTCAGAAGAAGTTCTCTTCAATTGCAAGATCTCTCGATGTTTGAGGGCTGCGTGAGGCACTGCTGCCGTGGTCAGAACAGAAGGAAATGGCAATGGGGAAGACACATGTGCCTGACCCATCAGAGTTAAAAACGAAACCACTCCCAAGTCAGGCAGCTGTAACTCTTTCCCACCTACACGTGGAGTGCTCAGTGGGTTTTCTTTCATGTATATTAATGTAACATATTGCACCTCTGAGAGCCCTGGTTATAAATTTATGCTGTGAAACAAGACTGCATTAAACATGAGGTGGCCTGGGCTCTAGGACGCTTAGCTTTGGGTTTTCTGCTGTTTTAATTTTCCTCGCTCTCAGTTTTATAAGGACTCCATTCCATGAACAGCCAAAAATGTGTGAGTAGAAGGGAATCCGAGGAAGCTAAGTACATGTGTGATGAAGTAGAAAGAGCAGCAGTTCATGAATTTTTGTCTATATTCCCTACACTCTTTAATTTGGTTTGAGACAAATGAAACGCAGCCATCAGAGGGGTCACCACTGAACCCCAGAGAGAATCTGCTTCTGGCTCTTTAAAGACAGAGGGAAGTTTGGGGAGTGTATCCCCAAGGGGGAAACTAATGCAGACCATAGAGGAAATCAGAGCTACAGAAGGGCCAGTCTCCATTTCTAAAAAGCAAACACTGGCTTACTTCTCTCAACTCCAGTCTGCTTAGGTCAACTTCTGGGAGTTGATCTGTGAGGTTTGGCAGAGAGAGGTTGTGAGTCCCTGTCATGGGGCCAGGGGGGTTGATGTCAAGAACAGCTGCTATTCACTCAACCCTGTGTGCCTGGCACCGCACAGAGCCTTCTATTCGCAGCAACAGCCCTGTAGACCGATGATGTACCATCTTCCTTGTTTCACAGAGGAGCAAACTACAAGTCAGCAAGATAGAGGGGCGTGCCCACATAGCTGGTGAGCAATGGGGCAGAGAATTGACAGCAGGGTGGGCCCATGCCAACCAAGCCCTCCTGCTTGAAAGCCCTCTCTCCTTGCTTCGCAAGCTTTTCCTGATGAGTTCTTTTGTCTTGATTAGCAGCTTAGAATTTGCCAAAAAATCAACTGTCAATGCCAAGGAAACATTTTGCAAACATCTAACCTTTTAATTATAATCTTCAAATGGAAGTTCTAAGTCACAAGGCAGAATCTGCCCAAGCCTTTGTGGTGGCTGACTTTTTCACATACATTCTCTACTGATGAGTGAAGGAAAGAAGCTCAGTTTTTCTTGCAGGCTTGTTTTTGTCTTGACTCCCCTCTACCAAACACTGTGCAAAATGTCTGGAAAATCTTAACTAGAAAATGACTAGAAGTGTTCTAAACTCAAGGGTCTACTTTTGAAAAGCTATAAACTACAAAAGTGGCCACAAGAGGGTAACCCTTACTCAGAGAGTAGAAAGCAAAGTTTCATTTTCTCCACATCAAGGAAGGTTTTCTAATGAAACTATCAAAAGGGAATCTCTCTCTTGCATTTTTTATCTTTATTTCATTTTGCCTACTGAAAAAACCTAAAGTCTTACCTTGTGTATTTGTGTTCAAAGACCTGTTAAAATGTTAAATTGATTCATTTTATGTTTTGCCCAATTCCCGTTGGTTCTTCTATAAAAGTTCAAAAGGCAGCATAGTCCCAAACATGGACCTCTGTAAATGATTACAAATTTAAATGAACTGATTTAGTTCCAGTTAGACATAAAGAGGTACCATGAGTCAGACCATCTGGTATAAGCAAAATGGGCAAGAATCCAATTGTGTTGGGTGGCAAAGGTTTATTTCCAATGGTTTGTCTAGATCCGGAGAGATGTGCTCCTAGCAGAGCTTTGAAAATGACCCTTCCACACACTGGTTCTCTCTGGTTCAATCACCCCAATGCAGTGAGAGCCTTACTCTATATCTCAGCGTATCCATCTATGGTATGGGGAGATTCTCTTCTGCTTCTTTCTACTGTAAATGGCTGACCAAGTGACATTACCTGCCAGAACAAGTGTGGTACAAGAACTGTACTCTGAAAATTCAAGGAATGGCTTACTTATACTTCCTAAATCAGTTAGAGCCCACAGCCCTGGGTAGATTCAAGGGCTTCTGGATGGAAGGTAGGAATCATAAGGGAGGATTTTTAATTTCCCCTTAAATGCCTCTGTTTTATTGTGCTTAAGAATGAAGAACTCCCAAAATTCTCTGGTGGCTCGGTGGGTTAAGGATCTGGCGTTGTCACTGCTGTGGAATGGGTTTGATCCTTGGCCTAACTTCTGCATGTTATGGGCCTAGCCAAAAAAAAAAAAAAAGAGAGAGAGAGAGAGAGGATGGATGAAGCACTGCCATATTTGCATTCTTTTAAAATTTCTTTTGGCATCTAATTCCTCTAAGTACACTATATTCTTTTGAAAGGGAGGAAAGTGATAGATTTTTTATTGTAGGTAGATAGACAGAGTTAGAATCACAGTAAAGACTTTATAATAAAAATCATGTAATTCAACTTCTACCAAATTCTCCACAATCCTTTAAAAATATTCATGGCAGGGAGTTCCCACTGTGGTGCAGCAGAAACAAATCCTAATAGTATCCATGAGAATGTGGGTTTGATCCCTGGCCTCATTTAGTGCATCAGGGAGCTGGTATTGCAGTGAGCTATGGTGTAGGTCACAGACACAGCTTGGATCCTGCGTTGCTGTGGCTGTGGTGTTGGCTGGCAGCTGTAGCTCCAATTCGACCCCTAGCTGGGAACTACCATATACCATGGGTGCAGGCCTAAAAAGCAAAAAAGCAAAATAAAAATAAAATAATAAAATATTCATGGCAGATACACTTCTTCTCCTTAACACACTAAGGGGCCAAAGACATACTCTTATAATAGGCAATCTACTTCACTTTGAATAACACAGTTGTGGAGTTCCCATCGTGCCTCAGTGGTTAATTAACCTGACTGGCATCAGTGAGGACGCAGGTTCCATCCCTGGCCTTGCTCAGTGGGTTAAGGATCCGGCATTGTGGTGAGCTGTGGTGTAGGTCACAGACGTGGCTCGGATCCTGCATTGCTGTAGCCCTGGCGTAGGCTGACAGCTATAGCTCTGATTGGACCTCTAGCCTGGAAACTTCCATATGCCACAGGTATGGTCCTAAAAAGACAGAAAGACCAAAAAAAAAAAAAAAAAAACCACAGTTGTACATAGCCAGAATCTACCTTTGTGGAACTTTTGTTATTTGGTTTTCATTCTCTCCTCTGGAAAAACATAAATAATAATAACTACTAATTATTAAGTGCCTACCATGTACCAAGTGCTTCTGTTACCTCTGTTCTCTAGAACAACCTGAACAATTGGTATTATTCTCTTTTTGAAGGATGCAGAAACTGAGCCTCAGAGGATTTTAACTATCCTGCTCAAGGTCAGAGCTCTGGAGGGGTAGGGCTTTTTGACTCTGCATAACATTTCCTCACCAGGAAACAAATCCTCCTCCACAAGACAATACCTCAGACCCTTGAAGATGGCACCGTAAGCTCCCCTTGAGTCTTTGCATCCTCAGAAGTCATCTTTCTAGTTTCTCCAGTTCCTCGTATGACACGGCTCCTTCTCCACTCTGGTCACTCTCCTCTGGACATTCTCTAGATTATCCATGTCCTTTCAAATGAGTTGCACAGAACTCAACATTCCAAAGGTCTTCTCACTTTTAACTATTGCTTGTTTTAACAGTAGCAAGTGTGCTTCAGTAGTTGGCAATAACAATCAGTGGAAGAAAATGTGAAAAACAGCAGCACCAGAGAAAACAAGAGGAACATTAATAAGAAAACAACTACAGCACTCCATATTTTAAAAGCATTTGTCATATGGAGAATTTGAAAGATACTGTTGGGAGGGGTACTGAAGGCCCAAGCTCTAGATCTAGAGCTATTGTGATTTAATTCCTCTTGGTAGAAGAGACACTGGTGCTGTGATCCCCACCCCTCATACGGTGAGACTTCTCAGGCAGTCTTACAGAAAAGCCTTCCCTTGGTTTATTTCATCTCTGTGTTCCATGGCTATTCAGAAGATGTTTCCACATCACTTCTTTCTTGTTCCTGATTAGTTTACATGCCTTTTGTGTGCATATGAGTTTGTGAATTTAAAGCAGACTATGATGAAAAGAACATTTTTTTGACCTTAACATTACAAAGTTCTAGTGAAATGCCTTTATAATTAAATTATAAATGTAATTAATTTTAATTTAATTTTTTTCAATAAAACAATAAAAACTTGGTGATTCAGCATGACCAAGAGAATTTATTCCATGAATACAAGGATGGTTTGATAGTAAAATATCCATTAATGTCTTTATAAATTTTATATCTATTAATATAGTTAACCACGTTAAGGAGAAAAAAAACATATGATCAACTACATAAATGCTAAAAAGGCATTTGATAAATTCAACATGCTTTTGTAATTTTTAAGCCCAAACAAAACAGTAAAAGAGGATATTTTCTTATCATAATGAGAGAAATACATTTGAATATTATATAGTATATATATTATAAATGGGTGTGTGTGTCCATCCAACTAAGTACACATCACACTTAATGGGAAAATGCTAAGAGCAATCCCTTAAAAATTAGGATGACAAAGATGTTCATCTCACAACTATTTAATGGTATTCTAGAGAAAGTAATACTATAATTTTTACAGATTATATATTTTTTTACTTGGAAAACCTAAGAGAATCAACAAAAATATTTTAAACAATAAGAGAATTCAGTAAGATCTGGGTATAAAATCAATGATATTAATACAAAAACAACAATCTATAAGTCATAATGGAAGAATAGACCCTCTTTATCAACAGCAACAACAAAGAGAAAATGCTTAGGGAATAAACCTAATAATAAATGTGTAAGATTTATGTGAACAAGTTACTGAGGGACCCAAAAGAAGATTTTAACAATAGAAAATCATACCACATTCTGGAACAGAGAGCTACCAGGAATGTAAAGATAAGAATTTTCCTTTAAAAAAAAAAAAAATCCATAAATTTAAAGTAAGACTATTGAAAAACTACCAAAACAGTTTTTTTGGAAGGAATTAACAAACTTATTCTACAGTTCATATGGAAAAATAAGTAAGAATAAGGAGTCAAATTCTGCAAAGTATAGCAAAGAAGGATTATTAAAATTAAAATATAATGCCACAATCATTAAAATAGAGTTATAATGGCAGATAAACAGATGGAGAAATTAATGGAACAGAAGACCAACAGGAAAAAAATGGACCAGGAGTTCCCATCGTGGCTCAGCAGTTAACAAACCCCACTAGTATCCACGAGGACATGGGTTCGATCCCTGGCCTTGCTCAATGGGTTAAGGATCTGGCATTGCCATGAGCTGTGGTGTAGGTTGCAGATGTTACTCAGATCCTGAGTTGCTGTGGCTCTGGCATAGGTCAACGGCTACAGCTCCGACTGGACCCCTAACCTGGTAACCTCCATATGCCTCGGGTGTGGCCATAAAAAGCCAAAAAAAAAAAAAAAAAAGTGAACAATTTATAAAAAGAAAATACTGAAACTACAGAAACAAGCTCAACTTTTAACAAAATGTAAGAAATGCAAATTACCTTTTTCTTAATAGTTAACAAAACCAAACATTTTCTAGTTTGCATTTTTGCTTGAAGTGTGGGGAAACAATTACTGTCATTGTACCTGGTGAGACTGTAAATTGGGGCAATCTCTATGAAAGACAATTTGGTAAGATTTAACAAAATTCCAAATATTTTTGTCTTTTTAGGGCCACACCCATGGCATATGGATGTTCCCAGGCTAGGGGTTGAATTGTCAGAGCTGTAGTTGCTGGCCTATGCCACAGGCACGGCAATTTGAGATCTGAGCTGCATCTTCGACCTACACCATTTCTCATAGCAACACCAGATCCTTAACCCAATGATCAAGGCCAGGGATTGAACCTGCATCCTCATGGATGCTAGTCAGATTCATTTCCACTGAGCCATGATGGGATCTCCTCCCAAATGCACATACTCTTAAGAATTAACTAGAAGATCACTTCTAGGAGTTTATCCCATGGATAAACTTGCACTTGTGCAAAATTATGTATATAAAAGGATATTCACTGCAGCATTATTTGTGATAGCAATAAATTAGAAACATCTAAAATGTCCAACACAGAATATTTATATAATAAATATTTCAAGCAGAAGTCAGGCATTCTCTCTGTATATATCATTTGGAAAATTACTCCAAAATATGAGACAAAATGAAAAATATAAATAAGACGTAGAGCACTGTGTATCTTATGCTGCCATTTAAAAAATAATACATATGTATATGTATAAAATATCTATACATGAGTACATAAGAAATTTGTAACATTCGCAGTATCCAGGGAGATGAACTGGAGGCCTAAAAATAATGGTAGAAGGGAGACTACAAACCTTTTCATGCTTTTTGAATTGAATTGTGTTCTTTATACAGGTACTATTACATAATCAAAAAATGACTGAAATAATAATTTTAAAAGAAAAAATGATGAAGTCAGGTCACATTAGCATTAAGAAATAGAATAGGTTTTCCTATTTTTCACTCTATTGAAGCCAGTTTCAGAACATTGCTGATCTCACATTTCCATAAAAAGAATTAATAGGTTCAAATAAATCAATGTCCGTTTAGCTTTTTCTCATTCAAACTTGTCAGATTTCAGATGTGCAGATTTCCTGGGAACAGAAAAAAGTATTTGCTTTGACTTGCAATCTAAAATGGGTTGTTCATTTTCAAAAGTTGATTTCATCTGACATTGTTAAACACTTGAATTGCTGTTAGGTCATCTGTAGCCTAATTAACACTAATTGATCTCTTGAATGGCAGGATTATTAATGTAGTTTAATTACTCATTAGAACATCTGGGAAGGTTTGGGGTTTGGGATGGAAGTGGGTATCTGGTGAGATCAGAAGCATCTCTCTTGAGTTAAATGCTTGCTATCACCGCATGCCCTGACTTTTGGCTCATTCTCCAGTCTAGCTTTTGAAAGCTTTGGTTGGAAAAAAAATTTGCAAGCCTTGCACAAATTTTAATCTCGTGGGAAAACAGGAGGGTCATGTTGTAATCATTGGTTGCTATCATGAAAAATGTAATTGGCTTTGTAATAAGAAAAAATGTTTTTCAGTGAAAGGGAGCATGTTATTTCCTCCCCAAATTGAAGGTATAAATACCTCTGCTTTTTTTAGCCTCAGTTCCACCTCTCCAAACACCAACAAGCAAACCTTAGCCCTTCTCTCTCTCCCTGACCAAAATGTTTTTTCTTCTGTTATGTTAGTTCAGGGTAACTTTTTATTATGTGATTTTATTATTATTATTATTATTATTATTACTGTATTTTTAGGGCCCCACCCACAGCATATAGAGGTTCCCAGGCTAGGAGTCCAACAGGAGCTGTAGCCACCGGCCTATGCCAGAGCCACAGCAACGCTGGATCCGAGGTGCATCTGTGACCTACACCACAGCTCAGGGCAACTCGGGATCCTTAACCCACCGAGCGAGGCCAGGGATTGAACCTGTATCCTCATGGTTACTAGTCAAATTCATTTCCGCTGCCCCACAAAATGAATTTTAGATAAAAGTTAATTCTTCAAAAAATAATTTCTGAAATCTTCAGATCTGAATTCATACCTTGAATAACAAAGCAAACTTTCTCTTGCTGCTCTGTGACACCCTGTTGATGCTTATTTGTTTATAGTAAAAGCTGGAGGAAAACGAATTTCCAAAAAACAAGAAATTGGCGTCTTGGAGAGACACACCAAAAGAACAGGATTAGAGAAAACCAGGTAGGGAACTGCTTAATTTCTTTTCCTTCTTCACGTTGAGGAGTTTTAAGTGACTCTACTTCCAGAAGTCAGAGGCTTCGCTGTATCTTAGGATAAACCAAGGCTCCCTAGGCACTTGTTAACCAGAGTTAGAGACAGCTGGCAGGTGGGGTAGGATGGGGTGGGGTGGGGGTTGGGGGAGTCAAGATGGGGCAGTGGAAGAAGCATGGGGGAAGGTAACTACTCTCTTTGCCCATCCTCCTCCTTTCTATAGCAGCACAGCTGCCTCCTACTTTAAAAAAAAAAAAAAAAAAAAAAAGTTGTATATATGTATAACTGGAATCACTTTGCTCTACAGCAGAAATTAACACATCATTATAAATCAAGTATTTTTCAATGAAAAATAAAAAGTCCAGGAGTTCCCATTGTGACTCAGCAGTAATGAACCGACTAGTATCCATAAGGACACAGGTTCAATCCCTGACCTTGCTCAGTGGGTTAAGGATCCAGCATTACTGTGAGCTATGGTGTAGGTCGCAGACACAGCTCAGATCTGGTGCTGCTGTGGTTGCGATATAGGCCAGCAGCTGTAGCTCCAGTTCCAGTTCGACCCCTAACCACAGGTATAGCCCTAAAAAGCAAAAAAAAAAAAAAAAAAAAAAGGACTAAATAAATAAATAAAAATAAAAAGTACAGTTCTGAAAGCATCCAAACAGGACTCTTGTTCATATATCTTATTTTCACATTAGCCTCTAAAGTACTATCCCTAAACCTACCCTGTTTTTGTAATATGCTTTCTGCTAAAGCAAATCTATTAAAAATAAATGATTTTTATTATTTTTAAATTCATCATTCAATTATTTAGAAAATAATGGCCACTATATTTAGCACAGCCAGAAGGCATTTGGATACTGAGGTTGGTTTCTCCCTGTTTCTTCCACCATAACCTTGACACACTGTACTATTCTCAGAGCTAAGCAGAGAGCTGGGCGCTAGATCCCAGGCACACATGGCCCACCCTCTCTATACCTTGGGTAAGTAAAGTAGTGTCTTCACCAAGAAATAAACCTGCAAAACTGGCTCTTCCATCTCTTTCAAGATGGTTTCCATGAGTTGATGAGTGATTCAAAAGGGGTGCATTAGAGGATGCTCTGGTATGTCCTTAAGAGCTAAAACAGTTAAGCCTCAGAAAGAAAACTTGGAGGGAAATAGGCTATGGAATGTCTCTGTTTTTTTTTTTTTTTTCATATAAAATTACTTTTTACGTCACTTTAAAAGTTTTCATCTCAATTTCTGGGGAGGAAATTTTTGAGGATTTTTCTACGTTAAAATGAAATGATCTATCCAAAATATGTAAAGAACTCATACAACTCAGTTGCAAAAAAGCAAACAAGCCAACATAAAAATGGGCAAAACAGGAGTTCCCATTGTGGCTCATTGGTAACAAACTCAACCAGTATCCATAAGGATGAAGGTTTGATCCCTGGTCTCACTCAGTGGGTTCAGGATCCAGTGCTGCTATGGCTGTGGCATTGGCCAGCAGCTACAGCTCTAATTTGACCTCTAGCCTGGGAATTTTCAGATGCCTTGGGTGTGGCCCTAATTAATTAATTAATTAATTAATTAAAATCAGAATAGACATAAAAATGGGGGGGTTGCTTTTTAGGGCTGTGCCAACAGCATCTGAAAGTTCCCAGGCTAGGGGTTGAATTTGTTTTTTGTTTTTTGTTTTTTGTTTTTCCACTGTACAGCAAGGGGGTCAGGTTATCCTTACATGTATACATTGCAATTACAATTTTTCCCCCACCCTTTCTTCTGTTGCAACATGAGTATCTAGACATAGTTCTCAATGCTATTCAGTGGGATCTCCTTGTAAATCTATTCTAGGTTGTGTCTGATAAGCCCAAGCTCCCGATCCCTCCCACTCCCTCCCCCTCCCATCAGGCAGCCACAAGTCTCTTCTCCAAGTCCATGATTTTCTTTTCTGAGGAGATATTCATTTGTGCTGGATATTAGATTCCAGTTATAAGTGATATCATATGGTATTTGTCTTTGTCTTTCTGGCTCATTTCACTCAGTATGAGATTCTCTAGTTCCATCCATGTTGCTGCAAATGGCATGATGTCATCCTTTTTTATGGCTGAGTAGTATTCCATTGTGTATATATACCACCTCTTCCGAATCCAATCATCTGTCGATGGACATTTGGATTGTTTCCATGTCCTGGCTATTGTGAATAGTGCTGCAATGAACATGCGGGTGCAAGTGTCTCTTTTAAGGAGAGTTTTGTCCGGATAGATGCCCAAGAGTGGGATTGCAGGGTCATATGGAAGTTCTATATATAGATTTCTAAGGTATCTCCAAACTGTTCTCCATAGTGGCTGTACCAGTTTACATTCCCACCAGCAGTGCAGGAGGGTTCTAAGGGTTGAATTTGAACTGCAGCTGCCGAACTATGCCATGGCAACGCCAGATCCAAGCCGCATCTGGGACCTACACCACAGCTCACAGCAATGTTGGGTCCTTAACCCACTGAGCAAGGCCAGGGATTGAACCCTGCATCCTCATGGATACTAGTCCGTTTCTTAACCTTCTGCGTCACAACAAGAGACATTTTTCCAAAGACAGATAGATAGCCAATAGGTACGTGAAAAGATGCTCAACATTGCTAAACATCAGGGAAATGCACATCAGAACTGCAATAAAATATCAGCTTATGCCAGAAGCTGATATAGAATGGCTATTATCGAAAAATCAAGACATAACAAATATGGCAAGAACTGGAAAAAAGGGAATCTTTGTGCACTGTTGGTTTAAATATAAATTAGTACAGCCACTATGGAAAACAGTATGGAGGTTCCTCAAAAATTTAAAAATAGAACCACCATATAATTCAGCAATTCCTCTTCTGGAATTCGTTTAATGAAGAAAATGAAAACACTAACTTGAAAAGATATACACACCCCATGTTAATTGCAGTATTATTATAGTAGCCAAGATATGGAAGCAACCCAAGTGTCCACCAATGGATAAATGGATACAAAAATGTAATACACACACACACACACACAAAGGAATAGTGTTGAACCATAAAAAAGAAGGAAATCTGCCACTTATGACAACATAGATGGACCTTGAGGGCATAATGTTAAGTGAAATAAATCAGACAGAGAAAGACAAATACCAAATACCATATGTCTTATATGTGGAATCCAAAAAGAAAAAAACAAAACAAAACAGGACAACAAAACAAAAGCTCAAGCTTATATGGATACCGAGAGCAGACTGGTGGTTGCCAAAGCTGGGGGGATGGGTGGCTGGGGTAGAAAATGGGTGAAGGGGATCAAGAGGTACAAACTTCCAGTTATAAAATAAATAAGTCATGCGGACATCCTGTACAGCGTGGTACATACATTACTAACTAAAATTAATGATACTGTATTGTATATGTGTAAGTTGCGAAGAGAATAAATCTTAAAACTTTTCATTTCATGAAAAATGTTTATAACTATGGATGGTGAGGGATGTTAACTAGACTTATTGTAGTGATCATTGTGCATTATATCAAATCATTATGTTGTACACCTGAAACTAATACGATGTTATATGTCCATTATACCTCAATTTTACAAAATGTCCCCTTTTGGCATTAAGGGTTAGTTTCTTCTGAATCAGAAAAATAATCATCATATAATGAAAGCAAAGCTCTAAGTCCTCAGGAATGGAGGGTCATCTAGGACAGTTCCTGGAATAGAGGAAGCACTCTGTAAATGACACCAGACTGTCATTGAATTGCCAGCTGGTTCATTTTGAAAGCCTATCCTGCTACTAAAACCTGACCCAAGCATAAGCCCTGTTTATTGTGACACTGGTCAACGTGCCTGAGCCAAGGGCTCAGGAATTAAGGAGTCACAGCTTGGAAATGATCTTCTAGTTGGCAACCAATAGGCAAGTTATTCATTTCTCAGCAAATGGGACTTTATGTTAATTCTAACATTAGCTGAACAATACGGGAGGAGAAGTTGCCTAGAGGGTCATAAAGTGGTGATTGGAACGCTCTTTAAAAATTCAGTTGTTTTCAGAGTTCCTGCTGTGGTGCAGTGAGTTAAGGATCTGGCATTTTCACAGCTGTGGCATAGGTCAGCGGCTGCAGATCAGATTTAATCCCTAGCCCAGGAACTTTCATATGCTGCAGGTGCAGCCAAATTAAAAAATAATAATAACAACAATAATTGTTTTCTAATACTCCTTAAAAGCTGGGAATTGGACTACTACAGAACTTGAATAGCAAGAAATAGCTCTCTCTTGCCCTATTTACCAGGAATAGGGATAGATATGTGGGACCGGAAGCATTTTAAGGAAAAATAATACAAAATTACAAATAAGAGATGGTTGGGGTCCCTCCCAGGACCTTGGAGGTAGTCTGTGCAGTGAGAGGCCCTAAAGCCTCCTTAGCTCCCCATAAAGTCACCTCTGCTCTTTTGTTTGTTTGTTTGCTTTTTAGGGCTGCACCCAAGGCATATTGAGGTTCCCAGGCTAGGGGTCAAATTGGAGCTACAGCTGCCAGCCACAGCCACAGTTACAGCAACATCACATCTGAGCCACTTATGCAAACTACACCACAGCTCATAGCAGCTCCAGACCCTTAACCCACTGAGCGAGATCAGGGACCAAATCTGCAACCTCATGTTTCCTAGTCAGATTCATTTCCACTGCACCACGACGGGAACTTCTCACCTCTGCTCTTTATACCTGCTTCCTGAGTATATGAAGGAGGATACGATTGCCTCCTTTTCATGGACAAACATCTCCCCTCACATCGTCTGGGAGAACAGCTTTTGAAAAATATAGCACAGAAAATAAATTTCTCAGCATCATCAATCTGTGTCCATTTCCTAATAACTTCTGCTTACCAACATAAACCATCCAGAAAAAAAATATGCCAAGTGCAAAGTTCCCTTCAAGAAATTGTACTGTAGGCGCGACCCTGATTGAAAGTCTCCCACAAAATAACTTTTCCTGAGAAAAGAGGCCAGACACAAAAAAGTCCATGTTGCGTGGTGCATTTCACAATGCACAAAAAAAGTCAAAATAGGAGTTCCCGTCGTGGCTCAGTGGTTAACAAATCCAACTAGGAACCATGAGGTTTCGGGTTCGATCCCTGGCCTTGCTCAGTGGGTTAAGGATCCAACATTGCCCTGAGTTGTGGTGTAGGTTGCAGATGCAGCTCGAATCCTGAGTTGCTGTGGCTCTGGCGTAGGCCGGTGGCTACACCTCCAATTAGATCCCTAGCTTGGCAATCTCCATATGCCTCGAGAGTGGCCCAAGAAATGGCAAAAAGACAAAAAAAAAAAAGGACAAAGTCAAAATACATGGGGCTATAAGTCAGGGTTGTGATTATCCTTAGGGGCAACTGATTTGACTAGTGTTCAAATGTGAATATTCACCAACCTATACATGGATAATATGTGCACTTTTCTGCATGTAGACTGTACTTCAACGAAAAGTGAAAAATATTATGATTGTTTGGCCTGTTGTAGCACGTGAGCATATAGAGCAAGCAGGATTTTTCTTTCTTTTTTTTTTTTTGAGTTCCTGGGCTAGGGATCAGATCTGAGCCACATTTGCAACCCACACCACACCTGCAGCAACGCAAAATCCTTTAACCCACTGTGCCATGCTAGGGATCAAAACTGCAAACTGGTTCTATGGAGATGCCACTGATCCCATTGCATCAGAGCAGGAACAACAGATTTTTAAATTTTTATTTATTTATTTGTCTTCCAGAAGTGGCCAAGCAGAGTGAAAGCTTAAAGGCCAAGTAGAAAACCCTCTGTATAAATCATTTAGCCCTGTTAGTGGGGAGGTTTCAGTTTTATATGAAGTTTCTTTCCATCCTCACAGCGCCATTGCAAATGTTGCCAAAATCCAGACGATGGATGCCCTGAATGACACGCTGGAGAAGGTGAGCCGTGGGTAAGGCGCATCCCGGGAGCTCCCAGCCGGGATTCACCCCACATGTCAGGCTGCATGGGTGAATGATCTGATGACCAAGGAGGTTTTTTCCAACTCAGAGGTTTGATGGCCTTGTGAAAGAATCTGCTCTCAGTGCAAGGAACATGAAGTGGTTTTGATGAGAAAAGCTGATGCTCCCAAATTCCTGGTGTCTATTTAATAAATCATTTCAACAATAAAATAGAAAATAAAACAAGAATCATGATATCTAATTGGCAGAACTTTACTTTGCCAGCCCAACTATTTCTTGGGAACGTCGGCGTGTTGTTATAAAAAAGGCAGCCTGTGTATTGGGAACTCAGTCCCTTTTGACCTCCCCGCACCCCCACCCCACCGCCACCCCTGCATTCTCATAAGAAAATGTTTGATCTGAGGCCAGGCTGGCTTGTGGAGGGCTGCCCAGTTTAGGGCTGGAGGAAGCCTGGGCACAGACTGGCTTTATCTAGTAATGTCTATTTATAAAGGTGGCTGACCATTGGTATTTTTATTTCTATATCTTGAACCCTTTCTAAGTAGCTTTAGGAACTCAGAAAAGTCTTTCCGTATAGAGAGTGGTCTAGTTTTGGATCCAGTAGTTTGTTTTTAAATATTGTAAGTAAGCCGAGTGAGGTCCTTTTTCTATTTCTAGGGGCAGATACATTGAATTCAGACATTGAAGAACCACTCCTGCCGCCCCCCTTGAAGGGATAGGACCAGACATCCTTTGTAGAAGGAAGACCTGCTGTTACTGCCAAATCAGGGGTCTGAAAAAAGAGGAGAGTAGAAACTGTGTGGCTAGACTTCTGGGACCCCTCTTGGGCACTGGTTTCTCTACTTCCTGTCTCTAGGACCCAGAGCAAGTTACTCATCCTGAGCCTTTGACTTGTTGTTTGTAAAAGGAAGATAAGGAAGAGGATGTACTTCAGTTGGTGGTTGTGTGGAATAAATGAGATTCACACAAAGGAAGCTCTTAGAACAATGCCTGCCACAGAGTAACCAGTCTGCACTCTGTCCTGATTAGTAGCAGCGGTTTTAAGGCAGTGAAATGAAAAGGTATGTCTGAAAGTCCGTGAGGCAGGGAGTACCAGGCAAGATCTTGATGACTGGCAATAGCTACAGAAGCTTCCCAAGTGACAATGTTGTCACTGCTGTGACTCAGGGCACCGCTGTGTTGTGGGGCTTGGTTCTCCCATCAGAGAGACTAGAGGGGAGGTTGTAGGTGACTCTGCATTTCTGGCTTTAGAAGAAGGGCAAGGACGGATGATGACCCACCAGGCCAGGCTGCCCACTCCTGCCAACCACATTCTCTTGCTCCTGCTCACTCAACGCCTCTTCCTCAGGAGCAAGAGAATGCCTATATTAGAACTAAGTGGAATAGTCACGTTTTTCTAAATACATGTTAACCCAAAATTAAACAGTTGAAGAGAGTGGTCAGTAGATGTTGACTATGTACATTAGATGTGATGCCAGAGTCTATATTTTTTTTATAGACACATGTGCACGTGTCTGATATAAATTTGTTCTTTCTCTTTCAGTTAAAAATATCACTTCTGTATCTCAATGATAAAGTAATCCAATGGCAACAACAATCATAATAAGTTATATTTAGAAATCATAAGAAGACAGTGAAATGACGTGCTGTTAGAAATGTTTTTAACAGCAACTATATCTATTAAAAAAAAATCCCTTTCACACTTAGCTCAATGTCTGCTAATATAGGACTGTGGCTAAGACTGCATGTATTACTGGTTAGAAAATGTTCTGGTGGAATTCTCTGGTAGCACGGGGGGTTAAGGATCCAATGTTGTCACCACCGTGTTGTGGGTTCAATTCCTGGCTCTAAAACTTCTGCATGCCATGGGTGTGACCAATAAAGAAGAAGAAATGAAGATATCAGGAGTCTGAATTATATGCTGGTTCTGTCACTCACCAGCTGTGTGTCCTTTGTCAGGTTTCTTCATTTTTCTGTGCTTCTGTTTCCTCATCTGTAAATGGGAATGTGATTAATAGTGTCCACTTCATGGAGATGTTGTGAGAATAAAATGAAGTTATGGGAGTTCCCATTGTGGCTTGGCAGATTAAGGACCTGACATAGTGTCCATGAGGATGCAGGTTCAATCCCTGGCCTCATTCAGTGGGTTAAGAATCCACATGTTGCCACAAACTGTGGCATAGGTCAAAGCCGCAGCTCCAATTCGACACCTAGCCTGGGAACTTCCGTATGCTGTGGTTGTGGCCATTAAAAAAAAGAAAAAAAAATGAAATCATATAACTTGTACAAAAGACTCAGTATAGTTAGAGTTAGCTCTCAGTAAGTGTTAGCTTCCATCCCCAAGCAGATACCCTACAAGGGCATCACTTGGAAAGCAGGCACAGGATAAGAGGTCAACAATAAAATCAAGTCCCAAGATGACCATAAGTGACTGTCCTAAATATGGAAGTTGGTAGGATCCAGGTGTTTCCTTACAGCTAAGAAATATCTTCCCAAATCCATAATTCAACCTGAAGCATAATAGGATTTCATAATAAAGTTTAACATGGCCTGGAAAGACCAATGCCTTTCTAAAAATAGATTAGTGGTTGTCAGAAGATGAGAGGAGGGGACTGCAAATTGGCAGGAAGAAGGCTGGGGGGAGATGGAACCGTTCTACATGTTGGTTGTGGTGATAGTCACAGACTGTATGCACTTGTGAAAGCTCATAGAACTGAACACTAAAGAGGGTATATATTTAACCATGGATAAATTATACTTTAACTTTTTTTAATGGAAAAGTACATAACTATACAGCCTCATACAAAAAAAAAAATAGAAGACATACAAAAGAGAGATATAGACAAAAGAAAGAAAGAAATTTTCATCGGCATTATAGTGAGTCCCCCAACAGTATATCTTGTCATGGAGATTTAACAGTATACAATTGGCCAAAAGACATACAGTAGCAAAATGAGGGTCATAGCCTCTGCATTTAATAATGTTCATTCATGACCTCAGCTAGAATTTTGTCTAGTTCCCAGAACCCATGTTAATTCTCACTCCAATTTAAGAACTTAGAGTTGAACACAGAGTTACAGCCCTATTCATAGGCTCTGTCAACCAGTCAGTCATGACAGGCAGTTCCTGTCCGTATGCCATTCATGTCCGGATACCCTACTTTGCAACCAGCCCAGGGTTTGAGGTTTGGGAGATTGAAAAACAGTTCCCAGGGCGTTCCCGTTGTGGCTCAGGGGAAAGGAACCTGACTAGTATCCATGTGGACATGGGTTCAATCTCTCTCCTGGATCAGTGGGATAAAGATCCAATGTTGCTATGAGCTGTGGTGTAGGTTGCAGACATGGCTCTGATCCCATAAAAGCATCCAGTTAAAACATTAGTAACAGGGTTGAGTTATGGTATAGATGGGGGTGGAGGGGGAGTGTGGAATGCAGATGTCTCATTAAATTGGGGACGCTTTTCAAGCTGCCAGAAGTGTGAGCCTGGCCAGAGTTAGTGAGAAGCAGGTGAAATGGGATCCTGGGGGAGAGGAAAGTATCAAAGACATCTGCAAATCTAAAGAGGTTTCTCCTGTTCTGTGGATTAGCATCACCGTAGGAGTAGCCTTGAATTTCATTGACTCAAGCTGAATGTTTTGTTTTAAGCACTTTGCTTAACGGGGTGTGGAAATCTAAGTGCTAACATTCAAGTTGGAAGTTAACACCCTGGAAAGATGAATGGAAGAGCTGCCAGTCTGCTAATACCACTTATCTTCAGGCTCTAAAACAAAACTTGCCACTGATTTTCTGGCATCTAGAATTTCTGTTCCAGCTCTAATCACAAAGACTTTTATATGCTTCTCCAAGTTTTTCTCTAAAACTAAAAATATAGGTTCTGAGGTCACAGCTCACCAAGATGAAGGTAAATTCCCCATGTGGAAGTTCCATTCATCTGCTTTTCACTATCCCCTTATGGGATGGAGCCACAGCCAGGCAGAATCCTTACATGTATACTGGCCTTGAATTGTTTGTCTGGTGGGGTTACCCTAGATTCTTTTACCCTAATGAGTCAGACAAATACTTTTCATTCTACCAATCTTATCATTTTCCAAAGACTGATGAAAAATCCAAAGCGTTCCCAAAGTGAAGATGCCAGACTAAAGCACAGCTGGTTGTAAGTTGGAAAGCTATTCCTGCTGATTTCTAGTTCAGACTTGAAAATAAAATATTCCTATCTCCACTGATATAAAATCTACAACAAAGAATTAGGGCATGTAGGGGTTGACATGTAAATGAAATGAAACTGTAAAATATTTAGTTTCATCAGTTCTGAAGGTAGACCTGCTATAGACTCCACCCACAAATCTTTCTATATTAGGGTACTCCTGATTGAGAGATGGGGTATATGAGAAAGAAAACTTGACTCTTGTATTTACACGTGTTGCTCTAAAGCCCTGGCCCTCTAAAACCTGTACATTTGTAATTTAATAATTGTGGGCAGTTTCTCTAAGGCTATTATCCTTGCCAAAATTATTTCCCATATTTTCTTAATCCTGTTGATTTTCTTTTTTTCCCCCTGTTGGAAATTAAGATAACTCTGGCTCAGGTCGTCAGTGTTGGAAAGTGAGACACATGGACAGGAGAAATCTCAACAAGGCTCTTTACTTCTGCAGAAGGGTGTGGGTACTCCAAAAAGCACGTGCCAAACAAAGGACCCTCCCCTATTTATCCCTAACGCAGGTGATTTACCTGCCCCCTTCCCATTGGTCAGGTCAGGGCGAACATTCTTCCCAGTTGGCTGATTGAAACAAATTGCTGCTGGGAAAAGAGATAAAGAGGAAGGGGGTCGCAGGAGAGTTTCCGCTGAAACTGGAGTAATCGGGATTTCCTTTGATAGAAAAGACGTTATGTTACTTTCCACACCCTTAATTTTTGTCAGACCAGTTCACAGATGGCCAACAGCCCCACCCCCAGGGGCAGTCTCCCATCCATTCTGACCTGTGGCATTCCTCTTTTGAGGAGCAGTTGAGCAGAGCTTTTAGAACGTCATTTAAGTGTCTTAGTTAAAATAACAACACCTAATCCTTGTGCATTACTGGTGGGAATGTAAAATGGTGCAGCCACTATGGAAGACAATGTGACACTTCCTCAAAAAGTTAAATATCAAATTACCAGATGATTCAGCAATTTCACTTCTGAATATATTGCCGGAGGAATTGAAAACAGAGATTTGAATAGATATTTGTGCAACAATGATCATAGCAGCATTATTCACAGTAATTAAATGATGGAAGCTACCCTAGTATCCACCAACATATGACTGGATAAACAAAATGTAGTCTGTATCTATACCATGGAATATTATTCAACCTTAAAAAGGAAGGGAATTCTGACACGTACTACAACATGGATAAGCCTGGAAGACATTATGCTAAATGAAATTAGCCAGACACCAGAGGACAAATATTGCAGGATTCCACATCCATGAGATAGCTGGAATAGTCAAATTCAAGGCAATAAGAGGTAAAATTGTGGTTGCCAGAGGCTGGGGGAGGAGGAAATGTGTTATTTGCAAATGGGCATAGGGTTTCAGTTTGGTATGATGAAAAAATGCTGGAGATGGATGGTAGTTAGTAATGGCTATACTATAATGTAAGTATATTTAATGCTGCTGAACTGTATACTTAAAAATGGTAAATATGGAGTTCCCATTATGGCTCAGTGGTTAACAAACCCAGCTAGTAACCATAAGGTTGCAGGTTTGATCCCTGGCCTCACTCAGTGGGTTAAGGATCTGGCCAGCATTGCCGTAAACTGTGGTGTAGGCCAGCAGTTACGGTTCTGATTGGACCTCTAGCCTGGGAACCTCCATATGCCACGGGTGCAGCCCTAAATAGACAAATGACAAAAAAAAAAAAAGGTAAATTTTATGTTAAATGTATTTTATCACAATTTTTTAATTGATCAAAAAAAATGTAGCCCCTGAATTGTAGAGATAATCCTGAAAGTGAATAATGAGTTAGCACAAAATGAAGCAGTAAGTATGTCCTCACATATAGTTCTCTCCCCTTTCCTTTCCCACCTCCTCCCATCATCACTCTGACACCTTAAGAACTACAGTCAACATTGTGTCTTTCTCTCCTCTGTCTCAACTTGTCATCCTGCCCCATCTCACCTTGGGCTAATTGCCCAGACTTCTGTTATATCAGAGTTACTTGTTCATTTCCTTTCTCACCCCCCTTTACCTTACATTTGACTTTTAAGTTTGTTCTTTCTACCTGTAATTTCTTGAATGTGATTTAGAGCTAACCTGAAACTATCCATCTGTTTTAGCTTACACTAAAGATACCTAGTCTGGAAGAAAACTACTGAAGTCAGTGACCCTTAAGTTTCCTTCTGGCTCCAATGTTGAAAGAAAAACAAACAAAACAATCTGCCCTTACCACACTATAAAATGCATGTCATGTGGCCCAATGATAATTGATCTGACAAAAAGAAAAAAACACCAGCTCTTGTTTTTTTAGATTAGAAAGCAATATTTATGACCGATACCTCAATTATGTTTCTTCCTTTCTACCAGGATGCCAGCATAGACCATCCTTGGGTTTAATTAAGATATAACTTTTATCTTCTCATTGTAAAAGAAAACTTTTGGAGAAAGAAAGGCAAAGTAAAGAAAAAGACTAGGAATTGCCTGTAATTCTATCTCTCAGAGATAATCATTGTGAATACTTCAGTGTATATTCTTCCAATGTGTTTAATTTTTTAAGACTAAGAAGAAAGAACTTTCTGGAGTCAAGTTTCACATGAAAGGGAATGCTGTGTGCCTACAGCTCAGGGGCATTTGAGAAGAGATGTAGAATACATATGTTTTCTTTGGCTTAGAAGAGCCCAAACAAACCATAAACAATGGGATGTTTGGGGTCATGAACAGTTTATCTCCCCTTTTGTTTGATTTGAGTGTCAAGGCAAGGTCATCTAAGTTCAATAGTGATAAATTCCTAGTAAGCTGAGGGATCCTATACTTGCTAGCTAAGAAAGGTATCCTTAGGAATCTTTATGTTGAATTGATGGACTTGAAAACCAAGAATTGGAATGGATGTAAAAAGGCCACCGGGCAGATTTTCTTCCTAGGATAACTATGTCTGAACGACTCTCAGCACTGGACATCCTTTCCATGGTAAGCTGTCCTTAATGTGAATTCCATAAGATCTCTTTCTTCCACATGAAATTCCTCTTATTGTCAAAGTCTCAGTCTGTGTCAGTTTAAATCTGTTTAAGCTCCTTTCCTCATTGATGTCTTCTGCAGAGATGACTATTGAGAACTTTTGTTACCTGAAGCTAATAAATCATTCCTCAGCCTTCTCTTTACCAGACTGTTTAGAGTGAACCATATAAAGAGGCCACTAGGCCATTTTTTACCTATAAAAATAGCAATTTCTTATGTTTCAACTTTAAGCTTAACTCTTCCTAACTTTTTTCAGAGGTTATTTCTGATCTTTTGACACCTGAGGGGCTCCTCACCCCCACCCAGGACCGTCTCCAGTACCCCAACAGCCTTCTGAGCATTTAGTATTCCATACATGTATATTAGTACCAGAATAATTGCTAACATTAGAGGACTGAGGAAGATATCATTTCCACCTTTAAAAATGTCTCGTCAAAACACATATAAATGCACACATATATTTTTATACACATTATCTTATATATTTTTATAATTTTAAACATTAGAAAAAACTAATGAGGGAAAAGCCAGGTTAACACCTATACTCATGGGTCTAGAGCTGGAAGTGGTATGGAAAGAAGAGATATTATTGAAGAAGTAAACAAAACTATGAAATTCCCCTGACCAGCTGTATTGCTTTCTACTATTTTAATGTGTTATGACCAAAAAGATCCAACATGCTTTTTTTTTTTTCTTTCCTTCTCACTTTTAGCTCAGCCATAAATTTCCAGCAATAGTGCACATGGCACATCAAAAACCCAGACCTGCTCTGGAGAAGGTCACTCCACTGAAAAGGATCTACATTATTCAGCAGCCTCGCAAATGTTAAGCTGGGACGTAAAACACAGCCAACTAGCCAACTGCCTTGAATGTCTGAGAGCTTAGCGAAAAGGACCAAAACTTTCCTTAGGCCCACTTGCTTGGTAAATAAAACAGCTTTTGTATCTTCTCTTTTGACTTTAGACAATAAAGCATCCAAAATTGTACATCCAATGCATGCCTGGGCCTTGGCTCCTTCTGGTCAGGATCCCATTGATGTTTATGTGTGTAATTTTGCTAAGTAGAGAATCTCGAATACTTGACAGTTCCACTCCACTCCTTGGATAAGCTCTTTTCTCCTTGATGTTGACCCTGAATTGTTCCACTGCTTCTCAAGGGCAAAGGTTAGAGGGGAGTACACTGAGCTCTGCAAAGGCCAGAATGCTATGTACATGCAAAGAGTGCTTCTTCTTGGTGTGTTTGTCTTAAGAAACTCAAGTTTTCACTTGAGGTTAATGTCTTTTCCAGCTTTCCACACAAATACACATTTTGTTTTGAAGGTTTGGTGAGGGAAAAACAAAATATTAGATTTACTACAGATATTCTCAGCAAAACAATCAGGTTGGAAGGTAGAATTCTATTTTCTTTCTTTTTTTTTTTTTTTTTTTTTTTTTTTGCCATTTCTTGGGCAGCTGCCACGGCATATGGAGATTCCCAGGCTAGGGGTCCACTTGGAGCTGTAGCCACCGGCCTATGCCAGAGCCACAGCAACGCAGGATCCGAGCTACGTCTTCCACCTACACCAGAGCTCACAGCAACGCCAGATCTCACAGCAACGCCAGATCCTTAACCCCACTGAGCAAGGCCAGGGATCGAACCCGCAACCTCATGGTTCCTAATCAGATTCGTTAACCGCTGAGCCACAATGGGAACTCCAGTTGAATTCTACTTTCAATGGGAGATTTGCTCAGAGTCCCCAAAGCCCATGCTCTAGAACTTAGGGGATCCTGATGCTATAGGGCATTGTGGTTGGGCTATTGAAGTTGCCTTTAAATGGAGGTGGAACTGAGAGGGAAAGTGTGGTCATCACCAAACCTGCTCTAACTCTCTTACCCTCCAACACGCACGCACACACTTCATATACTCAGATGTGAATAGCCAGGGGCATCTTCAGATGACTGTAGTAAACAATCACATTTTTTTCCCACAGAAGGTAGCTGTTCATAGTTCATAACTCATAGTTCCATCATTTTGCACCTCTAATTAATAATACTATCCAGGAGTTACCACTGAGGGTTAAGAATACGACTGCAGGGAGTTCCTGTCATGGCACAGTGGTTAATGAACCTGACTAGGAACCATGAGGTTGCAGGTTCGATCCCTGGCCTTGCTCAGTGGGTTAACGAACCAGCGTTGCCGTGGGCTGTGGTGTGGGTTGCAGACATGGCTCGGATCCAGCGTTGCTGTGGCTCTGGTGTAGGCTGGTGGCTACAGCTCCGATTAGACCCCTAGTCTGGGAAGCTCCATATGCCACAGGAGCGGCCCTAGAAAAGGCAAAAAGACAAAAAAAAAAAAAAAGAATACAACTGCAGCGGCTCAGGTGGCTCTGGTGACAAGGGTTCAGTCGCTGACAAGGAGCAGTGGGTTAAAGGATTCGCCATTGCTGCAGCTGTGGTATAGTCACAGCTCCAGCTCAGTTAAAATCCTTGGCCTGGAAATTTCCATATGCCGAGGGTGCAGCCATTAAAAAAATAAAATAAATAATGCTATCCAACAATGAGCATTTCTCTTGACCCAAAGAAGGGGTCAGCACTCTACTCCATCATTTTACAGGTAGATAACCCTGACTATGACTTAATGCCAAGACTGTGTCTGGTTTCTGGAAACCCAAAGGCCCTTGGCTGAGGCCCAGCAGTCATGACCACGTATCCATCTCCTCCCCTACATCATTTGGCTCTTTTTCAGGCCTCAGAGAACTGTCTGAGACAATAGCAAGCTTCCAGTCTGTGCCAGCATGAATTAATAAGACAGTGAGTCCTCACCACCCCATAATTTTTTTTGCTTTCTAGGGCCACACCCACAGCACATGGAAGTTTCCAGGCTAGGGGTCAAATCAGAGCTGTAGCTGCCAGCCACAGTTACAGCCACGGGGGATCCTAGCTGTGTCTGCAACCTACACCACAGCTCACAGCAACACTGGATCCTCGACCCACTGAGCAAGGCCAGGGATCCAACCTGCATCCTCATGGATACTAGTTGGATTCAAATCTGCTGTGCCACACAAGAACTCCCTTCACCACCCCATACTGACTTAGCCTAGTTCCCAGTCCTCTGGGACTATTGTCAGAAATATTCCAGAAAGATGACTGTTGCAAGGCAATTAAAGGTACAGAAGTTTAAGGTTAGCCATCACTTCCCCAGGGGACACTGGCAAAGTATAAGCCAGATGATGGTACTAGATGTAACACTGGATGGAGAGTAGGAGACTGGGGTTCTACCTCTGACCCTTACCAAGTCATAAACCTCAGGTAAGCCACTCAACCTTTCTGATCCTTGTCATGCAGGCATAGTGACACCTGACCCCACAGGTGAACCCTTCCAGTGACTTACTGGGAAGAAGACAAAACAGACACTGAGATTTGTAAGAAGCCATTTAAAGGGTATTGAGAGCAAGGTGGTACCAAGATGATTATTCTAGAAGCTACCAGAACTATAGGGGAGAGAACTATAAGAGATGATATAAGCTGAACCTGGAATAAGAAATTCAAGAAAAATGAGTTCCCATTGTGGCTTGGTTGATTAAGAACCCAACATAGTATCCTTGAGGACACAGGTTCAATCCCTGGCCTCGTTCAGTGGGTTAAGGATCCAGCATTGCTTTGAGCTGTGGTATAGATTGCAGACTCGCCTGGGGTCCAGCACTGCTATGGCTATGGTGTAGGCTGGCAGCTGTAGCTTCGATTTGACCCTCAGCCTGGGTTGTCGTGGGTGTGGCTGCAAAAAAAAAAAAACATTCAAGAAAAAGCTGAAGGCTTGGGCTAGCTGATGGCAGGGAAGAAAGTGGGAAGGATGAGAAGATACACGGGAAGCAGAGGGCAGCACTGCTGTGTTGCCTTTCCTGAGGGCGATATGTGGGCCAACCACCCAAAGAGAGTGTGGAGAGAGGGGCGCCATTCCCTCTGTCCTGAGACAGAAGGTGAATTGCAGGGCAAAAGAAGCTGTACAAAGGGACATTAGGCAGTGAGGACCCCAAATTAACCCAGAACCACAATTGCAGTGACTTGAATCACCAAATCAAAGGAAGTAAAAAGTTTGATGTGAACTCTAGATCTGAAGGAACTGGAATTACCTCAGAGAATGTCTCAGAATGAATAGAAACATCTTGAAGAACCAGGCTGATGAGAGAAATATGTGGTGATAGAGCCACTGTGTAGAAAACCACAGGGGCTTCTCCCTCTCCCTTCTAAGGAATGGAGCCCTGTACCGATGGGCTATGGCCTCACGCTATTAGAAGCCCCTGCCATGTTGGGCACAGGCCCAGCAAAAGACACGATGTTGGGGGAGGGGCACAGGTCAGTGCATGACCAGGAGTTTACCAACAGGTAATTTAGCTTATTTCATCTCAGTTCAACAGGCTCCATGCTAGGGCACTACCAAGATGAGTGAGACACCAGGCCTGTCCACCAGGAGCTCTTAGACCAAAGGGGAGTTGCCATGCCAACAAACCAATATGGAAAGTTTAGAAATGGCTTGGTAGGCATCAAGGATCATGCTGGGGATGAGGTCAGGTACAGTTAAAAAAAGAAAGAAAAAAAAGAAAAAACAAGAGCAAATGTGTTGGCTGTGGAAATCAATGACTCACATGCAGATCTTTGATTAACAGACTTTAACTGATCTTATGGAACTTTTCAAACATACGAAAACACTGAGTGAATATTATACTGAACCTCAGGTGCCCCTCACAGAGCTGCTTCTTTGATCTGTAACACCCAGCACCTCTCCATTACTTCTCCCTCTTTCCTCTCTTTTTCTGGATTATTTTAGAGCAAATCCCAAACCTTAAATGATTTCATCTAGAAATACTTTGGTATGTTATCACCAAGAGATAAGTGCTCAGGAGTGCACGTGTGTGCACATTTTCTCTCTTTCTCTCTGTCTCTCTCTAATCTGAATTTTACAAATATTGTGGAGCAAAAGGGAGTATTTACGTAAACCATCCAAGAATCTTTCACAATAAAAGGGAGGCTGGCATTGCTATGCTAGCTGCAAGAGCCAGAAGCCAAAAACAAAACAAAACCAAAAACCACAGAGAGAGAGAGAGAAACAGACAGAGAGCGAGGCAGTGACAGCCACAGAAGTAACTGCTGTGGAATTGGAGAAAGCAGTGAGAAGAGGAACTTCTGGAAGGAGAGTAGAAAATGAAGACAACTTTCAGGTACAAAGAAAGAAAAAAAAGTAAACCTGCAGTTGTCAGGGGTAATCAAGACGTACAGGAAGAAAACACGAGGGAAATTAATTCTTGTTGAGGAAAAGGATAAAGAGAACACTTAAAAATAGCTAGTTCTGAGGACCCTCAGGGGGAAAAAAATGGGGTGAGAGAGGAATAAAGGAGGGTAAATTAAGGACGGTAAAAAGTAAAATCAATTTATTCAGCATTTATCCAGTTCCCCTTGTGTGATAGGCTTTCTTTAGATGGAACCAAGGTCCCGGAAGGATGTGACATTTGTGCATATTATGTTTTATAATGAATGTGTAGATGTCAGCAGGAGATGCCACTCCCTTCAAATAGATAAGATTAGGTCAAAGCCATCTTGCCCCTGCTGGATGTTCAAAGCCCTCCCCAGGGTATCTGTGAGTGTGCTCATTACGTGATGTCCCTGCGTCCCACCGCCCTGCTCTGAGCTTGGGACTTAGCCCTTTTCCATAATTTCTCAACTGCCGACTCCAGAGGGAATAAGCTTCACCAAAGATTTGTCAGAGAGTTTATATCACAGGAACCAGACAACTTCCACCAGAGTTAGATCCCTTCTCCACCCACTTCCCACCCACCCCTCCTCAAACCTGGATTTTGTTCACTGCTCACTGCACCCTTAGCAGTTCCCTATTCCTTACACTATCATCTTGCTGGACGCTTTTCCCTCTCACACTCTCCCTTTCCTCCCCTTTCTCCTCTCCCCCTCCTCCTAGTTCCTGTTCTGTTCCACATCAACAATTAGTATTTCACTAGTTGTCTTGACTTCTGGAAAACCATGTCCTCAGGGAGTCATCCTTACCCAAATTAGCCTCACTGCCTCCAGCAAGTCTGACACGAGCTCTCAGGATGTCAACATTTTCATCCAAAGATGATAGAATGGATGATCAATCAATCAATTAATTAGTTAATGAGAAAAAAGTGAAGTGGCCGAGAATCTGAGTCAAAGGAAAAAAGAGGAAAACTTGCAAAGGAAACCTTGGAGGACTGAAAGAAAATACACACACTCACACATACATACACACACTCTCATACATGCACACATAATTAAGGCAAGTACAACTTTAACTAAATGATTTTGCATCCGGTATTTCATGAAATCCTCACAACAATCATGAAAGATGGCCGTGATCATCCTATTTTACAAGTGAGAAAAAGTAAGCCTCATGGAAGTTAAGAGGTTCCCCAAGGATCTGGCCTTTTGAGTGGTGGAACTTCTCTGGGAACCTCTGACTCTTAAATCTAGAGCTAACTCCATTACCCAATAAGAACACAGGCTGGAGCTGAAGCTTGGAAATCTCCACCAAGAGACAATCTGAATGTAACTTGCACTTAAGAAACAGAGCTGAATTTGAAGAGAGAAATCTGTATAGGAAAGGACTGTTCTAGGACTAATTGAATTTTTCAGTGGGAGAAGGGCCACCTAAATTCAGGTTTCCAGATTTTTGTTTAAACGTTTGGAAGGATCACAGGAGTGAATCAGGTTGGGAGAAAAGACAGTTTTTAGATAGGACCCCTCAAAAGAAAGAATGAAAGCTAGAAGGGGAACATGTGCACAGGATGCCCCTCCTGATACAGCGGCAAAAGGCACGCAGCTGGGGGAGATGTCAAATGCATCTTGGGAAAGGAGCTGCAGCAGTGGGAAAACAAAAGGTGACTCCTTCGGTGAAGCATTTGCATTAGCCTGTGAGGTGTAGCTACAGAAATGTCAATGTTTTCTCCAAGAGCTTTCCAAGTCAATCTAAATAATTGCAAAAGCTGGGGAGAGAGTGGGAGGGACGGGGAGTTTGGGGTTAGTAGATGCAAAGGATTACATTTAGAGTGGATAAGCAATGAGGTCCTTCTGTATAGCACAGGGAACTATATTCAATCCAATCTTGTGATAGAAAAAGAATGTATGTATATGTACAGCTGGAGCACTTAGCTGTACAGCAGAAATTTACAGAACATTGTAAATCATCTATAATGAAATTTTTTAAAAGAATAAATAATTGCAAAAGCATATTTGAATGACTTGTCTGCCCGCTTTATCAGTAGGTGTGAAACAAGCTCAGGCCCAAGTGTGATTGGGGTCAATCATTAGCAGATACCTATGAAAAAAGAAAAAAGGAAGACTAACCATATAAATGTTCCTCATGAACAAAAGTTTAGGAGACTTTGAAAAGAAAAAAGTGTGAGAGAATTGAATCATCATAGGCCTACTAAAGTCAGAAATCTGCCATATTAGCCAGAACGATATCTGCATTAAAACAGCAATTTATCATAAAATAATTTAGCTCAATACAATGGATCCAGAAGAATTTTTTTCCTTTTGTTTAAAAAAAATATCCATCAGTTATTCAAGTTTAAAAGTCATTGGATTGGAGAGAGGGATATTTATGTGGCTGTCCGTGCTAGCTGGCCATTTGTACATAATAGGATTGAGAGTATCATACACAAAAATGCTAGAGGTCGTAAAGCTATAAAGTGAAAGATTTCCCCACTTCTATTCATGCAGTGGTAGAGGCTGAAATTAATTTCTTCAAGCATAGGGAATTGGGTAAAGAAGTGAAGAACCGAAGTCACGCTCCCCTTTAAAGTCTTCAGAAAAGTGAAACACTTTTTAAAATGACATAAAGAGAGCTTTCCAAAGAAATATAGCCAAAGGCTTTCAAGAATAAAATAGATATTGTCACAAAAGCATTTAAGGGAGAGCACAGACAGATAAAAACCAAGGTGAAGACACTGGGGCAGAAATAGTGAAATCAAAGAACAGATGAAACAGAATGGAGATGATGAGAGCAGAAAAAGGTCACAGAAGAACAAAAACACTCCTCCGAAAGCTAAAGGAGAGAGAGGATTGCCACAAGATTAAAATGGAGAGAATAAAGCACTGAAAGAAAACCTAGAGGTAATGGAAGGGTTTAACCAAACTTATCAAGTGCAGGGAAAGATTGAGTGATGAGCTGGACTGTGGGCTGATGAAGAAACAAGCAACCTGACAGCGGACATCATGGGTCAAGTGGCTCTAAGTGAGCTGTATTTTTAAACAAGGAAAGACTCCCAGTTCTGGCTGATATCCTGCTTAGTTCTACCAAGCTTTTAAGAACAGGGCCACCCGCACTTTTCCACTTGAGAGGAAGGTGAAGTGACCTATACAGTGAAACAAGGAGCTAGTGATCATTTAAAAAGGAAAGCAGATGTTGGAAACTAGACACCACTAGCTTTTCTAAGGACAGAATAGGGGGCTTTTGTAGGAATTTTTTTATAACATAGCAGACTACTCAACAAAGTAATAAACGAAAATTTTTGGAATTCCCACTGTGATGCAGTAGGTTGGGAATCTGACTGCAGCAGCTCAGGTTTGTGGAGGCTGTGTAGGCTCAAGTTTGGTCCCTGGCTAGAAGCAGTGGGTTAAAATGATCTGATGTTGCTGCAGCTGCATTGTAGATCAAAGCTGTGACTCAGACTCAATCCCTGGCCCAGAAACTTCCATATGCCATGAGTACAGGCATTAAAAAAAAAAAAAAAAAAAAAAAGAATTGTGTCTTGGCTATGTGTCTATGGACTGGCTGCTTCACTTCTCTTCATTGTAGCCCTGAAACACACTAAAAGAAGGAGCTGGGTGGGATAAATCAGCCTTTCTGTATTGTGCTAAAATGAAGCCCCAGGAGTTCATGTTGTGGCTAAGCAGGTAATGAACCTGACTAATCTCTATCAGGACACAGGTTTGATCCCTGGCATCGATCAGTGTGTTAAGGATCTAGCATTGCTGTGAGCTGTGGTATAGGTGGAAGACACAGCTCGGATCCGATGCTGCTGTGGCTGTGACGTAGGCCAGTAGCTGTACCTCTAGCCTGGGAACTTCCATATTCCATTGGTGGGGCCATAAAAATAAATGAATGAATGAATGAAGCCCCAATATTTGCACATCTTCTGATTTTTTTTTTTTCCAAAGCAACCTGACACACATTTTGGGATGAAATCTGATTTTTATAAATTGGTTCAACTTTTTTTTTTTTTTTTTTGGAGGTGTGGGGGAAGAAGGTAATAATAAGGAAAAATGAGCAGGAAGCAAGATGTAAAGATAAAAAAAGCTTCAAGTAAAGCCCAGCTTTAGTTTCTACAGGTGGTATTATTCTATTAGGTAGTTACCAAAAGCCAAGACTGATAAAATAAAATACTAGGGCATGAAAATGAGCAGAAAGAGGGAATTCTGATATTGATGACATGAGCAGGTAAGGAGACTAGGCCCATGAGGATTTTACTTCAAGGTCTGGAGAATGTAAAACAGTATCTATCCTAGGGACCTTCCATTGTATCTAATCCAATATTTACAGCAACCCATTTCACAGATGCTGAATGGGTTGTTTAGAGGGGTTAAGACCCAAAACACTCCTTCCTCTGGGTCTTTTGCTTTTCCTTTGGCGTGGAAATCTTTCCCTACTCTTTTTTTTGCCAAGATATTAATTGCAATATTGTTCATAATATTAAACAACCAACAAATGACAGTATAATTCCACTTCTAGATATATATATAGAAGTGGATCATTATATATCTATAAATATATATGCATATATTTATCTCCCAAAATAAAAGCATATCCTCACAAAAACTTGTACACAAATGTTCATAGCAGCATTGTTCATAATAAGAAAAAAATTGGAAACAACCCAAATGTCTACCACCCACTAATGCAGAGTAAAATAAATAAGACATAGTATATCCATACAATGGAACATTATTTGGTAAATGCAGTATTGCTATATTCTACAACATGAGTGAATCTTGAAAACATTATGCTTAGTGAAAGAAGCCCATCACAAAGGACCACACATTGTATAATTCCATTTATATGGCATACCCAGAATAGGCAAACCTATAGACACAGAAAGTAGATTAAGGTTACCTACATCTGGGGGTGGAGAGAGTTAGGGGTAGGAGCTAAAGTGTAAAGGATTTCTTCTCTTTTTCTTTTTTCCTTTTTCTGCTGCACCCCTGGCACATGGAAGTTCCCAGGCCAGGGATAAAAATCAAAGCCGCATCTTTGACCTATGACACAGTCGTGGCAACATCGGATCCTTAACTCACCGTGCTGGGCCTGGGGTCAAACAAGTAATGCCAGAGGAACAAGCAGGAGCATTAACCCACTGCACCACAGTGGGAACTCCCTGGGATTCCTTTGTGGAATAATGAAAATATTCTATAATTTATTATATTAATGGTCCCACAACTCTGAAAATAATTAAAACCATTGAGTTGTACACTTAAGTAGGGGAGTTGTATAAATATAAAAATTATCTCAAAAACTCTTACCAAACAAAAGTAAAAGAAATATTTATTTTGAAACATCAGTTATGTGTCATGAAACACATAAAGAAGGTCATAAGGGTTGGTGCTGTTTTTATATTCTATCTCCCTCACCAACTAAAGCTTGGGCCCTATCCCCAGGCTTGCACTGTCACTATTGGACCCTGGCTCTGCCCCCAGCCTTTGACTATTCAGGGCAGCTGAGAGGCTATTCTTGGGACTTGGACTAGAGCTAGATGCAGTAACAGGTGGCAGGCATCACATATGCATTTCATTTATAGTATCTCACTTCCACGACAGCCCTTCAAGAAGGGTATTATTATCATTCCCCTTGGAAGAAAAAGGAAATATTTATGAGATACATCATTATTAAGGAAAGAAGCTAGTGTGTGTTGCAGAGGCAAGGTGCAAATGTATTTGGCCTGATGGCTTCACCAGGACTTTTAACTACAGATCTCGGGGGTGGGCTAGTTGCTAAGAGTAGGATACCATATTCCACACACTGCTAATGAGATTGTGAATTAGTGCCCGTCTCCTGGAGGATAATTTGGCAGGATGTATCAAAGTCATTAAAAAATGGTATATTTTTTGATCCACCAACTCCACTGTTAGAAATTTATAGAAATCATTGGACAAGTGGACAAAAATATATACATAAACATAAAGATTTTCATCAAGGTGTTGTATACACAGTAATAGGCAAAAGCTCCACCTTTTTAAAAGAAAAATTTGTATTTCCGCCCACAGAGGATTGGTCAAGTTATATCACAACACATCCCTCTGCCACTGGTGGCCAAACTCAGGAAGTGCATGTGGAATGCTTCTGAAATAATTTTTTGAATATTAAAAAAAATCGACTCACATATGAGAGAGATCATATGGTATTTGTCTTTCTCTGATTTATTTCACTTAACATAATGCTCTCAATGTCCATCCATGTTGTCACAAATGGCAAGTTTCCACTTCTTTTTATGGCTAAATAATATTTCATTGTATATATAGGTATAGGTACAGATATAGATATCTACATATCTACATAGATAGATAGATAGATAGATAGATAGATAGATAGATAGATAGATAGATAGATAGATAGATAAGAATTTCTTTATTCATTCATCCATTGATGAACACTTAGTTTGTTTCCATAGCTTGACCATTGTGACTAGTAGTATAGGACATGGGGGTACTTATGTCTTTTCAAGTTAGTGTTTTTGCTCTCTTCAGATAAATATTCAGAAGTAGAACTTCTGCATTGTGCTGTAACTCCATTTTTAATTTTTCTAAGAACTTCCATACTGTGTCTCCATTAGTCACTGCACCAATTTACATTCCCACCAGCAGCGCACAAGTGTTCCCTTCTCTCCACATCCTTGCCAAGGCTCGTTACTTCTTTTTTTGGTGATAGCCATTCTAACAGATATGAAATGATATCTCATTGCAATTTTGGTTTGCACTTGCCCAAAGATTAAAGATATTGGGCATCTTGGAGTTCCCTGGTGGCCTAGTGGTTAGGATTTAGCACTTTCACTGCTGTGGCCTAGGTTCAGTCTCTGGTCTGAGAATTGAGATCCCACATCAAGCTGTACACCATGGCCAAAAAAAAAAAAAAAAAAAAAAAAAAAAGATATTGGGTATCTTTCTGTGTATATGTTGGAAAATGTTATTCAGATCTTCTGCCCATTTTTTTAATCTTTTTTTTTTTTTGCTATTAAGTTATATGAGTTGTTTTATATTTTGGATATTGAACTTATCAGATGTATAATTTGCAATTTTTCCCATTCATTATGTTGTCTTTTTATTTTATTGATGGTTTCCTTGCTGTGCAGGATCTTTTTAATTTGATGTGGTCCAACTTATTTTTGGCTTTTGTTGCTTTTACTTTAAATGTTAAGTTCAAAAAATTATCACTAAGATCCATGCAAAGAACTGTGTATGGGGAGTTCCTATTGTGGTGCAGTGGAAAAGAATCTGACTAGGATCAGTGAGGATACGGGTTTGATCCCTGGCCTCGCTCAGTGGGTTGGGGATCTGGCATTGCCATGAGCTGTGGTGTGGGTTGCAGACGTGGCTCAGACTCCGTGTTTCTGCGATGGTGGCATAGGCCAGTAGCTGCAGCTCCAACTCGACCCCTGGCCTGGGAACTTCTATATGCCATGGGTGTGGCCCTAAAAAAGAAATAAAAACAAAAACAAAACAAAACAAAAAAAAAAAACCTCTTTTTTTCTAGGAGTTTTATGGTTTTAGGTCTTATGTTCAAGTTTTTAATTCATTTTGAGTTAATTTTGTGTATGGTATAATATAGTGGTCCACCTTCATTCCTTTACATGTGGCTGTCCATATTATCCCAACACAATTTCTTGAAGAGACTATCCTTTCCCCATTGTATGTTCTTAGCTCCTTCATCATAAATTAATTGACCAAATATGCATGGGTTTATTTCTGGCCTCTCTATTCTGTTCCATTGATCTACATGTCTATTTTCATGCCAATACCGTACTGTTTTAATTTTAATTTAAGACTTACTGTGACTTTGAAATAGAGTTTGAAGTCAAGAGACTGTGATGCCTCCAGTTCTCTTATTCTTTTTCTTGTCTAATTGCTCTATCTAGGACTTCCAACAGTATATCGAATAAAAGTGGTGAGAATAGGCATGTTTCTATTTTTCCTGATATTAGAGGAAAAGCTTTCAGCTTTTCACTTGAGTATGATGTTAACTGTGGGCTTGTTATATGTATAATTTACTATGTTAAGCTTTGTTTCCTCTATATCCACTTTGTTGAGAGATTTTATCACAAATCAATATTGAATTTTGTTAAATGCTTTTTCTACCTCTATTGAAATGATCCTTTTTTCCCTTCCTTTTGTTAACGTGGTATATCACATCAATTGATTTGCAGCTGTCGATCCAGACTGCACTCCTAGAATAAATCTCAATCATAGTGTACAATTCTGTTAATGGATTGCTGAATTTGGTTTGCTAATATTTGGTGAGAATTTCGGCATCTGTTCATCAGGGATATTGGCCTATAGTTTTCTTTTCTTGTGGCATCCTTTTCTGGTTATGGTATCAGGATAATGCAGCCTCATAAAATGAATTTGGAAGAATTTCCTCCTTTTCTGTTTTTTGAGAGAGTTTGAGAAGAATTTTTATTAATCTTTGAATGTTAGATAAAGTTCAGCAGTAAAGCTCTATGGTCCTGGACTTTTGTTTGTTGGGAGGTTTTTGATTACTGATTCAATCTCCTTACTAATCAGTCTATTTAGATTTTCTTTCTTCATGATTCAATCTTAGTTAAGGTGTATGTTTTTAGGAACTTTTCCATTTCTTCTAAGTTGTCCAATTTGTTGTCATGTAATTGTTCATAGAGTCTCTTACGATCCTTTGTAATTCTGTGGTACAAATTCAGTTGTAATAGTCCTGCTTTCATTTCTGATTTTATTTATTTGAGTCTTCTCTCTTTTTTTCTTGGTGAGTCTAGCTAAAAATTTGTCAATTTTGTTTATCTTTTCAAAGAGCAAGACTTTACTTTCATTGATTTTTCTATTTTTTTATAGTGTCCATTTATTTCTGTTCTAGTCTTTGATATTTCCTTTCTTCTACTAAGTTTAGGTTTCATTTATTTATTTACTCAGAAAATAAGCACAACCTTGATACTTGGCTATGAGTTAAATTCAATATGCTTGCATTTACATTTCACAGCTGACTAGAAAAGTCAACTTCTAGGATTGTCAAAAGTTAAATTCAAAATACATAGACACTTTCGTAAAAGTTCTGACCAATTTTAGAGTTTCCATTGTGGCTCAGTGGTTAATGAACCTGACTAGTATCCATGAGGACTCAGGTTTGATTTCTGACCTTGCTCAGTGGGTTAAGGATCTGGCATTGCCGTGAGTTGTGGTATAGGTCACAGACGCATCTCAGATCCCACATTGCTGTGGCGGTAGCGTAGGCTAATAGCTACAGCTCCAATTTGACCCCTAGCCTGGGAACCTTCTTATGCCACAGGTGCAGCCCTAAAATAGAAAAAAAGACCAAAAAAAAAAGTTTTGACCAATTTTGATCATCAAGAAACAGTAAAACTTCAAATATTTTTCTTGAAAGAACACTGAGAAGATGGATCACCCATCGTTTACTCACAGTTTCATTATTCCTCTTTTAAATGCTTCACTCTGGGAATTTTTGGATAATATTTGTTTTGTCTTCCCACTCTTCATTATACATGGCTACAGCACAGAACTTGGAAGGGATTAAGTTTGTAAAAGAAATTTTCTAAAATGTTGAAGTGTTGTGACAAAAAAAAATACTTTTCATTCCGTCTTCAGTGAAATTCATTGCAGCTCAACAGACATTTATTGGGCCTTGTGAAAAACACTGAGCTTTAAAAACTAGACAAGGCATTGGTACTGGCCTCAAAATACTTACAATTAATATCTCTTTCATGTGGAAACTACTATGCTATGCAAGCAGGCACAAAATGCTACAGGAGCACAAAAGAAGGACACTCTGTCTCATTACAGAAAATGAGCTGAGTCATAAGATGATTAAAAGCTGACCATAAAAAAAAGGATGAGGGTAGCAGGAGTGAAAGTCATGAAGTTCCATGAAGACCTGAGGGTAGGTGAGGAAATGATAAACAGCTCAGTGTCATTAGAGTTTAAGTAGAGAAACAGCAGAAGATATATCTGGAAATGGGAGATTCTTGTATAGTCTGCCAAGAAGCTGGGACTTGACTCAGGGTGGTTGTTAAAGAAAGGGGCATTGACATGTTTGCCTTTTCAAAGGTTCATGTTCATCCTGACTTTGATGCAGAAAATGATTTAGGGGAAAGGATCAATCTATAATCAAAGAGATGTAGGAATGGAGAGAAGAGGCGTATTTGAAAAAGTTTGGGCAACAAACTCTGCACAGTTTGTTGGTTATTGGTTGCGGGTGGGAGGAGGCCAAAAAGACCCATGGGTTCTGACTTGTGTGACCCAGGGAATGTGATTCCATTCAATGAAACAGGGAAACAGGAGGAGGGGGGCGTGATGATGGGTTCTGTCTGGGCCTGTTGAATGGAGGTTAGCAGGCAGATAATTATGACTGATGATCAGAGAAGAGTTCGGGTATTAGAGATACAGATTGGGGCATTGCATCAGGTTCTCAAGGCTGCTGTAACAATTTGCCACAAAGTTAGTGGCTTTAGTGGCCAAAAAAAATACGAATTTATCTCTTACAGTTTTGGAAGTCAGAGGTCTAAAATTAGTCTCACTGGGCTAAAGTCAAGGTGTCAGCAGGGCTGGGGGCTCTAGGAGAGAATCTTTTCTTTGCCTTTTCCTGCTTCTAGAGGCCACCCGTATTTCTTGGCTGGTGGTCCCTCCTCCATTCAAAGCTACCAATCTAGCATCTTATTGTTATCACATTACTTTCTTCTACTGTATTCAAGTCTCCCCTTGCTTCTCTCTTAGAAGGACACTTGTGATCACATTATAGACAATCCAGGGTAATCTTTGCAGTTCAAGATCCTTAACTTAATCATATCTGTGAAGTCTCTTTTGCCAAAAAAGGTAACATTCACAGGTTCCAAAGGTTAGGATATACTTGGGGCCATTATTCAGCCAACTACATGTGTTATTGGCATTAAGTTCATGAGAGTACATACAGTCAATGAGATGGCTGCGTATGGAGAGAAGAATATTAGATCAAAAAGCAAAGCACTGGGAACATCAAAGTCAAGGGAGTGAGTATTGGAAGAAGGAACCCAAAGGAGATGGAAAAGGTAGTGTGCCCAAGAAAGGGAGTATCAGGAAAGAGCTGGTGTCAGGGAGGCAGAGAGTGGTGAGTAACAGGGAGGAGGGCATTGGCAAGAGCTGCAGATGAAGTTGAGTAAACTATCAGGAGGTCCCTTGGCCTCTTTCCATCAGTGGAGTACAGGGATAGAAAACAGATGGCAGGAGTTCCCATTGTGGCTCAGCGTTAACAAATCCAGCTAGTACCCATGAGGATGCAGGTTCGATACCTGGCCTCACTCAGTGGGTTAAGAATCCAGTGTTGCCATGAGCTGTGGTATAAGTTACAAAAGTGGCTCGGATCTGGCATTGGCTGTGGCTGTGATGTAGGCCGGTAGCTGCAGCTCTGATTCGACCCCCAACCTAGGAACTTCCATATGTCACAGGTTGGCCATAAAAATCAAGAAAGAAAGAACGAAAGAACGAATGAATGAAAGAAAGAAAGAAAAAAGAAAACAGATTATAGTGGAAAGCAGTAATGAGTGATAAGGAAGAATGCCCCCCACCCCCACCTTCCAACAAGTTGGCCAGAAAGAGAAAAAAAGATGTGATAGCAGCTGTAAAGCAATGCAGATTCAATGGAAGTTATTTTATTCTGCTTGGTTTCTAAAAAGATGTGAGGCTGGAGCTTGCTTTGCTTTCCAGCATGGGTTAGACAAAAAGAACCCATAGATGGAAGAGGGTAAATATTTGTTCAAAAGAGGGAATACTTGATAGAATGAGGTCCCCAAATAGGCTGATAGATATGAACTCCAAGTGTACAGATAAGCAAAATTTGAAATAGGCCCAATCCTTTGATTCAGCTTCTAGGACTTTATCTTACAAAAAAGCTTATGAAAGTGCTTACATAGGAGAAAAAAAAATGTACAAGATTCTTCAAAGGCAGAAGATGGACAAGTGTGTTCAAGGTAAGCTTGCTTATAACAAGGAAAATATGAAACAACTTACTTGTCTATCAGCAAAGCATTAGTTAAGCTCTGTAGTTAAGAATAGCTTTAAAATCTCAGAGTGGAAAAAGTTTCTCTGTATGATAGGATTTACAGACATCATAAAGGGAAGTATTACAGAGTTGATAGCAAAGCATAGTTTCTATAGATCCCATAAACAAGTAAAGGCAGAAAAAAAATAAAACCCACCATTTCTATTCTATGTAAAATATAAAAGAATTTGTTCCAATGCATTTTTAAATGACAACCTAACACAAAAATAGTCTAAAAGCTATAAACTACCATTTCATAGAAGACAAAAATCAAACAACTAATAAATATATATATTTTAACTATCAATCTCATTAGAAATGGAAAATACATAGTGAGAGTCCATCATTTTGTCCATAAGATCAAAGATCAACAAAAACTTGCTTTTTTTTTTTTTTTTTTTTTTTTCCTTTTTAGGGCTGCATCTGTGGCATATGGAATTTTCCAAGCTGGGGGTCAAAGCAGAGCTGCAGCTGCCAGCCTACACCACAGCCACAGGCACACCAGGTCTGAGCCATGTCTGCGACCTATACCACAGCTCATGGCAATGCCAGATCCTTAACCCACTGAGAAAGGTCAGGGATCAAACCTTAATCCTCATGGATACTAGTCGGGTTCGTTACAGCTGAGCCACAGTGGGAATTCCAAAGTTGCTATCTTGCATTGTTAAGCTTATAGAAAAAAAGATACTCTCAAATAGGGGTTGATGGAATTTAAATAATACAAGTTTTATAGGGTAATTTGGAAGTATTTATCAAAGTGTTTAATGTACCAGACTCTTATTAATTCCACTTCTAAGAATCTACCTTATAGAAATACCTCTACACATATACAAGAAATTATGAACAAGTATATGTTTTACTGGTTCATACTTTTTTTACTTGCCTGGAATGGTGAAAATTTGGACATGACCTAAATATTCAATAAGAGAAGAACAGTTAAATACACTTGGTAACGAGGGTGTAATGGAATACTGGGAAGCTATTTAAAAGGAAGAATTAGATCTAAATGTAGTAAATTATATGGAAGTAGGTTTATAATATTTAGGTAAACAAGCAAAAAAGAAATAGCTGGAGTTCCCATTGTGGAGCAGCAGAAACGAACCCGACTAGTATCCATGAGGATGCAGTTTGACCCCTGGCCTTTCTCAGTGGGTTAAGGATCCCCATATTGCCATGAGTTGCAGTGTAGTTCAAAGACGTAGCTTGGTTCTGGCCTTGCTGTGGCTGTGATATAGGCCGGCAGCTACAGCTCTGATTAGACCCCTAGCCTGGGAACTTCCATAAACTGTTGGTTCAGCCCTAAAAAGCCAAAAAAAAAAAAAAAAAAAAATGAAAGAAAGAAGGAAAAGAAAAAAAAAGAGAAAGAAATGGCTAAATTCCAGTTATAGTATGATCCCATTTTTGGAAATAAAACCCCATTTCTATGTACTAGACAAAATTAGGGCTTAATAGGAGTTCCCATTCATGGCACAGTGGAAACGAATCCATCTAGGAACCATGAGGTTGCAAGCTTGATCCCTGGCCTTGCTCGGTGGGTTAAGGATCCGGCGTTGCCGTGAGCTGTGGTGTAGGTCACAGACGCGGCTGGGATCTGATGTGGCTGTGGCTGTGGTATAGGCTGGCAACTGTAGCTCCAATTTGACCCTTAGCCTGGGAACCTCTATATGCCACAAGTGCAGCCCTAAAAAGCAAAAATAAAACAAAATAAAATAAAAAATACATCAACGTGGATGAATCTCAGATGCATTATGCTAAATGAGAGAAGCCACACACAAAAGGCTGCTCAGTGTGTATTCTATTTATATGATACTCTGGAAAAATCAAAACAACATGAATAGAAAACAGATCAGTGTTTGCCAAGGCTGGGTGTTGGGAAGAAAGTCACTATCAAGGGGCACAAGAAAAGATTTTTTTTTTTCTGGTGATAGAAACGTTCCATATCTCAACTATGGTGATGGTTCCAAAACTATATGCATTTGTACACTGCAAAAGGTGAATTTCACTGCCTGTAAATTATACTGCAGTAAATCTGACTGTTTTCAAAGTTCATAAAGATTCCCAGCAAGCTGTTAATAATAGTTACCCCTGGAGGATGGGAGTTGGGGAGTATTGGAAGGGAAGAGTCCTTCACTTTTTACACTTCTGTATAATTTAGATTATTTTTGGAGAGCATGTGTAACTTTTGGAATTTTTGAAAAGATTTTAATAAACATAGCATACTCAAACAGTGAAATACTATACAGCCATTAGAAGCAGATTTACATGTACTAAAGCATTCACGATCACTATTAAGTGGAGGAACACAAATTACACAAAAATATACTATCTTTGTTTTGGAAAAATTCAATACAATTTTGTGCATACATGTATGTTTAGGTATATATGAGGATGTGTGTGTGTGTTCACGCGTGTGCACGTGCCAGAAGGATTTCTTCCAAATATATAATAGTAATTTAACTGTATTTACTTTTGAGGAGTAATGTGGGTTTGCAGAGGGGATTTACTTTCATTTTTAACTTTGGTGGAATGGTTATGAAGGTATAACATTTCTGAAGTAGTGAAAAAGAAATACATCTGTAAAATAGCATAGCCGTAGGGGTTGCTTTGTCTAAAAGAAGGACTCCATTCTCTGAGAGTAGCCGCAAGATCTGGACAGTTATAGAAAATTTTGTGGGTTGAACAGTAGGTAGAAGAGTCAGTACTCTGGGTCTAATTTTGTCAATAAAATAGGTCATCTGGGGAGAGTGTAGGGAAATGAGTGTTGGGGAAGGTAGGGAGTTTAAGAAAGGTGCCAAGATCTGGAATAACTTTTAAGAGGTATGAGTGGGAAGGACATTGAGAACAAATGAAAAGTATTTTCAAGGGTGGAGATTCAGACACGCTCAGGAGCTGGGCCATGGGGTGAATGTGGGAGGGGGGCCAAGAAGGGCCTTCAGCAAACCGGGTGGGAGTGGGGGAGTGGAGGATTATCCAAAATGGGTCCCAGTAACCATCTCAGCCTAGCATCACCAAAACCACAAGAGAAGGCAGAAACACAAATTTTAAATGAAATCATCCAATCGAAAATATTGGCAACTAGTCACATGTTGCTTTAAATGCTGTCCAGACCAAACAAAACCTGACAGCCCATGGCTCTGGGGTGTTCATAAGTGTGTGTATGTAATTTTTTGTTCCCCTAGTTTTTAGAGCTCAACGTCTTTTAACTCAGCTCGTTTCAGGAGAAGGTGAGATACAGTTCAGAACAACGACAAAAATTATTGCTTAGTCATGATGTTCAAAAGAGACCTTTTAAAAAAACATAACAGAAACAATAGTTTGTTGTTGTTGTTGTTGTTTGGTTGCACCTGAGGCAGGGAGAAGTTCCCAGGCCAGGGATCAAACCTGTGCCACTGCAGTGGCAACACCTTATCCTTAACCCACTGAGCCACAAGAGAACCCACAAGAGAACTCTCAGAAAAAATAGTTTGAAATTCAAACTTTTATTGCCAAGAGCCAGATTCTTGAGAATGAAAGGGGTTTTCTGTGTAAATATCTAGAACAGGAGCCTGGCTCTCAAAGCCCATAGGATGGATTCTGCAATATAGAATAGCAGTTTTCTCTCAAGGACAGAGTTTGAGCCCCTGGTTGGCAGGAACAATAGGAGATGAGAGGAGGAGTATTAGACAGGAGAGTGAGTCCTAAACCCCCAGCTAGGTGGTCTCGCAGGGGAGGGTGCACTCAGGATCTATCTCCTTCCTGAACCCTGGGAAGGGGGCAGCTTCTTCCAAGCTCCTTGGCAGCACTTGGCAGCTGCATTTGCATAGTAGCCACAAGAGGCTAAATCCAGAAGGAAAGAAGGACTGAGTTAGCCTCTCTGTTGGAAGAGATGGAGAAGATGATGGAGAGGGCTGGCCTCAAAGCCCAGGGTCCCCGTGGTAGGGGATGGAACGGCCCTGTAGCTGAGGGCTTCAGGTGGACTGTCAAGTGCCAGCCGACCTCAGTGCAGTCTGCATGGCCTGTGGGAGCTGAGGTGGTCTCTGACCCCAGCTCATTTGTGACAAGCAGTAAGAACAAGCATTTCTGTGATTCTGAGGCACACTAAATGCTGGATTGAACTAATGTTGGATTTTGCCTGGCTGAGCAATGGAGGAATGAGTGTGCAGTGGAGATGAGGGTATTTGTAAAAGAATGACTCCAGTGACCTGACAAAATTCATACTTGAGGTACCAGCTTTGCAGGGGCACACAAAAATGAAAATAAAAGTTTAAGAATATTATATTCTCCCCTCCACTTCCTACCTGCTCTCCAAAAGAAACAAAAACATTAGTCACCATGAGAAACAAATCAGAAATTGGATTTCTTTATACTTTTTGAATTACATCTAGGAAAAGGACACTGTAGTTTTTTCAGCACCTGATTTTCAGGCGCATAACTGTGTGACCATATCTGGATGAGCTAAGGAACAGAAGGTGCTGACAACAAGAAAATAAAAGGCTCAAGGGTTCCAGGTCCTCACAGGTCAAAGAACTGGCATGTTAGGAGGAGGCTGTAAGGAAGGGTGTGGTCAGAGCCCCCTGAGAGCAGGCTCTGGGCTATGGCCATGGAGGGGGGTGGCTAAGTGGAGCCAGCGAAGGGAACAGGTGGCTCAAAAGGTCACCAGGATAAAAAGGGCTGTAGGACTGAAGTTCCTGTTGTGGTGCAACAGAAATGAATCTGACTAGTAACCATGAGGTTTCAGGTTTGATCCCTGGCCTCCCTCAGTGGGTTAAGGATCCGGCGTTGCCATGAGCTGTGGTGCAGGTTGCAGATGCAGCTCAGGTCCTGCATTGCTGTGGCTGTAGTGTAGGCTGGCAGCTGTAGCTCTAATTTGCCCCCCAGCCTGGGAACCTCCATATGCTGCAAGTGTGGCCCTAAAAAAAAAAAAAAAAAGCAAAAAACAAGGGTTGTAGGATGGAGAAGAGGACCACGAATCAGATGCCAATCTGTGTAAGCCAGGAAATATCCCAATGCCAAGCAGATGCCAGAGGCAGTCCACTCACTGACTATAACATGCCAGCCACACATTTCCATAACCAGACCTTCATCTAATGCAGCCCCAAAGGCAAGTTATATTGAGTGATAGGTTTACACAGAATACTAATAAAACTATGCATTGATTGATAACCTTGATTATGTTCCTCACATTTGCCAGATTTTAGCAAAATTAGGATCTGTATGTACAAGATTAACTCTTTAATTGTACTGCTTACTTAGGTTCCTATTAAACACAGATATAAACGTCACTTTTCCAATTTCAGTTGACATAAAGGAAACAGGTTACCTTCTAAAAACTGTTTTTAAACAGTTAAGGTGGGCCCAAGCTGCCAGGGAAGACTGTTCTGTGCACTTTTACTTGACATTCAAAATGAGGTAGCAGAGGTGTTCCTGCTGTGGAGCAGTGGGTTAAGGATCTGAGAGGGCTGAGGATCTGAGAGGGTTAAGGATTGGTGTTGCTGCAGCTGCAGCATAGGTCAGAGCTGCAGCTCAGATTCAATCCCTGGCCCAGGAACTTCCATATGCCATGGGTGCAGCCAAAAAAAAGGAGGTGGCAGAGAAAGATTTATATTAAGTTTAGATGCTTCTCTTTTTTTCCCTACATCTCCAGGGAAAAATCACTACCCGGGGATGATTTTTTAAGCTTGTTTTCATTTTCCCTGTGCCAGACTAAGTACTCCTGAGAGAAAACAGACCTTTTTGGGGAATCCAGTCTCAGTACCATGATAGCATTCTGAATGGATTAACCTTTTTCCCACTGAGATGGATAGAAAGCAAACCATAAGAGAACTTGTTGACTCCTAGTTAATCTTTAGTTTTACATGCATTAGGCTGTCTTTTCTCCTTAATGGTTTAAGTATCTGATACTAAGCTTTCTTGTCAAATAAACTCAAAGTCTGGCTTTATTCTATCTCGAAGTTTAAAGCTAAATATTTATCTCTGGTTTGAAGAAAGAAGAGAAAGTCACATTGGTTGTGCTAGAATGCATTTCTGCACACAGCATCAGAAACAGTGCAAGATGGTGACACAAATATTGCCACTTTAAATGCTCAGATCTGTCAAGTAAATTAGATCCATTTTGTCTTCCCAACAATGTTCACTTAATTTTCTCTGTTTTTTATTTGGCTTTGCTAATCAAGACCTCTGTAAGGTCTGAGGCTGTATTGGATCTAATCTAGGAATGTGTAGCATTAGGACAGTCCTTCTGAAAATGAAAGCAAGCAGTTTTATATCCTTGATGTGATGGAATAAGTGCTCAAATATTCATGAAGATAGAGAGGAGATACTTCAGAAAATATAACATGTGATATAAAAATCCAGGGAGTTCCCATTGTGTCAGCGGGTTACCAACCCCATTAGTATCCATGAAGATGTGGATTTGATTCCTGGCCTCGCTGAGTAGGTTAAGGATCTGGCATTGCCATGAGAAGTAGTGTAGGTTGCAGATGCAGATGCAGCTCAGATCTCAAGTTGCTGTTGGCATAGACCAGTAGACCAGTAGCTACAGCTCTGATTCGAACCCTAGTCTGGGGTATAATAATATTTACATACATATATGTATTTATTTAATATGGACTCTTGTCTGAATATTTCACACAGCACAGCAATTTGCTCACAGAGTCTGGAGGGAGATAATGCCAGATTTGCTTTCCTATGTCCTTGGAATCTTCAAAAGTGGTAGAGAGGGATGTGTTGCAGACTGGAGACTCTTTTTTTCCCCCTTTTAGGGTAGGACATGTGGCATATGGAGGTTCTCAGGCTAGGGGTCAAATCGGAGCCACACGCCACAGCCACAGCAACGCAGGATCTGAGCTGCGTCTGTAACCTACACCACAGCTCACAGCAACACTGGATCCTTAACCCACTGAGTAAGGTCAGGGATTGAACCCCCAATCTCATGGTTACTAGTCGGATTCGTTTCTGCTGGGTCACAATGGGAACTCCCACCTTTACATCTTGAAATCTTAAATTAATGGCCTCAGCAAAGTCCCTTTTGCCTGGTAGGGTAGCTTGCTCATAGCTTTCAGGGGTTAGAATGAGGTCATTGTTCAGCCTGCCATACCAGGACCATCCATGTTTCCTCAGACCTGAAACTGAGCCCATCTTCCGTCACCACAGCAGGTTGCACCGGGGCCAGGGCTCAGGAACCCCCCACAGCCCTCCCATCTTCTGCTAGACCCTCCCCCATTCTGCAACGTACTTTTGCTGTCATTGGTCCAAGCCACTAGGAAGAGTTGAGCCATGGAGAAGAGCTCTCTAGTCTGTGCCAAAAACAAAATCATTTCAACCCAAGTGAAACGGATACAGTGAATGAGCATGAATTATGATAGAATCCAAAAGTACTTCTATTTTTGGCCTTGCACTCTCTCGTAAAGATTTGTTCAGGGAAGAGCTGATCCCACTCCCATGAGTGTGTCTCAATGAGGGTGGAGGACAACTTTAGACTATGTAGCATTCCAGGCCCTTGCCTTCTAAATACCAGTAGCTCCCTCCCCACTAAGCACTGTGACAGTTAAAACACACTCCCACCCATTTCCTCATGATCCCTGGGAAGGTGGGATTGGATGCAACCTCAGCAGGCCCAGTGACTCATCTATTCACCCTCAGGGCCTTAGGGAACAACTGTCTTATGGTGCCTTTAGGTTACCCTCAGTCTCTCTTCAATAATGAGGATGCCTGATCAATACAGAGGTGACAATTTTGATGGATTTAGGGCTGCTGCTGGAGAAATCTGCCATAGTGGCAGGGATTGTATTCAACTCTCCCTTATGGCCCACCCCCCACCCCACCCCAGGGCCCAGCTTGCTAACTGGAGTGGGGAAGGATTGGGGACCCGGGGTCAGAGAAGTTTCCAAGATTCTGGCTTGATCATGGCTGACTTTTCCTTTTGGGGGTGTTTGTGGGAACTGCTCCTCTATTCTGCGAATGGGACCTCCACTTGGAATGTCGCATCTATGGCATCTTGGTACATAGTTGACACTTTCATCTTAACAGCTTATTGTGCGAATTCCCGTGATTAAGGAACCCAACTAGGATCCATAAGGATTCGGGTTCCATCCCTGGCCTCGCTCAGTGGGTTAAGGATCCAGCGTTGCCGTGAGCTGTGGTGTATGTCGCAGATGTGGTTCAGATCCCGAGTTGCTGTGGCTGTGGTGTAGGCTGGCAGCTACAGCTCCGTTTTGACCCCAGCCTGGGAACTTCTATATGCTGCAGGTGCGGCCCTAAAAAGACAAAAACAAAAACCAAAGCAAAACCAAAAGTACCCCATCTTATTGTGGGTAAGAAATTAAGAGGACCCTTTCAAAACAAATCATTTAGTGCTGATTGTTCATTGGCTAGAGAATCTCCAGGTCTCTGAGTTTCCACAATATTGTAAAGCACCTATAATTATTTTTTTCTTTTTACTTTTTGGCCTCAGTGTGTAGTGGCTTGATGTGGGATCTCAGCTCCCAGACCAAAGATTGGACCCAGAACACAGGGCAGAGTCCTAACCACTAGACCATCAGGGAACTTCTCATAGAATTCATTTTTATCAGTAAACTTTTCAAGCTAAATTTTCAAGATAATATTCAGTATGCCTTCTGTCTGGAAGAGTGTTTAGGAAATCTTTTTTTCTTCCCATTAAAATGCTATTCTTCTCTCTTCTATTGAATCTTGAAGCTCTTATTTCTTCTGCTTTATATTCTAGTCCCTTCAAATGGGGGGTTGGGGACTCACCAGTAATTTCTCACTATTTTTTTTCTTTTAAGGAAAATCTGGAACACAGAGGAGTGACTGACTCAAATATGATGAAAATATAATGGCGTTTTTCATTGTAATAACTACTGCATGTAGCACTTCCCAGCTACAAAGTGTCCGCACGTACGTTTTCTCCTTTGATCCTTACCAGGCAAGGGTGAGGTAAGTCCTATTTTACAAATGAAATAAGTGAAGTCCAGACAGAAAAGGAAAGGAAACTAACACTTAGTAGGTAATTTATATGCTAGGTTTTTTAAAAATTTTTTGATTAATTAAAAAAATATATTTATGGCCACACCTGTGACATATGGAATTTCCCAGGCTAGGGGTCAAATCGGAGCTACAGCCACTGGCCTATATCACAGCCACAGCAACACCAGATCCAGGCCACATCTGTGACCTACGCTGCAACTGTGACAACACTGGATCCTTAACCCACTGAGCAAGACCTGGGATCAAACCCACAGGCTCACAGAAATGACATTGTATTCTTAACCCACTAAGCTGCAATGGGAACTCCATTTTTTTAAATACATTTAATTAATTATAATACATTTATTATCTCATTCAATGTCTATAGTGAATATACAGGGTAGGTATTACTATCATCCCCAGAAAACTGAGGCTCAGAAAGATTAAGTAACCCAAAGTCACACAGCCAGTACAATTGACTTTTTGCCATACCATGTTTTAATCTGCTCTCTTGAACTAGAACTTGATCAGTTACCCATAAAATGCCTTGATATTCACCCAAACCAGAAAAAGGGAAAGAAAAAAAAAAAAGGTGTAGGGGTGTTTTTGCCCATCTGTTTTATTGGATTCTAAAGCCAGCAGAAAGCCAGATGGCCAAAAAGAGTAGACTTTTATGGTTCCCAACTTTGGCATTTAAGAGTGAATGAAAAGGACCATGAATTTGAGGAAATAGCAGTGCAAAGCATCCCACATCTTTGTAAAATGATTACTTTGGGACCAATCAAGCCAAGATAAACACTGAATCATTTCCAGTGAGACAAACCCAGTCCCCACTCTACGTTGCTCATGGGACTGGCAATCGAAGGTTAAATTTTGGAGCACCCTGTAAACATTTCCAGGACCTCCTTTGCCCTTTGTCAACTGTATATTAAACAGCTTCCTCAGCCCACAGAGCTCCTTCTTTTGCCAACCTCCTGCCAGGCAGGGCATTCTGCCCATGATTCTTCTCTTTACCTGTTCCCTCCCTTTGTTGCAAAGTTCTGTCCTACCCTGAGTACTCAAGCTTTCCTGAATCCTTCGTCTCCTGAAGCTTTATAGCTCTTGCTGACTCTTCTACCCAGTGTAGCACTTCATAATGCATGGTGTTTCTTGTTGCTATTATGTATGTTCAAATATTGCCACAATCAAGCCTTTATAAATCATTGAGTTGTGGCGAAGAGCTGTGTAATATAAGTTCAGATGGTGATGTTTTACTGGACACAGGGGATTCTTAAGACAACAAAGAGCATAAATATTTAGCAGTGGGGATGTGGCTGCCTATATAACAGTACCCTCCATTGGAAAGTCTTGCTAGGACTGGACAGAGGGCCCTACCTAAGAGGATGAGGAGGCTATTAGATGAAATAATGGGGGAGAATTAAGAAAAGGACAAGGCAAGCCTCAAAACTGAATGGCTCCCAGGAGGAGACATTTGTTCTCTGGACTCTCTGCCCTCACTTCAAAGCAATTTTATGATGCCAGTAATTCTACAGTTGGTCAGTATAATGAACTTCTTACCTTTAGAGTAATCGATGACAGAGTAAAGCACCTTGGGATCATGGTAAGAACACATCCGTGGTATTTAGCATCAAAGGGGATAAAGTAGACTGTGGGTTTACAAAAGCAGGTCTGCACTGTCCAGGGATGGAGTTCACTGCTGCCTGAGGAAGGCTGTTACAGAGTGTCAGAAAAAAGGCTCAGATGTCCAGCCTTCAATGATGGGGGGGTTTGTGGGGTGTTTGTTTTGTTTCTTTTTGTTTGTTTGTTTCTTTGTTGTGGGGTTTTTTGGCCACTTCCACAGCATGCAGAAGTTCCAAAGCAAGGAATCGAACCCACACTGCAGCAATGACCTGAGCCACAGTAGTGACAATGACAGATCCTTAACCACTAGACCATCAGAGAACTCATCAATAAGATTTTGGGTTTGTTTGTTTTAATGATTTTTATTTTTTTCCAAATTTTTCCAAATTTATTTTTTTCCAAATTTAAAGTGTTCTGTCAACTTTCTACTGTACAGCAAGGTGAACCAGTCACACACATATATATATACATTCTTTCTTTCTTTGGTTTTTTGGGTTTTTTTTTTTTTGAACTTATAACAGTCCCTTTTTTGATAACTCTCTTGGATTTAAACCCACTTTCCATATCATATTACATCCAGGTCAATTCTACAAGCTTCTTATGCTTCCAACTTCCAATGTTGTTTTGCATTCTCCTCTTTTAGGTTTTGCTTCGTAACTCTGTAAAATTTTTCCACTCTGTAAGTTTGATGTGTACAACATTATATTTCTACTTCTGTATACCCTACAATGTGCTCACCACCAAAAATTTACTTTCCCTTTATCACCATACAGTTAATCCTTCACCTTTTAGGGTCTATCTGAACTGAGCATCTGTTGTTTCCTGGTAACTCTGCACTCTCATGGCTCAGATTCTCTTTCAAGTCTCTGTTTCTGCTGCTGCCTCTCTTTACTTCTCTTGGCTTCTGATTGTTCCTACCTCCCACTCTTACCCCGAGAATGAATAAGATTTGGTGAGTTAGTTAGCATCCTGTTTGGCACCCTGTTCGGCACCCTGTTCATCTGATTTTTCATGTCAGGCCACCTCGGAAGCCTCTGCTCTCCTCGTGTATAACACAGAGTCGCCTTTGTCAGGACCCTGTTTCTTTTCTTTTCCACTTTTATTGAGCTTTGATTAATATACAACACTGTGTAAATTTGTATATGGCACAATGACTTGACTTACGTACTTTGTGGAATGATTACCACAATCAGTGTAGTTCACATTCATCATCTCATAGAGATACTAAAGGAAAGGAAGGAAGGAAAAAAATTATATATTTTCTCCTCATGATGAGAACTCTTAATTTACTCTCTTAACAACTTTCAAATATACCATGTTTCAAATATACCAAATATACCATGCAGCAGTGTTAACTATAGTCATCATCATCATGCTGTACATTACATCCCAGGACTTATTCATCTTATATTTGGGAGTTTGTACCTTTTGACCACCTTTGTCCATGGTTACCACTTCTGGTAACCACAAATCTGATCTCTTTTCCTATGAGGTTTTTTTTTTTTTTTTTTGGTTTGTTTAAATATATATATGCACACACACACACACACACATATATATATATATATATTTTTACTCTTAAACATCTCCTTAATTCCTCCACCCCCAATCCCTGATAACCACCATTCTACTCTCTGTTCTGACAAGTTCAGTGTTTTTATGTTCTATTATATAAGTGAAATCATGCAGTATTTGTTTTTCTCTGACTTATTTCACTTGGTATAATGCCTTCAGGTTTCATCCATGTTGTTGCGAATGGCAGGATTTCCATTTTTTATGGTTGAATAATATTCCATTATCTTATTGTGAGATATATATAGATAGATAGATAGTCTCATGACTTCTTTATCAGTCATCTGTTGATGGCCACTTAGTTGTTCCCACATCTGGGCTATTGTAAATAATGCTGCTATGCACACAGGAGTGGAGATTTCTTTTTGACATAGTGTTTTTGTCAGAACCTTATTTCTGTATGGCCAGATTGGCAAGGTCTCATGACATACTTCATGGCAACTTGGATGGAAGGCAGGTTCTCAAGGGGCTGTGGATGGTGGGCACTTAGAGGTTCCAGAGCCAGTCACTGCAACAGCCACATTCTACCACATGCAGTGTACCCCCAACACCCTGCCCAAGTTTATACAGCTCTAGCTCTAGTTTTGGAGCACATATCACTGCAGCGGGAAAGAACCAAGTGCATGAGTTTTACATCCATAAGACTGACAGGGTCACAGTGTTATCACAATGTATGGTTAAATAGGAGTTCCCGTCGTGGTTCAGCAGTTAACAAATCTGACAGCATCCATGAGGACTCAGGTTCTATCCCTGGCCTTGCTCAGTGGGTTAAGGATCTGGCTTTGCTGTGAGCTGTAGGTCACAGATGCAGCTCGGATTCCCTGTTGCTGTGGCTATGGTGTAGGCCAGCAGCTGCAGATGCAATTTGACCCCTAGCCTGGGAACCTCCATATGCCGCAGGCGAGGCCCTAAAAAGACAAAAAGACAAAAAGCCAAAAAGCCAAAAAAAAAAAAAAAATGTTGCTGGAAGCCAGAGGGCTCTATTCCAATATACACAGCTATAAGGAAAGAGTCTCATTAAGTGAATCACTTGAGTTTAATTCCGTTGAGGAATCATTTATCAGACCCAGTATTATGCTAAGCTGGAGGCTACCCAATGAGGGACTCTTTTCAAGTGCTCAGCTGAAAGGTGTCCTCAGCTAGTAATGCTAATGCTGCTATACGTGCCCAAAGACTGAGGGGTCAGTAGATGACCTCAGCCTCTGGGGATCAGCCGACTCCCTGGCCCTCTGCCTGTTCCTAGGGCAGTTGGCGACAACCTTAGAGCTGACTCTGATATGTTCTGCTGGTATCCAGCCATGACCAGATTAAAGCACTTCTCCTCCTCTGGCTGTCTTCTCTGCTTTGCACCCCAAAATGCCTGGTCTGTCCTGCTTTTCTTGGAATTAGAGGCTGTCGGTTTCCCTGGAAGGGATAGAGACATTCCTTGTTTACCTGTGGGAGTTGGGGTGGGGGGACCTTCACTACAGGCCTCCCCTGTTCTGAGCCTTCCCCACTGTTTTAAATGTCAGCTTCAGAAGCTCTGCTGCCTCAGGAGTGGGAGGAAGCACAGCCTGTGTATGAAGGAACAGATGGCTGCAGGGAGTGGGGTCCAAGCCACTCTTCACTGCCCTGCCTGGCTTGTCCTGGCAAGTTCACTTATGAGCACAGCCTGGGTATTGCACCAGCCCCCTCCTCTCTCTCCCTCTGCCTTCCATCCTCCACTGAAGCCACTGTTCTGCTCAGCAAGGAGTCCTTGTCACACTCTGCTTCACAGCCTTTGTGGATTTTGTAGGCTATAGGGTAAAATGCCAACTTCTTAGCTCAGCCCATTCTCCACTAATCACAGAGTGCTCCTGTCATGGACCCTCCCGTCACTCCTAAAGTTATTATACCTGCAGCTACTCTCTAGGCTCTACCTCAGGGCACAGAACTCCTAGAGCCTTCTCTCACATTTTTCCCACCTGCCAAACTCCTATTTCCCCCTCAATACCCACTCTAATTTACCTTCCTCTGGAAAGCTTTCCCAAAGACCTCTGTGGGGAGATAGTTGTTGCCTCTTCAGCTTCCCCTGAGCACTGGATTCATAATCTAAGACCACACATTTCAGGTTTTATTGTAATTTATCTGTTTACATCTCCCTGTCTCCCACTAGACCAGAAGATCCCTGTCATAAACTGATGTTCAATGTATTTAATGAACAAATTATGAAAAGTCTAATTCACATTATGCACTTACAGTTTCTTCTTAAGCTTTAAGAATCTTCTCAACGTTATCAGTATTCTCGTGCTTCCCGCTTTTTCCCTCCCCATTCACTTTCCTGGGGCTTAGGGGTTATAGGAAAAAGGAAATTATGTTGACTGTGAATTGGGACACCCATAGCTCTGGAACCTTCTACCTGCTCTTTTCTGATGCCCTCTTTGAAAACTGTCTCCTCCTGCAGATGCCCATAGGGAGAGCAACGCCAAACGTCATTAATGTCCAGCTGTGGGTGAGTCACTTAACATTCTAGACAGTAGGTCCTCATCTGAGAAATAGGAGGTTTGAACAGGTGAACTAAGGTTAGCTGTAGTGCTGACAATCTTTAAGTCATAAAGAATGACAATAAAATTCTAGGCATGCCCAAGTAATGGGACAGTTATTTCTGTGCAGTGGGCCCTTTCAGTGTCCCATATGTTGTCTTTCTATGTGTTTATCTCTGAATGAGGCCAATTCTGGTGGCATCTTCCTTTCCTGGCACGTCGCCTTGCACCACTTCTGACTCAAAGCTGCTTCCTGAATTGCCACCTAGACCCCTTTGGGAGCCTTCATTTTTGCCTTATTACATTGATGTGACAGCATTTGCAGCTGCTGCCATCTGTATAATCCAAACTCCATATCAAACATTTCTTCTTTTCCCATTTCCCAATTTAAAAAGCCACCCCTCACACCGTGGCCTATTTGCAGAGCCTCTCAGAAGTGGAGAGGCCGAGGCCCTTGCATTTTGCAGAGCTCTCTGTCAAGGATTCTTTGAAAGACTACACAGATAGCACATTGCACAAATCTAGGGGGGACCCTTCATGCCAAGATCCTCATGGACTTGTACCTGCATTAGAATCACTTCCTGGTAGATGGCAAGAAGGTGTCCAGGGGAAAAAGTGACTTTTATTACTTGCGTAAAACTACTTTGGGAGTTTGCTGCCCTTTTGTTTGCTTTGTTTTAAAGGAAACTAAGTAGGATTATGCAAATTTTAGTGGATCATCAATGTTTCCACAGAATAAGTTAATGTTATTTTAATTGTAAAATATAAATATAAAACGTACCATCTTAAGCATTTTTAAGAGTTAAATTCAGTAATCCTTTAAGTGCAGTAGCATTAAGCGCATTCACATTGTTGTACAACCAAACTCCAAAACTCGTTTCATTTTGCAGGACTGAAATTCTCTGCCTATACTGATTAAGCAACAATCTGTTTCTGCCTTCCTCCCCACCACAGCCTCAGACAACCACCATCCCACTTCCCGTCTCTATGAATTTGAGTAGGAACCTTGATAATGCTGTTTGACTAGGAACAGCATTTGTCTTTTTGTGACCAATGTATTTCTCTGAGTATAGTGTTCTCAGGGCTCATCCATGTTGTAGAATGTGACAGGATGTCCTTCCTTTTTAAGGCTGAGTAGTATTTCCTTGTATGTGCAGCCCACATTTTGCTTCGCCATTTATATGTTAGCAGACACTTGGGTTGCCTCCACCTTGTGATTACTGTGAATAAGGCCGGTGTACAATTTAACGTTTTTAACACATCAGAAGTGTTGCATGATAAATAACTCCCTTGGGCCTTTCATTTCCTTTTGTGGGTATGAAGCCAAGATCCTACTTCTCCCACCTCACATATTGCAGGGTCTTTTGACATAATCCATCTAGCAGCCCTCCCTAGCATAACTGGCAACCAGAACAGAATATTTTTAGCACCCGTCCTCTAAACAACAAGATTATTTCTGGAAATAATCATAAAATAAAATAAATAATTGTGATAGCCAGAAAAGTGCAAACAATATTCATTTTACTTTGCCAACCTTTGCATATATTGAGAAATGAAATCGTCTGCAGTCACACAGGTTACACTCTGCATTTACGTGACTTTACTCTTGTTTATTTACCAGAAAATTCTTGATCAGGAAGGTAAAGTTGAATTTCCTGAAAAATCAGTTAGTCTAAACAATACGCTATCAATTTGCACTTAGTGGAGTGTCTTAGTTTGGGCTGCTATAAAAAAATACTGTAGATATTTTTAAAATACTAAGTGGCTTAAAAGAAAGACATTTGTTTTCTCACAGTTCTGGAGGCTGGGAAGTCCAGGGGAAAAGTGCTGACAGATTAGGTTCTTGGCAAGGGCCCTTTTCCTGGCTTGTAGACAGCCCCCTTCTCACTGTGTGTGCTTGTGGCCTCAGTGTGTGCACACAGAGAAAGAGAAGGTTCTGGTGTCTCTTCCTCTTCTGCTCTCCTTTTTTTTTTTTTTTTTTTTTTGTCTTTTTAGGGCCACACCTCGGCATATGGAAGTTTCTAGGCTAGGAGTTGAATCGAACCTACAGCTGCTGGCCTACCCCACAGCCACAGCAATGCCAAATCCAAGCTGCATCTGCAACTTATACCACAGCTCATAGCAGCGCTGGATCCTTAACCCACTCAGCAGAGCCAGGGATTGATCCTGTGTCCTTATGGATACTAGTCAGATTCGTTACTACTGAGCCATGATGGGAACGCCTCTCTTCCTCTTCTTCTTAGGATAATAATCCTGTTGTGGGGGCTCTACTCTCATGACCTCATTTAAACCTAATCACGTCCCCAAAGCTCCACCTCCAGATATCATCACAGTGGAGAGTAAGACTTTAACAAATGAATTTTGCGGGGCATACTCAGTCTATATAACATTGGGTAAGTAGTTACCGATCTGTTTCTGCAATAGCAATAGTTAACTGTTCTACCAATTGATTGTTTACTTTTTGAAAACACTTCAAAATCCTAACTCGACTGTATTAACCAATACGAAATTATAATATCATGAACTTTGTCCAATTCCAATCCAGACTGACCTTGAAAGACCTACCTTAAACCAGACCCCAGACACCTTAAAAATATCCCATTTCTGACCTCACTTTTCAGAGATGCTACTAAGACTTTGTCAAGACAATGACCTCCACAGGGCATCAACTGAGGTCCATAGAAAACAGTAAAGCAATTTTTTAGTAAAAATAAAAATTATAGGACACAAGAGAAAACATCTAATGGATTTTTGAAAAGAAGACTAAAATTTATGCCTCCATTTGGTGTGTTTCAGAAATGAATATTATTAGTTTCTATTTCTGAGCCTTCACTTCTGCAAATTTGTCAATGAGTGTCAAAATCAACCTTCTTCCCAGATTTAATAGACGGCATAGCTGTCTCCACTCATACTGTTTAAGCAAGGAACATTTTAAATTATTTTAAATTTGACAGTCTTCTTTCAAATGAAGCAATACATATACAAAGAGTTAGAAGAAAACTTAACTATAAGGCTGAGATCAGCAGAGATTTATAATAATCCTATTTCTCAAAAATCCCAGAGATTGCAATATTGTCTATGTCTTTGTTTCCTCGGGGTAAATAGTGGCAGTTTTCAAATGTGTCTGTGGTCCCCCCACCCCCCAAAAAAGTCCCTTAGAATATATACCAAAAGAATCACCATAAATTTCTACTGTATTTGGTTTAATCTTCCCAAATTTTTCTTCTGCAAAAATTAGAGAAAGTTGCTGAGTGATAGAGAACACGGGCTTGCATTTGATCTTTTATTTGAGAATGAGGGTCCAGTTCTTAGTGAAAATGATTGAAACATTTAAACATTGTCCTCTTGATTACTTCTGGCAATGTAAGACCAGTCTTTTGCTGTTTCTCCCAACATTACTCTGTGAATGTCCATTTTCCTTATGCTCTATTTTTGCAGAGTTAATGGTATTCTCCACAATTTCTACATGCCAGCCTTCAATGAACAATTCTAAAGTATAGCATTTTACTGTATGTTGTTCTAGGTTGATTCTGGCAGTTTGCAAATATGTCTGGTTATAGAGAATGACAGAATTAAAGTTATTGAATTTTGTTTATCTTTATAATCACTGTGTTATCACTGATTCTTTCAAATCTACAGTTTGACTCAGGAATATGTGGGTCAGCTATACCCAAATTGAGGCTTAATGATTCCAATTTATCATGAACTTACTCTTGAAAAAAAGCTGGTAGCTTAGTCGGCCTGTGTCATAGGCCAACTGCATAACTGGAAATTCTCCAGATTAACTTCTATAATAAAGAACACAATGTTTATGAGAGGATAAGTAACACAAATGTGTTCATTGCAAATGTGTATGTGTGATTAAAACGAAAAGAAATCAAAGTAGTTGTTTAGAATTTAGACCAAAAAAAAATTTTAGAATTATGTTATCATTCTCAGTGTTTAAAATTGCCAGCTGGGGAGTTCCCGTCATGGCACAGCAGAAACAAATCCTACTAGGAACCATGAGGTTGTGGGTTCCACCATGGCCTCGCTCAGTGGGTTAAGGATCCGGCATTGCCGTGAGCTGTGGTTTATGTCGCAGACACAGCTCGGATCTGGCATTGTTGTGGCTGTGGTATATAGCCTGGCAGCTGTAGCTCCAATTAGACCCCTAGTCTGGGAACCTCCATAGGCCACAGGTGCAGCCCTAAAAAGCAAAATAAAATAAAATAAAATAAAATAAAATAAAATAAAATAGCCAGCTAATGGTGATAATAAAAAGCAGGCCATTTTGAAGTTGGTTGTATTGTTTTAAAATTCTCTTTAAATGGTGTATCTTTTATGTGTACCAAGGAAAGATTGTTCCCACTGCCCTTCCACCTCCTAAGGTCACCCAGAGTTGGAGACTGGGGGATAAGAGAGGCTTGAGTAAGGCTGTGATGTACTCATGTAGCAGGATTTCCTCTTAAACAGACCACCAGGGAAGGAGACCCTATACCTGGCTGGAGAATATTCTGATTAATCTAAGATTTTGTGTTAATTCAGAACCCCTTGCTTGTGATTGGGTTGAAATGATAGCTCAAGAGCTGTCGTGAGGCTTTCAAAGACATCAGTGTACTCCAAACATTGTCTATAGCTAAGACTTGTAAATTATTAATAAATCACACACATTTATGTATATATGTATCTATGTGAACATATAGGTACATATAACTATACATTGGAAACAGGATGATGCATACACACAAACACACACATATACACACACGTATGCATGCATATCTTATCTGCATGTATATCTATACTCTTGACATTAATAAAAATATATCCACATAAAGAGGTACTTAATTCATAGTAGCTTTTTGTCTTTACGTATTTTTCTTAGTCAGAAAATACTGAAAGTACAAATACTATCAATTCATGTTCATGACTTACATTTATGTTTCAAAGGAATCCTCTTAACAGACCTCATTCTATTTCTTTGTCATCAAATTGCCGTATCATCAGAATTTTCTATGAACCACTAGAGGGTAGTATAAACCAGCAAAAAAATCCAACCATCCAGCTGGCTGCAAAATAATCCTGAGACTACCTAAGCAATGAAGGGCAGCCATTTCCTTAGAATAACCGATTAAGGCCAGGCAATTCGGATCCCATCTTTTCAGAGTTCAAAATGAAAATACTTGTATTAACTCCTATAAGAAATATGTATATTCTAACCAGTAGAACAAACTTAGACATTAAGTGCTCAAAGTCTAGGATCAGAGTGACAGGGTTTAAATCTGACCTCCACCCTTGATAGCAGTGTCACCTTGGGCAAGTTTTTTACCACTTTATTTCCTTATCTGCAAAGTGATAATAATAGCACAGAACAGTGCTGCCTAGCACACGGTGGGCATGCTCCATAATGTTAGCTTTTATCAGAGGTTAAGCTCTCAGGCTCTGGATTTACACTGCCTGGATTCAAATACTAGATCTACCAAGCTAAATAAATAACTCCGTAACTTTGGGCAAATTATTTTTCTCAACCTCGGTGTCCTCATCTATAAAATGGGGCTAATAATAATACCAACTCCAAGATAGGCACATCGACACTTGATACCGTGCCTGGCACAGAGTAAAATGTAATATATGCTGATTGTTAGTATGATTTTTAATATTCTTTTTATAATTCTAATGATATTATTATTAGACATGTGATGAAAAATTTAGCACTGATGTTTGTACATATTTGAGAAATAGCAACATGGAGTACATTTCCTGATGCTTGTTGAAGCGAGGCAGGCTCCTGACCACAGACGACTCACCACTGTTTTAAACTTTCGCCTCTACCAGAAAACTAAATGGAAGGTTGTGCAATGAGGTGGAGAATTTGAACTTTGTCAACAATGTGCCCAATGCATGCCTCTTTAAAACTTGCTTTCTTTTTGGAAGGAGCTGCTTTCTTTGGATCATCCAAAAACTTTGAGTTTCTGCTCTGAGACTGCACACAAGGTATCAGCCCTCGTGTATTTCTGGAGAGACTTTAACAGATCAAAGGGAGCGTCTGCTTTCTCCCCAAGCACATGTCTGCCGGGAGCCCTGCTTGTTGTGGAGCAAAGATGGCTCAGCTCTGGCAGCCCAGTTTATATCCTTCTGACTCTGTGGAGAAACTTGCCTTTTTTAAAAAAAAAATCAAACTTCAGAAGGATCCAAAAACATCATCAGTCATTGTAAAAAGGGTTTTATTATATCTGCCAGAAGAGTTTGATGGTGTTGGACTGTTGATTAGTATGTCGTCTCCTTTAGTAATCCAAAAAAAAGTTGTTAATATTGGCAACAAAAACGAATTGGTTTCACGAGCTTACCAGCAGTTTTGGAGGATTTATAGTTTGTCAGAATGAACCAAGAAGGCAAACTGCTTTGGCTGGGCTGCAATCCCCAAGTTGCCAGCCAATCTGATCAATTTGGGACAGTGAATTGACTTCCCTGTCAGTTTTGCTCAATCTCAGCTCTGAACTTCCTGTTTCACTGGACACCATCGCAGCTCAAATCAACCCTGTTGTGGACAGAACTCCAGTGGTGACATCTTGGAAAGATGGAGAAAATGGCAGGATTGACTACTCTAAGCCCTGGATCACTTCCAGAAGACAACTTCTGCATGCAAGCCAACGACTCTATTTTCACCAAGTTAAAAGTTCAAAAGACTTGCCCGGAAAGTCAGAACTTCTGTAGCTGGACAACTGGTGTTCCAGTGTGATCATGTCTGGCCTTTCAATGTAAAAACTGAAGCACTTTGTAAAACCTGAAAACAGTTTAAGACATTAAAAAGATAGATGCCTCCCCCACCAAAAAAGGAATTTTCATGCACTGTAGAAACCATTCAGAGGCAAAACATCACATCCTAATGAATATAATAGGGTCTTGCATCCCCCTCTTATTTGAACACAACTCTCATTGACTTAAAAGTGACATTTCCAAACGGGCTGCAAGAATGATTTGTCCCCTAGACAAAGCAGACTGCATTTGTTCTGGTAGAATGGCTTCTCTTCTTTGTCTCCGGATAATTTGATACAGCATTCATTCATTCGAGTGTGACTCTCATTTGAAAATTTTCTCAATGAGACCATTTAAAAAATATTTTTTAATCTGGAGCTTTCATGACTTCCTCTAAGGCTTCTTTCAGCCTTTAGCCTTGTCCCTGTTAACTTAATAGAACTGGCAAACATTGACATTTTGAAATAAAATTTTTCACAGTAAATTTCAATGCAAAACTGATCATTTCCCCTTAAAACTTTGTTTGGGCTATGCATGTGCAGATTGCGCCTAGTTTTAGGACTAATGATTTTCTGAGTACTGCAAGATGTTTTTTCCCCCAGATAAAATAGGTTATCAGCCTTCAAACATGGAAGAGGTCAATTAAATGACATCTAGTGTCTTTCACACGCCTGAGGTTATTTTAAGAGGAGAAGCAAATCTCTGTGCATTTAAAAACAGTGCCATGGAAACAGTGCCAAGAGCTGCAGGTAACATTATTTCTCTCCTGGGAAAAGTGCACCACTGGGGGCCGGTCTCCTTTCTACCCACCTTCTCCAGTCTTCTGCACTTCCTGGCCCTTTAGGTCAGAATTCCCATAAATTTCAGAGAACTGCCGTTTTCTCACAGCAGAGGTGAGATGGGGAAGAGGAGACCCCAAATCACATCTTCATTAACTCAAACAAAGCAGCCTTGCAGGGTTTACAGTTTAAGCCTATGAATCTTCTCCGTGATGGTTCCCATGTCTCTCAGAATAAACAATGTGGAAAGAAAAATATTATGGTCTCTATTTGCGGTATTTTGTTCTGAAAATAACTGTGCAGGAGAGGTGACCTAGTGGCACATGCCTGAGCCAATCTCTCTGATGTCACTTTCACAATTGCCTGTCTCTAATCAACAACCAGCTCCCCCGTTACCGCAATACCTGTGTGCACAAAAGAAAGCCAAAATTAGAAGGACTCTTTCACACTAAAGGTAAGATGCAGGTCAAATTTAGGACTCACCAGAAGGCAGTCTGGAGGAGGTTGTGCTTTTCATTCAACTTGTGTTTTCAGCCTATGACTAGAGTTTAAATGAGTCATCAGTGTTTAAAGTCAGTGTGGCCCTTTAAGACATAAATAACGGAGACCATCAATGAGTTGTTAAATATCAAAGAGGTTACTATTACTTCCTAAATTTCCCCTGGAGGGAGAAGTGAGTGATCAAATTCAGAAACACTTCATTTGATAAAGCTAAATTCGGTCCTTCTCCTCGCTAATCTCCTCCTGAGAGTTTGCTTTTTACTTGAGCAAATTAACTGAGGGTGAACAATGATCAAAAGAAAAACTTACCAAGAGCCAACTCCATAAATCGCTGGTGAGACTGAAACACAGATCAGAAAAAAAGAAATTTTCTTTAGTCAGAGATCAGAAGTGAAAGGCACAGATAGAAGCATGAGATATCTGCTATAAATAAATAGAAAACAGCAAACGGGGCTAAGTCACGATCAGAAGACGGGTGCAGGGCAGCTCCTCAGAGCCCTCTTCCTGTACCTTTCCCGCAGGTGGAGCCTAAATTAGGAGGAGCTCCCAGTTTGCAGCCTCCGCACGCACACCCCATTCCTCCACACACCCTCCACACACACTGCACCACCCACACACCACCTCACACAAACCCCACACACACCGCTGCACATAGCACCTCCACCACCACACAACACCAAACACCACACACACTCCACCTCACAAACACACAAACACAACACCCCCTGCAACACACACAATACACATGCATCCCACTTCACACACACAAACATAACACCGCACAGACACAACACCTACAGCCCAACAATACACATATAACACACACAATACACACATCACCTCTCACAAACATAACACCTACACCCCCACACAACACCCCCCATACAACACACACACACAACACACATACCACCTCACACACACAAATACAACACCCCACACAACATCCCCCCACAACACATACAACATATACACCACCTACCACACACAAACACAATACCCCCCACAACACACACACACAGCACCTACACCCACGCACACCCTACCACAACACCTACGCACACAATACCACACACACAGACACCCCATACACATACCACCCTCCCTCCCACACACATACCACACAAACACACATACATCACCCACACCCATACGCAACATGCCCCACACACTTCACATGTATATATGCATACCACCCCCCTACACACATCCCTACAGACACAACACCTACACTCACACACAGTACCACCTCCCACACACACACAAACACCAACGCACACACCATCCTTTGCGCACATACCTCACAATATACCAATTTTCTTTTTCATAAATGGGTTTACACAAGCCCCTTGAGTTTAGTGGAAATGAAGAGAGGAAGTTTACATTGGAGTTGAGGAAGTCCATGCTTTAAGAAACAACAATCTGAGGAGTTGCCCGTTGTGGCTCAGCAGGTGTTAAGAATCCCACTAGTATCCATGAGAATGCAGGTTTGATCCCTGGCCTCGCTCAGTGGGTTAAGGATCAGGCATTGCCACAAGGTCACAGATGCCCCTTGGATTCAGCATTGCTGTGGCTGTGGCATAGGCCAGCAGCTGCAGCTCCAATTCAACCAGTTTAGGAACTTCCACGTGCCCCGGGTTGGGCCGACAAAGAAAAGTAAAGTAAAGAGCACTATGGAAATGACTTCTGAAATATACCCTAGAGATAACTGTATACTTATCAGTGGACCTGTGTATAAGGTTATGAATTGTAGTGTTGTTTATACAGAAATAATTGGAAACAACTTTATGCCCATCAATAGGGACTTAGTTACATAACCTGCTCCTCGTCCCCACAGTAGAACCATATGACGGTAACAAAAGTCTGAGAATACTTTCCAGGACATATTGGTGCTAAACCATTTATAGTGTAGGAATGGAGAGGACATAGGGATCTCTCTCTCTCTCTCTCCCTCTCTCTCTCTCTCTATATATATATATGTATGTTTTTTTTTTTTTTTAAGGCCACACCTGCAGCATATGGAAGGTCTCAGGCTAGGTGTGGAATCAGAGCTGCAGCTGCCGGCCTACACCACAGCCACAGCAACCTGGGACCTGAGCCACCTCTGCGACCTACACCACAGCTCACGGCAATGCTGGATCCTTAACCCACTGAGCAAGGCCAGAGATGGAACCCGCAACCTCATGGTTCCTAGTCGGATTCGTTAACCACTGAGCCACAACAGGCACACCAGGGATGTGTATTTATATTTACATTATAATTTATTTGTCTTTTTTTTTTTTTTTACATGTAAAGTTCATTTCCAGTGCTTGCACATGTGTTTTCTGTGGCTGATTGTGACCTGATGAGGGATTGCCCATTGACCTAGTTTAGACGTGCCTGGCCACACCACACTGCTGACCCCAATTTAGATCTAACTGTCTAGAGCAGAGCAATTGCCTTGGGTCACCTCAGTTCAGAGACATTTGGTCCAAGTAGCTATACAAGATCTTGGAATGCCATGTGAAGTTCAACAGAATATCCTTTCAGGTTTGTGACAGTGAAACTCCTTTGTGATAAAGGTGAAAACCATAAAGAACCACAAATAGCAGAGCCCAAACCTACTCTGTACAACTCTTACTTTATCTTACATACACACACACACAGAGATAGATATTTTAATTATAAAAGTAACACACAAAAGCTGTAAAACATTTGAAAAAAATCCTCCCCAATTCTACTTCCCAGATACCCACTGTCAGTTTTTTTTATTATATATTCCTCTGGATTGTTTTCTATAGAACTACGTGTTTATTTTAAGAGCATTGCTTATACAAAGATAATTAAAGAAATTCAAGCCAAGATATACAGACTGGATAGTAATAGTTCTACCCTAGTTAGGAGGAGGAAATTATATAAGAGGATATAACTGAATATCTCTAAGGATATGTCTAAATAATTCATTCACTTTTAAAGCATTAATCTAGGGTTGTTCCCTTTGATGGTTATTAAAAGAATGTGATAAGAAATTTGTGTAAAAGGGATAAAATAAAAATACAGAATTATCTGATTTTAAGTAAAAGTGCTTAGCAGCAATATTTCACAAAGAGTAAATACGTTTATTTTATGATTGTGACAGGGTTAAGAACACACTACCCCCAAGCATGGCCCCTTGGCATACTGAAAACTTTAAGCTAAAGGAATTTGAGAAATGGAATATGTATGGAGTCTCTCACGTTCCCTTCTCCCTGGAAGAAGGTCAAAAGACCCTCGTGTGGGAAGTGCTCTCCCTCTACCCAGAGAAAAAGGACATTGAGAGGAATCCAAAGAGGCCTCCTGGCTAAGTTGCCCTGGGTTTAGTACTCTCACCTTATATACCCTTTTGTCCTATCATGTTTTTCTATGACTTTCCATTCTTCAATAAACCTAGTATAAAAACATTCAGGGAGTTCCCGTCGTGGCGCAGTGGTTAACGAATCCGACTAGGAACCATGAGGTTGCGGGTTCGGTCCCTGCCCTTGCTCAGTGGGTTAACGATCTGGCGTTGCCATGAGCTGTGGTGTAGGATGCAGACGCGGCTCGGATCCCGCGTTGCTGTGGCTCTGGCGTAGGCTGGCAGCTACAGCTCCGATTCGACCCCTAGCCTGGGAACCTCCATATGCTGCAGGAGCGGCCCAAGAAATGGCAAAAAGACAAATAAATAAATAAATAAATAAAAACATTCAGGTTTACCTGTTCTTGGGGCTCTTCATTTCCTTGTGAAGGCTCTTGTATCACATAAAACTTGTTGAGTAAACTTGGATGCTTTTCTCCTGTTAACCTGTCTTTTGTAACGGAGCCCCAAGAACCTAGAAAGGGTAGTAGGAAAAAATGTTTTTCATCCCTTACAATAGAAAATATTTTAATCTAATAGAAATATTTTCTTAATAATGTACATGCCATACTGAATTGAGCCATTTGAATCAAGGAAAAATAGCGATTAATAACTAGTAGGTAATTAACATCAACATATCTTATTTGTCTAGACCCAGCTTATTCCAGAAAGATTAGGAAAACCTTTAACATGATTCTTTTGTATCATCTTATACACAATTTTTTTTGGTCATAAAAAAATTTGGCAGTCAAAAAATACCCAGACATGGTTTGAAGGTCAATTAATACTTATAAAATTTAGGAGTTCCTATTGTGGCTGGTATCCATGAGGATGTGGATTCAATCCCTGGCCTCTTTCAGTGGGTTAAGGATCTGGTGTTGCCAAGAGCTGTGCTGTAGGCTGGCAGCTGCAGCTTCAATTCAACCCCTTCCCTTGGAACCTCCATATGCTGTGAGTAGGGCCCTAAAAACGAAAGAAAAAAAAAACTTACAAAATTTAAAATAACAAATGAGCAATAACAACAGCAACCAAAACCACATAGTACTCAGCCACAGAAGTGGATTCCCAAAGGCAGAGGCAACTTCTAATCCAGTTACCTGTTTCTCCTCTTATATTTACCTCCTTATTTTTACTAATAACTTTATGCTCTATTTATTTATTTATTTATTTATTTTTGTCTTTTCAGGGCTGCACCCGCGGCATATGGAGGTTCCCAGGCTAGGGGTCCAATCAGAGCTGTAGCCTCTGGCCTATGCCAGAGCCACAGCAATGCAGGATCCAAGCCATGTCTGTGACCTACACCACAGCTCACAGCAATGCTGGATCCTTAACCCACTGAGTGAGGCCAGGGATCGAACCCACAACCTCATGGTTCCTAGTTGGATTCGTTTCCGCTACACCACAACAGGAATTCCTGTGTTCTATTTATTGATTTAGACATTATCTACTCACTTTCTACTATGGAACATAAGGACTTAGGTATCCTTTCACCATCCCTACATCACACACACAAACTTCTTCCTTCCTATGTATTTTAATTGCAATTTTTAATTAAAAGAATACTTGGTTTTTGGGAGTTCCTGTTGTGGCTCAGTGGTTAACGAATCCGACTAGGAACCATGAGGTTGCAGGTTCGATCCCTGGCCTTGCTCAGTGGGTTAAGGATCCAGTGTTGCTGTGAGCTGTGGTGTAGGTCGCAGATGTGGCTCAGATCCCGCATTGCTGTGGCCCTGGTGTAGGCTGGCAGCTACAGCTCCGATTTGACCCCTAGCCTGGGAACCTCCATATGCCACAGGAGCGGCCCTAGAAAAGGCAAAAAGACAAAAAAAAAAAAAAAAAAAAAAAAAAAAAAACCTTGGTTTTTATATTATAGTGATATTGTAAATATTGTTCATAAGTATGCAATACTGTGTTTATTTTTCTCTTCTTACGCATTTTTTGTTTTTCCTGGAATTAAATGTTGCTTACTTATTTTGTTTTGTGCATCTGTGTGAATAGAGATATAGATATAAAACACTTTTTCTTATACTCAAGCACCTCAAGTATTCCCATAGTTGTTTGCTTTATTTGTCTGTTTGTTTATTTGTTTTTAATGCAGACACCTTTTCTGAATTCTTCCATCCTTCTGTTTCTACCTGGACTGGTTCATTTCTAGAATGGCTAAATTTTGTCAGCCTAGGACATTTTATCATCCTTCTCTAAATTCAACTTGCCTCTTTCCTTTGTTTGAACCCTTGTTTCCTCACTCAGATCTTCCTCTTTCTTGGTTTATTCCCTTCCTTTGGTAACACATATGCTCCAGAAGCTTCTTGGGAAAAAAAAAATCCAAATAAAGCAAAGTTTTTGAGATTATCCTGCTTGAAAACATCTTTTTTGGCTAACTTCATATTTGATAGTTTGAGCAGAGAATTGGTTGGAAATTTTTCTTGCAGAATTTTGAATGCATTGCTGTCTTAGCTTCTAGCCACTAGCACTGTTGAGAGTCCAATGCTGTTGTATTGCCTGGTGAGCTTTCGTTTTCTTTCTGGAAGCTTTTAGATTCCTTTTATCCCTAATGACGGAGGATTTTACAGTGGTGTGCCTTGGTACGGATCATTTTCATTTCTCCCCATCACATCCTTGATTCTGGAATGTGTTCCTGTGTTGTGTTTGTGATGGTTAATTTCATGTGTCAGCTTGACTGGGCCACAGGGTACGCAGAGTTGGTTAAACATTATTCTGGGTGTGACTGTGAGTGCTTCTAGAAGAGATTAACATTTGAATCAGTAGAATGAGTAAAGCAAATTGCCCTCCATTGTGGGTAGGCCTCATTCAATTCATTGAAACCCAAATAGAAATAAAATCCTGAGTAAGACAGAATTTTTTTTCTCTGCCTAACTTCCATATGGGACACCAATCTTCTGCCTGTGGACTCAGGCTTGAGCTAGAAGTATACCATTGTTTCTCCTGGGTCTCCAGTGTGTTGATTGCAGATCTAGTGACTCCTTGGCCTACATAATCAAGTGAATCAATTCTTTATAATAAATATATTAAATGTATATAAATATAAATATATACACCATTGATTCTCTTTCTCTGGAGAACACAGACTAATACAGTAGCTGACAATTTCTGCTGCTTTGTTTTTTTTTTTTTCTGAAATCCCTATTAATCAGATATTGACCCTCTCAAATTGCCCTACTTTCTTTTGCTAGATTTTTTTGTTCTACTTTTGAAGGATTCTTCAACTTTATCTTTTAATACTTCTATTGAATTTTTTTACTTAAATCAGCATATTTTTAATTTATAAAGCTTTTTCATGTTCCTTAATTGTTCCATTGTCTTATCATCCTGTTTTTGTTTCAAGGATATAATATCATCACTTATCTTTCAGAGGATATTAGTCATTTGTTTGAAGTTTCCTTCTGTTTCTTGCACTGTCTTTGACTCTTCTTTCTGTAGTTTTGTTCTTATTTTTTCATATCAGAGGCTTACCTCAAAAGTCTGCCCGTTCATATTAAAGGCGAAGTGCAAAAAGCCTGATTGAAAGCTCTAGGAACATGAATGGGGCTTATGACTGTTGAATGGTAAATTACACTGTAGGGTAATCAAGTGGAACTTGAACATTATATTAGGCAACTCTAAATGTCAGTAGGTCTTCTTTTTTCTTGGGCCATCTCCAAAGTAAAATTATCCAGTCTGCTGACCAAGAGATATAAGCTTCCCTGCCAGCATTCCAGGGGCTGAGGAGGAGCAAAGGCTTGAGTCTCACCATGCAATGTACAGCCTTTCACTCAGTTCCAATGTTTTCTGTCCAGTGCCTCATCCCCATCCTCAGTTGTGCTTGTCATCATCCCTGAGTCTAGAGTCTCTTGGACATCATCTCTTCATGGATCAAATTCCCATTTCCTCCTGAGGTTGACGTGTAATCTCTGGACATCATGTGGGTTGGGAGTAGATGTTCAAGGGTTCTACTTGCTCCTTATGCAAACTCTCAACTGTCATGGTCCAAGCTTGCCAGTCAGAAAAGGAAATTTCCAGACTCATAGCAGGGTAAAAAGAAAGATAAAGTTTTTGAGATAAGAGAGTTGCTTGTATAGTAGGACAACTTACTGATGATAAGGGAGAGCTGACCCCAAGCGTGTTTTTATAACCCAGGGAGAGGAGAGGTCTTATGATACACCTTCTGACCTGCTGATTTGTTGGGGAAAGAGGGATCTTAGGATACATTTGCTGGTTGGTTGAGGACATATAAGGCCCCTATAGGGGCAGAGTGAGGACTGGACCACATACATTTTCTAGCAGGGGTAGGAAGGAATAAGCCAGGTTGCTCTAGTTGGGAGAGGGGCATTACAATGAGACTGGTGGGGCAATGATGAGGGTTTGGTAATCCTGTCTTGGCCAGAGGCTTTGAGTTCTATCTCCTTGAAAAGGCCTTGAGGTCCCACAACAAATAGTTTTCCTGTTTATCTCTCATCATGCCCCTCCTGAAAGTGTATGTTGTCTCTAATTTCTGAGTCTCTTGGGTGTTCTGGGCTATGAACCATTTTGCTTCTTACTGGCAACTACCTCTGCAGAAACATAAGTTTGGGGTTTTTCTATTCTGATTATTCAATTATCACTTCTCGTCCCCTTTTAACCTTCCAAAATTGTGTTGATGTTTCTAATCCTCTATTCTTCTCTTGGCCTATTTGCCCTGTATTGTGTTCTTATGGCTTTACTGTCATTTGGGTAACATTTTAAGAGAAAGCATATATGAACACAAAATGTGTTATAATAGATACACAAGAACATTTTATAGTATGTAAATATAGAGAGCAGGGAGTTTCTGATGTGGTGCAACAGAAACGAATCTGACTAGTATCCATGATGATGCCAGTTTGATCCCTGGCCTTGCTCAGTAGGTCAGTGATCCAGCATTGCTGTGAGCTGTGGTGAAGGTTGCAGACACGGCTCAGATCCCCCAATGCCATGTCTAGGCCTGCAACTGTAGCTCCAATTTGACCCATAGCCTGGGAACTTCAAGACACCGCAGGTGTGGCCCTAAAAGGCAAAAATAAAATTAAAAATTAAAAAAAAATAGAGCAAAATTTGAAAGCACCAGTCTCCCAAGGCAGTCCCTGTGTTTGGTATGGACGTAAACCCTTACCAGTCTCTTCTTGATGATTATGCATACACACAGAGTATTTGATTCTATATTTTTTTTGTTCTCATCTTGGTTGTGTCACTTAACAAAATGTCTTGGAGCTATTTCCATATTAGTACCTATTGGCCTGTTTCATTCTCTTTAATGATGACATTATACTCAATAGTATAAATTTGTAATAATTTATTTAACCATTTAACCACTCTCTTTTTTAAACTTTATTCACACACAGAGACATACATATACACATATACATATATGTATCTTCTTAAAAGGTAAGTAAATTAAGTGACTAGGTTTCCATAAATATAAATAATCATTTACACATGCAAGGGAGAGATCAAAAGGACCATGTTATATACATAGAAATCTTCACTGCTGAGTTATGTCTAACAGTGGATAAGTAGAACTATCTCAAGTCTTCCACAGTCTGAGATGTTAGGATTCACCTCCAGTTAAAGATGCACCCTAATTAAGCTAAAGCATCCTTGAAGCTATGTAAGCCTGTGGACATAAAGCTATATAAATCAATAATGCCATGGTTCACTTTACAATTTATCTTTTTGCAAAACATGTAATGTATTCTCCACTAATCAGAACCACTTTGTGTCTGTCATAGTCCTAACAAGGAACAGACAGCACTTTCAAATGGAAAATTGAGGAGAGTTTAATGAAGGGACAATTTTCAGTGGTGGGTCAGGGTTAAGGGAAACCAGAAAGGCATGGAGAGCATTACGAGGCTTGCAACAAAGAGAGCCCTGACCACCTCTAGGCCTGAAGATCAGGGGAAGGGAGCAGTTACAGACCACAGAGAGTAACTCTAGCTGTAAGAGAGGCCACCTGCTGGAGGCATGGCTTGGCCGAAGGACACAGCCAACCTTCAGCAACCAGATAGGGAGGAGCTGGGGGAAAACAACTTATCTCACGCTTGTATTCCTTTTATTCTTTTTTTTTTTTTTTTGTATTTTTTGTCTTTCAAGGGCCATACCTGTGGCACATGGAGATTCCCAGGCCAGGGGGCAAATTGGACCTGCAGGTGCTGGCCTATGCCACAGCTATAGCAATGCTGGTTCCCAGCCGAGTCAGTGACTTACACCACAGCTCATGGCAACGCTGGATCGTTAATCCACTGAGTAAGGCCAGGGATCAAACCCGTGTCCTCATGGATACAATTTAGGTTCATTAACCACTGAGCCATGACGGGAACTCCCTCACACTTGTATTTTTGTTTGCTGAATCTGGCAATCCTAGGTGGAGACGAGTAGAGAGTCAATCTGGAGGAGCAAATGGAAACTGCTTCATTATGTGACGAAGGAACATCGGTGTCCTACTTTGTTCATGAGTAATCATGTCCATGGACCTCAGGGCAAAGCCATTTACCAAGAACCCCAGATGAGGTATTTATCCAGTCATAGTAACAAATTAATTAAGACAGCTCTCAACATTGCCCATACCTCGGCTTATAATTCCAAGTATATAGAAATGAGACTGCATATAGGAAGGGTCAATAAAAGTGAAAAAGTAAACTTTGGAGGGGAAACCATCCCCTACCTGCTCCCTCCCATTAGCATTTGGTTTCTTTATTATTCCAGCCTCGGGGTCTGCAAATAAGATATGACAGCAGGACTGAATGGAATGTTTCTGTCAAGGCTCTAGGAGAAAAATTCCAGCACAGCTAGAGACTAAGCCCAGCAGAGAATGCAAGAGAGATAACCTGAGCAAAGGATGGGAACCATCCTTAAGTTTATAATAAATATGAAGACATGACAGAAACAACATAAAGAGAGGAATAGAGATAGGGTCCATGAGAAAGCAGAGTCTTCTACAAACCACTATGGTTAAATAGTATTCTGGTAATTCTGAAGCAGCTGTCTTCTTTAAGAATAAAATTTCTTTTAATTTATAAGCAAATAGGAAAAAAAAATGGAAATGGAGTATCTGCAGTTATTCTTACCATAAAACAATAAATCTAATTTGGTGGGGTTGGGGAAGAGCCCAAAGGAAGCACTGGGATTTTATAGGTTTGAAAATTACTTTTCCCCTAAAATACATTTTTTTAACTTCAAAATGAATTTGATTTATTCTATTTCCATAGTTAATCTATTTCCCACCAAAACATGACTTCTTTTTAGCAGTTTAACATGTCAGACTTTTTATTATGAAACTTGTTTCTTAATAATCACTGAAGAGGAAAAATGATTAAGGTTCTGCCTCTGCCTCAACAGCTGTAAAAGAGCTGAACTCAGTTTAAGTGATGTGCTACTGTTTTCACCTTGATACTGGGCAAGTCTAAGATTCTGGTTTCCAAATAGTGACCTCATAGCACAAATGACACCTGAGACGGAATACTTTTTAAAACACCCTTTCTATGTGACAATTTTTTTTTCAGTAATAATATAAAATGAAGACTAGCAAAAAAAAAATGAGAAATTTTGAACTTTCTGAAAATAGTCATGTTAGTAAAAATAAATAAATATTACAGTACAAATCTTTGAATTAATTCTGCTTAATTCCTTTCAAGCAGGGTTTTTTTTTTTTTTTTTTTTTTTTTTTTTTGTCTGTTTGATTTTTAAGAAAGGAACACATAAAGAAAGGCTTCCTAAAAATCTAACTCCAGGATTTCCCATTGTGGCTTAGCAATAATGAACCCAACTAGTATCCATGAGGACTCAGGTTTGATCCCTGGCCTCACTCAGCGGGTTAAAGATCCTGTGTTCCTATGGCTATAGTGTAGGCCAACAGCTATAGCTCCAATTTGACCCCTAACCAGGGAACTTCCATGTGCCACAGGCGCAGCCCTAAAAAGTGAAAACAAACAGCTTAACTCCACAAGATGTGACCATAGGAGATGATACAAGGATTTTGTAGTGATGAAATAATTCTGCATCTTGATTATGGTGATGGTTACACAAAACTAGACATGTGATACTATTGTATGGAACTCTACAGGCACCCGCAAATGAGGAGTGAATATAAAACTGGTGAATATGGAATGAGGTCTGTGAACTGTACTGAAGTCAATCTCCTGGTTTTGGTTTTGTATTGTAATTATGTAAGATGTCAGCATCGGGGTAACTGGGTAAAGGGTACTGGGATCTCTCTATATTATTCTTGCAACTTTCTGTAAATCTATAATTATCCCCCCCAAAAAAAAATCCTTGAAAGGTTTCATATTGTGTGATTCCATTTGTTTGATATTCTGGAACAAAAACAAAAGTACAGCAACAGAGATCAGTTGTTGCCAGGGGCAGGGGAAAGTTGTGACTAAAAAGAGTAGTACAGGGAGATTGGGGGGTAGGGGGTGTTGGGACTATTCTGTATCCTGATTGTGATTGTGGTCACATGAACCTATACATGTATTAAACACATAGAACTGTATACTAAGAAAATGTCAATTTTAGCATGTTAACTATTTTAAAATTTTGTCATTGTTTAAGCATTTTTAAAAAATGGTTGAAAGCTTTGGAATCAGTCAAACTTTGGTTTAAATTTTGGGCTATTGAACAAGTTAGGTCTCAGTTATCCTATCTGTAAGAAAGTAATAATTGTAACAATCTAATGGTAATGAATGGAAAGGCCTTACTTAGCACATTGCCAAGCACTGAGTAAATAGCATTACTTATTTTTTTTTAGTTTTCTTAATTTTGGGAATTCACTCTGCTTTAAAATAAGTGAAAGAGGTTATTGGATGTCTCTAAAGGAAAACTGCATTGTCTAGAGCACACCCTTTGTTTTATCTGATTCTAGCCTTTCACTGACTTTGAGTTATTTTATATCTCTAAATTTGTAGATGGTTGATAGCAATGCAAAATAATTTTAATCTAGTGTCATACAAATCAGTTCTGTGGTGGAATTGTGGCATGGTGGTTTAAACTGATTTCCTCACATCCCTGAAACATCCCCCCACCATCCTAGTGAAAGATGCCAATTTTGTGTCCCTATGTAAATTCATTTCAACGTTCTTTACTCTGTTTAAAATTGTGGTTCTCTTGACGTCTCCTTTGAACCAGTTACAATGTATTTCCAGTTTCACCACTGAATAATGTGTTAAGTAAAATCGTTAACATCTGTGCATTTTATATCTGCATGAGAGTCATAATTTTACCTTTTTGGGGAAATCTACCCTTTAACAATCCTATAGGTGGAAAATGCTTAGAAACAATGGGAAATTGTAATAAAAGCACTAAGCCCAGTATCTTAGATACTAAGTCATTTTGGCTGTTTTGAATTATCTGGAATTTTAGTGTCTTTCATATAAATAATCCTGATAATGAAATAAAGTTCTTGTTACCGTTATTAATAATGCTTTGAACACAGTAGGTCCTTAATTAGCATTTGCTAAATGAAATATTATTTCATCTGAGATTGCTTAATCAGATAGAAAGACAGACTTTAACTTTTGCCCTCACAGATTGAGGTAAAGATCCATAGTGCTCTTTATTACTTATTTATAGTTGTTTCAAATTTTATCAGTCTGGAGGGGCTAGAGATTATAACAAATATCTCCCAAACCTCAGTGGCTTAACACAACAAAAGTGAATCTTCTTTTAATCATTGTCACTCAAGGACCCAGGCTGTGGAGACTCTATGCTAACATTTACTTCCACAATCTGCAGTGCGGGGGTGGGAATCAGGCATTATATGCAGGTTTTTACATTTTCTCTGAGAAGTGATACCAGTCACCTCTCAGTTGGCCAAAGTAAAATGCATGGTGTCTAAAGGGTCAGGGAAGTTTAGCACCTACCATGTGCCAGGAAGAAAGCCAGACCAAAACAGCATCAATGAATCCCACATCAATACACCCAGAAACAGGAGTTCCCATCGTGGCTCAGTGGTTAACAAATCCGACTAGGAACCACGAGGTTGCGGGTTCGATCCCTGGCCTTGCTCAGTGGGTTAAGGATCCGGCATTGCCGTGAGCTGTGGTCGCAGACACGGCTTGGATTCCGCGTTGCTGTGGCTCTGGCGTGGGTTGGCAGCTACAGCTCCGATTCAACCCCTAGCCTGGGAATCTTCATATGCCACGGGAGCGGCCCTAGAAAAGGCAAAAAGACCAATGAAAAAAAAAATGCCCAGAAACAAAATGATCCCAGAAGGATGAGGTGCCCAGGGAGAAACTCCTAATAGTTTGTGAATATAAAGTGTGGAGATGTTAGAAATTTACTCTCCACCTTCTGCCACAGTCCCCAAGAATTCATCCTCTGTGATTTTTTTCTGTTTTGTTAGAGTATATAGAAAAAGAAGAAAACTCGTTGCTTTTTATCATCACCATCAAAACCCCCCTGAAGTCCCTGTTGGAGGTGAAAAGAGCTTGGGACACTCATCTAAGAAAAGGAATAATCTGAATGTCTAAGGGAAAACTGAATGCTTAGAAAGGATCAAAATAAAATTTCAAGTGAGGAAACGAAGAATGAAAAAAGAGTTGTTATAGGATGAAAGTAAACATGTTTTCAAAAAGCAGATGAACGGGTCTGCAAAGTGTTTACCTGATCATCTGCCATGAGAGTGGCTGCAGAGCCCTGGCTGATTTTGGTCTACTCTTTGGTGAAGACAGAATGAATATGCCCTGGCGCAGTTTTAAAACAGGAAGAATGAAGGTTTTAAATCACTGTTTTATTGAAGGAAAAAACGTAGCCTGCACCAGAGGACTCAAAAAACCCAGGAAGTGAAGTGTAGCCAACAAATGCCTGGGGGCACAAAGTGGGGGTGGCGTTTGTACCTGGATCCAGACCAAGTCTGTTTCAAGTTTATTTGATTGAGAATTTCACTTTGAAAAGAGTACTTCACCGGGACCTTTGGGAGCTGTCAAACTCTGCCCCAGGGCTGAAGATTAACGGCTCTGTGGACCAGCGGGGAGAAGCCTAGTAAATCAGAGGGCCCTTGTTTGTGTGTCTGTGGCTTACAGGTGGCCATGTAACAGGCTGTGCCTCTCTGCGGGCGCCTCAGGGACTTCACAGTTTATGGGTCAGAACTAACCATGTGGATGAAAAGCAGCATCTGAATCCACTCTCCAAACTGCTGATTGAAAAATGGGCTTGAATGAGCCTACAAAAAAGTTTCCTTGAATGATCCATCCTCTGGAAAGATCCCCAGGAAGCTGATAACAGTGGTGGCCTGTGGGGAGGGGACTGGCCCTTTTGTGTCTCATGGGGGGGCCAGTCAAGTGTAGCAGTTAAGAGCATGACCCTGGAAGCTTTGGTCTGTCCTTTAGTGGTTGTGTGGGTCTTCAACTTTAAATGGTCTCAGCTATAAAATGGAGATTATGATAAGGATTAAACGAATCAATTTTATGGAAAGAGAAGCAATGAACATAGTGCTATCAACTTTTGATTTTTATTACCATATATATTTGCACATATCTACGATTTAACTTTTTTAAATTTAATTTTGTTTTTATAAATCATTAGAAATGTTTCTATAGAGAAAATAACTGTTTCATCATCTGTTTTCTGGGATTTTATTTTTATAAATGACATTTTCTTACAGTTAAGACACAGCTAGAATGTCCCTTTGTTCCTCCATCTCTCTTCTTTGCAGTTCCTTCCCATGATTTTGTCCTGTACTTGGCTGTGTGGTGACCTGGAAGTGTGAGGGTCATTTTCATCAGTGGCCCCCGGTAGCCCAATTCTCCTGTGACAACCTGATTGCTCACCAGAGAGCTTATCCATAGCAGAAGAAATGAAATAATATTTATTCCCTCTCAGGCAGTCCCCAAAGAGGGGACCGTGCTCTCTTTCTTCATTTTATTTTGCAATTAGGAAAGGCTCTCAAATTGATGCCTAAGGGCATGGATGTTCATTTAGAACTACCACTTTCCAGATTTTTTTTTCCTCTATAATGATTTTTATTTTTTCCTGTATATCTGGTTTACAGCATTTTGTCAACTTTCTACTGTACAGCAAGGTGACCCAGTCACACGTACATGTGAATATTTTTTTTCTCACATTATCATGCTCCATGATAAGTGACCAGATATAGTTCCCAGTGGTATACAGCAGAATCTCATTGCTTACCCATTCCAAAGGCAATAGTTTGTATCTATTAATCCCAAATTCCTGGTCCATCTCGCTCCCTCTCCCTTCCCCTCCCCCTTGGCAACCACAAGTCTCTTCTCCAAGTCCATGATTTTTTTTTTTCCTATGCAAATGTTCATTTGTGCCATATATTAGATTCCAGATATAAATGATGTCATATGGTATTTGTCTTTCTCTTTCTGACTTATTTCACTTAGTATGAGAGTCTCTAGTTTCCAGTTTTTATTTTTTAAAAACTTTCAATATACAAAAAGTTAGAGAGAATAGTATAATGAGCCTTCATATATCCAGCACCTAGGTTTAATAATGTCTACTTTGCCATGTTTTCTCCCTTTTCCTCTTAATTGTTTTAAACAAAATTATAGAGCATGACTTTTTTCCCTCTTTTATAAATACAGATTTTTGAGGTATAAGTCCATAGAATTCACCCATTTAAAGGGCATAAGTCAATGTTTTTTACTATATTCATGGATCTGTGCAACCCATCACCACAATCAATTTTAAAACATTCCATCCCTCCAAAAGGAAATCTTAAATCCTTAAGCTGTGAATCCCACTTCCTTCCATATCCCAGCCCTAGGCAACCACTAATCTACTTTCTGTCTCTGTTATATTCTTGCCTATTCCAGACGCTTTCTATAAGAGGAATCATATCATATGTGGCCTTTGTGACTTGCTTCTTTCATTTAGAGTGATCAAAGTTTATCCATGTTGCGACACAAGTCAATACTTTATGTCTGAATAATATCCTACTGTGTAGATACTTCGTATTTTATTTATCCTTTTGTCGGTTGATGGATATTTACATTGTTTTCATTTTTTTGACTACTATGAATAAGGCTGCTATGAACACTGTTCTGCAAGTAGACATTTTATTCCTAATTTTTTCATGTTCATATCTAAGAAATAAGGGCATTCTCCCACATAGCCAGAATACCATCCACATTAGCAATCTTCTTACAACCCAATCAAGATACAAAATTTCTCTGATTTCCTCAGAATGTCTTGTATGGTTTATTTGTTCCAATCAGGATCCAATCGATACAACACTTTGATACACTATATTCCATTTGGTTGTTACCTCTCTTGAGTATGTTTTAGGTAGAAGAGTGCTATTATACTCTCTCTCCTTCCCCCCTGACATTGATCTACTGAAAAGTTACTATTGCCCTTTAAATCGTCTCATGGCCATCTATGAGAAAATCAGGGCTAACAATAACCTCCATTCTAGTATGTTCATCACTCTTTCTGTAGTGAGTCTGAATCTCAGTCTGCTAAATCAATGTAATGGTCTTTTTCTATACAGAACTTCTACTTTGAGCTCTGCCCTTTTCTACTAAGTGGTAGAAACTTGATTACAATCAGATTGGGCGTTCATCTTTCCCCAGGGCAGCGTCCAACTTCCTGGGGGTTTACAGAGTGTGGATGTGTGTAGAGAGTTTGGTCTTGGTTGCCTAGACTGTCGTCTCTCCACGGCACTCACTGAAACATCCACATGGCTCTCTATCCACATCTTCATCCTGAAACAAGATCTCCCTGGGTCACCCGGCTGTTTGATCCTTGTCTATAACAGTCTTGAGCATACAAGAAATATTTTATGGCTCCAGTTTCCAGCTGTGGGACTGGGCATTCCATTGAGCCATTTTTGGTTGATTGTCTAGAACTGTGCAGTCTAATGTGGCCTCCAGCCATGGGTGGCTGCTGGACATTTAATTGGAATATGCCTAATCCCAAATGAGGTGTGCTGTGACTGCAAAATACCTGCTAGATTTAAAAACTTAGTGCAGAAAATGCAAAATAGCTGATGGACAATTTCTCATCATATGTTAAAATGGTAATATATGAGTATATAAGGTTAAAGCTAATTTCACCAGTTTGCTTTTCACTTTCTTCAATACAGCTACTTACTAGAACACTGAAAATTACCTATGTAGCTCAAATTTTATTTCTGCTGGTCTAGATTTTCCAAATGGCCATTTCTTCCCTACTAGGCTATTTCCTCTTCTTTGCCACACTGAGACAGAGGAATTCTGCTGTTTTACCTACTCCACAAACTCTGTTCTGGAATGGGGTTCAACGGGGTGGGAGGTGCACCCAGGCCCCTTTCTCAGGAACGCCTACCAGTATCTCAGTTGTTTCCTTTCCTCAACTTTCCTTTCTCCCCCAGTTAGACCATATTAATTCAGCTTTTCAGCCAGTCTTCTGTTGTTTATACCCCACCTGAGTGTTTGAAAGTCAAAAGCCAAGTATTTGACTCTGGTTCTTCTGTTATTCTTACCCCGAGGCAATCTGTGGATAAAACACCCTCACTGCTGCCAGGATGGAGAAGTTATTACAGAGAAGCAGGAGATACTGAGAATGAAAATGGCATTAGTTATGACACCAAAACATTACCCATCATTCTAGAAATACATGTCGTGCAGTGATTCTGTCAAATGATGTGCTGGGATTTGGGGATATTGGAATGAAGGAGACCCAGGCCTTGCTGTCATCAAGGACAAGGCTAATGGGTAACTTAAGTATATAATCCATCCATAGGTGCGATGCAATTTTAGAGCTGCTGCAGCTGAAATATCTGTTCAGGACACAATAGAGCACAAGAAAAGGGCTGACTGGCCAATTCTGCTGCAGGGTGGGGGCAGGGAATGCAAGCCAAACACTGTGGGAACCAAACAGTTTTGGACTCTTTGTGCTTCAGGAAAGTCTCTTTCTTTCTTTTTTTACAATTTTACAATGGTTTACAATATTGTGTTAATTTCAGGTGTACAGCAAGGTGATTCAGTTATGCACATACGTACGTACATATATATACACATATATTCTGGTTCAGGTTCTCTTCCCTTACAGATTATTACAAAATATTGAGTACAGTTCCTGTGCTGTATAGTAGGTCCTTGTCGGTTATCTGTTTTACACATAGTAGTATGTATTTTTTAATCCCATGTTCCTAATTTATCCCTTCCCCACCCAAGAAAGGCACTTTCTGAGCCTTGTTTTCCTCAACCGAGAATGATGTGGATGATTTTGACAACTTCCTCTGCCTCAAAGCACTGTTGGGAAGGAGAAATGTTCATTCAGTAAATACATGAAACTCTTAACATGGCTTGGCACTGGTTGGTGGGTAACTAGGACTTAATATTCTGTATCAGCCAATTTTTTTTTTCTTTTTTTTTAAGGGAAGCACCCATGGCATATGGAAATTCCCAGGCTGGGGGTCGAATCGGAGTCATGGCTATGCCACAGCCACAGCAACACTAGATTCGGCCCTCATCTGCAACCGACGCCACAGTTTGTGACAACACTGAATCCTTAACCCACTGAGCGAGGCCAGGGATCAAATCCACATCCTCATGGATACCAGTTGGGTTCTTAACCCACTGAGCCACAATTGGAACTCCCTCACCTAATTTTATATAATATAAGCAAGTATTACTTTTATAATCATTTTAAAAAAGAACAATTTTATTTTAAAGTTTGCCTCGCCTGCCAAACATCTTGAACTAGTGATCTCTACTGGCTCCCTGCACTTCCTTCCCATCCACTGAATCCAACCATTGTAATCTGGCTTCCACCCCCTCATCCAAAGGTCTCCAGGGGCCTCCCACTGGCTAAGGTCAATGACCTCTCTTCAACCCTTGTCCAATTGGACTTCTCCACAGCATTAACACAGCTCCTTAAACTTTCTGAAAATCATTGTGGAAATTATAGAAGTAACATACCTGTACTATAGAAAACGAAAACAAAAAACCTTCATCTATAATACCATCACCATAATACAACCAAGGCCATTTTGGTGTGTTTCCTGCTAGTACTTTTTTTTTTTTTTTTTTTTTTTTTGACCTCACCAAGGGCATATGGAAATTCCCAGGCCAGGGATCAAATCCAAGCCGCACCTGCGACCTATGCCACAGCTGCAGCAACGCCAGATCCTTAACCTACTGTACCACCAGGGGAATTCCTATTTCCTGCTAGTCTTTTTACTTAAGTATATTTTTACATCATTATGGCATGAATGTATATCCAGTTGTGAATTTTCCACCTCTTTTTTGACACGCTCCTTATTTCAACAAAACAATTCTTTCCTGGGCTTTCAATAATTCATCCATCTCTTAAACTTGCTCACTAATGCAATAATGTACATAAAATTTTTCTCAATTGCTTGTTAAGGTTCAGACCCCTGGACCCCAGTCTATCCTCTTGCAAATGTTCTATTTCATGAGGGTTGGTTTGAGCCCAAGAGCCTATGTTTTCACTTTTTTTTTTCTTTTTAGCACCACACCTGCAGCATATGGAAGTTCCTGTACTACAGCCACAGCAACACTGGATCTGGGCCTCATCTGCAACCTACACCACAGCTTGCAACAATGCCGGATCCTTAAGCCACGAGTGTGGCCACATCCTCACAGACACTGTGTTGGGTTTTTAAGCCACTGAGCCATAACAGGAACTCCTATTTCCTGCTTTCAGTAACAAGTGGTCCAGAGAGGCTACTGAGAAACACTGCCAAAGATCCACCCTTCCACAGCAACCAGCTAACCAAGACCAAAAACAACTTTGGAAATCCAAACTGGTCTTTCCTACTCATCCGATTCTCTAGGAGTAGGGTCTGAGTATGTGTATATTTTTTAAGTTCTTTTTTGATTCTGATGAGCCACAGCCTTAACAACTACAGTCGCATGATTCTATTTGCATTTCCCACTTTCAAGTCTCAGAGCCTTCATTTGTGCTGTTCCCTTGGCCTGGATTTCCATTCCTCCTCACGTTTGTCTTGAAGCCCAGCAGAAAGGTAGCTTCCTCCGCATAATTTCACAAAGATTTCTCTTCTATTTCCTCTATCTTTCCAGCTCACAAATTAGTTAGTCATTTAAATATCTGTGTCTTTAGACATTGAAGTACTTGCTAGCAAGTGCTGTGGATGTATTAGTTACCTATTCCTGAGTAACAAATTTCTTCAAAGCTTAATGGCTTAAAACAACACCAAACATTAATTATCTCACAGATTTCATAACATCAACAGTTTTTGGCTGGGTAGTTCCGGCTTGAGTCTCTCATGAAGTTGCAGTTAAGTGTAGGCCAGGGTTGTAGTCATTTGAAGGCTTGACTGGGGCTGGAAAATCCACATTCCAGATGGCACATTTAAGTGGATAGCAAACTGGTACCAGCTATTGCCAGAGAACCACAATTACTTTTTATGTGACTCTTCATAGGGCTGCTTGGGCATCCCCACAACATGCTGGCTGGCTTCTTTCAGAGCAGGTATTCTAAGAGAGCAAAGTAAAGGCTATAGTGTATTTTACCACCTAGCCTTGAAGATCACATACCATCACTTCTGTAGGATTCTGTTGGTCACATAGGACAACCATAATACAGTGTAGAAGATTGTGTAAGAATATAAATGCCAGGAGTTTAAAATCATTTGGGGTCATCTCTGAGGCTGGATACCCAGTGAATATCTTTTTTTTTTTTTTTTTTTTTTTTTGGTGTCTATTCGCCAATCCCTGTTCTGTGTGGGAAATACACTTCATGTTAAACAACTGGGTTGCATTTTCCACCTCTGAAGGGGAAGCATATAACCTAGGCCTTGACAATTTGAATATTCCAATGCTCTGACCAGAGTGGTCAATTAAATGAGCATGGGATCAAATAGAGAAAAACAGAATCTTATTTGATTTTTTTTCTTTTTCTTTTTTGAAAATTTTTTAATAAAATTATAGTTGATTTACAGTGTTCCTTCAGTTTCTCCTGTACAGTGAAGTAACCCACCCATACATGTGTGTGTATACACACACACCTATACACATACCTAACACACGTTCTTTGTTTTTCATACTATCTTCTATCATGTTTTAACCCAAGAGAGTAGACACAGTTCCCTGTGCTATATGGTAAGACCTCATTGTCTATCCATTCTAAATATAATAGTTTGCATCTAACCCCAGACTCCTAGTCCATCCCACTTCCTCTCCCCTTCCCCTCACCAACCACAAGTCAGTACTCTATGTCTGTGAATCTGCTTCTGTTTTGTAGACAGGTTCATTTGTGCCATATTTTAGATTCCACATATAAGTGACATCATATGGTATTTGTCTTTCTCTTTCTGATTTATTTCACTTAGTATGAGAATCTCTAGTTCCATCAGTGTTTCTACAAATGGTATTATTTTGTCCTTTTTATGGATGAGTAGTATTCCTTTGTCCATACATACCACATCTTCTTAATCTTAATTCATCTGTCAAAAGACATTTAGGTTTTTTCCATGTCTTGGCCTATTGTGAATAGTGTTGCAATGAACATAGGGGTGAATATATCTTTTTGTTTTGTTTTTGTTTTTGTTTTTGTTTTTTTCAATGTATCTTTTTGAATGAAACTTCTGTCTGGATATATGCCCAGGACTGAGATTGCTGGGTCATATGGTAGTTCTATATTTAGTTTTCCGAGGTACCTCCGTAGTGTTTTCCATAGTGGTTGTACCAATTGATATTCCCACCAACAGTGCAGGAGTGTTCCCTTTTCTCCACATCCTCTCCAGCATTTGTTATTTGTTGAACTTGTTAATGATGGCCATTTTGACTGGCGTGAGGTGGTACCTCACTGTAGTTTTAATTTTCATTTCTCTAATAATTAGTGATGTTGAAATTTTTTTTTTTTCATGTGCCTGCCGGCCGCATATATGTCTTCTTTGGAGAAATGTCTATTTAGGTCTTCTGCCCATTTTTCAGTTGGGTTGTTTGGTTTTTGTTGTTGTTGAGTTTTATGAGTTGTTTGTACATTTTGGAGATGAAGCCCTTTTTTGTTGCACCATTTGCAAAGATTTTTCTCCCATTCTATGTATTGTCCTTTTTTTTTAATGGTTTCCTCTGCACACAAAAGATTTTGAGTTTAATTAGGTCCCATTGGTTTATTTTTATCTTTATTGTCATTATTCTAGGAGGTGGATCAGACAAGATGTTGCCATGTTTTATGTCAAAGAGCATTCTGCCTATGTTTTCCTTTAGGAGTTTTATAGTATCTGGCCTTACATTTATGCCTTTAATCCATTTTGAGTTTATTTTTTGTGTATGGTATTGGAGAATGTTCTAATTTCATTCTTTTACACGTAGCTGTCCAGTTTTCCCAGCACCACTTATTGAAGAGACTATCTTTCTTCCACTGTATGTTTTAGCCTCCTTATCATAGATAGTTGACGATAGGTGCTTGGGTTTATTTCCGGGCTCTCTATCCTGTTCCATTGATCTATATTTCTGTTCTGCCTCAGTACCATACTGTTTTGATGAATATAGCTTTATAGTATAGTCTTAAGTCAGGGACTCTGATTCCTTCAGTTTGTTTTTTCTTTTCAATATTGCTTTGGCTATTCAGGGACGTTTGTGTTTCCATATAAATTGTAAAATATTTTCTGGTTCTATAAAGAATGTCATTAGTAATATGATAGGGATTGCATTGAATCCATAGATTGTATTGGGTAGTATAGTTATTCTGATAATATTGATTCTTCCAATCCAAGACTATGGTAAATCTTTCTATCTGTTTGTATCATCTTTGATTTCTTTCATCAGTGTCATAGTTTTCAGAGTACAGGTATTTTGTGTCTTTAGGTAGGTTAATTCCTAGGTATTTTATTCTTTTTGGTGTGATGATAAATGGGATGTTTTCCCTATTTTCTCTTTCTAATCTTTCATTGTTAGTATATAGAAATGCAATCAATTTCTGTGTATTGATTTTGTAGCCTGCAAATTTTCCAAATTCAATGATGAGCTCTAACAGTTTTCTTTTCTTTTTCTTTTTCTTTTCTTTCTTTTTTTTTTTTTTTTTTTTTTTGGTCTTTTTAGGGCTGCATCCATGGAATATGGAGGTCCCCAGGCTCGGGGTCGAATTGGAGCTGTAGCCACTGGCCTATGCCACATCTGAGCTGCATGTGCAACCTATATCACAGCTCATGGCAACACTAGATCCTTAACCCACTGAGCAGGGCTAGGGATCCCACCTGCATCCTCGTGGATGCTAGTCAGATTTGTTTCCACTGAGCCATGACGGGAATACCCTTTAACAGTTTTCTCTTCTTTGATTTTTGATAGGATTCTGAGGGAGAGAGGGTCTCTATTCTGCCATTTTGAGCTCTAAGAATGATCTTAACCAGAGCTTCCAAAAGCCATTTGTTCAGATTGTATTAGAGAAAGCTATCTTTGGTAAGAGAAAATGAGTCCAGCACACAAAGAGACAAAGATGAGTGGAGATGAAAAGAGAAAAAGGAGTCCTGATGATTGAGCCCCCTTGATCCAGCCGTGTCTGAAATTTACATGCAGACTTTTCAATTACATGAATCAATAAATTTCTCTTTTTGTTTAAGCTAGTTTAAATTGGATTCCTATCATCTGCCACCAGAACAATGCCAACAAATCAGCAGGGTCCGTATTCCCTTTGAGCTTCCAGCATTGAGTTCCATTTCTGGTATTCAGTTCAACTTGGATGACATTAGTTAATTATTTTATTTTTACACAAAGGTAATCCAATAAATGCAAATGCTGGGGATTGTTTTTTTCAGAAAGAATGGACAACTTAGTAAGTAAGTAACAGCTATGAGGTTAAACATCCTAGAACCTTGAAAAGTTTAGGGATCTGGCAGCCCACAGAGTCATTATGTTAGTCTGCTGTGCTGGGTTTCCCAGAGTTCCATGTGATGTGGTTGAATGAGTGGTTTTATAGCATCCTGAATAAATGCAGAGCTAGGCTGAGTAAAGAAGGACTGTGGGAGATGTACACCATGTTGCCTTGGGGATGGGGAAATGGAAGAAAACACTAAGTGGACCCCCCCAACATTCGCTTATACAATATGTAGGTAAAATTATGCCAAGGATGCTGCACATCCATAGGATGCCAGGTTTAGGTGGATGTTTCTGGTCTCTTTAAGAATCATGCCCAGAGAGGAGCCTGCAAAAGCAAAATGCAAGATCAGGTTTATAGCTGCAGGTAAAGAGTTCACCAAACGACTGTGCTAGTAATCAGATTATCCAAACTCTGGCCCTGGCCGAGGGGTTGCAGGGAACAGAGAAAAGTATAGCTTCCTGAAGGAATGTTTTGCTGTGACTTAGATGAGTAACCTCATATGTATAAGTGGTTGTTCTAGCATAAAATGATTATGGGGAGATATAAAAGGAAGGAAGCCAAATATGGAAAAGAGAAGCAGCTTGTCTGCTGCCTCCCATTTCTCTTCAAAGTCTTCTAATACTTGGCAGCTTTGTTGCGTCTAGGAAAACTGTTATACACATCATCAACCAAGTGACAGGTCTTTATTTTTAATTCATCACAGAAGCCCTGCTACCCAAAAGATGCCTGACAGGAAAATTTCTTGTTGATTGGGGCCTTTTCTCCAGCCATGGGAAACCTCAGACTTCCTTAATTTTCCCCCAGGCTCTTAGAGCAAGTCCAGTTCGTTTTAATTCCATAAACTCCTGTGGCTCCTGGTCACATAAGGAAAGCTATTTTTCAGAAAGTGGACTGGTGTATATATAAGAGCCTGGATTCTGGAGTCAGACTGCCTGGGTTCAAATCACAGCTTCCCCACTCACTTGGTCTGTATCATCCAAGACAAGTCACTTTGTGCCCCAGTTTCCTCACCAGCAAATGTGGTTGATAATATGATAATAGTATCACTTCATAGAGTTGTAACAAGTATTAGATGAATACATAGAGGGGGTGGGGGAGAGAAAGACATGTAGTAAGCCCTATATAATTTTCTTTATTGAAGTATTGTTAATTTACAATGTTGTATTAATTTCTGCTGTTTAGCAACATGATTCATTTACTCATATATACACTCTTTTATATATTCTTTTCCATCATGGTTTACCTCAGGGTATTGAATATAGTTCCTCATGCTACACAGTAGGACTTTGTTGTTTATCCATTCCATATGTATTAGTTTGCATCTGCTAATCCCAAATTCCCCATCCATCCCTCCCTCATCTCTCCTCCCCCTTGGCAACCATGAGTCTGTTCTTTATGTCTATGAATGTTTGTTTCATAGTTCATTTGTATAATATTTGTATAATATAATATTCCATATATAAGTGAATGTTACTTGTCTTTCTTTTTTCTAACTTCATTTAGTATGATAATCTCTAGGTCCATCAATGTTGCTACAAATGGCATTATTTTATTATGGCTGAATAGCATTCCCTCATATATTTGTACCATGTCTTCTTTATCCATTCATCTGTTGATGGACATTTGGGTTTTTTCCATGTCTTGGCTATTGTGAATAGTGCTGCTATGACCATTGGGATGTATGTATATTTTCGAATTAGAGTTTTGTCTGGGCATATGCCCAGGAGTGGGATTGCTGGATCATATGGTAATTCTCTTGTTAGTTTTCTGAGGCACCTCCATACTGTTTTCCATAGTGGCTGCACCAAGTTACATTTGCACCAGCAGTATAGGAGGGTTCCATTTTCTCCACACTCTTTTCAGCATTTATTGTTTGTAGACTCTTACTGATGGTCATTCTGACCAGTGTGAGGTTGTAACTCATTGTAGTTTTGATGTTCATTTCTCTAATAATTAGCAATGATGATCATCTTTTCATGTCCTATTGGCAATCTTTGGAGAAATGTCTATTTAGGCCCATTTTTCAGTTGGATTGTTTTTTTGTTGTCCTATGTACTTTTTTGATATTACTATTATATAGACAAAACCACATTTCTCTCTATGAAACTTTCTTAAATCTCTGTCATTGTACATGGATTATTTTCTTGCTTGGCCTCCCTTTTTTTTTTTTTTTTTTTCTCATTAACTACATCTCACGAAAATTATTTGTGGATCAGATATTGTCAACTGGCTTAAGACAGTTTGGTGGTGCACGATCATCAGTGTCTTGATGGGGCCTCTGCCAATTTGTGTCCTTAAAGCCTGGCCTTCTCGCCACTCACAGGGCCACTGGGTGTTGAGGTCCACAAAAATCAGTCTCCAACCAAATTCCACGTGTACACACTGATTAGCAAACAAGCACAAGAGTCAGGCAGGTCATCCTGTGTGTTCCATGAGTTCATGGCTCCTGACCAGAAACCTTCATGAAAACTTGACCTGGACCCCATGATATCCTAGAGCAAGATCCAGTCACACTTCTCATTGGATTAGGTGACAGACTCCTGCACTAAGTGGCACGCACAGGCCTAAACAAATACCCAGGCCTAGAGCACCATTCTGGGCTCACCCCAAATTTATGCCCATTCATTTAAGGGTAAGTTACCCATGAATTGACATGCCTCAGTACACATACAATACATCAATTCACATACATCTCACCAGTAAATTACTGAATTACTTCTAGCATCCGTTATGTTATAGAATAAATTCTCTAGTGTAGATTCAGAAACAAATTGTTGAAGGGGTTGCCGTTGCCACCGATTCCAAGTCCAACGTCGTGATTAGGGCTCCTCAGTGCTGGAAGACCACCCCCTAGAATGTGTATTTCCCATGAAAGCACTTCAGCTTGTTTATTAACAACTCCTAGGGTGAATACTAAGACTCTCTTTTAAAGCATACACATATATCTTGCTAAGCTGAACTATTTCACTTATGGCAATAATCACCTAATGCCAGTGAAACTCTCAGACAGTAACCTGATTTTTTTTTTTTCAGGTGACAGCCTACCTATTGACCTTGATTTTTGAAAACATTCATAGATTCCTCATTAAAAATGGATAATTAAAGTAACATCAGCTGATAAAATGCTCTCTTTGCAAGGAAACTTCACAGCTCTTGATTTTATAATTGCTGAAAAATTTGTTTTTAGCTGTGTGGGTGGGTTGGAAGTGATTCTACATGTGACACAGGCACTAACTAGATCTCTTGAATTCCAGGATTATTAGTGGGAAACAGTTTTCAAAGAAATAGATTTTTGACGAAGCAAGTAGAATTTTGAAACAACTATCAATGCATTGCCATGGAAGATTATTTGAACTTTTGCTATGTGTAGAAAACAATTTTGGTTTCAAGTATAAAAGCCATCGGCCAAAATGGTAGGATAGGGTTCACTGATATGTTTATTTAGGGCACAGCTCACCACTTTGCTTTTGAAATTGAACAAAAAGTAGGTCACAGTAGACAAAATAATAAAAGAAAATATAGATATTTATTTTTAGTGCCCTCGATGGTACATACATTTTGCTTTACTTAATTGCACACAGGGCAGTAGGAGGGCACAGACTTTCTGCAGGACAGAGAAGAGAAGGCAGAAGGAAGGAAAGATTAAGAAGGCCAATGGCTAAAGTCAAACTTTGTCTGGTTTGAAGAGAATAGTGCGTCACTAAAAACCTGAACCAAAGTATTTTGGTTTTTTGTTGTTGTGTTGTTAGGTGAAATGAAGAACCTTATGATTTTTTTTTTAGTTGGATTTTTTTATAATTAAAGTATAGTTGATTTACAGTGTCATGCCTACTTCTGCTGTACAGCAAAGTGATCCAGTCATATATATATATATATATATATATATATATACACACACACACATATATATACACACACATATACATTCCTTTCTTATATTGTCTTCCATCTTGGTCTATTCTAAGAGGTTGGATATAGTTCCTTGTGCTATATAGCAGGACCCCATTGCCCATTCATTCTAAATGTAGTAGTTTGCAGCTACTAACCCCAAACTCACAATCTATCCCATTCCCTCCCCTCTCCCCTTTGGCAGCCACAAGTATGTTCTCTATGTCTATGAGTCTGTTTCTGTTTTGTAGATAGGTTCATTTGCACCATATTTTAGATTCCACATATAAGGGATATCATATGGTATTCGTCTTCCTCTTTCTGATTTACTTCACTTAGTATGAAATCTCTAGTTACATCCATATTGCTACAAATGGAATTATTTTGCTTTCTTTTTTATGGCTGAGTAGTATTCCATTGTATATATGTACCACATCGTCTTATTCCATTCACCTGTCAACAGACATTTAGTTTATTTCCATGTATTGGTTATTGTGAATAGTGCAGCTATGAACATGCAGGCACATGTATTTTTTTTTGAAGGACCCTTTAATTTTTAAGGCATAGCAATTCATTGGGGTGTAAACTTGAAGCTGTATAACTGTTCCCAGGCTTCTCTGGTAGAATCCCCACTTTACTCTGGGCAGTGAACTTCCTTATCTTAATGATGGCCCCATCTAATTCCATAGCTTCCCAGTTTCATCTCTAATGCTCAGCCCTATTCATTTTTAAACTTCAATCTCAAAAACAAGGCAGTATATAACTTCAGTGTCAATCTAGTGGGAGTGGGGGAGGGAGAGTGTCTGCCCTCATAGCCCCATCTTTCCCTCTTTCCTGGACAGGACCACCCTCGGTCTGAAGGACTGAACAAGACTCTCCTTACTTGGCTCCATTGGACGGCGGCAGTAGGTGCCACCCCCAAAGTTGCTGCTGCTCCTTTAATGGCAACAGATTTTCTTCCCCCTCTGTAGCTGTCCATGTGGGCTCTTCCTGAGTCACATGTGCCAGCATACAGTCTCCTGACACAAGGTCTGGCTCAGGCTCAGGCTCCTCTCTCCCTCATCCCAAGGGGTCTTCTTGTCCAACATTCTCTTGGATGTGGAGCTGGCAAGATCGCTCGAGCTCAGCTACTTTGTCTACTCCACTTACCAGAAACCCTATACTTGTAGCACAAGCAGTGGAAATTCAGTCTGGAGCCTCATTAAGAGTGAATTAGAAAAAAAAAAAAAAAAAAGAGTGAATTAGAGCACTTTGTAGGAGACAAAGGGAATAATAGAAAACAATCCATCATTAACTCAAAAGGAATGCACCATTCCTGGAAGTAATGCAATTCCAAGCTGAGGCGTGGAGCAGCAGATAGAGTTAGCTTCCAACCCATTTCCTAATTCCAAACATTAATTTCATCCCCAGAACACAGATAAAGAATACATCAGGTGCATTAATTGGTAAGATAGACACTATGTTTGGTTTTAGCTAATAGGCAGGGAAGGGATAATGGTTCTACTTAAGCCACACCCCATTTCCTTTCACATTTGAAGTGGAATCTAATACCTTCTGAGTGTGCTACCCCTCCCCAACATTCCACATCTTACCTTGAGATTTCTCTGGCCTCATGTGATGCTCCTGAAGAAATATCTTTTTCACTGAAAATTAGTTTTGATGTCTTCTTCCTAGGACCTGATCCAAACACATCCCTTATGTATTTTCTCAGCAACATAATTGATCAGTTTCATCTTCTCAGCTCCCATATTTTCTGTACCCCTGAGGGAGTCAAGGGACAACTCTGGGACTCAAGTCCAATAGACTATTTTTAAACTTTTTATTATGGAAATTTCTAAACATTAACACAAGTAGAAAGAGTATTATGAAAAAGTGGCCTGTACATACCACCCAGCTCAACAATGATCAAGTCAGGACAAATCAATATCCCCACCTTTCCTCTCTTCCCCTGGACAATGTGTCTAAAACAAAAAAACTCTTTTTGTTGTTTTAAACGTAACAAGAGTACCATTAACACACCTAAGAAATAAATAGCAGTAAGCTTATCATTACCTATCTAAGTTCACATTCAAATTTCTACAATGGTCTCATAAACTAGAATCCTAACAAGGTTTATCTTTCACATTTGATTGAAACATTTCTTGCATGAATCAGACACTAGGTTATGCTGTGGTAGCAAACAACTTCAAAATCACAGTGACTTATGAAACTTGGATTTATTTCCTGCTCACGTGAATTTCCATTGTGAGTCAGCCCTGCATCCTCTTCACTCTTGGCCCATGGGCTGAAGAAACAGTCCCTATTTGGGATACACCCACTTCCCAGCAGATGGAAATGAGGAATGGCTGAAATATAATGACTTTTAAAACTTCTGCTCAGAAGTAGCAACCTCCACATCTGCTCACATTTTATTGGTCAAAGAAAATCACATGGCCAAAGCTGATGTCTGAGGGGAGAAGGGAAGTATAATTCTCCCACAGGAGAGGGCAGAAAATACTGGCAGTAATACAGTCTATCATACCTTGTAAGTTCCCTCTTATAAGGTTCCCCTTCTTTTTCTCCCTCCTTTCAATTTACTAGCTAAAGAAATTGGGTCATTCGTGCTGAAGAATTTCCTATATTCTCAATTTTGCTAATTGCATCCCTCTGGCACACTTATTTAACATGTTCCTTTGTCACCTCTACTTCTTCTAAACCTATAGTTAAATATAGAGGCATTATCAGATTCAGGTTCAAATTTTTTGCAAGGATACTTTCTAGGTGGTCATATGTGCTATGTTCATTTTCTCTCATTGTGTAAAAAATCATCCCTAGAACAACAAGATTCATGTATTATCTCATAGTTTGTATGGATCAGGGATTCAGACAGAGCACAAGGGACTGCTTGTCTCTATGATTTCTGGGGTCTAGCTGGAAAATGCAAAGGCTGGAAGATTAAAATCATCTGAAGGCTTGACAGAGGCTGAAGTATGTTCAAGGTGATGCACTTGGTTAGCAAGTTGGCATTGGTCAATTGGTCTTTTCTATGTGGGCCTGTCCACAGGGCTGCTTGATCATCCTCACAACATGGTGGCTGACTTCCTCCAGCGTGAGCGATCCAAAAGGTCAACACTGAAGCAGCAACATCTTCTAAGGTCTCCCTTGTAAAGTCATACATGGACACTTTCATTGGTCACAAAAATCAGCCCTTATTCATTGTGAAATGTCTACACAAAGGTATGGATACCAAGGGAAAAAGCTCCTTGGGGGTCATTTTGGAGGCTGCTTACTATACGTTTCAAGTGTTTTTGACTTTAAAACAATACCTAGGCACAATCTATATCATGTTGTATGAGACAAAGGTTTCTAGCATTTGGGATGTCATAGTGAATAGAATTTCAAGGGGGAAAATAGGGCCTAAATGGAACTATTAGATCTTTATTTTACCATGTAAAGCCACCTAAAAAGAGTAACTTGTTAATTCTACCATTATCATTTTTATCATTTTTTAAAAGGCCTTTTTCATACCAAATATATTTCTCAGAATGAAGAATTACCACTTTAGATGTGGAGTATGGAGAACTCTCCTAAACTACTGGTGGGAATATATATTGAGGATCCACTTCAAAGCATTCTACAGTCAAACTGAGAATTCACGTACTCTATCACCCAACAACTCCACTCTTAGCTATACACCTTAAAGAAATGAACACACACACACCAGGAATCATGTATGAGAATGTTTGTAGCAGCATGTTAATAATAGTCCTGAATTGGAAAAAAACCAAATGCCCAACAAAAGTAGCATAGATAGACAAACTGATGTACATTCCCAAACAAGCAATACTAAAGTATAATGCTTTGGTATGCATGCTTAGTTGGAAAAAAAGTTAAAAAAAAAAAAAAAAACACCAAAGTATGATTATTATGAAGGTCAAATCATGGTTACCTTTGGGGGAAGGAGGGAGATTTCTGATTTTGAAGAGATGCAGGTGGAGGCTCCAGGGTGCTAGCAATGTTTTATTTATTGACCTGAATAATGGTTACAAGATACTGTCTTGATAACTCATTAAGCTGAACATTTAATGTTTTTTTTTTTTCTGTCTGTGTGCTTTATTTTTACCATAAAAAGGGATTCTTAAGAAGGAAAAATAATAGTGTTTTTAATTAAAAAATTTAGCTTTGGGGGAACTTTTTTTGAAAAAAGACCATCTGTTCTTTCTCAGCTCCATCATCCCTCTCCCACCCCTTTTTCCACAAGAGTGTCAGTGGGATCTCTGCGAGTTCCAGCACTGGCAGCTACACACAAGACATTCTCACATGTCCCTGACTCAGTGGAGCAGGAATGGATGTGGTTATACACACACATGCACGCACATACACTTGTGAAGATTCCTTCCCCGTGCTTCTGGAAAAGCAAGTACCTTTTCTCCCCTTCCCAGATTGGTGAGAAGAGGGAACAGCTTCTCCTCAAGAACTCTGAAGCCCCCCAACAAAAGTCCCCCATTTCTTGCTCCCAGGCCTTCTGGGCAGGAATGACAGCAGACTTGCTGGCATTTCTGACAGGCCCTGTCAGCAAGCCCTGCCTGCAGCCTCAGTGCCTGGCAGTGTCCTGGACTAAGTTTGTGTGGTGCTTTGGGTTTAGTTCTCAACAGTGAAACTGAATGGCCCATTTTGGTACTGGGCACTTGACAGCATGCTGTTACACTACTGTGGATGGATCATCTAGTACATGCCAGGGATTTTGCTAGTTGTTTCACATCATGCAAGGCTTTATAATTTATAATATTTTAGGTAGTTCCCATTGCGACACAGCAGGTTAAAAACCCAACATAGTGTCGGTTAAGATGTGGGTTCAATCCCTGGCCTTGCTCAGTGGGTTAAGGATACAGTGGTGCCAAGAGCTGTGGTGTAAGTCATAGATATGGCTCAGATCTGGTGTTGCTTTGGCTGTGGCTGTGGTATATGCTGGCAGTTATAGCTCTGATTAGACCCCCAGTCTGGGAACTTCAATATGCTGCAGGTTCAGCCCTGAAAAAATTTATTTCATTCTCATAACAATCATATGTGATAGGTAGAAGATACCTAATTATTTCCACTTTCCACATTGGTCATTGAGTCTCTAAGGTTTCAACATTGTAGGTAAAATCATTACAAAGGGTGAGTCATATCTCTGAATACTTGTCATACTCATAGCCTCATGTTAGAAAAGTAGCCTTTGGAGTTCCCTGGTGGCCCAGTATTTAAGGATTTGTTGTTGTCACTGTTATGGCTCAGATTCAATTGCCGACCAAGGAACATCTGCATGCCAAGGTGTGGCCAAAAAAATAGAAAGAAAGAAAGAAAGAAAAAAAGAAAGAAAGAAAAAAAGAAAGAAAGAAAGAAAGAAAGAAAGAAAGAAAGAAAGAAAGAAAGAAAGAAAGAAAGAAAGAAAGAAAAAGAAACAAAAAGAAGGAAAGAAAAGTAGCCCTGGGTGGTTCCTCAGACAGGGTTTGTTTGAGGGCATCTCCAGACCCATTCCCAGTTCATGGCTGATTTTGCCAGAAGTGGTTACTTGATTCAAGGGTAGCCAAGCTGTAAGGGTGAGATACACAGCATGGCCCAAAGAGACAGATCTGTACAAATAGGAATGATGGTGATTAGATTATCTCAGAAACATTTCATCAAAATTACAAATTAGCTGTTGGAAAATCTAAAAGACACCAGAGATGAGAAAGTTTTGCACAGATACCATAAGACAGTAGGAGTCATCAACAGAGAGTATGAATAAGAGTAAGGTAACTGTGCACAGAGAACATGTATTTATTTGATACAAACAGAAAGTGAGTTATTTAAATGGAATTGGCAGAAGTACTGGAAGCAAAGATTTTATGGACTAAGTTGCCATATGATGGGGGAGCAGCATGCCTGTTGCTCAGTGAGCTTAGTCCAGTCCCTCTCTTTAAAAAAAATTTTTTTGAACAGATGACCAGGTTATGAGGACAATGATCAAAGAATATTCTAGTTGATGGATATTATATCTTATCAGGTGACAAGAGTAAAGTTTTTCCCCAAAAAAAATTTGATGGAAAAATAGCAGAGAGAGAAAATAGCAAGTAAGAAAATCAATCTAGGAAGTCTATAATCTGAGTAACAGACTAGACTTATGTGGGGGTGGGTAGTGAACAGAAAAAAAATGGAGTAGATGGAATAATCAAAAAATAATAAAAGAGGGAGATGGGATTAAGATGGCAGAATAGAAGGACTGGAGCTCAACTTCTCTCCTAAAAACAACAAAATCTACAACCAAATGCTGAACAATCCTCAGCCAAATGGACCGGAAACCTTCAAAAAGATATCCTACTCCAGAAGACAAAGAGGAGGCCACATCAAGAGGTAGGAGGGGCGATTATGTGGTATAAGCAACCCCATACCTCCTGGGCAAGAAGCCCCACAGAATGGAAAGTAACTGTATCACAGAGACCCACCTACAGGAGTGAGAGCTCTGAGCCCCACATCAAACCCCCACACATGGGAATCTGGCACTGGGAGAAAGAGCCCCCGGAGCATCTGGCATTGAAGGCTGGTGGGGCTTGTGCACAGGAGCTCCACGGGACTGGGGGAAACGGAGACCCCATTCTCAAGAGGCACAAACAGACTTTAGGGTGCACTGGGTCCCAGGGCAAAGCAGGGTCTTCATGGGAATCTGGGTCAGTCCTGGCTGCGGTTCTTGGAGGACCTCTTGGGAAAACAGGGGTGAATGTGGCTTGTTGTGGGGGAAGGAAATAAGAGCCAAGCTCTTGAAATTCTTCATCAGCAGGCCTCTCTCTGGAGGTGGCCATTTTGGGAAAATCTGGCCCCACCCATCAGTGCTGAGAAGCCCCAGGACAAACAACAATCCAGGTGGGATTCACAGCCCCGCCCATCAGTAAACAGGCTGCCTAAAGAACCCCCAGGCACACAGCCACCTCTCACCTCACCCAGAGACAAAGCCCCACCCACCAGAGGGATAGGAATCAGTTCCACCTACCAGTGGGCAGGCTTCAGTCCCTCCCATCAGGAAGCCTACAGCAAGCTCCCATACCCACTTCAGCCACAAGGGGGGCAGACACCAGAAGGAAGAGAGGCTACAACTCTCTGTAGCCTTGTCTGTAAAAAGGTCACCACACCAAAAACCTATACAAACGAAAAGACAGAGAACTATAACTCAGATGAGGGAGAAAGGAAAAATCCCAGAAAAGCAGCTAAGTGATCAGGAGATGCTCAGCCTCCAGGAAAAAGACTTTAGGCTGTTGGTGCTGAAGATGAGGCAAGACATTGGAAGTAACCTGGAGGCAAAGATGGACCATTTACAGGAAACACTGAGCAAAGAGATCCAAGATATAAAACTTAAGCAAGAAGAGATGCAAAATGCAGTAACTGAAATAAAAAATTCATTAGAAGCAGCCAACAGCAGCACACAGGAGGCAGAAGAACGAATAAGCGAGGTGCAGGACAGATTCGTGGAAATCACGGATGCGGAACAGAAAAGAGAAAAAACATGGAAAACAAATGACAAGAGTCTCAGAGGACTCTGGGACAACCTTAAACGCATCAACATCCATATTACAGGGGTGCCAGGAGGAGAAGAGAGAGAGAAGGGGACAGAAAACATATCTGAAGAGATAATAGCTGAAAACTTCCCTCACATGGGAAAGGAACCACTCACTCAAATCCAGGAAGCCCAATGAGTACCATATAAAATAAACCCAAGGAGGAGCACCCCGAGACACATATTAATCAAATGGACTGAAATTAAAGACACAGAAAATCTTGAAAGCAGCTAGGGAAAAGAAACAAATAACATACAAGGGAACCCCGATAAGGTTATCAGCAGGTTTTTCAGCAGAAACTCTGCAGGCCAGAAGGGAGTGGCATGATACACTTAACATGATGAAAGGAAAAAACCTCCAACCAAGATGACTTTAACAGCAAGGCTCTCATTCAGATTTGAAGGTGAAATCACAAGCTTTACAGAGAAGCAAAAGCTAAGAGAATTCAGCAACACTAAGCCAGCTTTACAACAAATGCTAAAGGAACTTCTCTAGGCAGAAAAAAAAAGGCCGCAACGGGAAACAAAAATACCACAAATGACAAGGCTCACCAGTAAAGGTATATATACAGTCAAGGTACGAAATCATCCATGCACAATTACGCCACCAAAATCAGAAATCGTGAGAAGAGGAGGGTACAAATGCAGGACACTGGAGATGCAATTAGAATTAAGAGACCGACAACTTAAAACAATCTCGTATATATATATAGAGAGAGACTCTGATATGAAAACTTCAGAATAACCTGCAAACCAAAAATCTACAATTGAGACACAAACAAATAAGAAAAATCAACTCATATACAACACTAAAGATAGTCATCAAACCACAAGAGGAGAGAACAAGAGAAGAAAGGAAGAAAAAAGAGCAACAAAACCAAATCCAAAGCAATTAATAAAATAGTAATAAGAACATACATATCAATAATTATCTCAAATGTTAATGGACTAAACACCCTAACCAAAAGACATAGACTGGCTGAATGGACACAAAAACAAGACCCATATATATATTTTCTTCAAGAGACCCATTTTACTTCTAGGGACACATACAAATTGAAAGTGAGAGGATGGAAGAAAATATTGTATGCAAATGGGAATCAAAAGAAAGCTGGAATAGCAATACTCATATCAGACAAAATAGACTTTAAAATGAAGAACGTTTTAAGGGACAAGAAAGGTCACTATATAATGATCAAAGGATCAATCCAAGAAGAAGATATAACAATTTTAAATATCTACATGTCCAGCCTAGGTTCACCACAAAATATGAGGCAACTGCTAATGACCTTAAAAGGACAAATCGACAATAACACAATAATAATGGGGGACTTTAACACCCCACTTGCAGCAATGGACAGATCAACCAAGGACACACAGGCCCTGAATGAAGCATTAAACCAGATGGACTTAATAGATATTTATAGGACATTCCATCCAAAAGCAGCAGAACGCACATTCTTCTTAAGTGTACATGAAACATTCTCTAAGATTGATCACATCCTGGGCTACAAATCCAACCTTGGTAACTTTAAGAAAATTGAAATCATATCAAGCATCTTTTCCGACCACAATGCTATACGACTGGAAATCAACAACAAGAAAAAAACTGCAAAAAACACAAACACGTTGATACTAAACAGCATTCTAGTAAAGAGCCAATGGATCACGGAAGAAATCAAAGAGAAAATTAAAAAATACCTAGAAGCAAATGACAACAAAGATACAACACTCCAAAACCTATGGGATGCACCAAAAGCCGTTCTAAGAAGAAAATTTATAGTAATACAAACCTTCCTCAGGAAACAAGAAACAGCTCAAATAAACAAGCTAACTTTACATCTAAAGCAGCTTGAGAGAGAAGAACAGACAAGACCTAAAGTTAGTAGAAGGAAAGAAATCAAAGATCAGAGCAGAAATCAATGAAATAGAAATGAAGAAAACCATAAAAAAATCAATGAAATTAAAAGCTGATTCTTTGAAAAGATCAACGAAATTGATAAACCCTTAGCCAGACTTATCCAGAAAAAAAGAGAGAGGACTCAAATCAATAAAATTAGAAATGATAAAGGAGAAGTAACATCACAGAAATACAAAGGATCATAAGAGACTACCATATGCAACTACACGTCAATAAAATGGAAAACCAAGAAGAAATGGACAAATTCTTAGAAAAGTACAATCTTCCAAAACTAAACCATATGAAATAGAAAAGATGAACAGACCGATCACAAGTGGTGAAATTGAAACTGTGATTAAAAAGCTTCCAGTAAACCGAAGTCCTGGACCAGATGGCTTCACAGGTGAATCCTATCAAACATTTAGAGAAGAGATAACACCTATCCTTCTGAAACTATTCCAAAAAAATTGTAGAGGAAGGGACACTCTCAAACTCATTCTATGGGGCCACCATAACCCTGATACCAAAACCAGACAAAGATACTACAAAAAAAGAAAATTACAGGCTGATTTCACTGATAAATATAGATGCAAAAATCCTCAACAAAATACTAGCAAACTGCATCCAACAATACATTAAAAGGATTGTACATCATGATCAAGTGGGATTTATCCCAGGGATGCAAGGGTTATTCAATATCTGACAATCAATCAATGTGATATACCACATTAACAAACTGAAGAATAACAACAATATGATCTTCTCAATAGACACAGAAAAAACCTTTGACAAAATCCAACACTCATTTCTGATAAAAACCCTTCAAAAAGTGGACATAGAGGGAACCTACCTCAACATAATAAAGGCCATATATGACAAACCCACAGGAAACATCATTCTCAATGGTGAAAAGCTGAAAGAATTCCCGCTGAGATCAGGAACAAGACAAGGATGTCTGCTCTCGCCACTACTCTTCAACCTTGTTTTGGAAGTCCTAGCCACAGAAAATCAGAGAAGTAAAAGAGATAAAAGGAATCCAAGTTGGAAAGGAAGAAGTAAAACTATCATTATTTGAAGATGACATGATATTATAACTAGAGAATCCTAAAGACTCTACTAGAAAACTGTTAGAGCTCATCCATGAATTTGGCAAAGTCACAGGATACAAAATTAACACACAGAAATTGATGGCATTTCTATATACCAACAATGAAAGATTAGAAAGAGAAATCAGGGAAGCAATCCCATTTACCATCACATCCAAAAGAATAAAATACCTAGGAGTAAACCTACCTAAAGAGACAAAAGACTTGAACTCTGAAAACTATAAGATACTGATGAAAGAAATCAAAGATGACACAAATAGATGGAAAGACATACAATGCTCTTGGATTGAAAGAGTCAATATCATCAAAATGACTATACTACCCAAGGCAATCTACAGATTCAATGCAATCCCTATCAAATTACTAAGGACATTTTTCACAGAACTTGAACAAAATATTTTAAAGTTTTTTGGAAGCACAAAAGACACAGAATAGCCAAAGACATCCTCAAAAAGAAACATGGAGCTGGAAGAATCAGGCTCCCTGACTTCAGACTATACTACAAAGCAGCAGTCATCAAAACCATATGGTACTGGCACAAAGACAGAAATATAGATCAGTGGAGCAGGATAGAAAGCTCAGAATTAAACCCACGTACCTACAGCCAACTAATCTATGACAAAGGAGGCAAGAATATACAATGGAGAAAGGACAGCCTGTTGAATAAATGGTGATGGGAAAACTGGACAGCCACATGTAGAACTGGACACTCCCTAACACCATACACAAAAATAAACTCAAAATGGATTAAAGACCTAGATATAAGACCAGACACTCTAAAACTCTTAGAGGAACACATAGGCCAAACACTCTCTGACATAAACAACAGCAACATCTTCTCAGATCCACCTCTTAGAGTAATATCAATAAAAACAAAAATAAACAAATGGGACCTAATCAAACTTCAAAGTTTCTGCACAGCAAAGGAAACCCTAAGCAGGATGAAAAGACAACCCACAGAATGGGAGAAAAATCTTTGCAAGTGAATCAACTAACAAGGGATTCATCTCCAAAATTTATGAACACCTTCTGCAGCTCCATACCAAAAAAAAAACAACCCCATCAAAAAATGGGCAGACGATCTAAACAGACAATTCCCCAAAGGAGACATATGGATGGCCAAAAAACACGTGAAAAGATGTTCAACATCACTCATTATTAGAGAAATGCAGATCAAAACCACTCTGAGGTACCACCTTACACCAGCCAGAATGGCCATCATCCAAAAGTCTACAAACAATAAGTGCTGGAGAGGGTGTGGAGAAAAAGGAACCCTATTATACTGTTGGTGGGAATGTAAATTGGTGCAACCACTGTGGAAAACAGTATGGAGATTCCTGAGAAAACTAAAATTAGAACTACCATTTGATCCAGCAATCCCACTCCTGGGCATCTATCCAGAGAAAACCATGACTTGAAAATATACATGTACTCCAATGTTCACTGAAGCACTATTTGCAATAGCCAAGACATGGAAAGAACCTAAATGTCCATCAACAGAGGAGTGGACCAAGAAGACGTGGTACATATACTCAATGGAATATTACTCAACCATTAAAAAGAACAAAATACCAGCATTTTTAGCAACATGGACGGACCTAGAAATTACCATGCTGAGTGAAGTCAGTCAGAAAATGAGACACCAACATCAAATGCTTTCACTGACATGTGGAATCTGAAAAAAATGACAGACTGAACTTCTTTGTAGAACAGATATTGACTCACAGATTTTGAAAAAATTATGGTTTCCAAAGGAGACAGTTTGGGGGGTGGGGGGATGTGCTGGGGGTGTGGGATGGAAATACCTTAAAACTAGATTGTGATGATCATTGTACAACTATAAATGTAATAAGTTCATTGAGTAATAAAAAAAAATAATAAAAGAAAAATCTCCACAATTACCTGAAGTAAATCTTCAGAAGGTAAGGTATTGAATTTTCAGGAAAACAATTGAGACGAGCAAACAAAAAGCATGAAACACACGATCCCACATAATTTCACATAATCTGAGCGCACATAATCCCAGAATATCAGGAGAAAAGGGATGAGTCACAAAGCTTTAAGAAATAAAAAAAAGGAGACACACAGAGGAATAGGAATAAGTAGGAGAATGACACTAGACTTCCTAACAGCAACACTGGATGTTAAGAGACAATTTTGAAGAAAAAGAAATGTTTATAATTAACACCCAGCTAACCTTTTAGTCAAGATTGAAGGAAGGATAAAAATATCTGTAGTCACAAAAGGCCTCCAAAGATTTACCTTCCAGTTGCCCTTCCTAGGAAGTCATTAAAATTTGGGCTCCAGCACAAAGAATGAATAAACCAAGAAAAAAACATGGCATAGAACAAAGAAAGCAGGAAAGGGATTCCCAGGCAGTGCAGGAAGCCAAGAGAGCAACCACTCCACATTGAAGCATGATGATGGTGGCTTGGAGAAAGCAGTCTCCAGGGAAAATGATGATGAATGCATTTGAAAGTTTGGCAGAATTTATATCTTTATGAGAATGAATCTCATTGATTTATGCTTATGTACTTCATCATTGTACATTTTAATTATTGTACTATTTTGATAGCTAGTAAGTTCAAGAACATTCTCATTACTCTTCCTTTTCAAAACAACTTAAGTTGTAAAAAAGAAATCCCCTTTTGAGTTCATAAAAAATATTGTGATTTTGATTGTAAATTTTTCATTTCAGCATAGCAGGGTTAATATTTTGCTGATACGTACTGCTTAGCTCTTCTGATTATTTACAATTAGCATCCATTTTGACTGTTTGATATCCATGACATACCAGTTTTAAATATTTTAAAATCCCTGTGACAGAGCAAGTTAGCCAAACACAGAGTCGCCCAGCTTTACTACATTTCCCAGCATTCTTTGCAGTTCTCTTCAAGGAAAAGTGAGTGGAAACAACATGCCACCTCCAGGGCTGGCCAATAAAAATTTCCAGGCTAATCCTTTCATGCAAAGACTAGACTTTGAAAGCAAAATACCAATTGCAAAAAACATGTAAGAAACTCAATGACTAGTAGTGGTGACTGCAGATATAGAGGATCAAGCCAAAAACATATAAAATATCTGCTCCCAGTAATATAAAACACAAGACATGCCAGTCATCGATCATTATGTTTTCCTGACTAAATATTATCCAGTTACCCCTGATTTGTAAAAAAGAAAACCGCAAAAGGGCATTTCTCTCTGTTGTACAAATATTTATGTTTGTTTTAACAAAGGACAAAGAGCCCCCTTCTGATTTTTTTCCTTAAAGAACCAGTACTTTTTTTTGGTGATAATGCCACTAGTTAAAACACCAGTAAAAGAAGTTAAAATTTTTTTTATTTTATTGAAGCATAGCTGATTAACAATGTTGTGTTAATTTCTGCTGTATTGCAAAGTGATTCAGTTATACATATACATTTTTTTCATCTTCTTTTCCATTTTGTTTTCTCGCAGGATATTGAATATAATTCCCTGTGTTGTACAGTAGGACTTGTTGTTTATTCATCAAAGTTAAGTGTTTAACATCACTTCTTTCTCATCACCTCCACAGCCTTCCTCTGGGGCAGACTCATTAGAACTTCACATTATCTCTTCTCTTCTACACAATTATTTTATTTCTGCACTCCTTGAGCAAACCTAGAAACTCAGTCAAGCCAGGTTACAAAGTAAGGACTTCCTAAAAAAAATACCATTGACTTAACGACTTCCTCTGTTCATAGTTACATTTAATTCCTTTTGCGCTAATGGCACCAGGGGACTGATGTCTGCATCCTGAAGCAGATGTTCCCATCATTTCTTCCTCTCCATTTAAAAACATTCTTTACCTCTTACCAAAGTTAAGGGCCTCAGAGTTCTTTATGTAAGTGTAATATTGCTGTTATATAGATTTTATCCATGTACCAGATTTTTTTTAAAGTAAATATTAATCTTGCCTGTTATATAAACTAAATATATGCAGTTTTCCATATGTAATGGTACCATCAAGGGAGGAACAAATGTAAGAGAAGGGGAAAAGTCATTGAAAAGAGCATATTAGGCTAAGACAAAGGAATCTAGCCAGACCTAGACCGTCTGCCTGAGAGTTAAAGTAATTGTTCAGCTTGAATTACTTTATCAACCCAAGGTGGGGTGTTCTGGGCCATTTCAATTGCGGCCATTTCAGCTAACCACCCAAGTAGCATAAAAACTGCTCTCAACCTGTTCTTACTCATTTTTAGTATCCAGGCTTAATCAGTGTTCAGACAGGAATTTGACACCTATTTGACTCATTTGAAATATGTTAGTAAAATAATTGTTCCAGAGCTCTCTTTGTGGTGCAGCATGTCAAGGATCCAGGTTAGTCACTGCAGCAGCTTCGGTTCAATCTCTGGCCAGGGAACTTCTGCATGTCTCAGGCATGGCCAAAAAAAAAAATTATCCCAACACCTCCTCTAGTCCCCTTTGCAAACACAGCCACAGTGTCCACTGTAACACTCCCCTAAAAAAGACTCCAAACTGTACTGTTTTGACTATGGAAAGCAAGTCTTTCAGGTTCTGTTTTATGGTCTCAATTGGATTGCGGTAGGCAAATAAGAGTGAGATAAAGTCCAAATAAACTGGCTCTCAAATTCCCATGTTTGTGTGGATTTATTTGGTCCTTTGATGTCTTTTTTTGTTTCTCTGTTGGAATGTTTCAAATATGCACTTAAGTTACTCATAGAAAAGGCTGCTAATGTAAATGGACGTATGTTTAGAATGGGCTGTCATCTTGACCCTCCCAGAGATGCAAAACCCATAAAACAAGAGGGGTCAATTGGAATTACCTCTTCTGTTTCTTCTTTTAAATATGAGAGGTTGCAGAGTTCAGACTGTCCTTCCCTTCTCCTCCCTCTGTTTATTCAGGTGACTTAAATTTTGGCTGTTATAAGGAGGGGTTGACCCTCAGCTCTAGGACATGCCTCTTAAAATTGAGTTTTGAATACATGCCTTGCTGATTATTTTAAGAGTACTATTTGAGTCTCTGATACTCTATCTTCACTGTGATTTCCATTAAAAAAAAGAACACAACACAGTAATATAGGAGTGTGTAATCTGCAGTGTTTGAACTCTTATTATAAATGCTCTTTTCAAATTAAAAAATATTTTTCATAAAAGTGTTATAAAAGTAATGCTAAAGAAAAATTGAGGAGTTCCTTTTGTGGCATAGCGGAAATGAATCTGAATAGGATTCATGAGGATTTGGGTTCAATCCCTGGCCTCACTCTGTGGGTTAAGGATCTGGCATTGCCATAAGCTGTGGTGTAGGTCACAGGCACGGCTTGGATCTGGCATTGCCGTGGCTGTTGTTAAGGCCAGAGGCTACAGCTTTGATTTGATCCCTAGCCTGGGAACTTCCATATGCCATGGGTGCAGCCCTAAAAAGCAGAAGGAAAAAAAAAAAAAAAGAAGATGAAGAAGTAGAAAAGAAAAATTGAGAAGCAGGAGGAAAAATGATCTGTAATCTATAACTCACACACGTATTGCTAAAATAGACCTAATCAGGAGTTTCCTGGTGGCCAAGTGGATTAAGGACCAGGCATTGTCACTGATGTGGCTCTGATTACTGCTGTAGTGTGGGTGTCCCTGGCCTGGGAACATCTGCATGTCGCAGATGTGGCCAAAAAATAATGAATAAAATAAAAGAGACCTAATCAGAGGTGAGGTCGAGCACTGACCCATGTAAGCACCGCCAGGTTGGAATACTGAAGTTGTTGAAAACTGGTTGCCCAGCAGCTCTAGAACCAATGGTGTTATAAAAGTGTAAGGACTGCCTTTTGCATGAAATATTATATCACAAGCATTCTTAAGGACAGTCTTCACAAGAGGAGGAATTATATGACTTCAAGTTTAGAATTTTTTTAGGGTATACTTTGAGACATCACAGTAGACCTATATCAGATCCACACCTTCAACTTTGGTTGAATACTTGAGGTCTTCTGCTAGCTATGTAGTAGAAATGAGATACAGTGAAAAAACTCTCTTAAAAGCTTAAAGGATTTTTCTCTCCTTGCTGAAAATTATATCCCTGTAGAAGCAGGTTAATGGTACACAACCATGCTCTACTTGAGACTTCTAAAAGGAAGTCGCTGGCATGCTTGAGTGCATATTTCAAGTCAAAATGTGAGAGTTCGTGTATTCAGAGCAATAATACAACATATATGCATAATGCTTTTAAGGAACTTGCCAAAATTACAAGTAGTCTTTAGGGATTAAGGGTGAGAATTATGTCACAGCCAAAAGGTTCTTTAAAGCAACAGGGCATCACCGTGGGTAACAGGGCACATTCTGATGGGATCACTTGAAGGGTTTTGAGGAACAGAAATAGCGCAACACTTTCTCTCAATTTGATAGTCAGTTCGGTCTGACCCACTTGGCATTCTTAATGTTTTCCACAATCTCGTTTTAGTCATTTTTAGTTTCTGTTCTGGTGGGTTCAGCTTCGGATCCTTGGTTAGGTTAGTTCATTTTGTCCCCTAACGAAACCATGGAAATATGGACTGTTTGACTTTGTAGAGAGAAGTATTTCTTAACAATAAACACTCCTCTCTGTTCCCTATCCCCCTGTTCCACTTGACTCCCCCAAGCTTGTGAGGTTGTGAGCAGCTGAACATGTTATACCAGGAGGCTATGAGAAATAATGGAAAAAGCACAGATTTGGAATCAGAGGAAACTGACATCAATCTACATATTCAAGGGGAATCTTTGACGAATTACTTGACCTGTCTAGGCCTAAGATCTCTTATCTGAAAATTAAAGTTAGTATTAAAATTTGTTATGAGAATTAACATAAGTGCTATGACACACAGCTAGTGTGTAACAAGCACTTAGTGATGCTATTTCTCTAATGTCAGTGCAATTTGCCAGCTCCTTCTGGTGCCCCGCTTCCCAGAATATGGTATGGTTGTACTTCATGGCCCACTTTTTTTTTTTTTTTTTTTTTTTTTTTTGGCTTTTTAGGGCCGTACCCATGGCATATGCAGGTTCTCAGTCTAGGGGTTGAATTAGAGCTACAGCTGCAAACCTACACCACAGCTCACAGCAATGCTGGATCCTTAACCCACTGAGCAAGGCCAGGGACCAAACCCACAACCTCATGGTTACTAGTCAGATTCATTTCCACTGCGTTCATGGCCCACTTTTGATTGTGTGGGATATGGAACTGGTTCTAGGTAAGGAGTTGTAAGCAAATTGATACATATTTGAAACTGCCAGTGCAAGGTTCATGGTGACTGGCAACATTCAAGATATGGCTTCTCTCAACTTGGGTTGAATGACTGTAATGAGTGTCCCTGCTGACCTGTGAGGGCTGAAAAAAATGAACAAGGAACATGTTTTGATATCTTGAGATTTTAATATTTTTACTACAGCATAAAGAGGACCACGGTTTAATTAATGGATTGAGGAGAGGTCTGACAGGTTCTCTGATTTCACCCTGGTCAATATGGTGCAGTTTTATGGAAGCTAGAAATCACTTTTCTGGTGTGGAGGATGAATTCACATTTCAGCCCAAGTAGAGGAGCTTGGGGAAGCTGAGATATGAGGGCAAGATCTCTATGGTGTCATGCGCCACTCCTTGGAGAAGTTTTGACAAATACCCTTGGGCTTTTAAATAAATTTCAGATTTGCTCTTGGATAAATCAATATTCTCTTCTCCCTACCCCCAACACCAGACTTACTTGGAAAGCATTAAAATGTTCTTGAGTTCCAAAGAAACTAATTATTATATTCATAAATGAAAATAAAGCAAGCATCTCTTGGATATGAACATTTCTTTCTACCAAACAAAATAAATGTTCATCAAAATATTTAAATGTCCTATTCCCTTCCCCCTTGTAATTTTTCTAGATTTATAATAAAATCATTTCCTTGGGGGACTAGTTGACTATAACCTGGCAGCAATTTTAAAAACTGCAATACAATGTCAAATTCTCTATTGACAAATATTAGTACAGCCAATGTCTCTGAGTTCAGTGAGAATGTTCACCAGCCCTCATTGATAATGGATAAGTTTATGCACTATTTACCATAACTAAATTCCAGAGCAGTAATCATGAATCTCTCTTAGTACACATCACAGTGACAGCTGACTTATAATCATGATGCTTTATAGAAAAATAAGAAGTCAGCTTTATTAAGGTTTTATTATTGGCAGGCAGCATGCTGAGTGCTGAGGTCAGGATTGCATTCAGCTGCATATAACAGAAACATGACCCAGTGGCTTAGCCAAATGGAGTTCATTTTTTCTCCTCTAACAAGAAGTTAGGAGCTAGGTAGTCCACTCCCCATACAGGTACTTGAGAAGGTCATCAAGGACCCAGGTTTGTCCTAGCTTCCTAATCTACCATCCTTAGCATGTAGCTTTTGTTCTCTTAGTTGCAAGGTGGCTGCTTTTCTTCCAGGTATCCCCATTCTATACAGAATGAAAAAGGAAGGGCAAAGAGCAAAATACACATGCCAGCTGCCTCTGTTCCTTTTCTTTTTTTCTTTTTTCTTTTCTTTTTTTTATTAAATCAGAAACTGCTGCTTTCTTGGAAGCCCTTCCCTGTACAACAGAATCAGATGGTCATTATAGCTGTGGCAGAGTCTGTGGAGGGACTGTTTTAGCTGGGCACATTCCACCTCCAACAGAATTGTGTTTCTGTTAATAAAAATAAATGGAAGGGATCTTTGGTAGATAACTAGCAATATCCTCCATTAGGTCTTAAGGGCATGATCCCCGATCTTTGCAACAAAACTATGAAGTAACTACTGTTATTATTTCCTGTTATTTCTCCATCTTATACATTCAGAAACTGAGGCATGGAGGCTGAAATAACTTACTAGGGTCACACAGAATGCAGGTGGAGAAACTGGAATAGGAAGCTAGACACTTTTTAGAAGATGACTCTCAAGTAAGCACGAAAGATGATAAAGGCAAGCTGATCACGGTGGGAGTTTGTTCTCCTGGAAGGCCTCTAACTGCTTAATCAATCACACTGAGAGCCAACCCTGGGCACGACCAAGGTCTCTTGGGCAATTTGCCAGCATGTCCCTATGGGAGGCAGTTATGCTCTCATACTTTCCCTGCTGTAACCACATACTCTCAGTCTCCAAATAGTCTTGAGGCAGCTGTGACAAGCATCTGTACGAGCCTGTTAATGAGGCAGAGTTCATGAGTGCAAAATACTTGGCACATCGAGGTTCTAAGGAGCAACGTGGGTTGGGGGAGGGGTGGATCAAAGGCGTGGCCTTTCTGCCCTCTGGGTTTAGAGAGTTCTGCTTCAGGTATGGTATAAGGCATTTCAGGCTGGGGAGAGAACAAATCATTTTGAAGCAATAAATAGTTAGAAAAATCTAAACAGTCATTTACATGCTGTTGGGGAGGTTGTTTGGGGGGGGTGTTTTTTTTTTTTTAACTCACTCTGTTATCTTTATTCATTCGCTTTAGTTAACTTTAACAGCTCCTGGGCTGTAGTAAAATACATGAAGTATAGCAAGAAGAAAGGCTCAGCTCGGGGCAGGAGAGCAGAGGCACTGGGAGCCAGCCAGTGTTCTCAGGTTGTAAAATAAAATCTCTAGACCAACTGGACACTGGCCTCAGGCCATGGCAGTGATTAATGCCAGAGTTGTAAAAAGTGCTATGGTGGGAATGGTTAGCCAGGTTGTATTGTGTGTGTGTGTGTGTGTGTGTGAATGTGTGTGTGTGTGGGATGGGGTTCTTCAAAGCCGCCTAACATGAAACATAATTTTCAATTGGTTTGGTATCTAAAAATGCAATTAAGGACTCATTTACTTTTCTTTTTTTAACTAAGAATTTAAGCTACTTTATAGAAGAGAAGCCTAAGAAACATTAAGCTCTAAACTCATTACATTACTTCGCCTCCTTGATCTTTGTTAATATACTTTTGTACTTTTTTATGCAAGTATAATTATTACAGTACACATACAATTCTAGGTTCTGCTTTTTCACTGGAACTTATTTCATGCGAACATTTTCATACTTATTTACAATACATTTTTTAAAAGTTTTTTTTAAAAAGTATTTCGTTATATCCATTTACCATAGTTTGCTTAATCGTCTTCCTACTGTTGAGTATGATGGGCTGTTTTCATGGTTTTGCTATTAGAAATGATGCTACTTCCAATGTCTTGGTACAAATTTTTTATTTCTTTTTTGCCTTTAGGTTATATCTTTCAATTATGTTCCCGTAAGTGGCTCTGTTTAGTCAATGAGTATGAAGAGTTTCTTATCTCTAACTGAGCCCTGACTCACGGTGTTATCAGGTGCATTCATGGAAAAATACTCCTGCTTTTTCCAAATTGCTGGACATGCTGGCTATTTAACTATTGTCTCTTAGCTCCACATCAACCTTCCTATAATCTGCTTTGAAATGTTGAGGTTAAGAGCCTGGAAACTGCATTCCCCCAGGCTTCACTTAGAGCTGGCTTCCTGTTAAGTTCTGTCAATAGAAGGTGCCAGCAGAGAATTAGAAGGCATTAGAGGGAAATTCGGGAGAAGTCATAACTCTTTCTTTCTGTTTCTGGCAGAACCTGTAGAAGTGACTTCATCTCTGGATGCCCTGTCCCTGGTGTTCCCAGCATCTTCTTTAGCACTCCCAGTGATACAGTGAGAAGTGCAGTCCTGTGCTGTCATGCTGCATCCTCCTTTTTTCTTTCCCATCTGCTTTCTGTCTTTCTGTCCTACTCAGCTCAGGGTTCCCTACCTTTCCCTTTTTGACCTTTTAGCTCTCCTGGCAATAGTTTCCTATATGAAATGCCCTCTCTTTGAAATATCTAGATTGGTTTTCATTTTCCTGACAAGATCCTGACCTATAAGCTGTGTAATACAATTCTAATATATGGTTTGTTAAGGCAGCGTATGTATGATGGCTCCCCAAAGTCTTATTTTGCATTTTAAAAAATTATTAATGGAAATGGATTTCATCCGCTCGTCAGCAACCTACCTGCTCTGCATGTCATTAAGCATAAAGATAAAAACGTCTAGATGACCACATTAATTTAATACAGTAAATTACTTGTATTAAGCAGAAAAAATAAAAATAAACATTTCATTAGCAAATATAATTGACTTGTAAATTTAAATCTGGTCTTAGACTCGTTATACAATTTGGTTAGTTTATCTTTCTATTTTAACAAATACTGTAGTAGGTTGAGTGGTGGCTTCCCTGCCAAAAGATATGTTCATGTCCAAATACCTGGAAGTTGTGAAGGTCACCTTATTTGGAAAAAGGGTCTTTGTGGGTATAATTAAATTAAGGATTATTGGGATTCAGTCATCCTGGATTATCTAGATAGGGGCCTTACATTCAAGACAAGGGTCCTTAGAAGAGAAAGGCAGAGAGAGATTTGAGATAGAAGAGAAGAAGATGCAGATGCAGTGGAGAAAGCCCATTGGAAGATGGAGGCAGACACTGAGGGTGTTCAACCATGGCTGGGAACTGCTTGGGGCCACCAGAAGCTGGAAGAGGGAAGCAAGGATCCTCTCCCAGAGCCTTTGGAGGGAGCAGAGGGCACTGTTCTGTTGGCACCTTGGTTTTGAATTTCTGGCTTCCAGAACTGTGAGAAAATAAATGCTTGTTGTTTGAAGCCACCAAGTTTGGAGTAATTTGTGGCAGCAACCCCAGGAAACTAATACAAATCTTATACAATTTCAATATTTAACTATTTTTTTCTTCATTCCATTTGTAGCACTCAAAGCATTTATCCATTACGAGGAAAAAAGATCACATAAATATTGCCATTAGATAACTGGGTTTCAGAGGCTTCTTGACTTGTATCCATCTCTTATTTAGTATTGTTCCCACCTTTTTTAGGTAAGATTGGTTACAAGTTGTTCTGTTCTTTTCTGTTCCATTTTGCTGATGACTCTAACGAACCTTATAATTAGGGCCCTGTGTCATTCATGTTCAAAGAAAAAAGAATCCTATTAGCTTCTTCTTGAGCCAAAATTCTTACAATTAATTTATCTCTGCCTTTGTTTTTTCCTTCCAATCCTTCTTCTTACATTTTTGATTCATCTATTATCCTGCTATTGTCCTTTTATTTTGCTTCTTTTTATATCTGTGATTCCCAACCTGTTTATTTAATTGCGATTAAAAACATGTAACTTGTTTTTGAATCACCCAAATTCCCTTTGGTTATTTCCCCCCCATATAGTTCATAATTTGAAGGATTTTTGTCTGTAACCTGTATTTGCCAGTTGTGGTAGATGTTTGTTGGTTTGCTTCTCCCTAACATGATATTCTCCGGGAAACTTACTCTTTCCTGCTCTTGCCCACATGCTTCAAGGCAAACTCACCATCTCCTCCTCTAACACCAGAGATAGGCCATGGCTGACTCAGGCCAATCAATGCATTCCTGCCCCTGTCCACTGTCACTGATTTAGAAATGGACATGGCACCTCAGACAGTCGAAGATAGGTGACGTTCAGGACTCTTGCTTTGAACGTTAGGACAGGAATGACATTCTCTACTACTAGATGCAGACAGGGAAACATACAGCCCAGTTGCTGTTGGGCAGCCACGTTCTACCGTCAAGAGGAATCGGCTTTAAGATGAAGGGTGAAGCTCACGTGGTACGTAGCTGAGCAAAGGGTGGAAAGAAAATCAATCTCTGATGACTTTGTTGAGTTGCTGGATCATCCAATTTTGAAGCTTCATCTACCTCTGTCCTTGCCACTTAAGTGAGCCAATAACACATTGTTATTGGTTAAGCACTTTTTTTTTTTTTTTTTTTTGCTTTTTAGGGCTGCACCAGCGGCATATGGAGGTTCCCAGGCTAGGGGTCTAATCATGCTACAGCTGCTGGCCTTCACCACAACCACCACAACACAGGATCTGAGCAGAGTCTGCGACCGTGTAGGTTGCATAGCTCATGGCAACGCCAGATCCTTAACCCGCCGAGAGAGGGATCGAACTCACAACCTCATGGTTCCTAGTCAGATTCGTTTCTGCTGCACCATGACAGGAACTCCTGGTTAAGCGCTTTTAAGCTGAGTTTTCTCTGATGGTTTTAATCAGTATATCAGGAATAATTCACTAGTCATTTTTATCAAGACATGCAAATTTGAGCTTTTGATCAATAACTATAATACCTGTTATTCTTTATAGAGTATCTCTATATGTTCTTACATTGAAAAGTAATTACAGTCGTTGTCATTAAAGTGTAATTCATGTCAGCTGCAGAGGTAGGGAGACTGGCACAGAAGGACACACAAAACCAATGCATTACCATGGATACTTCCAATTTAAGAATAGGTGTGTTCTCATTATTATAATGTTCTTTAGTCACTCCATTGCAGAGAATTTCTTGGGGCTATGGGACAGGAGGGGATATTCATACACACTGTTTCATGCCTTTTGCTATCTTACAATTTTTTCTTAACTCCTCTCCTCGGAAGCAACACAGATTCCTCTCTTTGTCACACAGAGCTGTCTGGCCCTTGTCTGTGATGCCTTACCACTTAACTTACACACTTGGGTTCAAAGGTCTCACCTCCTGACCCAGTAAATGTTTTCTCAGTAAATACCTTCTAAAGGTGAATTCTGATGCCAGTTATTAAGATAAGAGTCTCACCTTGGGTTGCAAAGAGGTTAAATCCCTTTGCCAAGGGCTCATGGCTAAGAAGGGGGAACTGGGCAGTGAATGCAGGTCTGCCTGTCTCCAAAGCCCCTGACCTTTTTATTACACCATGGTGACTCTCAGCCAGAGTAAGAAAGGTTGCTGTGTGATTTCTGACTAACCAGACTGGGTTAGAAAAGGCCATGCACCTTCCACAGTTGCTTTTAGGAACTTGCTCTGGGAACCCTCAGCTGCCATGGAAGAGATTTGGCTACTCTGGGGCCACCATGTGAAGAAACCACGTGGAGACAGAGAGATGCTGAAGGAGTTCCAGCTCTTCAGGTTCTTCCTAGTCCAGGTGCCAGACCCTACCAGAGCCACATTCTGACTGCAGCTACCTGTGGGACCCTGAGTGAGAACTGCCTAGATGGCTATTTTACAAAAAGACAATGAATTTGGGATGGTTTAGTACAAAACAATAGATAACTGGGGGGAAAAGTGCACAATTTATATTCATTCAATCATGCAACATATTCCTTGTTGTTATAGAGCTCACATTCTAGTTGGAAAATCTGTCAGACTCACTATGCCCAGCTTTTAAGCCACTCTGCCATTTGGTCATCAGCATTATTTACTGTGCACATCACTTTTCTCAAGGGCCTCCAAATGCTATGTTTTAATCAACATGTGGATATTGTCTTTGCTTTTGATGCATTTGTCATTCTGAATGTTAATACACAGGACCTTTTGTTTAATGATCTTTTTTTTTCTATTATTATTTTGGTTTTCATCTTCTTGAGTAATTCTTTGGCGTATGGAAGTTCCCCAGGCTAGGGGTCAAATTGGAGCTGCAGCTACAGGCCTACACTGTAGCCACAGCCATGGTGGATCCAAGCTGCATCTGCAACCTATGCTGCAGCAGCTAGCATTACCAGATCCTTAACACACTGAGCAAGGTCAGGGATCAAACCCGAATCCTCACGGACACTATGTTCGATTATTAACTTGCTGAGCCACAACAGGAACTCCCTGATTTTGGTTTTTTTAATTAACCTTTCTGTTTTGAGCTCACAGTTGACAACACAGGCAGTTATAAGAACAAACATGGAGCTCTCTTGTCCCCTTTACCCCAATTTATCCCAAACAGTAATATCTTGCAAAACTATAATAATTACCAGAAGGATATTGACATGGACACAAGGAACAGAACATTCCCATCGCTACAAGGATCTCTTTTATAGCCACTCTGCCCTCCCTCCCCCTCACACCAATGCTGACTCCTGGCAACCAATAACCTGTCCTCCATATCTGTAATTTTGTCATTGCAAGAATGTTATATAAATGGATCATACAGAGCATAACCTTTTAGAATTAGCTTTTTTCATTCAGCATAATTCCCTGAAAATTCGTCCAATTGTGTGCACCAATAGTTCATCCCATTTTATTTCTGAGTAAGTATTCCGTGGCATGGATGTACCAGTTTGTCTCACCATCCTTCTGTTGGAGGATGTCTGGATTGCTTATAATTTTGGCTCTGACAAATAAAGTTGTGAAGAGCACTGGTGTATAGGTTTTCTTGTGAACACAAGCTTTGTTTCTCTGAGATAAATGTTCAGGTGTGCAATTGCTGGGTCATTTGGTAGTTACATATTTAGATTTTTAGAAAGAAACTGTCCAATGGTTTCCGAGTAGCTGTATCATTTTGCATTTCCACCAGCAATACATGAGTGATCCAGTTTCTCCGCAGTCCACCTGACTTGGAAAAAGTTAAATCTAACTTCCCAGATAAATATTAGGTTAGGTTTTTTTGTTTTTTTGTTTGTCTAATTGCCAGTACCAATCCTTTGTCAACGATTTAGGCCTCTAACACACTGGTTGGTTCCTGAGGGTACAGCTAGGGTGTGGAGAATTAGAAAGAGGATGAAGAGCCTAAGAGGACATCATCTAGTTTTAACCCCATGTGATTGTTGTCGTATTTTGGGTTCCTGAAGTCTTGTTTTAACCTGTTCCTTTTGTAATTGTATCAGTAATCTCTTTCCCTTCAGGTGGTCTTTTCAAAGGCACAGAAAACCTTGAAGAGTGAGAGGCAATAGATTAGCTGTAAAAGCTAGAAGAGCTTTGAATTCACTGAAAGGTAACAGGCTTTAGCTACAGCTCACTAGGTAGTCAAATCAATCTCTACTAAATAGCTGGTTTTTAGAGCAAATGCTCTAGGTAAGGGGTGACTTCTCTAATGAAGCTCAGAAATAATTACATCATGCCCTATTTTCTCTGAGGCAGACATGATTCCCTTTAAAACATGAAACATTTAGACATGACACACACAAAAGAGTGCTGAAGTATAGATTTAAACATTTCTGCCCTGACTCTACAGATTTTTAATAGACTGTTTTAGATAGATGAACTTCTAATTATTATATGAAGTCCCAAGACTAGTTTAAAAAATATTTTTCTAAATGGAGGGATCTAGCTTTAGGCACATTTTGACCTGGAAGTTACTTCTGTCTGTACTATATTGTCCTTTAGTAGAGAAACCTCTCTCTATTCTAGGAAATTGATTACCAACATAATCAATAGTATCAGTATTCCTCATCTGTTTCTGGGTTAGGTATTCTGATCATCGAAGGGGAAACAGCAAACTGATTTTTTTTTTTTTTTGTCTTGTCTAGGGCCGCACCCGCGGCATATGGAGGTTCCCAGGCTAGGGGGTCTAATTGGAGCTGTAGCCACCGGCCTACACCAGAGCCACAGCAACGGGGGATCCGAGCTGCGTCTGCAACCTACACCACAGCTCATGGCAATGCTGGATCCTTAACCCACTGAGCAAGGGATTGAACCTGCAACCTCATGGTTCTTAGTCAGATTCATTAACCACTGAACCATGACGGGCACTCCCAACAGCAAACTGATTTTTAAACAAAACTAAAGTTTCCATTTGGGCTAGATTTTCCTTATTCATGCTTCCTGTTCCCACTTTTTAAATCTTGTGGTGGGTGCTAGTCTCTGATTTATATTTCTTCAAATAAGTATGTGGCTTCAAAGGAGTTTTGACTAGTGCTTGGTGTTACAAAAACGGTTTATATGGGTTCAAGGTGACAATTTCATTAGTGTATCAGCACTATTTCACAGAATTGAAAGGATGGTTAGTAATTAATAATGTAAATATGAGTGGTGGCACTTGCAAAGAATCTCAGCGAGAATTTTTTTTTTAGTGGCCACACCATGGCATATGGAAATTTCTGGGCCAGGGACTGAATCTAAGCTGTAGCTATGGTGTAGGCTGCAGCTGCTGCAATGCTGGGTCTTTAACCCACTACACCAAGTGGGGATCAAACTTGCCTCTGCAGCAACTTGAACCGCTGTGGTTGGATTCTTTTTTTTTTTTTTTTAAAGTTTATTTTATTTATTTATTTATTTTGTCTTTTTGCTATTTCTTGGGCCGCTCCCGCAGCATATGGAGGTTCCCAGGCTAGGGGTCGAATTGGAGCTGTAGCCACTGGCCTACGCCAGAGCCACAGCAACATGGGATCCGAGCCGCGTCTGCAACCTACATGTGGTTGGATTCTTAATCCACTGAGCCACAGCAAGGAATTCCACAGCAATAATTAAAAAAAAAATTTTTTTTCTTTTAATCCATATATTGCTTATGGAGGCCCCTGGTGGCTTAGTGGTTAAGGATCCAGCATTGTCATTGCTGTGGCTTGGGTTTGATCCCTGGCCTGGGAACTTTGGCATGCGTGGGAGCAGCCAAAATAGAATGTAATTAAGAATTTGTCCATGGAGTTCCCGTCATGGCTCAGTGGTTAACGAATCCCACTAGGAACCATGAGGTTGCGGGTTTGATCCCTGGCCTTGCTCAGTGGGTTAAGGATCTGGCATTGCCGTCAGCTGTGGTGTAGGTCGAAGATGCGGCTCGGATCCTGTGTTGCTGTGGCTCTGACGCAGGCCGGCAGCTACAGCTCTGATTCAACCCCTAGCCTGGGAATCTCCATATGCCGTGGGAGCGGCCCAAGAAATGGCAAAAAGACAAAAAAAAAAAAAAAAAAAAAAGAATTTACCTATGTTGATTTGCATAAAGTGGAGTTCATCTGTATTGTATACATACTACAGTTTTTCCTCCTTAGCACTAATACAGAAGAAAAATATAAATGGCTCCTGTAAAAATATAACTCTATAAATGTCTCCTGATTGCTAGAGTTTGAGACAAGAACTGCCAATTTACCCCCACGTGAGCCTCTAAGAGCTTGATTTGTGTTATGTTTTTATTTTTAGTCTTTTCTAGGGCCTCACCCACTGCATATGGAGGTTCTCAGGCTAGGGGTAGAGTCAGAGCTGTAGCTGCCAGCCTAGCCACAGCCACAGCAATGCCAGAGCCAAGCCTCATCTGTGACCTACACCAAAGCTCATGGCAATGCCAGGTCCTTAACCCACTGAGTGAGGCCAGGGATCAAACCCGCATCCTCATGGATCCTAGTTGGATTCATTAACCACTGAGCCACGACAGGAACTCCTTGATTGGCGTTATTTTCAGCTACTAAATCATCCTTAAGGCACTCTTCCCTTCACATTTGGCAAATGTGAACACTCTGGGCTGCTCTGATCAAGTTTGTATGTTGCGATATCAACCAAAATGGTACCAGGTAATGGGAACAGGAAAATGTAGCTTATTGTTTATTAAATAAATACTAGCTTATGTAGAGTATTTTCTAGTTTATTAAGCGCCTTTCCCCTTAATCTTCCCAACAAACCTGTGAGGCAGAGATTCTTTGCCATCCTCCTTACTTTACAGATGAGGAATCAGAGGCTCAAAAAACAAACAAAAAACAAAAAATGAAATGAATTGCCAGGAATCACAAACAATAATTGCCAAAGTCAAATCTGGACTCTAGATATTATGGCTTTAATGTCTGGATTTTTTATACAACTGTTGAGAAGAAAGAAGGCAACCCTCCCAAGGTGTGGAAAATCAAAATGCATTTGTTATACTCAAACTTAACACACATTTCTCATTTCTTTTTAAGCCATCTTAGCCAGACTCAGCAACATTTATTGGAGGGATTATTATCTGACTGCATTACCTCACTCTTCATGGGAAATTTCTATTTCCCTCTATGGACCATTTTATCATCAGAAGATTGGCCTGAATCTATATTTTAAATGTTAGTCAGATGTCATGCCATCTTAAACCAGATTGTCCCAGGATTTTAGTTACTCCTATATTCTAATAAGGAAATGTGAACCCTTGAATCTAACTCCCTACTTTCTTCCCTCAGTGGATTCCTTATCAGTTTAAATAATTCACTGCCCAGCCCCTGTTGGATGTGTTTCTGCAGTACTGGCAGATTGTGTGCTAGACCTGCAGAGGGGTTTATATGTTCCATTAGATGACTCTTTAAATTTTACTCTCTTTAACTGCGTGTGTTTAACTGTGCTCAACTATGGCTTTTGATATCCCTAGATGGATGTCTGCCATTATCCCACAGCTGACGTGTTAATAAACATGTGTGACCACGGATTGTTACACATGCAGGGACTGTGTAGGGGTGTGTAATTTCACTGCTTTTCCCAACTGATTTTTAACTATTACCCAACTTATTGCATTGTTCCCCAGGTCTTTAAAAACCCATTTATTTCCCAAAATATTAAAAGAGAAAGAAAGAATGAATGGATCAAAGGAGAATGAATTCTGTAAACATTAAAAAACACTCCAAAGTAGGCAAAAGTGTTTGTGGGCTGAATTATTTTGTGTCTGGATTGCCTACCTTGCCTTAACTTTTTTTTTTTTTTTTTAGTCCTCTCTGTTTTTGCATTTAATTACTACACTGTTTTAAACATTTCACTTCTCACTATGAATTCTATACTACACATACTATAATAAACACTGGCTATGATCCTAACTTAGGGTGGCTTTAAAATAGAAATGCTTAAGAATCTGAGCAAGGGAAAAAAGCATACTAACACACATAAGGCACATTCTTTTCTCACGCCTTCCTCAGCCTATTGCCCTGAGCAGTAAATTGTAGGGTGAAATAACTAGTTTATTAGTTGCTTTCTTTCCCCCACTAGGCTGAGAAAAGCTACATTGCTGGCACACTGACAGAAAATTTAAAAATGGAATCCAGTCTATTGTATGTATGCTTGTTGAACGTGTTCAATATATAATATTCATCTGATGTATGTTTTTCTTTTAATTTTGGGGGGGCTGGGCTGGAATCAACAGAAATGTAATGAGTGAGCTTTTTAAACTGGGTGGCATAAGCAGAAATGCCCTATGAAAAACAAGAGATGATTCTTGCTCTCCCCTCTCTCTAAAAGCTCTCACCTAAAAACTGGCCAAGTTTTCTGTTTTGTTTTTAGGGGAAAAGTAGATGTTTATGAAGCATTAAAATGTATTTTTTTGAACCTGTGCTCCACTAACACTACACTCATTTAGATGGTTAGAGAATGTTCAAAAAATTTTCTTGCAGATTTGATATTAATGGATCTCTCTCTCTTTTTTTCTCACCCATGAATTTCTACTACTCTGTGTTTTTGGCCCTGTCTTCTTGGCCTGTCTTCTGTAAAATGTACCGTTTTCACTCACAGCCTAAGACAGCTTTGATGTTCTTAGTATGACATACTGTATGTAATGTTAGCTGTTAAGGCTGGAGATCAGATTGTACATAATAACATATGTAGTTTGAATTATATAAACACCACAGGAAGAAGGGGAGACAGGGCCTTTCTGTGTACAAATTTCAGATTGCTAGCTGTATGCCTGCTTAGAATGTTAAGCACTCCTAACTAGGCAGTGATGAAGGTACTCTTTTAGTGACTGTGACTTCTGACGCTATAAAGACAAAAAATTTTCAACTAAAAATAATTTAAAGATGATGTTGGTAATTAACATATTTAAGTGATTTTCTACTTGCTACTTAGGGAGCTTTGAGGATAGAGGGAAAAAAATGAATTTCATTGTATCAAAGCCCAATTTAACTGAGCAATTTCATCAAAAATTGGAGAATATAGGTTAGAAAAACCAAAGACTGAAGAATAGTGATATAAATTGTAAAATTCATCCATTATACATTTCATCCATTATAAAGATGTTGGAGGCAGAGAACTGTACATCTATTTTCCTAGGATTGTTTCTTTTATATCTTAATAATTCAGATTAGATAGAGTAACAGGTTTTTTTTTCTTTCATTTGTGTCATTCTTTTATTACTAAGGCTGCTGTCCTGCTTTTTAATCTATTGTTGAAAGATTGGTAACTTGTTTGTATTTCATTTCAAGAGAAATTAAATAAAATGCATTACCATATTTTTCAGTAATGAGATATTTCAGAGTGAAGAAATAAGTCAATAGCTTTTCTGGTTTAGTAAGTTTATGTTTTAAATATTCATATCCTGCTTTGTTTCAGGACGACTTCAAGGCTGCTGATATGTTTACTGTTCAAATATCAGGACAGTAATAATCAAGCCTTTAAAACTGTGGGTGAAAAAGCCAGCAAATTTCAGTCATCTTTTATTTATGTAAAGAGATTGTATGTCATTTTACTTCCTGTCCCTTTTCACAGGAACTTTACATATGGACTCTCCTCTTACTAGGAATCTTTATATTGGGAAGCTCTGCGTGAGGTTGAAGTTTTTATGGGGGAACTTGTTTAAAACACAGTTGTCTTTAAAGGCGGGTTTGCCACATAAGGTTAGGGGTTGCCAATAAATCCATTTATAGCAACTTCTGTATTCCCTGCTCCAGACACATTATCTGGGTGACCGGTGCACGATTCCCACAGGCCATGCAAGGCAGCAACAGTCTTAGCTGATCCCTCCGTGACCAAGGCTGATTTAAAGGGCTTCGGGTGTGGACTGGGCCGAGCCCCCCAGCCTGAATTGCTTGCCTGGGATCTTGGGGGGACTCCAGAATCTTTGGGCCCTATCCTGGTTTTCCTCTGCTAGGGTATAACAATACATTTTAGAAACTTGGTAATTTAATTTACTGCTGCCAACCGAAACAATAATAGCATCTTTGTGTTTCTCCTACCTCCATACCTCCCTCCTCCCGCCGATACAAGCACGATGTTGGCCCTGCGTAAATACAGCACAGAACAACACAGGGCCACCCCAGAGCGATTGGAGGCTCTGGGACCTGGTCCCAGGGGCGCAGGAGGCAATCACGGGCTCCTGAAAGTCCCTAATTCGCATTTGGGAAAGAAAAAGACACAGCAGGCGAGATGCCCCTTACACCTTCCATCTGCCTGAACTCAATCTTGCTCCAGAAAGTGAATGTTTGAGCGCGCGCGCGCACGTGTGTGTGGTGTGTAGTTAAGTGAGGCAGAGAAAATTCAAGAAAGCCACACAAGTCACCCTAAAGCATCCACCAAAATTTCAGCTTGGTTAATTGCTCCCATATGTCCTCCTCCGCTGCTTTCAAAAAGCAGCAAGGAGGGGGGAGGCCGGGCCACTTCACTGATTTGTAGAGGTTGAAAAAAAGATTATCACCCATCTTGATCCAATCCTGGAGGGGCCTAAGCGAAGCATCGGGGGCCTAGCCCCACTGGGGGAAGGTCGGGGGTGGGGGGACCCTATAGAAAGTTCGCGCACCGCACCCCAGCGGGTCCCAGGAGCTGCCGCAGCCCAGGGCTGGGAGGGGCGCGGGAGGCGCGGCCCGGGCGGGCGCGCGAGAGGAAGGTGCCTTCGGGAACACGCGCAAGGGCGGGGATTCGCGCTGCCAATGAGGCCCGGCTGTGGGCTGTGCGAGGAGGGGGGACGGGCGGGAGCGCAGCCTTAGCTGTGGCAGCTGCGGGAGCAGCGGCCGCCTTGGGAGTCGGAGGAGAGGTAGCCGCGGAGCGCAGAGCTGGCCGCGCCCCGAGGCCCGGCCCTGGGGGTGGGGAGCAGCGCGGAGGAGCTGGAAACTTTCCCTGCAGGTAACTCCCGCCGCTCTGGCGCCGCCGCCGGGCTCCGCGCGTCCGGGGCAGGACCAGCTGCTGCAGTGCAGAGGGGAGCTGGGGGTCCCGGGAAGAGGAGAGGGTGATGGGGAGAGTGGAAAGGCATGTGGGAAAGTTTCTGGAGCCTCCCTGCCCCCCTTCGCTGGGCACACCCGGGAGCTTTCCGGGGATAGGCACGGACATGTTGGGCGCTCCGGGCCTTGGTCCTGGCGTCTCTGGAGAATCGGTGCCTTCTTTTAGCTTCCCCACTGCGACGGACCGAGCGGGCCCCGGGTGGAGCTGGGGTTCGGGGGCACTGGGAACGCGCGGCGGCACGCTCGAGTTTCGGGATCACCCCCGCCCGGCGCGTCTCCGCGCCCCCCTTCCCGCCTCCTCTGTAGCCTCTGGGCTTGGCAAGGGCCTGGCTGCGCCTGGTACCTGGGGCAGGAGAGGCGGGGGAGAGGTGCGCCTGCCACCGTGGGGTCCAGGGCGCCCCGGGAGTGTAGGTGAGCGCGGGTCGCGAAGTTGACGCGTGAACTTAAACCCCAGCAGAGTTGAAAGTATTGCTTCGCTTCCAAGAACATTGCGATGAGTATATCCACGTTTTTTGGGGGAAGGGGTAGGTGAATTAGGATTAGAGATTGAAGGAGAGTTGGAATTGTATTAAGGTTATGTACCCTCCCGTTCTTGGAGAGTGAAGCGTGCTTACTTCTTTTGGGAAACATATATCGGGGGCAAGTTCTTCCTGCAGGACTTTGGGGTGCGGGCGCGCCACGTTGTGGGTGTGAGGGGCTCCCGGCTTTGGCGCTGGAGCTTTCCGGAACGGCTGGCGAGGAAGGAAGCCCTAAGGCATTGTGTGCGGTGTTTGCCGACAGAGACGTCGCTAGACCGGCGTTCTCAAAACTTACTTCACTTATTGTGTGAGGCTCCGGGAGGAAATGCGGCGGTGGCCAGGTAGAAATACGGCGCTGCGCCCGGGGGTTCGGAGGTCACCCGGCTCCGTGACAGTCTTTCCCGTACCAACTCCCTCCAGCCCACCCTTGGCAGCCCCAGATCCCGGTGCCTCGAGGGATGGTACTCGTCTCGGTAGCGCCCTTCCTTGCTGGAATAAACTCGGGGAGGTTAGGAGGGCACCTTCATCTTGAACTTGACCCTAGAAGAATCGAAGTCTGGGAAGGTTGCAAGATAAAGGAAGCTGAATCTTCCCGTGGGATGGGCCTCCCACTCTGGCAAGGAAAGGAAGTGCCTGGTTTAGGATCTTTGAGGAATTGGGTTTAGGACTGCTGAGGTCGTTAACTTGAAATGCCAGACCCTCAGGCTGCAGAAGTTAATCTGTTTGTAGAGATGGGAGAGGAAAGGTGAAACCGGGTTGGTGGGTACAGAGAGTTGGTATTTCTGTGTAGCAGCCATGAAGGCAGTCTGTATCTCTGCTTTCACCAGGTCCGCTACTCTCTCTCTTTTTCCTTCCTGGGTCATCTTTAGTCCTGCCAGGCTGGCACTCCTAGGGTGGGGGAGGGGAAGGAGAAGAAAGCAGTTGGGAAACTTCCTGGCCAGCTTGGAGGTATTTAAGATCTGCTACTCTGAGGATTCCAGGATTTTAACAGCTGCTTCTTGATTGCTGGGAATGAAAGAATTTACGAGCCATCCAGAGATGTTCATTATAGTGGTAGTCTGAATGTTTTACCCATCTAAGCTTCTTAAAGATCTCGCAAGGGACCTTCAGTAGAGTATGCCAGTTTGTGTCCACCAGAATGCTTATTGGGTGTCAGAGCTCATGGTAAATATATCCTGGCGGTATTAAGATGAAAAGTATGTGGGAGTAAAGGAAATATGGTATCTGACATCCTTCAGGACTTCCTCCTAGGGTTGCTCCTGTTACCTGCCAAGTGAATTCAGTCCAGGCTTCCGGACTGTTGTGATTTGACAATAAGAGATGGGAAATAGTGTCATCGATTTTAGTGGAGGCAGGAAAGTCCAGAAATAAATTTCAGGTCGCTTTCCATGACCCTGTCTTTCAGCTGTGATGCCACAAATTTAACTTTTGCTGGGACTTGTAAGCCGTGTTTTTCCTGCCTCTTTGGTTTAACCACCAGAATGTCTAAATTATCATAATTCATGTCCACCGTGGAACTAAAACATAACCCATTCATAGTCAGCCTTTTTCTGTTTCCCATAACAGCCTGTAGAAAAAAAGAACATTTTGTCTCTTTAACCACACACAATTTATCTGGTGCCATAGTGGGTTTTTGATAGTGGGTGACCAAGGATGCAAATGTAAAGACAATGGAATTTTCTCTGTTAAATTGTTCATTTTTAGGCAACATCTCCCTCTGAGTTGCTGATTAATTCTTTATCTTTTGGGCAACATTAAAATCAGTATCCCTGGGCTGGTAGAGCTGTAATCCATATTATAATGATGCCTGCCATCATAGCTGGAGGTTAATGTTATGTTGATGTTTCCAGTAGACATTTTTAACCCGATTGTAAAGGTTTTTGTCTGAGTTGGGTTACAAGTAGATTTTGAGTCTCATAGTCAGAGATGGCTTTATTTTTTATCTTTCTGTTGAAAAGTTTAGTTTAACTTGTAAATTATAGGAGTAAAGTTTACAAAAGCAAAATAAAGCAGAAGAGATCTATGTATTGCTGGGGAGTGTTTTGCTTTAGTCCCTAGGATAGCTTTGTTTTGAACCATCTTTTAAGTGCATATGTCAGTGGTAGAAAAACTAGAATTTTCCCTTTACCTCCCACCAGTTTACAAGTGTTTTCTGTACTCTAGACTTTTAATCCTTTCTGGGTCTTAGTTTTCTCATCCTTATTACCCCTAAAATGGGATTACCTTTTAACCCTATAGTTTGGTGACTATCCAGTAGTTTGAGAAATGTAGGCATTCTGGAGCTAGTGCTGTACTATTTGAACAGTACTTTGGGGTTTATAAAGGGCTTTACTTACATATTTTATCCTTAAACCCCCAGTTAAGTAAACTGAGTGTGGGCAAGGTAGATCAGTTTGCTTGATATCATCTGTAAATGGTGGAGTTGAACTCTAGGTCTTTGGAGTCTCCCTATTTCTGCTCGCCTATCTCTATTCATGGAGTCAAAAGTCAGTTGGCAAAAACTTGACAAACAGACTTATGTTAATATGTGACATTTTCTCATAATATTTCATTTATGGGTTATTCTGGTTTCAGAACCCCAGGGTTAACATCTATGCTTTGATGTCAGAGATTAAAAACAGTTCAGTAATAATGGTAATAAAACTTTCTCCCCAAGAGAGTTTCAGAAATTCACATACCTCAAACTAATCATTTGTTTGTTTTCAACTTCTTTTTTATTAAGTAGGCTTCAGGGTCTAGAGTGATTTATAATCTTGACTAGTGACCCAGACAGCATTCTTAAGGAAATCACTTCTCAAATCTGTACATCTTTCTTAAAATAAGTAATAAAGATATCATTTGCCTTTCATCTTGGTATCTCTCAGCTGAATTACAAAGCCTGGATAAATGTCCCATTTTTAATGTCATCGTTCTTGGGCTCTTTCTACTGATGTCTGGATGAGTCTGATTTTGTAGCACTTTCTGAGCTAAATAAATTCTTCCCTTATGCTACTGGTTTAATGGTAAAGAAATAGGAGGCTGCAGGTGACCCATTTTCACTGTGACTCTGTTTGTATTGTGTCCTGCTTGCCTATTTAAGAGAGCCAAGTGTAATTTGACACTCATCTGGAAGCTGGTATGGATTTTCTTTAAAAGGCTCTAAAATAAAATTATGTGCTAAGCTATAGGCTCTTTTATGTCTGAGCACCCTGTCCATCTTCAGCTTTTTAAACTTATTCTCAGAAGGCTGTCTTTTCAACATACTAAGCAAGGGGGTTTAAACCTCAGTCAGGAAAAGGATGCATCAATGGCTAAGTAGTAAAGAGGCTGCCATTTCCAGATGTGTGTGGGGAGAGTGGGTTATGAAGCAGGGTTTGTTGCTGAAGTTGGGAGACTGTGTTATCAGTGTACTAGAAGGGGACAAGCAGAAGAATGGCTTCTGTTTTTGTTTTTTTGTTTTGTTTTGTTTTTTTATCAGGAGCATGGATTTTGAATGATAGGGGAGGACTTTTGCTAAAGAAGGCTATCGGGGAACATTATCTTAGGTAGAGTAGAAGGGGTTCTGGTTTGCTTTGGCTGTGTTGCTGATGAGGGCTGCCCTTCTGGGGTAGATCTTTAGGGGCTCTTGCAGTGTGTGTGATCAAGGAGAATATTCTGGAAAGAAGAGTCCCATAGGTAGGCATGTCAAAGACAAGAGAAGTATTGCAGAGGGATGGCAGAGTCCCTGAATTTTAGCACAGATTTTGCCACTACCAGGGAATTTATAAGTAAAAATGTTCCAGCTGCTACTGGATGGATGTTCAGCCATCCAGAGCCACGCTGACTTACCATTCACCACCCTCCCTGCCTCACCCAGAACAGAGGCTTATTACCTCTGTGAGTTGGGGTCAGAGTTGGGGAAGTCTCTAAGAAGTACTTGGCTGTGACCTTTCCATGCATAGAAACTCATGCAAAAATAGGATTTTATATAACATATTCTTTTTAAGAAATATGAAAAAGATTTGACATACAGGTGCATATATAATGTATTTGCATAATTTAAAGTACAGTATATACATATCTGATGTGCTTTCCCCCTGGCATAATGGTACATTCTTCTTTGGCATCATTTCAATGGCTATTTAGTAAACCCATTACATACATTACTATAATTTATTTAACCAGCCCATTTTGACATTTAGGTGTTTTGGAAAGAAATGTCTCTTTGGAAAGAAATATCTCTTAAGCTATCAGGCTCTGATGTGATTTACTCATCCTTAAATCACAGGGCCCAGCATATGGGGGTACCTGGCTACTGGTAGCTTCAAAATCTCACATCATCAAGAAACTGACTCTTTGTTCTTAGTTCCAGTTTGGGGAAAACGCTGGAGAGAATCTGGATTGGCCTGATGCCAGCCAAAGGAGAGTAACTGTTGGCAGTCGCCATTAGACCCACAAGATGGGACTGTGGGGAGACAAAATATCCCACAAAGAAGGGGGTTATTGTTAATGGGAGAGGGAGGGAGCTGGGTAAACAGAGCTCGCTGTCTAATGCGAGATATGTTTCCAAAAGCGGTATTGCTGGTCATAACAACATACTGATATGCCAGAGAATATGAACATTTTTAATGCTCCTGTGATATATACCCTGTAGTCTTGAGTGTAGTAGACTTTTCCACATTCTATGGAGGTTTGAATTGCTGCGTGCACAGGCACTTGTGTAACAGGGTATTGAATTACTGCAAAAAACACAGGAGTTGGTCATTATTCCCATGTAACCCATTATTTCTTCTCTCTCTCTGCCATGCTTTATTCTAAATTACTTGGGATTAGTAACATCAATTATTAATGTTACTGAGTGCTTGCTGACTCTGTACTAGATGATTGAATTTAAAAAAATTCTGTGGAAATGAAACAGTATGGTTCTTTCTTTACCCATTGTCCTACATACATGGAGTGCTCTGGCAGGGATAGTTTCTTGCTTGCACCACAACATTCCCCATCCTGGTCCTCCCTTCCTTCTTGTGGCTTAAACCAGCAACTCGTTATTTGCTTAGTTTTCAGAAATTGGAGCTGGGTTCAGCTGGGTGGTTTTTTTTTTTTTTTTGCCTGGGTCTAGGCTCACTCAAGCTCTAGTGGTTACATGATTCATTTCAGGAGCCACTGATGTAATAATTTTATCACATTACTTGATAACACAACCCTGCTTTTGATTAGTTTTCCGTTGGTCATGTGCTTCAGGGTAGGTTGGGTGTGTCCCTAACCCCAGGGAGTGAATCTTAAGCCAAGTCAACTCTAGTAATACTGCACCTGTTGCTAGTGAGTGGTTAATGAGTAAGTGTGTGACAACTTTGGGTCTCACCATATTGGGAACCTAAGATTGTCAGCAGAATAAAATAGGTTGACACTGAAAATCACAGAGTACAAAGATGGAAGGGGCTTAAGACCACAGTGACTTTTTTTAGCTACTGAATTAATGCTAAAACCACTGTGACTCAGAACTTCCTATGTGGGAATATTTTTATTATCGTTTGAGGCAGTGATCTCCAAAGTGGAATGTGCCAGACCATCCAATATGGGAAGAAAGAAAATTTTAAAAGTTTACCTAGAAAAAAAAAAAAAATAGGCGAGTTGAACCTGGTTGCTATATCTGAAAGTCTTCTGTCACTTAGATTATATGGGGTCTTCTGTCACTTAGGTTATATGGGGTCTCCTGAGGGAAGAGTAGGCATTTTATAACTGGGTGAAATTGACAGTGGTACCCTCATTCTTATTCTTGCCTTTGGTGAACTCTAATATGTAAATAGATTTATGGGTTGTAGCATTTAATTTTAAGTAAACCAACTCCCACAAAATAGGCAAAAGGCTTAAAAAAATTATTGCAAAGAAGATTAATGGTAATGATGTAAATCTACAGGAATAAGACAATGATTTGAGATTAGGAAATGACTTTTAAGTCAAATTTAATAAGTTGGCACCAAAATTGTGTATGGATGTGTATAAATAAATAAAAATAAACAAGAATACTGCTTGAATCATTCTTTGCATATTTTTAATGGATGTTTTATAATGTATTTACTATAATAGCATGTAATTCATAACACTAGTGTTTTAATTATGTATAAATTATTGAGGGTACATGTTTAGTTTTTTTACTATTAGGGCTGCGTGATGAAAAAGTTTTGAGACCACAGTTTAAATCGATTATTGTCATATATGTTACTTGCAGCTGAAAGCACCATAGCTAGTGCAGGGCAGATAAGAGCCCTGGCTGTTCTGCTTTTATTCATGAGTTTCAAAATTCTCTGCGATCTGGTTTGCAAGTTTCTTCTCCATTGTGCTCCCTTTGTCTCTGCCACTAAGCTCCTGCCCATTCCATAAAGGTCATACTTTTCAGTTTTGCCTGAGGAGGCTGGTCTACCCTCCGCCCACCACTGAAGTCTGCATTGTCCTTCAAGGTGCAGCTCAAGTAGATATTCTTTCTCATTTACATTTTTCTGATTTCCCCCTTCTGCATCTAAATAGTCCTTCTATCTAATCCCCTTAGCACACTGCTTGTACCTTGATTATGTTTTTCTCTTTTTGCTTTTTATTAGTAAGTTGTTTGTCTGCTTATTTTACCTATGGGTTGTAGGCTTCTTGATGGTTGGGGTCCTGGCTTGCTGTAGTCATTTTTTAAATTCGCTTGTTTCTCCTTCTGGGAGAAAGGGAGGCAGGCAGAGAACGTATAAATTTGCTCTGGGCCTGTTACCTTGGGGAGGGTCTGTCCTCCAGCCAGACAGCTTAAGGAGGTAGAGAGCACTGTATACATGTGAGGGATCTGAGGGCAAGACAGGAGGATCCAGGATCCAAGCCAGGGTCACTTGTATTCCAAAGCTGTTGTGTCTGTCCTCACTCATGCTGTCTGCAGTTACATGTGGTCCTTCTTTCACATGGGAACACCAGCATGGGTGAAAATGGAAAGTTCCATGGGGTAATGGCACAAAGATGTTACTGGACAATCCTGGGCAGGTACCGTGAGGTCAGAGGAGAGTCTGCTCTCCTCGTGGAGTAGCAGGAAAGGCCTGGAGGGTGACATTTGTGGAGAGCTACATGTCTCTGGACAGCTAGCTGCTTGCAGGTACCCCTAAGCAAACTCATGGGAGATTGTTCCCTGGTAGGGTCTGGCTGGAACATCCCCACTGAGAGACGGGAGGTGATAGACTCTGCACTGCCCAGCTGAATCAAATTCTTTATGCACTATTCTCTCCATGGGAACGATAATTGAAGGTTGACAAATTGTCAGCTTTCAAGTCGAGCCATATGAGATATATGCTATCATGATGGAAAACAGGCATCTCTCCAGGGTTTTGAACGTTATAAATTGCCTCCGAGATGCAAGGGAGATGTCAAACTTGATTCTTTCCGTGTAGAAGTGACTTCTAGGAATTCCCTTTCATGGCTCAGTGGTTAACAAACCTGACCAGGATCCATGAGGATGTGGGTTCAATCCCTGGCTTCACTCAGTGTGTTAAGGATCCAGCTTTGCTGTGGCTGTGGTGTAGGCCGGCAGATGTAGCTCCAATTAGACCCCTAGCCTGGGAACCTCCATATGCTCCAGGTGCGGCCCTAAAAAGCAAGAAAGAAAAAGGAAGTGATTTCTGGCTTAGATTTCTTTTGTTACCCATTTTGTTTTGTTTTTTAATGATTTTTATTTTTTCTATTATTACTGGTTTACAGTGTTCTGTTAATATTCTACTGTACAGCAAGGTGACCCTGTCACACATACATATATACATTCTTTTTCATTTTGTTTCCTTTTAAGTGAATTTCTAAAGGGCTTTTTAAAAAGTGTTGGGGCTCTTAACTGGAACAGGATGCAGTTTTTCCTCACATGTACAACAGATATTAGTTCAAAGCTTGCTATAAAACTTTTAGCCATGGAGTAAGTAGAATTTGTGATAAGGGGAATCTGTCTTGGGATTTAGTTGTTCATGTACCCACAGGATCTGTTTATAAGAATCAGATCACTTCTGGTGCATAAAGATGGAAATCTGGGGGTCTTTGAGGTGAGTTACTGGGAACCCTTAAGTATTACCTGAAAGATTGCTGAAGAGTTTTGATTTCAGGTTATGTTTTGTGCTTAGTTATTGTGAAGCCAGTAACTTATTTTGAGGAGTCACGGGAGAGAAACCCGTTGACATATCTCAAGACAGTTTTGAAAGTGAAAGCTAGGTGTGTTTTGAAACTTCAGACTTTGAAATCTATTCCATTGTAAATTTCCAAGGACGTGGATGTGAATGAGTAAAATTTAAGTCCATTTAAGGAAAATTTTGCAATACAATTCTTTCATATTACAGAGTGTGATATAAATTAAAACATGTTGACTTAAAGATTAAATATGATTATTTACAGATGCAAAAGACAGAAAAAGAGAGCAGCTCCTAAATTGTAAATGGATGCAACTGTGAAATTTTTATTATTCAGGGATCTTAAAGCATGCATGTGACTTAAGAGAATCTTTGGAGTCATTTATCTAGATAAAGGAGTAGTTCCCAAAGTGGGTTCCATGGCAACAGATTCTCAGGAAATTAATAGACGTTATTCAGGGAAACAAAGTTTTATGTTCACATAAGCAGGAAAATCTGGGTTAACCAAAGTAAAACAGGTATTTTTAACTGCAGGACTTTTGAACATCCTTATTTCTAATGTTCATTCTGATTCTTCTTGGAGGGAAACAGGGTTTAGTATTTCCCAAATGCATTGCATTCTAGAAACTTTTGTGCAAAGCATCTTTTAGCCAGAAGAAAATACTGGATCGTTGAATTTGCTGTACTATTTTAAAGCAAATCCCAGACATCATATAACTTTACCTGACAAACTTTGGTACATTTTTTTTTTTTCCCCCTGGAGTGTTTTGTCTTTTCAGGGCACACCCATGGCATGTGGAGGTTCCCAGGCTAGAAGTCCAATCAGAACTGTAGCCGCTGGCCTACGCCACAGCCACAGCAATGCCAGATCCAAGTCATGTCTGCAACCTACACCACAGCTCACGGCAATGTCGGATCCTTAACCCACTGAGCAAGGCCAGGGATCGAACCAGCAACCTCATGGTTTCTAGTCGGGTTTGTTTCCGCTGTGCCACGATGGGAACTCCCCTTTTGACTTTTAAAAGAGAATGTATCTGAATTTGTTTCCTTGTGATATTGTTTACCTTGTTCATTTGTCCTGTTTTTCCTGTAAACTAGAGTTTAGATCTAAAGGTGTATTTAGATTCAGGTTATGTAGTTTTTGAAGAAGAGGCCCTAGACTATGCTTTTTTTCTCCATATGATTTGGGGACAGGCAGTTTAATTTAGCAATTCAGGAGTTCCTGTCGTGGCTCAGTGGTTAATGAATCTGACTAGGAACCATGGGGTTGCGGGTTCGATCCCTGGCCTTGCTCAGTGGGTTAAGGATCCGGTGTTGCCGTGAGCCGTGGTGTAGGTCGCAGATGTGGCTAGTATCTGGTGTTGCTGTGGCTCGGGCGAAGGCCAGTGGCTGTAGCTCCAATTTGACCCCCAACCTGGGACCCTTCATATGCTACGTGCAGCCCTGGAAAAGGCAAAAAGACAATAATACTAACAATAATTTAGTAATTCATAAGTCCTTTTTAAAAATATAATGGCTTAGAGTTCATTTGGAAATTAATTTTATTAGTATATTAAGGGACTGGTGTGCAAGTTTTATTTATTCCAGTTGCGGTTGGAAACATAGTGGTATTCTGAATAGTTGGCCTGGTTAAATGGATATATGTTTTCAGTGTATCTTAAGACTGTAAACCACATGACTGTTGGGTAAAAAAGGACTTGAGTATTAAACATTTCTAGTGGTAGACTTTTCTTTGGAATGACAAGGCATCTGAGTTGTAATGGCAAAACACTGTTCTATAAAGATTTATTTCTAAACACATTAATTTAGGAATATGTGTTAATTTTATCTCTATTAGATAAATTTTAATAGACTTTCTTTCTGACAAATGCTTATGCTGATTCGAAGTACAGGCATAAATGTAAATACCCTTAGGGTGATGATTTTATATGTACATTGTCTTGGAAACTCAGACATGTAAATAAAAGTTCATATCATAACCGACTTTACTAACTTAATTTGATATTTAAGTTTTTTCCCTTGGTATCTTTCCAATGCTTGTTGTAAGTCTGGGAAAAATTAAATTTAAAGGAGTTTTGTGTGTCTTAATGAAGAATAGCATGGTATATAAAAAGTAGCTTTGTTTGATGGATGAAAGCTATCATAGGCAGTTCTCAGCACAGTCTGATGTTTAACTCTTTAATGGGCAGGAATACTGTTTAATACATTATAATTTTCCTGTTGTGAATAATAAGGGGCCTAGGACAGAGCATGTACTTTGTAACTATAATAGTACACTAAAAATACACACACACACACACACATTCCTTTTTACTCCTCCTCTTTTAAAATACAGATATGTGGCTCTGTGGGTTAAGAACCCAACTAGTATCCATGAGGATGAGGGTTCAATCCCTGGCCTTGCTCAGTGGGTTAAGGATCCGTCATTGCTGTGAGCTGTGGTGTAGGATCTGTGGCTGGCAGCTGTAGCTCTGATTTGACCCCTAGCCTGGGAATCTCCATATGCCGTGGTTTCAGCCTTAAAATAGCAAAAAAAAAAAAAAAAAAAAAAAGGCAAAAAAAGAAAAATGAGGGTAGTGATTCCTGTTCCATGGGGTTCTTGCCAAGACTAGAGGTGAGAACCTATATAAAATACTAACAACTCAGGGCCTTTTCTCCCTTCTCTTAATTCTGGATCAGTAATTGAATAGACATTTCTGTTTGTTCTGAGTGTTTTAAACATGGCTAATTTCAGGATACTTATTACAGAAGTCCAGATAAGAGCTTGATTTCAAGATAACCTGTATACCCAGTTTGTCAGTTGCTTATATTAAAACAATTAGACGTTTATATGAAATGTTTTGAACAAACAAGGGGGACATTTTTAGGTAGTATTATATAGAGGAGAAGGAACCAGAGAATAAAGAGGGCATTTTATTATTGGCATGAGCATATTGCTCACAAACCGTCTGGTTTTAATGAAAATCAGTATTTAAAAAGTCCATTTATTTACTAAGCCTGGGAGAACATGAGATGCTCTGCAGACTTCAGTAGAGTTTTGCTCAAGTGTGGTTTAGAATAATAAACTTCATTTTATTTAGATGGAGTAAGCCTTTGGTGCCACATTCAAGTCATCCGAGTGCATTTATTTATGCATGGGGCCCTGGCCAGCCAGGGAGGCAGCTTCCTTGCATAGGAGAGGCATTGGTGCTTTCCTGAAGGGCCCTGGATCCTCTCGGAGCGAGGACTGTCCCTATTGGCTTGTACTGTGTGAAGCACGCGTGGAAAGGGAGAATTCATGTACCCTACCTTTGAACAGCAAAAGCCAAGAAACTGGAGTCTGCTTAAATAGGCATTAATGGGGAAAGCCAGATGAGTTTTCTTCTATCAGCTGTTTCGAAATCTGGGGCGTTTGGTGTGTTAATGGCTTGTGCAAGAAAAGTTCTCAGGAAGAAGACCAGGGCTCACACTGCTCTCTGCTTGGGCAGTACCTGCTCTCTGAGAATGGCCTTGATTCCCTCAGGGCACTCAAGTCCAGCTCTGCTAAAGATTTTTTTTGCACTTTTTTCCTACCATGAAGTTAACAGTTTTGTTTATCTTTTTCTTTCTGAAATGTTTCGTTGTAGCAGGAAGGACTCCTTAAACTGTCCAGGCCCATATACCAAAAGTCCAGCCAGGAAGAATCTAAGAGTGTGCTTTCCCCCTTCCCATCTTGGAAAAAGTTAGAAGACACCATTTCTAGAGAGATAGTGATGGAGTTCTAAGCAGATGGGATTTATAGATATTTCACCTTTCACTTTTTTTTTTTTTTTTTTTTTTGCTTTTTCATTAAAAGCAGTCTTAGTTAGTTCAATGAACATAATATTCTTAGGAGTTTTAGAAATAAAAAGTGACCATGAAGGTGTTAACCGTTTGACAAATTAGAAACTGTTTTCACTTGTCAAAGGGTGGCGGAAGTCTTGCATTAATTTTCCCAGCAAATATTTTTTGTCATTGTGCCCTTCTGAGTTTGAGGCCCAGCTCTGTGTCTCAGTCTGAGGAGTACAGATGCCAGCGAGACCCTGTGCAGCAGGGGAGACGAGGACGGCGGGGAGGGGGATGAGGCAGGGGAGGAGGAGTCGGTGGCCCAGGAGGGCGTCAGGGAGGAGGTGAAGGATGCCATGCACTTTGCCAGGTGGGGAAGAGGGTGAGGGGCTTTCTCTAAAGAGAGGACGATAAGCAGAGGCTGGGGAGGCATGAAAATACCAGTCATGTTTAGGGTGTTGTTACTAGAACAGATGGTGCCTGGCATTTGGGTGCAGTGGCAGGGAAGGGAGAGCCAGATTGCAAAAGGCCTTACTTGCCAGGCTAAGAAGTATAGACTTGATCCTGTAAAGCAAGTGATAGCTGTCAAAGGTTTTAAAGCAGGGAGATGATGTAATCAGAGCCACGTGCTGGAGAAAAGCTTTGGTGGCAGTCAGTGGCATGAAGGAGAGACTGGCCTGGGGACATATGGGCAGCGGGGCTCTCTGTCATGAGGCTTTTAAAGTAGGTCAGGTGAGAGATGATGTTTGAGGCCCAAGTTAGCTGGAGGAAGAGAACAAGAAAGTCTGCTGAATACCTTTCATTGTGCATTTAGGGTGCCCTGGCTCACGTCACATTCACAGAAACTTTTCAGGGTGCTGCTGTCATTATCCTCATTTTTCAGGAAGAGGAAGGGGCTCAGTCAAGATTTGAACTCAGGTTGACACTCCTGTGTTGCCGTGCTGTTAGAACAGCGGGATGAGAACATAGAAAGGTGCAGGGGGTGGGGAGATGAATTTTTTGCGCTGGAACGGAGGCTGCTTCCAGAATAGAAAAGGAGTACTTGGCAGCTGACCGAAGGTAGAGGTCAAGGCTGCTTCCAGGCTGGGCAGCGAGGTGTGGATGATGAATGGCATAAGGCATGGAGAGAACTCTCTCAGGAGGGGAGGGGCCGGGCTCAGGGCTCCTCTGGGATATGCAACGAAACCCCCCAGCCCAGTAGGCATTAGGAAATGTGGTTCTTTTTTTTTTTTTTGTCTTTTTGCTATTTCTTTGGGCCGCTCCCGCGGCATATGGAGGTTCCCAGGCTGGGGGTTTAATCGGAGCTGTAGCCACTGGCCTATGCCAGAGCCACAGCAACGTGGGATCCGAGCCACGTCTGCAACCTATACCACAGCTCAACCGGATCGTTAACCCACTGAGCAAGGGCAGGGATCGAACCCGCAACCTCATGGTTCCTAGTCAGATTCGTTAACCACTAAGCCATGACGGGAACTCCGGGAAATGTGGTTCTTAAGATGCATCCCTACCTTCCGGTAGAAAGTGCTTCCTGTCCTCTCGGTGGGCTTGGAGAAGGCCTTCTGTGGGAAGAGATGGGTATATGTACTCCTGTAGCCTATAGTTCCAAACATTGTCATGTTGCTGGGGTGCTTATTCCAGATGTACATTTCCAAGCCTGCCTGTAACTGGTGTCTCAGTAGGTCTGGAGTGGGGTTTGGCAACTGCATGTGTATCAAGATCTTAGGGTGTGATAAGTTGCAACAGGGTCATACTTTTGAGAATGTTTGGTTCTGAATGACCCAGACTATCTTTTTTTTTTTTTTTTTTTTTTAATTTTATTGAAGTATAGTTGCTTAGAGGGTTGTTAGTTTCAGGTGTACAGCAAAATGAATCAGTTATATGTACACATATATCCATTTCTTTTCATGTCCTTTTCTTATATAATATAGGTCATTACAGAATATTGAATAGATTGTCCTGTGCTATACAGTAGGTTCTTGTTCCTCACTCATTCATATATAGTAATGTGTTGATTTTTCTTATTTGTTTGTGTCTCATTTGTAGATTTTTGGTTTGCAGGTTATTCTGAAGTTTTCATATCAGAGTCTATATATATATATACAAGATTGTTTTAAGTTGTCGGTCTCTTAATTCTAATTGCATCTCCAGTGTCCTGCATTTGTACCCTCCTCTTCTCACGATTTCTGATTTTGGTGGCGTAATTGTGCATGGATGATTTCGTACCTTGACTGTATATATACCTTTACTGGTGAGCCTTGTCATTTGTGGTATTTTTGTTTCCGGTTGCGGCCTTTTCTTTTCTGCCTAGAGAAGTTCCTTTAGCATTTGTTGTAAAGCTGGCTTAGTGTTGCTGAATTCTCTTAGCTTTTGCTTCTCTGTAAAGCTTGTGATTTCGCCTTCAAATCTGAATGAGAGCCTTGCTGTTAAAGTCATCTTGGTTGGAGGTTTTTTCCTTTCATCATGTTAAGTGTATCATGCCACTCCCTTCTGGCCTGCAGAGTTTCTGCTGAAAAACCTGCTGATAACCTTATCGGGGTTCCCTTGTATGTTATTTGTTTCTTTTCCCTAGCTGCTTTCAAGATTTTCTGTGTCTTTAATTTCGGTCCATTTGATTAATATGTGTCTCGGGGTGCTCCTCCTTGGGTTTATTTTATATGGTACTCATTGGGCTTCCTGGATTTGAGTGAGTGGTTCCTTTCCCATGTGAGGGAAGTTTTCAGCTATTATCTCTTCAGATATGTTTTCTGTCCCCTTCTCTCTCTCTTCTCCTCCTGGCACCCCTGTAATACGGATGTTGATGTGTTTAAGGTTATCCCAGAGTCCTCTGAGACTCTTGTCATTTGTTTTCCGTGTTTTTTCTCTTTTCTGTTCCGCATCCGTGATTTCCACGAATCTGTCCTGCACCTCGCTTATTCGTTCTTCTGCCTCCTGTGTGCTGCTGTTGGCTGCTTCTAATGAATTTTTTATTTCAGTTACTGCATTTTGCATCTCTTCTTGCTTAAGTTTTATATCTTGGATCTCTTTGCTCAGTGTTTCCTGTAAATGGTCCATCTTTGCCTCCAGGTTACTTCCAACGTCTTGCCTCATCTTCAGCACCAACAGCCTAAAGTCTTTTTCCTGGAGGCTGAGCATCTCCTGATCACTTAGCTGCTTTTCTGGGATTTTTCCTTTCTCCCTCATCTGAGTTATAGTTCTCTGTCTTTTCGTTTGTATAGGTTTTTGGTGTGGTGACCTTTTTACAGACAAGGCTACAGAGAGTTGTAGCCTCTCTTCCTTCTGGTGTCTGCCCCCCTTGTGGCTGAAGTGGGTATGGGAGCTTGCTGTAGGCTTCCTGATGGGAGGGACTGAAGCCTGCCCACTGGTAGGTGGAACTGATTCCTATCCCTCTGGTGGGTGGGGCTTTGTCTCTGGGTGAGGTGAGAGGCAGCTGTGTGTCTGGGGGTTCTTTAGGCAGCCTGTTTACTGATGGGCGGGGCTGTGAATCCCACCTGGATTGTTGTTTGTCCTGGGGCTTCTCAGCACTGATGGGTGGGGCCAGATTTTCCCAAAATGGCCACCTCCAGAGAGAGGCCTGCTGATGAAGAATTTCAAGAGCTTGGCTCTTATTTCCTTCCCGCACAACAAGCCACATTCACCCCTGTTTTCCCAAGAGGTCCTCCAAGAACCGCAGCCAGGACTGACCCAGATTCCCATGAAGACCCTGCTTTGCCCTGGGACCCAGAGCACCCTAAAGTCTGTTTGTGCCTCTTGAGAATGGGGTCTCCGTTTCCCCCAGTCCCGTGGAGCTCCTGTGCACAAGCCCCACCAGCCTTCAATGCCAGATGCTCCGGGGGCTCTTTCTCCCAGTGCCAGATTCCCATGCGTGGGGGTTTGATGTGGGGCTCAGAGCTCTCACTCCTGTAGGTGGGTCTCTGTGATACAGTTACTTTCCATTCTGTGGGGCTTCTCGCCCAGGAGGTATGGGGTTGCTTATACCACATAATCGCCCCTCCTACCTCTTGATGTGGCCTCCTCTTTGTCTTCTGGAGTAGGATATCTTTTTGAAGGTTTCCGGTCCATTTGGCTGAGGATTGTTCAGCATTTGGTTGTAGATTTTGTTGTTTTTAGGAGAGAAGTTGAGTTCCTGTCCATCTTAATCCCATCCCTTCATATTTAGTAATGTGTATATGTCAATCCCAACCTCCCATTTTATTCCTCCCCCCATCATTTCCCCTTTGGTAACAGTAAATTTAGTTTTGAAATCTTTGAGTCTGTTTCTGTTTTGTGCTTAAGTTCTTTTGTATCATTTTTTAATTAGATTCCACGTTAGTGGTCTCCTATGATATTTTAGACTATCTTTTAATTTCACTTTTTTTCAGGTAACTTTTGAGAGCTCCTTAAACAACATGATCTCTGGTGAAAAGCAATACCTAGGAAAATTACTTGTGTTTAGGAACTTGTGTACACCTATATTTAATTCTGCCAAGGATGCTTTTTGGTTATTTGGATTCATACTCAGAAGTAGCAGGCCCTCAAAATTACGTTTGTTTTTGCCTTTTAAGTGGACCTTTGGCAAAGAATTTCTGGTGAAGTTAGATTCTGAGTGTCTTTCTTGCTTTTGAAAAAGACGTTAGAGGAGGGGAGGGAGCCTAGGAGGTAGGGAGTAAGGAATAATATGGGGTTCTTGGTTTGCCTTGGAGTGGCCTAGGTTGTCAAAGATTCAAAAATCACTGAATGGGAGTTCCCATCATGGTTCAGTGGAAACGAATCTTACGAGCATCCATGAGGATACAGGTTTGATCCCTGGCCTTGCTTAGTGGGTTAAGGATCTGGTGTTGCCATGGGCTGGGGTGTAGATCACAGATGTGGCTTGGATCTGGTGTTGCTGTGGCTGTGGCATAGGCCAGTGGCCACAGCTCCGATTCCATCCCTAGCCTGGGAACCTCCATATGCCGCAAGTGTGGCCCTAAAAAGACAAAAGAAAAAACCAAAAAAACAGAAACAAAACACAAAAACCCTGTGTCTAGTCACTTATGATGGAGGATGATAATGTGAGAAAAAAGAATGTATACATGTATGTGTAACTGGGTCGCCATGCTGTACAGTAGAAAAAAGAATGTATTGGGGAAATAAAAAGTCACTGAATGGGGATCTGATGTACAGCATGGTGACTATAATTAACAATACTACATTATACATTTGAACGTTGTCAAGAATGTAGATCTTAATTTTTTTTTTTTTTTTTTTTTTTTGTCTTTTTGCCATTTTCTTGGGCCACTCCCACGGCATATGGAGATTCTCAGGCTAGGGATCGAATCGGAGCTGGAATCGGAGCTGTAGCTGCCGGCCTATGCCACAGCCACAGCAAGGAGGGATCTGAGCTGCGTCTGCAACCTACACCACAGCTCACGGCAGCACTGGATCCTTAACCCACTGAGCAAGGCCAGGGATCCAACTTTCAACCTCATGGTTCCTATTCGGATTCGTTAACCACTGAGCCACAACGGGAGCTCTGTAGATCTTAAGTGTTATCACCACGCAGACACAGGTGCTATTTATGTGAGGGGATGAACTAACCTTAATGTGGGAATCATTCTGCAATACAGACATGTATCAGATCACATTGTACACTTTAAACTTATGTGGGTTTTTTTTTTCATTTTTTAAAGTTTTATTGAAGTAGAGTTGATCTACAGTGTTGTAATTTCTGCTGTACAACAGTGATTCAGTTATACATACACACATGTCCATTCTTTTTCAAATTTTTTTCCCACATAGGTTATCAGAGAATATTGGTAGAGTCCCTGTGTTATACAGCAGGTCCCCATTGACCATCCATTCCATATATGAGTGTGCCCATGCCAACTCCAAATCCCCATATGTTTAATGTTAGATGTCAGTAATGTCGCTATAAAGCTGGAGAAAAAAAGGCACCAGAAAGGACTCAGCTCTTTGATATTTGGGTTTAAACCCAATCAACCCACTGGTTATTATACCATTTGTTTGTTATTAGTCCTGAATTTTCCTATTGAGATATAATTGACATGTTACATTATATTAGTTTCAGGCGTGTAGCATAATGATCCAGCATTTGTAGATATTGTGATATAATCATCACAATAAGTCTAGTTCATATTCATCACCATACACGGCTACATTTTTTCCCCCTTGTATGGAGAACTTTTAAGATCTATTCTCTTGGCAACTTTCAAGCACACAATACAGTATTATTAGCTAGAGTTACCATACTGTACTTTACATCCGCAGGACTTATTACTCTCGTAACTAGAAGTTTTACCTTTTGACCACCTTAACTCATTTCACCTCCCTGCCCCTTCCCCTCCCCTGTTGTGTCTTTTTTTCATCTTTTTTCAGACTGAGTTCGGGCTCCAGCTCAGCCCTTTGGCATTGGTGTGACTCTGGCTGGATTAACCCAGCCTTCTTGAACTTGTTCTCTGTGACCTTGGAGTGCTGGTACTTTAGAAGGTTGTTTTGGGAATTGAGGGGCATGAGTCCAAGCAGCTGGACCTAATAAACTCAGGATAGTCCCCAGTCGTGGGAGGGGGTGAGCCTCATTCAGCACACCTCGAGGACCTGCTCACCCCCTGGGCTGTGCGGTCAGGGCAGCCTGCATAGTGTCTTTCTTTACAGCCCTTCCCTACCTTATCCCACCTTTCCTCCAGAGAAGGAAGATGTGTTTATTTGGGTGTGGCTGATGATAGGGGAGAAAGGATTTTCTGTTTTTGTTTGTTCAGCCTGTGTATCTCTTTTGTTGGTGTGCAGTCACCTTTTGGGAAAAGTTTTGCTTCTTTGTCTCCCCTAGGGAATGAGTTTTGGGTTCATTGATTGCTTGCTGCTGATTGGTTCATTTTTTTTTACTGTGTGTGAGGGAGGAGCTGCCTGCTCTGATTTCCCCATCTTTGCTCAATGCCATTCACTACTTCCCTGGTTAATTATGGGGCTTCCTAGCTGCCTTTTGGTGGTGGAGAGAATGGGAGGGGTCCTGTTGCTCTCTGGTTGATTTGTTCGGTTACTGAATAGTGCCAGGCACTGTGCCTAAGGGCTTATTCTTAAATTACCTACTTTCATTCTCTTGAAGGCCTTAAGAGAGTTGGGTATTCTTACTATGCTGAGTTTGCAGACGAGGGTCCATATTTGGCCTCAGGTCTCATAGCAGGTAACAGGACTGCAGTGCTTCCTCCTGAAGTGCTGTCCTTTTGTTCCATCCCTAGCCCATGATAGGCAGAGCTGTCTGTCAGTGCAGAACTGGTCAGCTTTGAAATCCTTTAGGAGTGCTGGTGCAAAAGGTCGCGGTTAGTAAGCCATCTGGGAACTGTAGATGGTGTAGAGTTGGAGGGTGGGGAAAGAAACGTGGGGCAGTGCTCACAGGGGGAGCAAGCTGGAGGAATTAGGTGTGATATTACAGCTGCTTAGGTCTGCATGTTCTCCTCTTTTCAAATGACCCCTGAGAGACTCTGCCTGGGTGTGCTAAGTGCATATTTATGGATGCTCTAGACAAGATTTACTTGTTCATAACCCTTTTGTGGTTGTGAGTTTTTTTTTTTCCATTTTAATCCTACGTTATAGATTGCTCTTGACTGGCCTTATTTGGGGGGCCTATAGTGCCCTTAGATTATCTGAAATTTTTTTTTTTTTTGCTTTTTTAGGGCCACACCTGCTGCATATGGAAGTTCCCAGGCTAGGGGTCGAATCGGAGCTACAGGTGCCAGCCTACACCACAGCCACAGCAATGCCAGATCTGAGCTGCGACCTACACCACAGCTCACTGCAACGCCGGATCCCCGACCTGCTGAACAATGCCAGGGATCGAGTCTGCATCCTCATGTGTACTAGTTGGATTTGTTTCTGCTGTACCACAACGGTAACTCCAAGATGATCCACAAATGTGTCCTACCCTTCAGGACTGTGCATTTGAGTTCCTCACTTTCAGCATCAAAACATGTAGGAGAAGAACATAATGAAGAGGTCAGTGATTGTGGAGTGAAGTAGACTTGGTTTCAATTTCAGCTCTCCCTTAATACCTTTGGACAAGTTTCTTAACTTTAGGGGCCTCAGTTTCTTCACCTGTGAAATAGGGATCCTTATACTTAGAAATAATGTTTGTATGGTCTGTCTTGGTAGGACTGGACACCTACGAGGTGTTCAGAAGTTTCCTTATTCATTTCAGCTTGATTCAACAGGTATTAAGTGTAGTTAGAGAGCTAGACTTTGTTCGTAAACTCTGCCAGTTACAAAGATTAGTAAGACGTGGTTTTTTTCCCTGGGGAACTTAAATTCTAATGGTCAGGGCTGACTCATACAAAGTCATCATGAGGAGGTTAGGTGCCAAGACCCAGGCTGTGGCAGGAGCTGAGCTCGGGAGCATTTCCTCTGCCTCGAGGGCTGGAAGATTGTTTCCTTCTGAAGGTTATGCCCAAGCCCTCTCTTGAAGTGCTGAGTAAGACTTAGCCAAGCAAAAGAAGTGGGGATGGGATGCAGCCCAAGCAACAGCATGAGCAGTGGATGGATGGAGAATCTGGGAGAAGTGTATGCAGCCTGGGTTTGGCTGGAAGCAGGAAGTACAAAAAAGGAGCCCCCTGAGCCTGGCGTCTGTGAAGGTACCAGTGGCCCTGGTGGGCCTGGCTGAAGCACCTAGACGATGTAAAATTTGCTAGGATCGAGAATGAAAATGTGAAGGAAAAGCATTATGTAAAGAGTGCCTAATAGTTTTGTCAGACATTTTCATAGCGCAGGGTTTGATGAAATAAATTATGGAGCATCCATACAGTAGAGCAGATGTTAAAAGAACGAGGTAGGTTTTTATGTGCTCTTAAGGAAAAACTTCCAAGAATATTATTAAATGAAAAAAAATGCGTAGGATATCTTTGGAAGTGTGTATGTAAGAGGCTACTTACAGCGTTTGCCTTTGGCAGGGAGATGTGGTCCAGCAGTCTTACATTTTACTGCAGACTGGTTTGTACTATTTGGCTGTTTTTCCACATGCATTTCTTTCTTTCTTTCTTTTTTAAAGAAAATACTGTAAAGAAATGACTAATGTTGTACATTATCAGGTGAGCCGGAAACCAAGTGGCGGAGTGTAAAAATAACTTGTGCTACCGCACTGTAATGCTATTATGCAGAATACTAGATTATTTCATGCTCTGACAATAATACCATTCATGGGGGGGGTTAGAGTTTCCCACTTTCACATACATTATTTCAGTCAGAATTAATCACTTCCATCTGTGCTGTCATAGCAATTAAAATATTTTAAGAATTATAAATGTTAAATGATGCTTGGTAAAGTTTGGAAAGGGAGGAGAAGAGAATGATATTAGTTGTTTAAGGCAACACCCATGACTTTATTCCCTTGCATTTTTTGCATTTGCCTTTGTAAAAAAATATAATTGTGACTAAAATATGCATTTGCTTAGAGGCTTTTCTGTTCCATATGATTTCATGCGTTTTTCCAGGTGTGGTGTCATTCTCCTTGCCTTTTTGGAGAGCTGCTATTTGGTAGAACAGCATGACTCCTTTACTCGTGGTCCCTTGCATCACTCACGCTCCTGTGTGCTTTCATAGCTGTGCTGGTTTTCTGCGCTGATATTCTTCTCTTCCTAGATCCTTGGCCTTGGGATGGCCTCTTTGTCACCAGAGTGCAGGGCACAGGGAAAGGGCTCAGCAAGTATTTTTGAAGGACTGGAGGTTCCTTTTGGGCTTCACAGCAGCCTTTTGAGATAGAGATGGTAGAAATGGGCAGTTCTCAGCCCAGGAAAGAGACTCAGGGTAAGCAGTCTTCTTCCCAAAGTCACACAGCAGCTACTCCTAAGTGACTGAATTTAACCTCGCATTCAGCTCTCCTAACCCTAGCCCAGCAGTCTTTCTGCTGTTCATGCAATCAGAATTTTGATTAGGTTTTTCTGGGGAGAGAGATGGGATCCATTGAGAGGAGTGAGGAAGTTTTTGAGCTTTCTGAGAAATTTAATTGCTCTACTGTGTGTTCTGGTGATGGGTGTACTGGGTTCAAGCCTCAGCAGCGTCTTTGACACATCACATGGCCTTGGACAAGGTACTTAGCAGCTATGGGCATTAGTTTCCCACCAGTTAGATGGATGTAAAGTGTATGTGGGACCTACCTCTACAGGGCTATCCTGATATATATAAGGCTTTTAAGATGGCACCTGGCACACGGTAGGTGCTCACTAAATGCTAGTATAAATTTTTTTTTCCTGATGGCTGGATGGAAAAGAATAATACCAGTATGGGTAAGAGTGATGAGAAGTGAGTCCTCATACAGTGTTGAGAGAATAAATGGGGACAGCTCTTCTGGAGGTAACCTGTCGTTGTGCTAATTTAAAACGTGGCAACTCTTTGACCCAGAAATTCCAGTTCCAGAAATTTATACTAAGGACATGATCGTACAAACACTTAATATTGTATGAATATATTCATTGCAGGATTTTGCTTAATAGCAAACAAGTATGAAAACCAAATATTTACCCGAAAAGGAGCTTGGTGAAAAACTTGTTCACTCATACAGTGGAATAAAAAGCTGTCTTGGTCATGGTGAGAGGGAGCTGAGTTGGAGTGGTATGGAAGAATGTCTTCTGTTTACTGTTAAGTTGAGAAATAGCATAATAGTATGTATTCTGTAATCACATGTAAGCTTTTTTTTCCTTCAAAGAATGTATTCTGTAGTGGATACATTTAAGGGGATTCTATGTGCAGGTTCTAAGCCAGGCTTCTTTAGAGGTATTTGTGAACATAGAAAGCAAGTCTGAGAGATCTTTGGGTGGTAGGACTGAACAATTTTCCCTATTTAAAAAATTACTTTTATACCATATTTTTCATTATTTATGTGTTACTTTTATAATTCATATTTTAAAAAAAACCTTGCTATTAAAAAAATCAGCATTTTCTTTCTCTCTGCCTCCAAATTTAAACCTTCACCTTTCTTGTTAACTAAAAATATTAATTACTAAAGTTTTATTCTGCTTTGTCTAAAGAGAAGACAATGTCTTTTGAATTGCTTTTACTTCATAACAAATAGCATTTTAGTGCCTCCTGTGTGAGTGAATGTGCTAAGATTTGGCAGCGATACTGCAAACATCTACAGTTTAAGAAATTAAATCATCTTGTTTCATTTTTGAAGTTTTTAAACAACTTTATTTTGAGTAATTTTGATTTACAGAAGCGCTATAAACTTACAGAAGATAGTGCACTGAATTCCTATATGCCATTCACCCACTTTGTGGATTAGTTTTTACCCTTTAGTTATCCCTGTTCCTACAACTTCCATGGATGCTAATCATAATAAATTAGGCATACTTGTGTCAAGAGACTTTTTTAGAAGGAAACTCTGAAGAATCCCACCAAGCGTATTTTCTACAAAGCAATGAGACTCAAACGTTTTCCTCTTTTCTTTCCAACAACCTGAGGAAAGAAATGGAAGAAAAGACAACTGTGTAGAAATTCAATCATTTTAATATGGAAGACTTTTCAGGTGGTTTGGGTACCTGCTGTACTTGATTTTAACTTTCTAGGTGTATTTTTATCTCAGGACAATGTAGATAAAATAATAACTAATTAATAACTAGCAATTGTTAATTAATTAATAACTAGCAGTGAGTCCTAAGCTTTTATGTATTTATTTATATTTATTTTTCTCTTTTCTAGGGCTGCTCTCTCGGCATATGGAGGTTCCCCAGGCTAGGGGGTCTAATGGGAGCTGTAGCCACCGGCCTACGCCAGAGCCACAGCAATGCAGAATCCAAGCCGAGTCTGCGACCTGCACCACAGCTCACAGCAACACCAGATCCTTAACCCACTGAGCAAGGCCAGGGACCGAACCCGCAACCTCATGGTTCCTAGTCGGATTCGTTAACCACTACGCCACGACGGGAACTCCCTAAGCTTTTATATTGCATGGTATAGATCACAGAGTAGGATTTTGCTTTGCGATTATTGTTAGAATCTCTTTTTTGGTGAGGGGAGAGTGAAGGAAGGGGAGGAGAAGGGATGTAGACAGGAAGAGCGTAAGATTTTATACTACAAACTAGGTAAGTCCTCGTTGAGAATGAGAAAAATCAACCTCGATGTTCATGTCTCAATCTGAGATCTTCATATTGCAAAAATGAAGATCTCAAATCGAGACATGAATATTTTAAGACTTTTTTTTAGTATTTTAGACTTGCAGTCATTTTTTTTTAAAACTTACATCTTCTAATCAAGTTCACTTATTTGTAGGCTTTGTAATATTATTTTGCTAAATCATAAGTGGTTAACTTTATTGCATTGGGATTTGAAAATATGCTTTCGATCTTTAGATTGAATTCTTGGCATCATAGATGAATTATAAAAGAACTATTTGGGAGAAAAACTGATCAGATTTTTTTTTTAAACCAGTGATACTAAAGGTATGTTTAAGTCTGCTTTTGGAGTTTGTTGAAACATTACACCACTCCAAGTGAAAGATGATAGGCTTGGACTGAGCTGAGTGTGAGTTTCCGATTTGCCATTTCCAAACTGAGTGGCCATTTACAAGACTAATCCCTCCCTTGCTGGTTGTGAAGACTAAGAGATAGTATGTGTAAAACATGTGCTGCTTTGTTTAGTTAAATGGTCACCAAATACTAGTTCCTTCTGACCTCTTAGAGTTTAGATGGATGTGTTGCCCTGTGTTTGTGTAAGGTGGTCCTGTAGCTCTCTCTGTGTTTACACCTGTGTGTGTTCTGGTCCCGGAGGGAAAAGTTATGACAAGCTGAAAGTTGATCATTGTGACCATGGAACTTTTCAATGTAATGGATGATTACCATGTGTTTATTTTTTATTTGTGCTATTCTTTTTTTAAAAAGCACTTTTTTTGTAGGAATAGAATGTAAATTCCAATGTAAAAATGTTAATCCTTGAAAACCCAGAGCTGGGACCCTATTATCAGCCACTTGAGTGTTACCCAATCTGCTGTTGGCTAACCAGATCCTATTAGGTAATCCTCTCACCCCCTACCCCCACCGAAAACCCTTTGCCAAGAGGCAGGCCACTTTAAACTGAAGCTCCCAACTGTGCCTCTCTCTTTGTTTAAGGTCTTCCTTGGTTTTTGTGGAATAGGATGAGAAACTTCCAGGTGAATGGGCAGACTTATTAATACCTGTCTTCATTCACACTGTCCCTCCCTTCTTCCCCATTTAGATCTTTTTTTTTTTCTTTTTAGGGCCTCACCTGAGGCATATGGAAGTTCCCAGACTAGGGGTCAGATCGGAGCTTTAGCTGCCGCCCTATGCCATAGCCACAGAACTCGGGATCCAAGCCTTGTCTGCAACTTACACTGCAGCTCATGGCAACGCTGGATCCTTAACCTGCTGAGCGAGGCCAGGGATCAAACCCGAATCTTCCTGGATACTAGTCAGATTCATTTGTGCTGCACCACAGTGGGAACTCCTAGACCTTTTTTGTTCTTTAAGGCTCTATCTAAGCCCCAGATTTGTCAGGATGCTTCCTAGGCAGCAATCCATTCCCCTCTTGTACTTCTGTCTGTAGTGGGCTTATTAGCATAGGCAGCAGCTGTCCTCCTCTTTTTTATGTTAGTCTCAGATTATAGTTGACCTGAGGGCATCCGCCAGCCTTGCTTTTTGCTTGCTTTTCTTTGGTCTTCTACCTGGATGTGAGCTCCAGTACATAGCTGCTGATTTTGTTTCTTCCTTTTCATCTGGCCCAACACCTTATGTCTTAGAGGAATCCTCTGTAAAGTTTCCCACATAGCAAACAGTCTTCTCGCCTTTAATTTTAATTAAAAAGAATACAGAAAGGAACTTAATAATTTTTGGGCGTGTGTCCTTCCTTCAGTGTTTCCTTTTCACAGACATTCACATATAGGATATATATGTTAAATGATTTGCTGTACTTTTAATTGGGTAGTTTGCTGTTTTTACATACACGGTGCATATTATCTCATATGAATATGTATATTTTACAAATGATTTATAATGATTGCATTTAATTCATATTCCAGGCTATAGGCATAATATAATTTTAAACTGTTTACCTGTTTTTCAATTTTAAATAACACTGCAATGAGCATTCTCCTTCATCACTTTAAATGAAAGACCTCCAGCAATTAAACTGTGTTAAAACCAACTTAGTGGGAGTTCCCTTCATGGCTCAGTGGTTAAAGAGACCTACTAGGATCCATGAGGATGCAGATTCCACCCCTGGCCTCACTCAGTGGGTTAAGGATCCGTTATTGCCATGAGCTGTGGTGTAGGTTGCAGACATGGCCTGGATCCCGCATTGCTATGGCTGTGGTGTAGGCCGGCAGCTGTAGCTCTGATTCGACCCCTAGCCTGCGAACTTCCATATGCGGCAGGTGTGGCCCTAAAAAGCAGGGAAAAAAAATAAACTTAGCATAGTAGTTAAAAAAAATACATTTGTGGAGTCTGTTCATTTATGGATATCTGATTAATAACCACTGTGGTCCAGAACTCTTCTAGGTGTTGTGGGGTACATTCAGAAATAAGTATTAAAGTAGTAAGGATAAAATAAAACATGCATATCAATAGAAAATGATGTCAAGTATTTAAACAGCCTATTTAGATAAAATAGATGTTAAAGAATTTATGCATACAATCTTAAGTGTCTATCAAATGAATAGATAAAGAGAATGTGGCAGGAGTTCCTGTCATGGCTCAGTGGTTAACGAACCCAATCAGCATCCATGAGGATGCAGGTTCAGTCCCTGGCCTCGCTTGGTGGGTTAAGGATCCATAAGGATCCAGCGTTGTTACTGGGTTGTGGTGTAGATGGCAGATGTGGCTCAGATCCCACGTTGCTGTGGCGTAGGGTAGAAGCTACTGCTCCGATTCAACCCCTAGCCTGGGAACCTCTATATGCTGCGGGTGGGACCCTAAAAACAAATGTGGTACAATGGAATAATATTCAGCCTTAAAAAATAAGGAAATTCTGTTATTTTCAACAACATGGGTGAACCTAGAGGGCATTTTGCTAAGGGAAATAAACCAGACAGAGAAAGACAGATACTTTATGGTATCATTTATATGTGGGATCATTAAAAAAGTAAAAGTTGAGCTTGTAGAAACAGAGTAGAAAAGTTGTTGCTAGGAGTTGGGGGAAGTAGCATTTGATAGAAGGGCAAAAACTTTGGTATAAGATGAATAAGGTCTGAGGATCTAATGTATGATATGGTGACTGTAGTTGATAACACTGTAATTGAAATTTGCTAAGAGAATGGAACTTACATGTTTCGCTAAAAAAGGTAAGTGTGTGAGATGATGGACGTGTTAGTTAACTTGAGGTGGGGGAAATCCTTTCACAATATATATGTACATCAAAACATCAGATTGTGTACTATAACTGTCTTATAATTTTATTTGTCAATTATACCTCAGTAAAGCTAGTAAAGGAACTTTATATAAGAACTGTATAGAAATTAAAAAAACTGGAAGGGCTGTGTACGAGGGTATGTGTCCCAGGGTAAATGTAGACTTTGACAGAAGAATCTCCGTGTATCACAAGTGTATGGCATAACCTCACTGAAGAGGTTGAGGGCAAAAAGGCATGCACCTAAGTAACTTGGCAAAATGGTATTTTGTTTTTTTTGGTCTTTTTGCCATTTCTTGGGCTGCTCCCACAGCATATAGAGATTCCCAGGCTAGGGGTTGAATGGGAGCTGCAGCCGCCGGCCTACACCACAGCTACAGCAACGTGGGATCTGAGCCGTGTCTGTGACCTACACTACAGCTCACGGCAATGCCGGATCCTTAACCCACTGAGCAAGGCCATGGATTGAACCCGAAACGTCATGGTTCCTAGTCAGATTCATTAACCACTGTGCCACAATGGGAACTCTGCAAAATGGTGTTTTTGACCAGATACTATAAGGCTAAAGACAAAAGGAACTGTACATTAACACAGTACTCTAGCTTCTGGTTGGTAAAGTTGTTTCTCATAGGAGTACAGGTTAACACTTCTGCAGCATGTATTCAGGGATCAAACTAATAAGGAAATAGATGGTGGATGGAGAGAGAATGTAGAGATAAGCAAGGAAGGGCAGAAGGCTGCAGTGAACCACGTGATACTAGATTAGCTTTAGAGATATCAGGTGAACTTATGTTTAGCTTAATATAGGTACAGAAATCATAGGGGACTGTGCATATGCGGATTCATATATGTACATTTATTTTCTAGATCTGTCCACTGAGAGGGCTTGGAAGAAGTGACCCCCTAGTAGCAACAACATATACAGATCTTGGTTTCTGAATACCATTCTTCAATAAAAGTAATTGGGGCTTTTTGGAGAAATGGGTAATTATAGGTCTAGAGCATCTTGTATTTCCAGAAGATAAGGCAGTGCTCAAAAAAGCAAAGAATGGGGGCATGCCAGAAGGACATAGGTGCCGACCTCAAAGAGCTCCTAATTGCCAAAGCTGGAACAATTTGAGCAATAGAATAAATAGAGCAGTACTGCCTTATAACCCAGAGTTTAAAATAAATCTATATACGTTTATGTAGGGAAAAGAGATGCCCTACTTTTAGAATTCTAAATGCTTTATGCTAAAATACTCCATAAGTATCTAAATGGTAGATACTTACCCCTTCAGGAGCTGGAGATTAATTTCCCCCATCTTTTGAGTGTGGACCAAATTTAGTGACTTGCTTGTAAAAGGATAGATTATGAAAAGAATGGAAAGTACATTTATAAAAACTCATAAAGTACATATAAAGTACATTTAGAAAAAACTCATAAACGCTGCCTTAACCAAATAATCAAGGTTGACATCAGCAGTGGTCATGCTGTGAGCATGTTCCCTTAATATGATGTGATGAGGACACCTAACCTCCATAGTTCCCCCTTCAAAACCCATCATCTCAGTCTAACTGTGAGAAAAACAGCTGAGGGACATGATACACAGTACCTGACCAGTACTCTTCCAAACTATCAAAATTATGAAAGACAAGGAAAGACGGATAAAGTGAGACAGACCAGGGGAGACTAGGAGAGATGAATAGTTTGCAAAATGAGATCCTGGATATGAGTCCTGGAATGGAAAAAGGACAGTAATGGGAAAGCTGGTGAAACCCAAATAAAGTCTGGAATTTAGTTAATTTTTTTAAAAAAAGGCACTAAAATGTTTCTTTTTTTTACCCCCAACATTAAGAAAATATTCACGTGTAGGAGTTGCCGTCGTAGTTCAGTGGTTAAGGAACCTGACTAGTATCCATGAGGACTCAGGTTCGATCCCTGGCCTTGCTCAGTGGGTTAAAGGTCCTGCATTGCCACAAACGGCAGCATAGGTTACGGATGTGGTTCAGATCCTGCATTGCTGTGGCTGTGGCACAGGCTGGCAGCTGTAGCTCCAATTTGAGTGCATCCCTAAAAAGAAAAAAGAAAAAAAAGTATTTCAAAGCGAATTGCAAAGATCCGTACATGTAGCATTCCCCCACGCTGCCTCCAACAACAACAACAAAGAAAAAAGACCCAAACCTGTTTAAAATGTAATTTCTGCCATGGTTATGGTCCAGCACCTACCAGGCACTGACATTGTGTGTAGGGTCGTGCTTAGTGGAGGACGGGGGCGGATGAAAAATGGGGAAGGATGTAGGTTATGTAGGCAGTTTCGGAGGTGATCACGGATGTGTATGATTAGGGGTCCGTGCTTGACTGAAGTAGACCTGTACTAGCGGTCACTGGGGTGTTGGGGGTCTGTTTCCTGCCATGTGTTTCCAGTACCTCAAATGGTACTAATCAATGTGGGCAGCTTTCAGGACGGCTGGAAGGGCTGGCGGGTCTGGTCTAGGACAGTTGAATGGATAACGCCTGAGCATTTAGTTGGGGGGAACCTGAGGCCGCCCTTCCTGTGCCCTTCTGCCCTCCCCTCCGGTCCCCTGGGAGAATAAATAGAGCGGGAAGAGAGAGACTTGTGCTGTGGACGAGGGTAGGAGGACCAATCAGCTCATCAATCAGGAGAGTGTGTAATTATGCGGAAAGGACCAGAATCACTCCCTGAAGACCACGGACTTGGGGATTTGCCCAGAAGAGGACCTTACAGCTGCTAACAGTAGCCCTATTCAGCTTGGGTGCATAATGATTTTAAAACTAATCAGGAACCAAGGCCAGAGGCTGGGGACAAACACAAATAGCTTGTTGACAGAGCAAACATCTAGATTTTTGTTGGATAGGAAGTCGCTGAGGAAGGTCAGGGTGATGTAATGGTGTGTGCCAGGCTTTCATCCTGAAACAGATGGGCCCCTGAGGTACCTTCTGCAGCGCCCTGGGGCCCTTCAAAATTGCTTCCTATAAATTAAATCATCATAAGTTAATATCAAGAAATTAGTATGGAGGACTTCCCATTGTGGCACAGCAGAAACAAATCCAATTAGGAACCATGAGGTTGCGGGTTCGATCTCTGGCCTTGCTCAGTGGGTTAAGGATCCAGCGTTGCCATGAGCTGTGGTGTATGTTGCAGATGCGGCTTGGATCTGGCATTGCTGTGGCTGTGATGTAAGCCGGCAGCTGTAGCTCTGATTAGACCTGTAGCCTGGGAACCTCCGTGTGCTGTGGGTGTGGCCCTAAAAAAAGAAAAAAAAAAAAAAAAAAGAAATTGGTATGGAAGCCATTACCTGGAGAGAAACTAGACAAAGGAAGGAAATTTCCATTGCAGTTATATGCTTCCTCTTCCTCCTTTGCCCTGTGAATAGACCTGAAACTTATTATTTTGGTCAGCTCTCTTGTTTAGTACTTGAATCTCATCGCCTCCCCCAAATAGCCATCCAAAGTAAACTTCCCTTACTCTTCTTAAGCTCGGACAACTGCACTTATCCCTACCTAAGCCAGTGTCAGCTGGATATTTTTCATAAACTGTCTTGCTATTTTGGGTTTTCTGTTTTGGTTGAGGAGGAAGTAGTGTTTTTGTTTCTGGTTCTTTCTTTCATCAAAGGAATATTTGTTCTGGGAAGGCAGGGGGAGGGGCTGTTTCTCAGTCTAGATCAGAGGAAGAAAGTATATGGCATCCTAGGTAAGTGGCTGATTACAAATCTTTTTTTTTTTTTTTTTTAAAAATCCCTGCATCATTTCTTCTATTTTGTTTTAATATTTTGTGTCTCTGGTTTACTACATGCTAATAGATGTGTCCATTGTTGGAAAGTCAGTGAAATAATGAAGTTTCATCTATCTGGGGTTCACATTTTGAGGGGAGCCACACCCATGGCATATGGAAGTTCCCAGGCTAGGGGTTAAATTGGAGCTATAGCTGCCAGCCTACACCATAGCCACAGCAACATAGGAGCTGAGCTGCTTTTACGACCTACACCACAGCTCACGGCAACACCAGATCCTTAACCCACTGAGAGAGGCCAAGGATCAAACCTGTATCCGCATGGATACTAGTCAATTGCGTTTCTGCTGAGCCACCAAAAACTCCTTAATTACAAATCTTAATTGGTGAAGTCTCTAATAGAACATTTAGTAAGACACTTCAGAGCAGAAAGCAGGACCCTTCGTCCTTGTCGTTTGATTGATTCAGCAATAAATAAATCTTGGTACCTTATGTGCTAGGCACTGAGGATTTGCAGGGCACCCTGTAGCCTCTGTCTCAGGGAGGGACCCAGAGGAAATGGCAGAGTGAAGTTTGTGGAGGTGTGTGTGGAATATTAGAGGAGGAGGAGTGTAGGGAGACTTCCTGGAGGAGGTGATTCTTCAGCTGCATCTCAGTGGAGTGGCTAGGTGAGGAGGGGTTTGGGTGGGGGGGACACGAGCTGAGGCGAGGAAGGTAAACAGTGTGATGTGTGGGTAACAAAGTGGGTAGGTGTGGGGTCAGTGTTTGTAGGAGAGGCCAATGGAAAGGTTGGTTTGCCATTTGGAATAGTAGTGAGGAGGAAAGTCCAGAGGAGGTACCTGTGAATATGTGGGTGGGTCAGGAACAGGGGCAGGAAATTGGGGTGTTAGCATAGCCATCTTGTTGGCTTCAGGGTTCTGGGTGAAGCAGGAGGAAAGCTCAGGCAGGGCTGAGGAGAATGGTAATGAAAACTTGAGGTAGTTTTTGGGGGATGGGACAGCCTTTTTAGGGTACTAGGGGCCTTTCTGGGTCAGAGACATTCAAATGTAGTGGTGCATCTCTGTGAGAGGTGCAGCATCTCTTTGGGGACTTTTGGGCACGGGCTGTGGGTGTGGAGAAGCTGAGGAGTGGTGTTGATTCCCGTGGATGTGGCCATAGAAGAGGGGTGCAAAGCATTGGGGGTGCTGGTGAGGGAGGGTGAGTCAGAATATCACCGGTGGGGTCCACGCTGTTAGGGATGGGGATGTCAGGGAGCAAGAGCCCCCACAGGTGAGGCCTGTGAGAGCTGGAAGGACAGGAGGCTGTGGTCCCCAGCAAGAGCCCTGAGTTGTGCCCTCTGACTCCAAGGTGTGGTCCTGGGAATGGCGCAGACTAGAGTCCAGAGCCAAGGATCAGAGGCTCAAGTGCAGTGCTGGTAACAGTGACTGCTTTTACTTCCTAAGGCTGTGTGCTGGGGATGGCTCTGAGTGCTGTGAACTGTGAATTCAACAACCTCGGGAAGAGGTATTATTATTCGCGTTTATAGGTGAGGAAACTAAGGCCCAGAGAGGTGAAGTCATTACTTAAGGTCACACAGTTAATAAATGATGGATTCTAATCCAGGTTGTAGAAGCATCTCCCTCACCCCCAGCTCTTGCTCTCATTCATTCCTCTAGGAGCTGAATCTTGGCCCAGGGGAAGACAGTGAGTTAAGCCCCTGCCCTCCTTTTCCTGGTGAATGAGGAGGAGTTAACCAAAAATAGGTAGGTGACAGCTGAGATTTGAGGTGGAGGGTAGTATGACTGTGAGTAGTGAGAGTCTCAAAGGAAAATGAATTTTTTTTTTTTTTTTTTTTTGCTGTTTAGCCCCTCCACCCCCACCCCTGCCCCGCCCTGCCCCTCCATGGCCCACCATGGCGTATGGAGGTTCCCACTGAGTGAGGCCAGTGATTGAACCTGCAACCTCATGGTTCCTAGTCAAATTCGTTTCCACTGTGCCATGATGGGAACTCCGAGAATGGATTTTTTTACTTGAAGTTGGAAGAGAAGGGCTCAGCCAGCACCTTCCTTTGGAGAGAGGTCCTGTCTTGGGAGGTGGGGGTTGGGGAGTGAGTATTTAATGGATACAGAGTTTTAGTTTGAAAGCTGAGACAGTTCTGGAGATGGATGGTGGTAGAGGTTGTACAGCAGTGTGTGAATGTATTTAGTGCCACTGAAGCATACACTTAAAAATGGCTGAAGTGGTGAATTTCATGTTGTGTATGTTTTACTTTCATGAAAAATAAAAAGGTGGTGGAGGGAAGAAATGATAAGTGCTACTGTTTATGATTTTCCTGGTACAAAATGGGCACTTATTTCATATTTGAAAGTATTTGGGGGTTTTGCTACATACTTTTCATGTATTTTTGGTTAATTCTTACTTTGAAAGATAGGTAAACCCTGCTGTACAGATGATGAATCTTGGGTTTGAAGAGATTAATCATCTCACCACCCAGAAAATGACAGAGGCTGGGCCCTGCCAGATATCCTAACTTCCAAACCCTTGCCAGTAACCCCTAGGGAACTAAACAATGGAAAGAAGGTTTCAGAGGCTGGGTGGAGAGGGAAAGGGAAGGGGTTGTAGGTAGGGGGAGGGCTGGAGTAGGGGAAATGCTGGAAGAGGAGAGAAGGGTGGGGGATGGGAGAGAGGACCACAGGATGAGAGGTTGCATGTGGGATGGTCCTCCTGTGTCTTCGTTGGGCATGAGCTGTGATGGAACTGGTGGAAAGTCCACGTAACCCTGACGTGGTCTTGGATGGGCATTGGGGCTACAGAGAAGCACGAGGTCCCAGTGCTGGGAGAGGTGCTTGCCATCTCAGTCTTGTAGGCAGAAGACTGTTCCCAAATTGGGACCTCCAGTGGGAGGGGCTGAAGGTATGGACAGTGCAGAGTTGAGGCTCAGCCTGTACCTCTTTCTCATCCCCTCTCTCCCTCCCCATTGCTGGTTGAATCTAAGTCTGCAACCTGATGTTGCATTTCAGCGCATGAATTTGGGGAGGAGGAGGCAGCGGGTGAGGATCCCTCCCTCCCTCCTTACCTCCCTCTCTCCCTTCCTCCCTTTCTTCCTTCCTTCCCTCCTTCCCTCCCTCCCTGTTTCTAATGCTGACAGCAGATACCAAGGTTGAGGTCCAGTCATGGCCAACTACCTGGCCCTGTCACCAACCTGCAAACTCAAAGATTGTGCTGCAAACCTTTTTTTAGCAGAATGGGATGAAATATATGCACATATTTTATATATATATATATATATTTCTTAATATGTATATTAAGAAATAGATTATACCTGGCTCCTCAGGAAGTTTTTGAGGTTGTAACCTAAATTCCCTAAGGCGTATCTGTCCTCAGTGGTGGCCAGTGGCATTTGTGACCCCCTACCCCCACCCCAGGGTAGAGATGCAGGCGGCTCAGATATTTGGATTTAGTGAGGTGTTTGTGAAGTGATCTAAGCTGTTTATAAGGGAAGTGCTCTCCTGAGAGTTCCTGTTATCGTTTTACTTCACATGTTTACTTTGGATTCAGCAGAATTCTTTTATTCTCCTGCTGGTGCTTTTAGATCCTGTGCTGAAAGACAGGCTAGTTTTTCTGTGTATGGTGACTGAGGTGAGTATGGCCTGTGATTATATAATCATTTTGAATAAATAAAGAGATGTTCTCATGGCAGGTCTTGTAAGGGCAGCCTGGAAGCTGGCATCAGTCGGAATTAAGTTGCACTGCAGTTAAATTTTGCAGCTGTCAGAGGCACAGCAGCACGTCCGTGGTAACCTCCAGGTGTAAAGAGACCTTCATCAGCATCATTGAAAAGTCCTGGAGGATCCAGAGCACAGCAGGATGCTATCCATCAAAAGTCATTTGCAGAATCTTGTTCCTGGCTGTGATGTGTTTTATCCTCAGTAGCTGGCTGGATCTATAGCACTTTACAACAATTCTTTTCAAGGAAAGGTAGTGTTTATAGGCTGGCTGGTGCCAAATTTTGATGAAATATTTTACTGTCCCCTTTTCTGCCCTTTTTCTCTAGCTGAGAAACATTTGAGGGCTATGTAAAATAAGGCAAATGGGATTTATCTTAAAATGAAAATAGGACTAAGATCATGATAACTAAGGTGACCCTTAGTTTGGGGAAATAATAATGGCAAATATGATGAGCGATTATCTTCTGGGCCAAGTGCCATCCGAGTATTACCTAATAGGCTCCTTGAGAACACGATCTTGTCTTTTGTTCACAGCTGTATCCCCCAGCCCAGAACAATGCATGGCACCAAGTGGGCACTGCCATGAAAGAACTTAACGCAGATGAAGATCGTTTGGCGCTGCCAAGGTCACACCATTAACAATTGGGTTCCTTGACAACAGGCAAATCAGGAGAGTGGAAGGTGGAGAGAAGAATAATGGCTGGTTTTCAGAACCCCTTCATTGAAAATTTTTTCATTATTATTATTTGCTCTTTCAGGGCCACATTTGCGGCATATGGAGGTTCCCAGGCTAGGGGTTGAATCGGAGCCACAGCTGCCGGCCTATGTCACAGCCACAGCAATGCAGGATCCGAGCCACGTCTGCAACCTACACCACAGCTCATGGCAACGCCAGATCCTTAACCCACTGAGTGAGGCCAAGGATTGAACCCGAAATCTCAGGGTACCTAGTTGGGTTTGTTTCTGCTACGTCACGATGGGAACTCCCTGAAAATATTATTTACTGTGGTTTTAGAGGTATCTTGAGTTTTCCCAAAGAGAATTTCTCCACCTATTCAAATATTACTAATTTTCATAATTGATTTTGTTAAAAATAAATATGACAATTTTATAATTATAAAAATGTTATGAGGATTCAATTAGAAAGAACTTAGAACAGTGCCTGTACTTTGTAAGCACCATATGTTTGAAAATTTGCCTTGAGTGTCATTTATCTTTTAAAGGCTGTTTGATCATTTACTTGGTTTTAATTTAGAATTAAAGATGAAATTTTTCATTAACTTTGGAGACTTTAAGAGTACACCTGAATGAGAAAAAATAATTCAGAAATATAATAGGAAAGCCAAGGGCAAGGTCTGATTTTAGTATTAAGAACAGTGTTACCATCTAAACACTGCATGAATACACAATATTTTATTAGCCAGACAACTAGAACACCTTATTTTAGTAGGCTTTGTCCTTAGAGTACCAAAAAATGTCTTATACAAAAGTGTTATTCTTATTCCAATAGTCTAAACATTTTTGACATAGCAGTCCTATCAGTGAAATACTTTTTGATCATCCCAGCAACAGTTGTATATTTATGAATTATCATCATTATAAAATCCACACAAATAGAAGTAAAAGAATGAGGCAAACATGATTAGACGTTCTAATATCTATCTTCTGTATCCAGGAGATCGTCTTGCACCCTCCACTTTTGATCTGGTTTGGAAAGTGTGAAAGTCATCTAGAAGAGAAGCACATAGCACTTTTTGGAGGATGGTTTGGTAGATTTTGGAGTGGTATGTGGATGAGAAATTGACAGAGAGGTACACTGTCAGGCAGATTGTGTGTGGGATGTTCTGGGGAGTAAACCAGAAAGCTATCCCTGGCCATCTGCTCGAAAATGTTGGTGAGGTAGTCACAAACCAAACTCCTAAGGATTAAAGTGTCCCCGTTAGAATATCACTTCCTCATAATGAATTTCCACACTGGACTAGAGGAAGACATATGGTTCATACACAAGGTTTGCAAAATTGCTTTTATTTGTTTTGTTTTGCTCTTTTAGGGCCACACCCATGGCATATGGAGGTTCCCAGGCTAGGGGTCAAATTGGAGCTATAGCTGCCGGCCTAAGCCACAACCACAGCAACTCGGGATCTGAGCTGCATCTGCGACCTATATATACCACAGTTCATGACAACACCGGATCCTTAACCCCCTGAGTGAGGCCAGGGATTGAACCCGCCACCTCATGGTTCCTAGTTGGATTCGTTTCTGCTGCGCCACAAGAGGAACCAAAATTGGTTTTAAACATGAAAGGTATTTCAACTATTTGAAGGGCATGGACTTGAGTGGTAAGGAAGGCAAGTTAATCATTTGGAAGTGAGAAAGAAATAATGTTAGTGAACACAAGTTCATGTGTCTGACATGCACTGAGGCCAAAGAAACCAAGAGGTCAGAGTTTGGAGCAGAGAGGGGTTTTTTGCATGGCCAAGCAAGGAGAATGGGTGGTCATGCTCAAAGCCCCCAAACTCCCAGGTGGTGTGGGGGGGAAGTTTTTATAGGTAAAATTTGGGGTGAGGGCTGCACTATTGTTTCTTGACTGCTCCTCCCTTTTCTCTACATTCCTTCCTTTCCCTTGTTAGCAACTATTTGAATTTGCATCTTGGAACTCAAGAAAGATCAAGGAGGCTGAATGAAGCCTATTTCCTACAATCAAGGAATGCGAGACATGGAGAGGATTCATACCAGGGAGGGCCCCACAGGGTCCTGCTCCATTTCAGTAGGAGGAAACCACTGGACTTGACCTTGGCAAGAGGGCTGGGTAGATAGAGAGGTAGATCATACTCAGCCCCTAGGAGAGACCAGGATGGGGGATGCTTTAGTCTCTGGAACAGTAGGAGCAGAGCCTGTAGTGGGGCCCTTCTTATCATTATTGTGGAATATTTGCTGGCAAAGTAGACTTAGTTTCTTCACAAATTAACGCTTTCTACGATTGTCAAATACTTCACCTGTTTCTGGACATAAATGATCACGTGAAGGGAGACTATCAAGTTAAATTATCGTTTGCTGACTTGGGGAGGGTCCTGTAGTATCACTCGCCAGTGGGGTCATCAGCCTGGTACCTCAGACCATCAGGTGGTAATGAATATGAATTTACTGGGAAAATGGTTGGGGTAGACTGATCATCCACAGTTTCTGTTGATCCCTGGGTTTAATTACTGTGATAGGTTGGAAATTTCAGACAGATTTAGAATTCAAATGACGGTTTCTTGAAGAAGGAGCAGCAGACTGGAGAAATAATGGATAGATTGCCCAAAGCATTATTTTCATTTGAGAATGCGCAAAACTGTGTACTTAGTACTGAATGGAAAGTGGAATTTGACAACATTTCAACAGTTTTGCAATTTATTGATTACCCACAAATAAAACAGTTGAATGCTGTTGCGGTATTTTCAGCAGAAACAGTTCTCAACAAGAAAGAGAAGAAGGCCTCTTCTGGAAATAGGTGGGCCACATAGTAAAGAACCAGAGGAAAAAGCAAATATGGGACATTGGTAGGTACCTCCCACTCCCTTGAAACTTCCTTGAAAAATGGGATAAGGAGTTCCCACTGTGGCTCAGTGGGTTAAGAACCTGACTAGTATCCATGAGGATGAAGGTTCCATCCCTGGCCTCACTCAGGGGATTAAGGATCTGGTGGTGCTATGAGCTGTGGTGTAGGTCGCAGATGCAGCTCAGATTCTGAGTTGCTGTGGCTGTGGTGTAGGCCAGCAGCTGCAGTTCCAATTTGACCCTAGCCTGTTAACATCCATGTGCCATAGGTGTGACCCTTAAAAGACATTAAAAAAAAAGGATAGAGAGAGAGACCTCGTCGGCAGCATTCAGCTGTGGAGAAGTTTTCTTAAATGGTAGTTTAATATCACGCAGAGAACACTAACAAGAAGTACTCCTCTCCTTAATTTTCTATTAAAAAAAGTCTTAGTCATTCTCATAAATTATTGGTTGATGTTTTTGTGGCTTAGATGGGGAATTTGAGAAACTGTGATAGCTGGCAGATACTTAGAAATGACAGAAATAGAATCAGAACCTGATAAAATAAAGATTTCGGGTTGCTGGGAGTCTTTGAGAAAATTGACCTCATTCAGTGAATCCAGGAAGAGTTATGCCGATTCCAGAAGCATGACTCATTAGGGGATTGCAGCCCTGCCCTTCCCCGCTCTCTCAATGAACGGGCGTGGGAGCGGAGCACCCCCCGCCCAAGGGCAGGCATGCCCAGAAACCCTGTGAGGCTTCCTCTTTGCCGTCTGTCCAGTAAAGAAAGATTCAGCACTCACACGTGGCTAGAGCACACAGATTATAATCCACCAAATGCTATTTCAAGAGTGTGGGAAGAAAGACGATAACATTCAGCCATAAGTGTTTATCGAGATGAATGAAAAGCTTTAAATTTTTTTCTAGGGGTGAACTTTGGGTCTCAATTTCCTCATCTAAAAATAAAAGAAAGGTTATTGGAATAACCTCCTCAAGTCCCTTCTGGTTCTAAATGAGTGTGTGTTCGTTTTGAAGAGATGAGGCTGGGGGGGGGGGGTGACATTTATTTCACACCACCTACTGTGTACCTCCCAGAGGCTTTATGTCCAGTAGTTCCTTTAATCCTCATTATTTCATTCACTCTGTAAATTATCCCCACGAGGCAGGGATATCACTGCCCATTTTATAAATGAGTGTGAGTAACATGGACAAGTTCACTCAGCTACTGCTAGTAACCAGCTGAGCTGGAATACAGCAAGAAATGGTCATAATAATAGTAACAGTGATTCATCATCAGTTTTGAATGAAATGAAAATAAAAAGTCAGTGTTTGGGGTTTTAGAGTTCTATCTTCTCACAGGGTACTAGAAGTAAAATGAACTTTTTAAAGGTAGAAAGTTTTCACATTTTACCCCTCAAACAGGATAAACTCATTCTTTAGATAGTTGGGATTTGAGGGAAGGGCAGTAAATGACACTCCAGTTTTTCCTGTCAGCCGGAGTTCTGAACCAGTTCTCATAAAGATGAGGAGAAAGACGATGTGAGGACTTCAAATTGTACCTCTTTTTTTTTTTGTCTTTTTAGGGATGCACCTGCGGCATATGGAAGTTCCCAGGCTAGGGGTTGAATCAGAGCTACGTTGCCAGACTACACCACAACCAGAGCAACGCCAGATCCGACCTGCGTCTGCGACCTACACCATAGCTCATGGCAATGTTGGATCCTTAATCCACTGATCAAGGCAAGGAATTGAACCCACATCTTCATGGATACTAGTCAGATTCTTAACCCAGTGAGCCATAATGGAAACTCCAAATTGTACCTTTTTTAAACTGATGGTACTAATATTGGTGAATGAGACTTAAATGTGCATCAACAGTGGGCTTCCTAGTACTGACCCCACAAGAGTCGGGCTTGCCTGGCTGCTTGCATTGCTGAACCTTCAAGGTTTCCCTGGGAGGCCTGCCCCCTGAGAGCCAGATGCTGAAGGAGATTTAGGTGTGGGCCTGCAGAGAGAAGCTTGGTGTCCAGGAAGAAGAAGGTGGGAGGGGCTGGGTCCCCATCCCCAGCTTCTGTTCCCAGACTTCAAGGATTAGATATGTCATCAGGGCTTTTAGGAGAGGGTGAGTGAGGGGCCAGGAGAGAAGCCCAGATGGTAAGCTAGAGGACTCCTCTCCGCATAAAAGGACCCAGGAGCCAGGCACACACCCCACTTCCCTGGTCCCCTCAAGTAATAAATGTTCTGTTTCCCAAGACCAACAACATTCTGGATACATTTTTTTTTTTTTTTCTGCTTGAGATGCTGGCTTTTGTGAAAGTGAAGTTGGATTTCACAAACAAAACAAAACTCCTGACCATATTGTTGCTGAGGCTGCTGCTGCTGCTGTTTCTATTTTAGTAGAAGATTCTTTATGGCTATTATTCACTTGATGTTCTAAGAATGGCTATTATTCACTTGATTGTGCTAAGAGTAGTGTCTTTCAGAAACTGAATTCAAACACATGCCTGTGGAACTTTGAAATACCTTGGCACTTCTTGGGGTTTTGTTTTTTTTTTTTTTGGTGGTGGGGGGATGGTGAACAGCTCAAAAACATTGGGTAAACAAAAACTGCCCCTTTCCACATGGATGTTGAGGCCTCTGATGTGTAGGACCCAGTTTTAAAGTTGTTCTCTCTTCTCACATGCTAGTTTTTCCTAAGAGTAATGGAAGATGTTCAGATTAAAAATTATTGTGGTCAACTGGCTTGTCATTTTCTAAAGTAACATTTTTATTCAACAAGTAAAACAAATTTGCCCAACTAAATTATTCATAGAAATTACAGAACTTGTCATTTAGAGTGGATGTTGGGATATTCAGGTCATTTGGAAGGCTGTGGTTAAAAATAAAGTGACCTAAATATATAGCTCTACTTTTTTTTTTAAGGAACATTTAAGCTTTTAATTTTTTTTTTTTTTTTTTTTTTTTTAAATGTGGGTCCTAATTCCATTTCTGTTGGGAATGTTACCAGCTACTCTTTGTGTTCTAAATAAGGGCAATTCCTTCTCTTTTCTTGTTGGCTGGTTCTCATAGTATATGTGGCTCTGCTTTTTGGTCGTGTTGGGTAAGTTCTGTATCCTTCTGATGCTTGAGGGGTGTACATGTGAGTGACAGAGAAACTGGAGTAGGTGGCAGGCAGATGACGCAGACAAGAAAAATGGAAGACAGTTAACTGTTCTGATCACTCCTTTTGTACTTGAAAGGAAGGAGCATGTGAAATGTGAACTTGTCCCAGTCTGCTTTGGGACAGTAACTAGAGCATAAAATGTTGAAAATCAATTATGTATTTAGGGAGGTGAAACATGCTGGCATATTGAAGGCATATTGTATTTTGTTTGATGGAGAAAAGCGGAGCGGTTACGTCATATTCCTGCAGTAAAATTGCGTCCCGAGGGGGTGAGACACAGAGGATAGTGCATCCTTATGTATCCAAACTTCATTGAGCATCAGAGTACATAGATGTCTTGGCCATTTGTCCTGGGAAAAAATCCTGTCCTAAAATTAACTTTGCTTTTTTTGGTGGTTGGCTGATAAGTATAGAATTTGATTTTTTAAAAATACATTCTTGGGCCCTGATTTATAGTGGTGGGGTCAATTTGCTATGCATTGTACATTCACTATGCCAGTTAGGTGGTAAGATCTTTGCAGGATTAGGTAGAAAGAATTTAGGTTTCTTCTGTAACTCACTGTGCCTGTCAGTGCTGACTGCTCTACAGCTGTTTGTAAATTTTTAAGATATCTGCATGGGTGCTGTCACGTGATATGAGAGCTCCCTGAGGACTGGGCTGTGTTGAATCTGAGAATGTGTGGTTGGTAAATAGCTGTATTACCTGCTAAGGCTGCCATAACAAAGTCCCACAACTGGGTGGTTTAAACAACAAATTTATTGACTCAGAGTTCTGGAGGCTGGATGTCCTTGATCAAGGTGTTGGCAGGGTTGGTTCCTTCTAGAACCTGAGAGGGAAGGATGTGTTCCAGGCTTCCCTCCTTGCCGTGTTGGATAACTGTCTTCCCATCATCTTTTCTCTATATGCATCTGTCTATGTCCAAATTCCCCTTTTTTATAAGGACACCAGTCATATGGGATTAGAGTCCCCCTCATGGTCTTGTTTAACCTGACTGTAGAAAGACCCTGTCTCTAAAAATGGTCACATGCTGAGGTGACCTTACTGGGAGATAGGTCTTCAACAGGAATTTGAAGGTGGGGGACACAACTCAGCCCACAACAGAAGCAGATCTGGGATCATCCTTTCTTCTTGTCTCCTAATTTAACAACTTCCCAGCCCTGTTTAATTATGCTTTGTCATTGGGCTTATATGCAGCTTGGACAGAAAAGGCCATGCTTCCTTTTTTTGTTTTAAGAGTTGCACCCGTGGCATAAGGAGATTCCTAGGCTAGGGGTCAAATCAGAGCTGTAACCACAGGCCTACACCACAGCCACAGCAACGCCAGATCCAAGCTGTGTCTGCAGTCTATACCACAGCCCACAGAAGTGCCAGATCTTTAACTCACTGAACAAGACTAGGGATCGAACCTTCATCCTCCTGGATACTAGTCAGATTCATTACTGCTGAGCCACGACGGGAACTCCAAGGCCACACTTTTGACTCACAAAAATACCAACTCCTCTGCTCACAGTTTCCTGCCATATTTATTGGCTGGTAGATTGAATCCATTTCTTAAATGGAGACAGTTTTGCTTGAGGCTGTTTTTTAGTTTGTTGTTAAAACATTTATCTTCTCCCCCTTTGATCCCTGGAGTATAAAAATACTTGTCGTTTGATGCACACCTTCGTTTTAAAGAGATATAAAACGTGCACTTTGCTGTGATCTTTTCCCTTTTTGTCTTTTGGAATACTTTTTTTCCCTCCTAGCAGGGGAAAATGACCATCAGTGTTTGAGGGGTTATATATAGAACAGGCAACCACCTGGGTAGCTAGTCTCTTAACTGTCAGGCAGGAGTGGAAATCAGGGTACCAGCTAGTTCTCCCCGCTCCAGTTTGGGCTGATAGTCAGAATGTGATATTTAAAAGATAAAATATACCTTATCACTTTGATTTTTCCCTGGTATTTAGAGGGATCTTTCCTGCCGGACAACATTGGTGCCAAAAAGGCATCAGTTTATTTAAGAAATTTCCAAGTGTAGTACAGTTTCTTTTTAGAGTTAGGTGCAGTTTGTCTTGACTCAATATTGTAAACTCTTAGGGGGTGGCCCTGTGAATGTTAGGAAAGAAATATTTGCAGTAGTTCTGAGTAGGAAGACTGAAAATATATACCAGGTATTGTGTGTGTGTGTGTGTGTGGTTAAATTTGCTTGTATTTTACTTTTTTTTTTTTTTTTTTTTTACATGAAGGACAGGAGTTCCTGTCATAGTGCAGTGGTTAATGAATCCAACTAGGAACTATGAGGTTTCGGTTCAATCCCTGGCCTCACTCAGTGGGTTAAGGATCTGGCGTTGCCATGAGCTGTGGTGTAGGTCTCAGACGTGGCTCGGATCCTGCGTTGCTGTGGCTCTGGCATGGGCTGGTAGCTACAGCTCTATTCTTCCCTTAGCCTGGGAACCTCCATATGCCACAGGAAGTGGCCCTAGAAAAGGAAAAAAAAAAAAGAAAAAAGACAAAAAAATAAAATAAAATGAAGGACATGTTGTAGAAAGCAGCAACATAGAGATATTTTAAAATAAGACCCCTATGGAAATGGTTTGGGACTTCTCTTATATGTGTTGATTTATAGCCTGGCAGGACTCTTGTTGTGTGTGTGCATTTTGGATGCTATTATAGAACGGGCCTGGAGATTAAAACCTCCTGTCGCTGTTGCCCGGCATCCCACAGTTCAAAGCTCTAGGACAGAAGTTTGCAGGTATTGGCAGGAAGCTTCCCATTTTGTATATTTTTGAGAGAAAAGAGAGAATGAGGTGTCCATGTGGAGCATTTTATAATGAAGGAAGAACAGCCCGACTGCTGTAGACAGGTATTCAAAGCCTATCCCACCGGCCTCCTAACTGCATTTGCTGCAGATGCATCCCCACGAGGCCTCCAGATTGAGAAGAAGGCCCACTGTTGTTTGTGCTGCACAGCTGTTAAAACAGTTAATTCGGTTTTTCCTAAACCATTGTGGGAAATGCAGTAGTTGGCTTTTGAGAATGTGAACTTATAGTATATTTGGGGTCTTTGGTATCATTAGCAACTTTATTCTAGCAAACAGCAGTGGGCCGAATTTTGTCAGTTCTAGAAATTCATTTCTTTTTTAAAGAAATTGTTCTAGGAGTTCCCGTCGTGGCTCAGTGTTTAACGAATCCAACTAGGAACCATGAGGTTGCGGGTTCGATCCCTGCCCTTGCTCAGTGGGTTAAGGATCTGGCGTTGCTGTGAGCTGTGGTGTAGGTCACAGATGCGGCTCGGATTTGGTGTTGCTATGGCTCTGGCATAGGCCGGTGGCTACAGCTCCAATTCAACCCCTAGCCTGGGAACCTCCATATGCTGCGGGAGTGGCCCAAGAAATGGCAAAAAGACAAAAAAAGGAAAAAGAAGTTGTGCTAAAGTATACATAACAAAATTTACATTTTAACAATTTTCGTTCAGTGGCATTAAGTACATTCAGTGTTGCCCAGTCTTCACTCACCCATCTCCAGGTCTTTTTTATCTTTCCCATGAGAAACTCTGTACCCTTTAAACACCAACTGCCTGTTCTCCACTTCCCCCTGTCTCTCTAACTTCTATTCTCCTTGCTGTCTCTGTGACTTTGCCTCTTTCGGGTACCTCGTATATGTGAAATCGTGTATTTGTCCTTTGTGTCTGTGGGTCCCATAATTCTTGTTCTATCTGAATAGCTTTCACCATATGCCATTTTCTTGTGGATCATAAAATAATTGAGTAGGTAACTTTAGAATACTAAAGCTCTAGGACACAAGTTTGCAACTGACACGCCCTCAGGGGCCAGAGAGTAATAACATCTAATATTTATAGAGCAGTTGCTATGTATGAGGCTCTTGGCAGGTAACGACGCATTTCCCCTCACACCAGCCCTTTGAGGCAAATACTATTAATACCCCGGGTTTGCAGATAGGAAACGCAGAGATGAATTACTTGCCTAAGATAATGACATGGCTGGTTTGTGGCCGACCAGAGAGGTGCCAGCTCAGGAGTCAGCTCCAGGGCCCAAGCTCTTAGGAAGCTGCTGGATTATTCTCAGGTGGAGTGGGCAAAGACAAGTGGGATCCCAGGCCATCGAGGGAGTGAGCTGATGGTGAGGGCTGATCCTCAGCCCCTGCCCCCCCCACCCCCATGTTGGGGTTAATTAGGGAGTAGTGGAGGGTTGTCACAGACTCAACCCTCCACTGTGGGAATGGGGGCTCAAGGCTGCTGGCACGCCCAAGTGTCTAAGAGAAGCTGGAACATTTATGTTTATGGATGACCTCTTAATTTTGGAGTGCTGGCAACCTAACTCAGAAACTACAACAAAGCAGGTGGGCCAGGCAGAGTATCTGTGACCTACTAGTTTGAGACCTTTTTTTTCCTGGAGGTTTCAGGATAACCTTTCGCTTATCCAGACCCTTCAAAGGATAGCCTTTCATTTATCCACCCCTGGGACATGTATCACTTGCCATGGTTTGGACCCAGAGGCAGAGTCTTGCTGGTCTTTGCTTCTCCAGCTGCAACTTTGACATAGCAATTTTGAGTAAATGGGTGCTGAGCCAATGAGTCTTTATAGCACTCATGATTTCCTCCCACATGCTGCCAAGAATTCACCGAAGGTCTAATTCAAAACAAAACAAACCTAGTCAATTTGAAAGGCTTATATTCTTTCATGTAGAGCTTCATAATTTATTGTTTCATTTGGGGGCTCCTTTGACTTAACAGTGCTGATTTAATAAGACTTTAAAGTATTAAAGTAATAGGACTTTCCTTTAGAAAGGCTTACCAAAGAAATTCAAGGCTGTGAACCTTATTTTCATAGCAGCCATCAGCATTTGTGACATGTATCATCATATGCAAACCACCGTGTTGAGGATTTTAAATGCCTTATTCTTTTTTTTATTTTTTATTTTTTTTAATTTTAATTTTATTTTTGGTCTTTTTGCCATTTCTTGGGCTGCTCCCGCGGCATATGGAGGTTCCCAGGCTAGGGGTCCCGTTGGAGCTGTAGCCACCGGCCTACTCCAGAGCCACAGCAACTCGGGATCCAAGCTGCGTCTGCAGCCTATACCACAGCTCACGGCAACGCCGGATCCCTAACCCACTGAGCAAGGCCAGGGATCGAACCCGAAAGCTCATGGTTCCTAGTTGGATTCGTTAACCACTGAGTCCCGACGGGAACTCCTTTATTTTTTATTTTTTTAAAAGTTTTTGCTTTTTAGAGCCACACCTGTGGCATACGGAAGTTCCCTGGCCTAAGGGCCTAGGGGTTAAATTGGAGCTGGAGCTGTTGGACACAGCCACAGCAATGCCAGATCCAGGCCATATCCGTGACCTCTGCCGCAGCTTGTGGCGTCATTGGATCCTTAACCAGCTGAGCAAGGCCAGGGATTGAACTCTCATCCTTATGTATACTAGTCAGGTTTGTTTCTGCTGAGCCACAATGAGAACTCCCTAAATGCCTTATTCTTTTAATTTGGAGTTAATCAATCAAGAGTTTGTGGATTTAGGAGTTCCTGTCCTGGTGCAGTGGAAACAAATCCGACTAGGAACCATGAGGTTGTGGGTTCGACAGTTCAATCCCTGGCCTTGTTCAGTGGGTTAAGGATCCAGTGTTGCCATGAGCTGTGGTGTAGGTCGCAGATGTGGCTTGGATCTGGTGTTGCTGTGGCTGTGGCTTAGGCCGGCGACTGTAGCTCTGATTAGACCCCTAGCCTGGGAACCTCCATATGCCGAGGGATGCGGCCGTAAAAAGAAAAATAAAAAAGAGTTTGTAGATTTAGATTAAATTTTAGTGTTGGAAGGGCTTGAACACATCTAATTCAGTTTGCTACCTTAGCACATGCAGCTGTTCAGGGCCAGCATATATGAGAGACTTGTTTGAAATCATACATCTTTTATACGGTATAGCCGAAACCTTTTGGACACATAACATCTGTTGTGTGGTGTAGACACAGCCCTCTCAGATATACCCATTTGTTGTATGCTGTAGCCAGTGTCCCGCCTCTCTCTCCCTCGCCCCAGCATCCTGTCCAGTACTCTTTTTCTAGACACCATAGCACTTCTACTCTTATCTTTCTACCACGTGGGGGAAACACAGGTTTTATTAAGTTAAAGCGTAGTAATCTGTTACCATCATACAAACAGCTTCTGAGCTGTGGATCATTCCCAGGGTATTTGAAATTGTTTGCTAGCACAAGTGTGGTTTTAGATCATCTGTTGTGCCTATGTGAGATGCCTATAGTCTCTTAAAACGAAACTAAGAGACAAGACTCAGGTCTTCACTTCATTAGCGTAGGACCCTAAACTAAAAGACCTGATCATCTTACAGATAATTCTAGAGAGGAGAATGTAAGGAAATGGTTAACTTAAAACAGGTAATTTACATATGAATCATACAGTAATCATCATAGTCATCTAATTTTTGACCCTTTGCCACACTTCGGTAGATGCCAGTGGTGTTTAAATCCTTGTTTTAAGCCAGAGGGCAGGGTTTGGGCCCTTCTCTCATTCAGCTGAAACTGATTAAGGCTTTTCTTTTTAAAAGTTATTTTTCCATTGACAAATGTAATATATGCTCTGGTACATATTTCTTTAAAGCTACAGAAAAATAGTTTTACCATTTGGCAATTTACTGCAGACATTTAAAATAAAGTAAGTTTTATTTAAATTGAACAGACTATAACTGAAATTTAAACTGAAGCATTGCTGAATTTGAGATAATTTTTTTCAAAATTTAATTCCCTCCCACACACATGAAGGAGATTGCTCTAAAAGTTAAAAAAAAAAAAAAAAAAAAGATATGAAAAATACTGAGAAGCTAGGACAAGAATCCAGATTATGGTGACTTCAGATTTCCTGTCTTATCTACCATATTGTCACCATGGTAGAGAAGGATAAACAGTATGGAATGGCATATAATTAAGGGCTAGAGTATGAGATATAGGTCATAAGTCAAAGGTCAAGGCCTGGAGAGGGGACTGGGAAACTCCCATTTAAAAAATTAAAAACTAAAGACAGCTGGAAGTTTTTCCTAGAGAAATTGGGATCAGTGTCTTTTTCATTATTTCAAAATTGTGCAAAATAAAAGTTCTGCTGCTTAAAAAGAACTCGAAAGCCCTGGATGTGCATTATTTTGCTCACTCATAACAGCCGTCAGAGGTGATCCTACTTTAATCATTCACGACTTGAAGGCCAATTGGGAGCGACCTGATTCCCTGAAGGTGAAGCCACTTGTCAAGGGAGTGGCCAGAATGCCAGTCTTTCTCAGCTGGTGCCCCTGCTGGTCTATTACTTAGGCAGGAGATGTAGGTATTGTATAGGAATAGTTATGTATCTCCTGGCAATCTTGTTATCCTGAATCCTGAACACAGTTGCAGCTTTGGAATTAAGCAGGCGAGCCCTCTGAGCAGTCCAGAATAGACAGCACACGTGTGCTTTGTGCACCTTTCTCCCAAGTGTGTGCCCAGGGTCTCTCTTCTTTCATCTGGAGGCTATTTGAGTTGTGAACATTGATGAGTGTTCAGGGGTTCTGTCTGTAAGAAAGGGCAATCTGGGAGTTCCCACTACGGCTCAGTGGGTTAAGAACCCAACTAGTAACCATGAGGTTGCAGGTTGAATCCCTGGCCTCGTTCAGTGGGTTAAGGATTTGGCACTTCCGCAAGCCGTGGTGTAGGTTGCAGATTTAGCTCAGATCTGGAGTTGCTGTGGCTGTGATGTAGGCCAGCAACTATAGCTCTGATTCGACCCCTAGCCTGGGAACTTTGATATGCTATAAAAAGAAAAAAAAGAAAAGGAAGAAAAAAAAAAAAAGAAATGGCAGTCTGGAAGTTAGAAGTGGAGGCAGGCTGTGGAAGTTAGCATGCTTGACTGTGTGAGGACATCAGCTTGGGAAGAACACAGGCCTGACAGACCTTCCTAAGTTTCTTTGGCAGAAGAGGAACTGGGTTTTTTGTGATGGCTTCAGGCTAGGCCTTGTTAAATTCCTGCATATTGGTTAGTGCATACTGTGTGCCAGGCCCTGGGCATATGATTATAAACAAATTCAGCTTCTTTTCTTAGAGTCTAGAAGGGCTAATGGTTTCAAATGCAAATACAAGACAGTATAATAAGGGTCACACAGCAGAGACAAATGGGGTGTGGTGGGAGCACAGGGGAACTTGAGACTTCTGCATGGCAGTGAAAGGAAGGTGGTAGGGTCTTGGGAAGTGAATAGGAGTTGTCCAGGTGGAGTAAAAAGACATTCTAGGTAGGGAACCTGTGTATGCTAATGAGGTAACTGGAATGCAGTTCGTAAATGTTAGAGAAAATGTTAGAGAAAATTTTTACTCCAAGTTCATAATCTTGGGCTTTAAAAAGTCATTAAATGGAATTGTCAAAAACATACAAATAGGGAGTTCCATCGTGGCTCACAGGAAACAAACCTGACTAGTATCCATGAGGATGCAGGTTTGATCCCTGACCTTGCTCAGGGGGTAAGGATCTGGCGTTGCCTTGAGCTGTGATATAGGTCATGGACGAGGCTTGGATCTGGTATTGCTGTGGCTGTGGTGTAGGCCTGCAGCTGCAGCTCAGATTCGACCCCTTGCCTGGGAACTTCCCTATGCTTCGATTTGACCCTAAAAAAAAAAAAAAGTGAGGCATATAATGAATGACCATATACCCATCAACCATCTTCACCGATTTCAACATTTGCCAACCTTGTTTTATTAATCCTGCATTGTTTTTCATGTGGTTAGAATATTTTGAAGCAAATTCCAGACATTGTGTGTTGCTTGTAAAGGCTTCAGGGTCTCTAACTGATAAAGATCTGCACCCCATGCCATTATCACTGAATAAAATAAATATAATTCCCTGATTCTCATCCAGTACAAAGTCCATATGCAGATGTCCCTATTAACACGCGTTTTATACTTTAAAGGGAGCTATTTCATTGTCTAAAAGACCTCCTTAGCACAGTTTATTTTGCAGGGATGTTGGTTAAATGGGGGATTACTGTAAAACCATGTTTTTATTTTCCCGAAATGTTATATAACTTTCTTATTCTGATTGTTTTAACTCAGACTGACCCTGATGGAGGGCTGTGCCTTATAACTTTTTTTTGGCCACACCCACAGCATATGGAAGTTCCCAGGGATGGATCAAATTCAACCTGCAGCTGCACAGGTATGGCAATGCCTGATCCTTAACTCACTGTGCTGGGCTGAGGATTGAACCCATGCCTCCCCAGTGACCTGAGCTGCTGTAGATCAATCCTTAACCCACTGTACCATAATAGGAACTCTGTCTTATAACTTTTTATATTACTTATTTGTCAATAGCAGGGCCTTTTCCAAGATTGCAAAAAACTCATACTTGGAGGGCTAAATTATAAATGGTGTAGGGTCTTTTGATAAGTTCCTTTTGTTTTGCTTCAGTTTTTAGCTCTGTGTGTTTAATTCATCAATTGGAAGCGTGGAGCTTCTACACAATGCTACCCTTAGTATGCTTTCTTGGCTTGAACCATGAAAGCCAAGTATGGACATAGCTGAGTGTCCATACTCAGATGCTAGGCTTGTTGCGGTCTCCATGGGCTCAGCAGGATCCTTCAGGGGTTGGCCTAAGATGCCTTCCCTTTTGATGCTTTCCTCAACTACTTCAGTCTTCTTTGGTTTCCTATCCCCTGTCCATTCCTCCTGCCCTGCACTTTAGCCCATAATTGTATGTTAACCTATATTGTTTATACTTCTCTTGCAAGTAGGAAGTATGAAGCATAGAAGGGATGGGAAAGCCAGCATAATCTGAATTCCTGAGCCTGTTTCCTCATTTTTAAAAAATTATGGTTAAAAAAAAACAAACAACACGAGATCTAGCCTCTTAAAATTTTAAGTGTACAGCACAGTGTTAATTGTAAGGACGGTGTTGTATAGCAAATGGGTATAACTTTTCCATCTTACATCACTGGGGCTTTATATTCATTGAACAGCAACTCCCCATTTCATCTTCGCCCCAGCCCCTGGCAAACCACCATTCTACCTGCTGCTTCTAGGAGTTTGACTACTTTAGATAGTTGATATGAGTTGGAATCATGTTATATTTGTCCTCCTGTAACTGGCTTATTTCATTGAGCAAGCATAATGTCTTCAGATTTCATCCACATTGTAGCATGTGACTGGATTTCCTTTTTTATGGCAGAGTAATCTTCCATTGTATGTATGTATGTTTGTGTGTGTGTGTGTGTGTGTATATATATATATATATATATATATATATGCGCCACATTTTCTTTGTGCATTCATCTGTTGATGGACATTTAGGTTGCTTCTGGTATTGGCTGTTGTGAGAGGCTGTGGTGAACACAGGCATGCAGATTTCTTCAGGATCCTGATTTCAGCTCTTTTGGATAGATCAGAATTGTGATTGCTAGATGGTATGACTCAAATTTTTTTCTTTTTATGGTCACACATGCAACATATGGAAGTTCCTGGGCTAGGGGTTGAATTGGAGTTGCAGCCGAGGCCTACACCACAGCCACAGCAACGCTAAATCTGAGCCACATCTTCCACCTACACTGCAGTTTGTGGCAATGCCGGATCCTTAACCCACTGAGCGGGGTCAGGGATTAAATCTTCCTCCTCACAGAGACAATGTGGGTCCTTAACCTGCTGAGCCACAATGGGAACTCCCCAATTTTTGAAGGTTGGTAATACAGAACTTGTGTTTCATGTTATACACTGCACACAAAGTGGGTCTTTTCCTGCCTGGTCCTTGGTCTTTTGTTTGTGTATATTTGCTGTGCTTTATCATAGGTAGTTAGAACTTCTTGCTTTACAAATGCCTTACTGATTTTGACCATGTGTTCAGTAACTTTGAGAATTATTTTGGAGAGAAGTCATCATTCCCCCCTCTAAAAAAACCCCAACACCAAAAAACCCCCCAAGCTGAAATTAAACTGGTCGCTCACAGCAGCTATGTCATTGAGGAAGTGTTGACACTGCTTTTGGTTTTTAAATGACTGTGTGTTATTCCTTCCCAGGCCTGAAAAAATTGCAAGGTTGGAATTTTCAGGATTGTTAACAAGACAAAAAAAAAAAAAAAAAGATATAAAGCCAAGGGGGGAAAGTCTTTCTGCAAAATAGTGGTAGAAAGCAGAGAATGCTAGAATTCTGTAGAAAATGATAGGTGTTGCAAAAATAAGCTTTGACCAGAAAATGAGGGTTGCTATTTTTCATGTTATTTTGAAGTGGATGACAGTTTAGCCAGCTAGAGTTTTTAATGTTTGTCTGATTTTTTTTTTTTAAAGGATGTGGATAAAAATGTACACGCAAATTTAGTTTTGTTTATAGCGTTTTAGAAGATGACTTGGTATCTTGGAGAGAAGAATTATCTGGTTATTTTTATATTTCATATTCTGTAGTCATCAGTGTTAGTTTTGAAGGGCTTTATAAGAAGTTCTCCGAATCCCCTCCACTCAGGGAAGACACAGATTCGGCTGTTTCTCTGATTTTTGTCGGGTTTCACCTTTGAGCTAGTGAACAAGGGTGCCATAGCTTTAGCATGGGTGCTGAATTCTCAGCAAAAAGATATATCCCCTTTTCTCTTGCTCTGTTGATGTTTCGTTGCTGTGGCTTTAATTTCTGATCCTGTGACTTATTTGTTGTGTTCTGTCCAGAGGACCCTCAGCTGAGTCACTTCCTCGTGAGGCCCACTTTGGGCTGGGAACCTTCCACCCGGGGGGTGGGGGACGCATGGTGGGGGCAGCAGACCTGACGTCTGCAGCGGTAGGAAGTCCAGTGAACCAGGAGGAAAGAACAGGAATCTGCAGTGCTGGCCGCCTGGAGGAGGGTGGTCTGAAGCGATGCGGGGCGTCGGAGTAGGCTGACGGCGCACCCATGTCCCCTGAGCAGCTCTGGCACTATGGGTTCAAGCTCAGCCTCTGCTCCCTGGGAGGACTGTCAAGATCGAGGCAGCGCCCCAGCGACCGGGGACTTACAGGTTACCCAGAGGGGGGCTCAGGCTCCGTTATCAGAACTGAGTGAGAGGGTGACTTGGGCCTGTGGAATGCAGGAGAAAGAAGCCCAGTTATTAGACACAACAAGGTCAGGGCTGGTTAAGCAGCAAGAGCAACTTGGGTCGAGCTGTTTAAACCTCTAGTCTAGAAATTCCTGCTGGATTGAGCCAGTGATGGGAGGGTGGGGACAAGGGTCAAGAGGCTTCAGCTGTGGGGAATGAAGGACCGCCTGTAGAAGCTGGAAACAGCTGGCCAGGCCTGGGAGGCCCAGACAGCCCAGACCTAAGGAGATGAGTTTTCAGTTCCTGGGAAGTCATTATAGGCTGTTTGTAAATGGACTGGACTTGGAGAGTAAGTGGCATATGTAACAGTGGGCTTGAAACGAAACTGAGAGTTACTTTTGTGAATCTGGAAATAGATTTCTTTTTTAACTCAGTTTAGATGAAACAAATTCCTTGCACCAAGTGTAAATCATAACCTTATGATTATTGAACTACCATTTAAATTCATTAAAGTACTCTCTTTCCTAAACCTAAGACAAATTGCTACTTGAATGTTTTTATCAAGACATAAATACAAAGTTACCCAATAATCAGTGTGAATAGATGAATGAGCGAAGCCACTTGAGGTTAGTTTTCCTTTAGATCAAGGATAAATTCACCTAACCTTTGGGGTTCAGATAGGCACATGCAGTGGGTACAGAATTTATGCCCCTGCTCTCTGTTCCACATAGATTAGATTGCAAGATAAACTGAGGCTTGCCCCATGGATCACAGAATCCTAGCACTTAAACCTGTATTTTAAAAAACACTGTCAGAAAGCAGGAAAATCAGTACCTTTAAAGACTATAGACATGTTTGGCTTATTTTATTTTACTTTAAAAAAATTTAAAAAATTTTTGAGGGCTACATCTGTGGCCTATGGAAGTTCCCAGGCTTGGGGCTGAATGAGAGCTGCACCTGCCAGCCTATGCCACAGCTACAGACACAGCAATGCTGGATCCGAGCCACATCTGCAACCTACACTACAGCTCACAACAATGCTGGATCCATAATCCACTGAGCAAGGCCAGGGATTGAACATGCAACCTCATGGTTCCTAGTTGGATTCGTTAACCACTGTGCCACGATGGGAACTCCCGCTTGGGCTATTTTAAAACACTCGGATTTAAATGCCTCCTGTCTCTGGCTATAGGGCTTCTGGACAGTGTCAGCAGGCATCAGTTGTGAGATGCAGAGATAGGGCATGGTGTTCATACAAAGGTACAGCCCGTCTCCTCCAGGAACTTTATGATCTGATGGGCAGCTTTACTCATCAATACCACAAGGAAAGGTAGATAGGACGTGATGAGCATGTGGCTAGTCTGAGAGTAGCCAGTTGGAAGGTTCCCCATCAGAATGGCAAAGCTGAGGGTGTGTGCTTACCTGTGTTTGCTGGTGTTGGAGACCAACAGAGACAGTGTGTTGCATTGGACACAGTGTCCTATGTTTGAGAACACTTAGTTCTTAGGGACTGAGGTTGCTTATCTGGGCATCTTCTCTCTGGAATACAGTGGCTGGAGACACATGATAAAGGAAGTAACCTTTTCACAGGGTAGGGAGTCATGTCTCAGAGATGGTGCTGTTCTCTCTAAAGGTGTTGTTTTAAAATGTTTTGTTTAGGTGTTCCTGGACACTTTGGGGGATTGAAAGGCTATAAACTGTTAACTGCCTGTAGTCTGCTGTTTGGGATTTCATACACTGCCTCCGGTCAGTCATAATTGCTCAGGGCTGCCATTGTGCCTTGACCTCTAGTAGTTACCCTCCACCTTTTTAATTTATGGTGACCTGGGAAACCAACTATTTCCCTCTTGTTAGAATCATATCTAAAAGAGGAAGAAAACAGCTCTCAGGGAGGACCTGGGAAAGAGGCGTGGATAGAGGTGGGGAGAGGGTGGAAAGATCTCTTCTGAATTGTGCATGAATTTCGTTACTGATTTGGGCGGCTTCAAAGACTAAATAGATCTTCTTGGTTTCTAGCTGAATCTTGGATAGTTGAAATCACTGGCTTAGGACTTTCACCCTCCACCCCGCTCCCTTTCCCCACTGTATGTAAATCTTTTCTCCCACCCTCACCTGAATCAATTTTGTCATGGACAGGAGAGAATGAAAGTTTTCTTAGGAAGAATGAAAAGAAGCTGAATGAAGGAAAATCCAGGGCTGAGGCAGGATCTTGGTCTGTTAGTCAACCACTGCTCTTGAAACATAAGATGTACTGGGTCCTGTAAAAGATACAGAGACATGATGTAGGCCCTGCCTTCAAGAAGCTTAATGTTTAGTTGGGAGAGAGAACCAACAGACCCGAAACTATCAGCTGAAAGTGGTAGAGAGAGAGGTTTTGCAGCAGGTGTGTACATTCAGAGATGAGTGACTTGAGTCAAGGGCTTTGAGCCTGGGGTCCAAGTGGTATTTAAGTGGCCATGCAGTGTGCACTGGAGAGACCAGATAGCTTGGAGACCACGGAGAGGCGCGAACTAATGAAAGCCCAGGTAGGAAGTGGCAGAGGTTATAGAGAGATTTAGCAGGACATCTGGTAAACCTATTTCCAAGAGGCGTTGTTGAGGGTTTATGACTGGTTCACAGATTGTTGTGTCTGTGTGGTTGATTAAAATGCAGACTCTTGGGCTTTACTCCAGATAGGATGATTCCCTTCTTATGCAGTATGCAGTCTGGGGTGGTGTCCAGGTGTGGCCCTGATCCTTCTGGCACAGATGGCCTGCAGGCCATGCCTTGGGAAACACTGGTAAATGATGGATAACGTAAAGCTGATTAATTCCTCTATGAGAGACTGAAATAGGGAAGGAGGCAGCCCAGGTGGACAGCTGGATTTTTGTCGCTCTTGTTACAGCTAAGGTAGAGAGCAGGTAGCCCTATGAACTAAGGAACATGGAAGTGAGCAAAGCCTCCTTGTTAGCCCACTTGCATGTCTCACAAGTGTCCTATATTAATAAACCTATTTCTTGCCTCTCGGGGAAAAAAAAAAAAAAGGAGCATTGAAGTGAGAATAGAATTAGCTCCTCAGCTGGAGACCGTGTTCCTGCAGGTGCCCTTCGCCCAGGTATCCAGCTTCTCTTTCATACCCACTCACTGTCACTTCATGATACTAATTGAAATCAGACTTGGATTCGGCGCTCCTTTTGAGACATTACAGTTACTTGTCATGAGGGTGTGCTTTGTCAGGTTTAGTGAACAAGGAAATATGGATTATCAGTTTTTTTAAAAAGTCAGTCAGTACTGTTACTAGGAGAACAAGGAGAAATCATAGTGGTGAATACAGTTCTTCACATCTAAAACCCATCGTATTATAATCACCTCTCACATAGCAAGCACTTGATATTGGGATGTTCTTTATAGATGAGCTTTGGATTGTAATCTCTCACCAGCCCCTGACAGGGGCCATCCAGGGCCTGCTTAGGAAATGACCGGTCTGTCCTCTCTGTCAGGGAGTGTGCTCCCTAGGCCTCATCTTGGCACCCATCCCAGTGATCATGCCCTGCAAGGTGTTACTCACTTCGGTTTCCTGCAGCCCTCTCCCTCTCCATTTGTGTTTCTCTTCCCACTCTCTCGCTCTCTCTCTTTTTTTTTTTTTTTTTTTGTCTTTTCTAGGGCTGCTCCCGTGGTATATGGAGGTTCCCAGGCTAGGGGGTCTAATCGGAGCTGTAGCTGCTGGCCTACACCATAGCAACACGGGATCTGAGCCGCGTCTGCGACCTACACCACAGCTCACGGCAACGCCGGGTCCTTAACCCACTGAGCAAGGCCAGGGATCGAACCTGCAACCTCATGGTTCCTAGTCGGGTTCGTTAACCACTGAGCCAGGATGGGACCACTCTCCTTTTTTTAAGGCATAAAAATTTCCTGCCCCTCCACCTCTGAGACAAAAGAAAACACCCTGATAGGTCAGGGGCAGTGGTTTGAAGTCCTGGCTATGCGTTAGAATCAGCTGGTCAGCTTTAAAAAGTAACAATGTTTGGGTTCCCAGAGATTCTGTCTTAATTCTTCTGGGCATCAGGATTTTGAAAGCTGCCCAGGCAGTTCTGGTGGGCAGTGAGGATGGAAACCACCTCCGTGTGCTCGACGGATGTAACGGTATCACCTGTACACCCGTGTTAAGGGAGAGGGAAGCAGCACGGTTTGAAGTGAAAATAAGTATTTTCAAACGTTGCCTGTTGCTGCTCAAGTCCCAGATGCGTACCACATCTCCAGAGTTCTCTCCTCCTTCCTATTTTCTGCCTTTATTTAAACCTGCTTTCAGCATCCAAAATGAAACAAAACAAAAACAAGAGCTTTCTTCTGCTGGCCTCAGGATTTCTGCAGTATTGTTTCCCACTCTGTTATGTGAGCTCTCGGATGCAGCAGGGTGTGACCCGGTGAAGGGTGTGCCCTTCATTATGTGGGTCTGCCTTCTGGGCCTCGCAGCTCTTCATGCAGTGTTCAGTGCAGCAGGACCTGGGGTCACCAGAGGCCTTGGACCATGCACAGAATCGCTGGCCACACGCTTTGGACCTCAAACATATCCCCTAGTTTTTGTTTTGTGGTCTGAGGAGATCCAATGCTAGGTTTTTGAAAGATAAAGAAGCTTGCTTCTGTTGGATAAACATCTTTGAGGTCTATCTCTTCATCCCTGAGACAAGAGTGATGACTGGGGTGTAAACCCTAATAATTTTCCTCGAAACCCTCTTAAGGTTTTATCTTTAGGAGTCAATTGGAAATGAGATCCATGAAAATTAAAAGCTAGTGCTTGGCAATTATAAGTTATCATTCACCTGGTCTCTAAACTCCCATGTTTGAGGTTCCACAAAAATTCCTCCAGTGAGTGTATTTGGTCTTCTTTTGCAGTTTAGATGAGACTGTTTTGTGGTATAATGCTTGTTTTTCAGAACTTTCTTGGGCTCAAAGTTTGGATTGTGCATTGAAAATGAATGGAGCCCTTTGAGGGGAGGAATGCTGCTGAAACGAGAAAATGTAAAAAGCAGAAAGTTCCACTTTTTTTCTCATCTAACATTAGACTCCAAAGGACAAAATTGAAAACTTGAGACGTAGTTTCTTTTCTGAGTCCAGTGGGTGAGCGAGCTAATGGGAGTTATAAGTAACTTCTCAATCACTACTCAGAGTTCCTCTGTCTCCTTGACCTCCCTTTTTCCTTTCTATAATTACTGAATATGGCCCATAAAACCCATGTAGGACCAAATGCAGACTCTCAACTCTGTGATCTCATCACCACAAAAACAGGCTGTAGGGACAATCCTTCTGGCAGGAAGTCATCTCCCCCTAGACCTCTGGAACTCTGTAATTTACAGCAGTGTCTTTGTCAACATAAACTCTGAAAGCACTGTCCCCCTCCTCCCCCCCAACCTTACAGAGATTGTAACAAATGGCTTGCTCTGGGTGGAGAAGGGGCCAAAGAGAAAGCACATGTTTGCAGCACCTGTTAGAGAACTTGAAGGGTGCAGGCACTCCCCTGGGGGTCTGGGTACGTGGTAGGCTGTGATGGACATTCCTTTATACTTGACTCTTGGTTGTGGTTGGGATGCCTGCCTTTTCTGCTGAGGTCTGTTTTGTGGAAGGAGATTGGCTGAAGTCCTCGCGGCAGCTGCGAGATGGATTCCCTCCCTGGCTGCCAGGTTCGATGTAGAGAAGCAGGTAATCCTTTTTATGAGTGAATAATAGGAGGACGCCTCAGATATTTGAGCTGCTGTTCACCAGGTGGTGCTGTCCTGCAGTGAATGCCTAAATGCTACCAGCAAGGTCAGCCAGCGGGGAAGGAAGAACCTGGGCTGCTCAGAAGCCTTGGCAGTGTTTGTGGGCTGAGATTTGACACAGGGTGACCACCTGGCCCACATAGGTTTCTCCTATGCATTCTGCTTGAATGAGATCTCGCTGTCTCAAAAATGGGGGGAAGTCTGGACCTGTCCCTGCCTCGGTCCCTAGTTTCCTCCCAGAGAAGAGCACCTGTGCTCTGTTCTCATCTTTGAAGTCTCGTTGGGTGAGGGAGCACATCCTGGAGAGCCCTTATTAAACAGACTCAAAGGGGAGAAAAGGCCCCCACCCCGCCTGTGGGTGCACAAATCCATTAGCTCCGGTTATCTGCCAAGGTGGTTGTCTTGGCCCAAACGTGACTACGCATGATCTGCCTCTTTGGCAGCGAGGCCTGGAGCATTGCTGCGAGGGGATTGACTTGGGCAAGAGCCCGGTTGTTGCTGTTTGAGCACAGGTAGCGCCCTTGAAAAAGAGTATCTTTCAGGCCCTTAGTAGCAGTAAAAAGAATTATTTCCCAGGGAAGTGGGCTCTGAGTCAGTCACAGAGAACCTCTTGTTGGAGTCCTTCAATGGACAAACATTATTGTCATCTGCTTCTACTTGTGATAAGAGCAGGAGGGTGGCATAGGGGACAAGAGGGAAGACCAGCCCTAGAGAAAGTGGCAGGAGAGGGAGGTCAAGGCGGAAGGAAGCAAGCGCTAGAGCACAGATACCAGCCAGGTGTTCTGAGTGCGGAGGAAGAACTGGTGAGGCTCCATGGGGGTGGGGTGGGCATGCAGGTGATAGCTGAGCTGTGCTTAGAGGATGACTCATTTCCACAGCTGGGGAGGGGCTTCAGGATGTGTGAACTGGGAGAGCAAAGGTGCGATGAGTTAGGGCAGTGTGTTTGGAAATGGTGAGTCGTGTAGAGTTGAGACCTGTGAGGAGTGAGGTAGGAAATAATGGGAAGAAAATGTTCTGGAGAACTTTAGCCCCCTAAGTGTTTTACAGAGGTTCTTGGCCTTGTTATCTCAAACCTTTGAAACATTTCTTTGTGTTTTGGGCTGCAAAGCTATTAGCATTACTAAAAGAGAAATGGGGAGTTCCCGTCGTGGCTCAGTGGTTAACAAATACGACTAGGAATCATGAGGTTGTGGGTTCAATCCCTGGCCTCGCTCAGTGGGTTAAGGATCCAGTGTTGCCGTGAGCTGTGGTGTAGGTTGCAGATGAGTCTCGGATCTGGCGTTGCTGTGGCTCTGGTGTAGGCCAGCGGCTACAGCTCTGATTCGACCCTTAGCCTGGGATCCTCCATATGCTGTGGGTGCAGCCACAGAAAAGACAAAAAGACAAGACAAAATAAATAAATAAAAGACTGAAAGAGAAATGCAGAGATAGAAAAGGCAAACTGGACACTGCAGATCCTTGCTCAAGACAAGGGGCTTTCATTTCGTGTCCTTGGTCAGCTTGGACAGAAGGTATCAGGAAAAACAATGAGTTTTTTTTGCTTTTGCCAACTGGTCAGCCTTTTTTACCCTGTTAGGAGTGTGTCTGTGCTGATAGCCTTTCCTCTCCATCATGGCTACACCTGGAGTCCAGGCATAGCTGGTTTTATAAACTCTGTGCTTTTTATGTCCTTGGATGAGTGTTCTGACCAGTTTTCTTTTTCCCAGTTCTCTTCTCAGCTTTCTGTTGTCGACTTATCCAGAGAAACTTTCTGGGTGTCCCCGCCCCCCCTGCCCCGAGTGAGACAGCTTTTCTCTGTTGCCAGCAAGTGGAGTCTGGGGTATAACGAGGTAAGCAAGACCCAGGGAGAATTTGTACTCTGACAAGCCAAGTTTTCCAAGATATGTTATTTTCTGAAAAAAATTTGAGGGCTTTGAAAGTAAATTGGGTTTTTATTCAGAGAAATATAAAAATAACTTTTAAGGCATTCCTGCTGTGGCTCAGTAGGTTAAGAAGCTACTGACATTAGTGTCCATGAGGATGCAGGTTCAATCCCTGGCCTTGCTCAGTGGGTTAAGGATCTGCCATGAGTTGAGGCAGACACAGCTCGGATCCCAAGTTGCTGTGGCTCTAGTGTAGGCTGGTGGCTGCAGCTCCAATTCAACCCCTAGCCTGGGAACTCCCATGTGCTGCAGGTGTAGCCTTAAAAAGAAAAAAAAATTAAAAAAAAAAAACCCCTGTAACCTAATTACTATGTTAAAGCACTATGATTAATAATATGGGTGCTTTGATAATTCTTTAAAAATTTTTCTGGTGAGAAAAAAGAGGCGTCATTTCAAGACTTTTTGGTCTCTAGGGTGTCTAGCACAGTACTTTTCCACTGAAAACATTTAATACATATTGTGTGAATGGCTAAATATCTTTGTTTACAGTTAGCAAACCAAGAAGTACAACTGATAAAAAATTTTCAGATGTTTAAGTAATGTCAGACTGGCTGTCTATTTTTTTATGTATTTTTAAAATTGAGACATAATTGACATGGAACATGACATTAGTTTTAGATGTACAACATAATGATTCAGTAGATGAACATAATTATGTTTATGTTCCATTGTTTATCCTGTCATTCTCCTGTTCCCCAGTCCCCATGAAAAACTTTTGAAGTTACAAACCTACCTTTAGTTACCAGGAAACAAACAAGGGAATGTTTACAACCTGCCTTATCCAGTTGCTCTTCTGAAGTTGGCTGTTTAGGGCCAGGCCAGTCACAAAGGCTTGAGTTCCTCTCCCACCTGCTCTACATCCAGTCTTGTTAACCTATTCTGAGTGTGCTGTTCCCTCCTCCGGTTTCAGGAAGGATTTTCTAGCTGTGTGGCTTTAGGAACTTTAAGCAAGTTGGTAAACTTCTTCTGTGCTATAGTTTTCCTTGTGCTGCAGTCTTACAGGTACATTGTGAAACCATACCTACTGTAAGGGATTTGGTGAAGCTGGAGGCCCCCGATGGATAAGACTTTCATTCTGTTCATTTTTTTTGGCTGCACCTGCAGCATGTGGAAGTTCCCAGGCCAAGGATCGAACCTGTGCTGCAGATGCCACCTTCGCCATAGCTGCAGCAAAGCTGGATCCTTAACCTCCTGCACTACATGGGAACTTCCCTGTTGATCTTTTTTGTTTGCTCTAATTCCAGTGTGGATCACGTGATAGGATGTAAATAGCCCCTCTTTCCTTTAAGGAGAGGGAATTGGCTGAGAACAGTCTCCAATCCCCTGCTCTGTAGGTACAGCTTGGAGGAATGTTGTGCATGTTCAGATACCTGCAATTGAGACTGTGGGGCAGGAACCCCCAGGTGGTCCAGGACAGAACAGGTGACTGGGGACATTAAAGGCTCTTCCCTGAATCACTTCTCCACAGGTACTGGAGACACTCCTCCCTAGGAACTGCTTTGAAGTTAAAGCTGCTCCCAGACCTCTGAGAATTCCTGAGATGTCCATTGGATGTGCAGGTGCACTCTGCATCTGTCCAGTGTGGCTTGCTAGCAGGCTTTCATTTTCTGCACTCACCCCACCTGCCATGCTTTGCTGTCCATGAGGGACACAGTGGCCACATTGCCCCCGCAACTTGAGGGCATCTTGCCCAAAGGTAAAAGCTTCTCAACAGGAGCATGGCAGGGGAGTACACAGCATAATGTCCTGTGAAGAAGTTTTAAAAATTAGGATGCTGGAGTTCCTGTCATGGCTCAGTGGAAATGAATCTGACTGGCATCCATGAGGATGCAGGTTCGATCCCTGGCCTCACTCATTGGGTTAAGGATCTGGTGTTGCCATGAGCCGTGGTATAGGTTGCAGATGTGGCTCGGATCTGGTGTTGCTATGGAGGTAGGCCAGCAGCTACAGCTCCAATTTGACTTCTAGCCTGGGAACCCCCATATGCTATGGGCGTGAGCCTAAAAAAAAGACCAAAAAAATAAATATAATAAAAATTAGGATACTGAGACTCAGCCTAGGTGAACTAGAATTTCAGGGATGGGGAGTATGTCCCTGCTGTGTATGTGTGTGTGTGTGTTTAAGCTCTTCAGGAGATGATGGTATGTAACTTGAAAAATATTTGTATGTGGAGTAGACTTAAAAAACAAAAAACTCTTTCTTAGCCTGAACAGATGTTTGGGGGAATTATTTTTGAACTCTGCTAACTAGTTTAACCAGTTTACACTGCCAAGCCAAACATTCCCTTGTTGTGCCATAATTTGCATTGTAGAACCATTTTATAACTTTAATTTAAAATTGCCTAGGACAACACTTTCTACAGTTGTAAATATACAAGAAATGAGGAAAATGACATTGAAGAACAATTTACTAAATTTAACTCGCGCTTAGGCTTATTTAGAAATCCAGGTGGGAATCTGCTTAAATGGAATTTTTCTAAAGTACGCAGAGATTTGCATATTGAAACCAAAGCCTTTCCCGACTTGTGGTAACACATTTCTCAAAGTAATGTTGAAATCGCAATTTATTTGCATTACCCTTAGAGAGTTATTGGACAGGAAATTTATCTAGTAAGTCAGACATTTTTTTTCCTCCTCCAGTTTTTGGGTGGCAGAGAATTAAGCTAATTTTTCTTTTCTCTTACCCTGGGGGACCAACTTGAAGGAAGTAGATATGAGCATAATAGCAATGATCATGTTAAATGGTTTTTGTGGTTTATAACTGTGTCTCTTTTGCAAATTTCCCTTTCTCTGAAAGAAAGAAAAAAAAAAGACTCTTGCAATCTGTTGTTGTTTGAGGTTGTAATAATTCGATGGGTTTGGAGAACACTTTGTTTTTATTTTGAAATCAAAGAATCTTACCATTTAGGGAAGAACCTTACAGATGACCTGTCTTCTGGTTTCCATGGTCTCAGTTTCACAGAAATTGCTCTTCAGGTCACAAATGGCCTGTAATAGAACTTGGGACATGACTCTTTTGTAGCACTTGATAGAATGATCACACCTTCCTTTTTTTTAATTTTCTTTTCTTTCTTTTTTTTTTTTTTTTTTTTTTTTTTGCTTTTTAGGGCTGCACTCGCGGCACATGGAAGTTCCCAGGCTAGGGGTCAAATCAGAGCTGTAGCTACTGGCCTATGCCACAGCAATGCCAAATCCCAGCTGTGCCTGCAACCTACACCACAGTTCACAGCAACACCAGATCCTTAACCCACTGATCAAGGCAATCACTCCTCTTTTGAAACTTTCTCCTCTAAGTTTCTTTGACTATTTTTCTCCTTTGATTGTTCTGTAGGTCCTACTGTGTCTGCCATCAAATGTTCACGTTCCCTGGGCTTGCATCCTAGGTGGTTTTCCTTCAGTCTGCTCAGCCTTTTGGGGAACTTCAATATTCTGTGGGTCTAGCCCCTGCCCATACATTCATGTCCCCCAGGTCTTTTCTCCGAGTTCACTCTTGTCTTAGACAATTTCTACTTGGATGATTCATATGTACTTTTAACTTGGGGTATCCATATTGATCTCGTTTTCCTCCTAATTATTGCTTGCTTCCCACCCTCCACCTCCTAAAGTCCCCTCACCCCCATGCTTCTGTCTGTTTTTCCCACTTTGGGCATTGGCACTGTTCAAGCCAGAAACGTATGACTCATCCTTTACCCCTCCCTCAGTCAGCCCCATATCTTAATCGGTGATTAACTTCTATCATTTTAATATCCTAAATAAAAAGGGAAAAGGTCATTTCACTGACATTTAATTATTATGGGCTTTAAAAGTTGTAGTGGAGCCTATCTAAGCAGATGTAATAACATGAGACAGTGAGGACTGTTTATATAATATACGTTTCTTCCTAGGTGTAGCCCCAGGTACATGTTATGTTATTTCGAATTCTCACAGTTCTTCTGAGGTATATCATCTCTGTTACACATGAGGTTTCTAAGGTTCAGAGAGTTTAAGTTTCAGGCCTAGGATCACCTGGTAAGTAAAGAATGGTGGAGTTGGAATTTGGGGATTTTAAACCTACGGGTTGCTTTTCCTGGCTCCACCCTTCACCATCATGTCACTCTGTTCCCATAATGGCACAGATTTAGATTTCTGGTGAGTAGGTTGACTGTGTTGATGGCAGTTACTGGGTCTTACTCAAGCTTGTGTGTCATTGTATTTTTTTTTTCTTCTTACATATTAGGTGGTAAAGATAAGATGCTTAAATGGCAAAACCATGGTCAGTGTCTTTCATGGCTTCATCCAAGCTCAACCCCTGGTTCTTCTATTAGCTGTGCACTAGTTGGGTAGCCTGATTATGAATGGTGGGATCATGATGCTTACCCTTGCAGGGTTTTTATGGGGAAATGCTTTAAGACTTGCACATTTTTGAGAAATTTTGTTTAGTTGTGGAAGTTAATAATTGGCCAGTTCAGATGAGCCTTTTTTTTTGGTTATAAGTGACAGCATGTGAAAATATAAACTCTTCTGGGTCTCTGATTGTGCTGATTGAGTTATTTGCAGTGATAAAGACAGAAAGTCCCTTCCAAGTAGTGACCTTGTTAATAAGGATGGTATATGTAGATCTGATTTTTGCTATTAGATCTGAATGTAACTACTTTAGAACAGATGAGGATACGATCTACAAAACCAGATAGGACATGTTTAGGGAACTAAAGCAGAGTCTCCTGGAGTTTTTTTATCCTGACTAATCGGCCTTGGGAGGATGGACTTGGACATGTGTTGTGCTACGCAAAACAATCCCTAAATCCTGGCACAAAGGGTCTATATTTTGTTTTCTCGTAGATCTCTCCTTCTGCCCTGTCCCTGGAAGGAAATGCTGTTTGTCTTCCATCACAGTTTTCCCTTTTCCATATTTTGGTACCAAGTTTCTTTAGGGAAAGGGTCCCCTTTGGTGAAGGTTTAATGATTTCTAAGTTCCATAGTGATAGTTTGGTTTTACATATCCTATCTTTAGGTCCCAAGGTGTGCACTAGAGGCTGGTCTTATCCATCATTTGATCTTGGGATCCAAGGCTTGGTAACAAAGGCAAGCTTCTAATGCTCTTTGGTCCATGAGAGGAAGTTCATTGCCAAGTTAAGAGGGAGGCTGAGGCCTCAGGTAGGCTGCTAAGTTTCTCTCTCAATTTCTTTATCTCTCAGGGAAGACAGTTATAGTTCCTACCTCCTCCTTGTTGTGAGGACTAAACCAGATACTTCATCATTTGAAAAACATAACAGTGCGGGCCACAAAGTATGTTTGCGTTCCCACCTCTGCTGTTGTTTTCATGATGGCTTGTTGGATTTGTAGCGTGAAGTTCTTCTATTTGTTACAGATTTACTGAATTGATAAGAGGAGATAATGATAAGAAGTCATAACATAAGTCTGAATTGGAAATGAATGTCTTTGTGGTTTTCAATGAATTCTCAGTGCATTGAAAAATAGGCTTTATTCGGTTTGTAAAAAGGCAGAAGGGAGCTGGCTTGGAAAGTTTGACTCCATAAAGACAAGGACCTGCTATTTATTATTTGATATCCAGCTTTGTTGGCAGACTTGCAAACTTTGCTCTACCGGAAAGATGTTTCAGTGAGACTGTGACAACTCAGTACATCTGTGCAACATCATTATATCTAGCTGGGCTTCACATCCACCATCTCTCATTCAAAGACATTCAAGAAACATGTGTTCCTGTTTTCCACTGGGTTCTAATGGGGCTGTTTCTCTTTAAAGGAGGCCTTGGGACCACACACTTATTTTTAGGAAATAACTTTGTAACTATGCTCCATGTACTGTGTATAAGGAACCTTTTCAGTTTGGAGACTGTAGCTTTTGTGACTCCCCCGCCCTCCTGCACCCCCTCCCCCTCCCTGAAAGGAGCGGGATCTATGGGTATATGTATGTGTGTGTGGTTTCCATGCCACTCCACAATACCGATTTTGTTCCTTAGGTCTGAGTTATGTTTCATACTGTCTGTATGTGTTGAGAGGTGGTGACAGAATCCATGATCAAAGGTTTCACTGCCAGATTAAGGGCTTTAATTGAACCTTTCACTGGGTTTTAGAGGGAAAAAAAAAGTCTCTGTTCATACATGGCATGTCACGTAACTTCAAGTGTAAAGCTTAACTTTTTATAGGTTTGATTAAAGTTTTATCTGACTCCTAAAAATGACATTCGTAATCCCCATGCCTAGGAATTACTCTGTAATTCAAAACTTAGGGTTTTTCTTTTTGTTATTTTGGCTCTCGGGTAGGGGTTGAAGGCCTCCAGTTTAGCTCAGAGCTACCATCCCAGCTCTTCTGGAAACTACACAAGGCTTGCAGCTTTCTGGGAAGTTTGGCTGCTGCCACAGCTGAAACAGTGAGCCAGACTTAGGTAATTTTATTAGTCTAGAGAAAGTATTACACTTTTGCAGCTGTTGTTGTAGGTCCTAACCATGAAAACAAAAACTGTCTCAGTTACCCAGGATCCATGAGAAATTGGCAAGGGCCCAATGCAAGTCCGTGTATTTTGGACTCTGAATTATATTTATCTTCACAGGGCATCCCCTGATTTAGGGCACGCAGCTGGGGAATGGTCTGACTGTGTGAGGCAGTGAGGCAGGAGAGGCCAAGCCTGGGTTACCAGCCTCAGTAGGAAGCTTGATCCAGTTAATTGAAAGACTGCACTTGCTAGACCTTAAATTCTTTTTAAAAGGATATGAAGAGCATCTAAGAAAACAAACAAAACCAATGTAAAACATAACTTTCTCGCATGTTCACCTTGGCTTTCCCGCTCCCGTATATTGTCTCACGCTGTAAATTTCCACAGGTCTCTTTCATGCAGGGCCAGGCTGGCTCTTGTGAATGAGTTAATGATTTGGTGGTGATGGACTTTCTTAAGTAGCACTTTTACAGACTACTTTGAAAACTAATCATGGAATTTGGCATGTAATTGCTAATAGTGCATGTGTGGAATACCCAAGCCTGATGATCAGTAAATTACTGCTTAATTTCCTGGATGTCAGTAGTTCCACGAGTGGGATAAAACTGAGCTACTCTTTCTCTAGAAACTCCTGGGCTGTTTGCAGCGCTCTTGGCAAGTCCGAGTAATTGTTCCATTGGGTCTGATTCTCTAGGTCAGGGCCCCTGACTCCTGGATGCACTGCAGAGGGTCTGTGAACTCTGATGGGTGGATAAATTTTTACATTTTAACTTTCACTAATTTCTAACCAAAATGTGGGTTTTCTTTCAGTCGTGAAAATGGGTAATAAACCATGCACTGTCGATAGCACCTGTGGCTTTGGCACATAAACGTTACAGATGTTTGGATAAGGTTGCAGGAGGTAGTTTAAACTATGTTGTGCCTGTCGCTGCTCAGAAAACTGCAGTCGCTCTTAGACCTGCTGTGTCATGTTATTTATGCGTTAAGCAGACATCACTATTATCACAGATTTGCTTTTTGAATGTTTTGATTTCTGTTTCAATTAAATTTATTTTCTTTGTAATCACATTTTCTATATCAAAATCTTGCAGAATATTCTGTTTGGAGGGTCTAGATTGCTGCCACAGTCCATGGCACTTAAGAGGTCACAGGCTCCTGCCTTGAATGACACCCTTCTCTCTTTCCTATCTTCCTTTTAGACCGGATTTGTTAACATTAAAAAAAAAAAAAGAAAGAAAGAAAAGAAAAGAAACAAAAAAGTCTGTATATGTTTGGCTTTTGTTTCTAGCATAACTTGTCTTTGACTTTTTTATCATCTGGACCTCTGATATTCTTCCATTTTGTGGCTGTTGGAGTGGATTAAAAAAAATAAAACCATTCCCATGGGACCTTTCCCATGGTCCCCTGTGGCAGTCCCACTTTGAGACCATGGACTGCAACCAAATGTTTATTGCCTGAGAATGGTTTCCTTTACAAATTTCAGATAAGAGCACAGCGACCCCTGTCTTGATATATCTGCTTTTGCTGTGGGAAGAGATGATGCCCTGCAGCCCATTTGCATTTGATTCCGCTCTCCACTGCGTTATTGCTACAGGCATATCCTAATTTATTTTAGAACTAGATGGCCAAGGTTAAAACCGTACCGCATTTATTGGACTGTGTAAAAGTGCCCAGAGAAGGAAAGCCTGGGCACCAGGCCATTCCTTGCCCTGGTTCATCACCTTGTAACAAGCTTCATGCAATTCATTCTAGTGAGGAATGGGGAGGGTTTTGTTTTGTTTTTTTAATGCTTCTCTTGAATAACATAGTTTCTAATTTCCAGGTAAGTATTAGACATAGGGTCCATGTGACACAGAGGTCTCTGCCCCAGATAATCTTCCTTGTTGGCAGCATGGCCCATCCCCCAGGGTCCTCCCCTTGTGAGCTCATGAATGAAAGAGCTCACTCATTTCATTGCATGTAATTTGTTTGATGCCTTCGGGTCACACACATTGATAGCACCATAAGTTGAATGCCCAGCAGAACTTGAGGGAGTGGACAGTAGCTATCTTTTTTTTTTTTTTTTGTCTTTTTGCCATTTCTTGGGCCACTCCTGCGGCATATGGAGGTTCCCAGGCTAGGGGTTGAATCGGAGCCATAGCTGCCGACCTTCGCCAGAGCCACAGCAATGTGGGATCCAAGCGGCATCTGCAACCTACACCACAGCTCATGGCAATGCTGGATTCTTAATCCACTGAGCAAGGCCAGGGATCGAACCCGCAACCTCATGGTTCCTAGTCGAATTTGTTAACTACTGAGCCACGACGGGAACTCCAGCAACTATCTTTTAATAGAGGCGAATTCTCTTTTTCAAGATAAATTTGAGGCATGGGATGCTGCTCTAAGGGTGGCGAGGGATTGTGTGTGTGTGTGTGTGTGTGTGTGTGTGTGTGTGTGGATAGCCAAAGATGATCCCCCAACGATGGGACAGTTTTGTCTGTTTCATTACCTCAGGAGGCCCTAGGAAGCTTAGCCTCTTACAGAGTGGGGACTGAATGGTCAGGCTCTGAAGCCAGACTTCCTGGATGGCCCCATGAGCTCTGTGACTCTGGGCAAGTTGCAGCCTCCCTGGGCCTTCATAGAATGGCGAGAGTAATATTACCTCTGCAGAGGACAGTCGTAAGGATTAAATGACTAGACGTAAAAATAAAGTGCTTGGAGCAAAGGCCTGGGATCTAATTAGTGCTAAATACGTGTTGCTGGCTGCACTTTGGAATCACCTGGGGGACTTAAAAACAACAACAACAACAGCAAAACAAAACAAAAAACCGCATGGGGATGGAGACCTTCCAACTTAATGAATTTAGGGTTGGGGAGGTTATAACCTTGTTCAGAGCATCGTAGCAAGTCACTGACAGAAGTGGAGGAGGGATTTTGATGTCTTATATTCTGAGGTTTTAAGGGAAGGATCCATCTGTCAGCTCCGTAAGCAAGAGATCTTTGTGTAATGAATGGCTGTCTTTCATGAGGCATCTTTGAAGTTGTCTGACCTTTTTCACTGTGAGGCCAGATGCAGTGAAATTTTAAAAATTTAATTTCTTTAGATTTATAATATCAAGCTTCATTCACCTGGCACTGATTGATTGAGTGCCTTTTCACACTTTTTGAAAAATGGACTTTCTGACATGTTTTCAAGGTCTCTTCTCGTTTATACTAAAGGCTTATCGTCAACCCATGCCATAGATTCCTTGGAGGAGCTCCTTTTTCATCTGCAGTGATGGTTTATCAGTTACTATGATTACAGTGTCCCTATGAACAAGAAATGAAGCTTCCCCCTTATAGTGAGAGCACCTGCAGGTGGAAGAGACCTGACATTGTCCTGTCAAACAGGAAAGGGAGCAGAGTTGCTTTTAGACAGGTGAGTTCTTGAAAGGCAAATAACTTGTCCAAGGTCATTTTGTTAACCTAATGCCTCCTACCTTTACTTAGGGAGCTGCAATTGTCGCACATCCGAAAGGTGGTCAGTGTGAGTCGGGGTTCATTGCTCTGTTGTGTGATATAAGTGGAAAACTTAATGGGAAGGAAAGGGGAAAAGAGAAAGAATGTAATCAGGGTGGTTGTCATGGAGCTGATCATCATAGGAGGTTTGGGACTCAGGTCTGTGAGCCTTAAGCAGGGGAAAGCAGCCTGTGATCCTAGTCACATTCTGCATGGAGCTGTATGAGAAAGGGTGGGATCACATGCAGGCTGTGGTTCACGGTCAGACCCTAGGTGCTTCTCCCTGGGGTTTTGGCCTCATTGCCACTGTGGTCCAAAGTTGGCTTTCTCCCACCTCTCCTCAGCTGGATTCATAGCAGATCTCCTTTCATTCTCAGGTAAAAGCCACTTTGTCTTTGAGACTTGTATTCTGTGCTCTCCTGGTCACCTCCCTGTCCCCCTTTCTTCCAGATCGTTGATGACTTTGGAGGCAATGGTTCAGAGCCTGAGCTTTGAAGTAACACGTGGGTTCAAGCCCCAGCTTCACCTTTCTTGGGACTGTTGTTAATCTAAGCCTTTGCTTTCTTATTTATAAAAAAAAGAATCAGTAAACTGTCCCATAGATGATTTATTTTTTATTTTTATGACAACGTCGTTGGCATATGGAAGTTCTGAGGCCAGAGACTGAATCTGAGCCACAGCTGTGGTCTGTGCCACAGCCATGGCAGCATCAGATCCTTTAACCCTCTATGCCAGGCCAGGGATTGAACCCAAGCTTTGTAGTGACCCAAGCCACTGTAGTTGGATCATAAATGCTTTTTTTTTTTTAAGGATAAAAATGAGACTACATATGAATGTAACTCTCTTCTGCTTACCTGACACATAGTGATCACTTAAGAAATACTGCTGTTAAGTTGGTGTTGATATCCCAAATCCTGCCTCCATTACTACTGGGAACATCTGAATGGCCCATCCCCAGATCAAGTTCTTTGACTTCTTGGCTTCCAGCTTTCACTTGAGAACATTCCACTTTAGCAAACCATGCTATTGGCCATCGTGAGGGCTTTAACATTGTCTAGAATTGTTTCACTTCCAAAAATTTAAAATTTATTTAAGAAGATTTGACAGCCTCTTTTTCACCTTCCTCATTCACTTAGTCCAGGTGTATTTGCTCTTAGATCTATTTGAAACACCATCCCCATTCTCCTTAGGTGTCCTACCTCTTGGAGCTCCACTCACTTCTTGTCTGGCCTCGAGCCCGTGGCATGCTGCCATGCGACTCTAGTACAACACCCTTATCAGTCTTGTTGGTCCTTGTGCTGCAAACACCCAACCACTAGTCAAGCCTCTTGTCCTCTGGATGGTTCTTTCTTGGGGCTGAGAGGCTGAGGATGGAATTGCACCATCATCATTTGGTGCCCTGTCTTGGCCTGCAGCCTGGAGCAATCTGAACTGTTCAGCTGTCACTTTAATCTTGTGCTGGCCTTTCTCTTTTCTACAAGGCCTATTCTGAACCTTCTCTGCTCCTCTCATGCCTTAGTTTTACTTTATAGAGAAAGCAGAGGCATGGACTTGTAGCTTCTTGCTCATGTTGTTGACATTGTTGTCTTCCTGCTCTTTTGTAATATGCTTTGTGTCCCTCTTTGCTTGACACAGAGTAGATACTTATGAATGTGTGTAGAGTGAAAAACTTGCAATCACTAGCCCAATGCTCATTCCTTAATTGGAAAATCAGGTTATAACCCTGTCTCTCTGCTACTTGCTGGCCTGGGAGAGTGAGGACAAGTGCTTTCAATCTCTAGCCCTGCATTTTAAATGAGGCCATTACATGTATTTAAATTTGTTAGGTTGGCAGTCTGTTTTGAGGTACAGCTATTCCCTTTGAGAATTTTAGATGGATTAAAATCGTTCTTTCCCAGAGTATCTGTTGATATTGAAGTGAGGAAATGTACTATGCTAGTGAAGAAAGGCAGGGTCTACCCAGAAGCTCATAGCCTAGGAGGAAGCAGGTGGATAAGCAATTAAAATAAGACTAGAAAGGCTTCTAAGAGGAAGAGCTTTGGAGGTCAGCTTTGAAGGGGGCTTTTTGCTTTCTCTTCTAATAGATGCTTACCATCACTACCACCCCATCTAGATATTTAATGTCACAGTTATTTTGTCTTCTGGTGGTGTCTTGCCATTAGGTTGGGAGGTGGGTGCTTGGTTGGGGGTTGTCTGGGTGCACTCAGCTTCTGGATGAGCAGGGACTTTCTCCAAGACTGGTGCTCAATCTTGCATGAGAGCCATTGGCCTGGGAGGCATAATGATTATTGCCAGGAGCACTGCCCTTCCTGGTTTGAGGATTTGGCTTTTCTGCTACTGTAGCCCTTCTGTATGCATATTTGAAATACCAAGGTAAAACCTGCCTGCAGTCATTGCTTCTGAAGGCCTGATAACGGAACAGATCCTGTTATGGAGATTTTTTAAAATGAATTTTATTATATTTATAGTTGTACAATGATCATCACAACCCAATTTTATAGCATTTCCATCCCAAATTTGTTACGGAGATTTGTTGTTTCTCCTGATACTTTTGACCATAAATTTGGAAATTAGTACTCAGTACCAGAAGAATTCTTAAATTATTAGTCCAAATCCTTTGAGGGAGAGAATTGCCACTGATTGTGATTTCCCCTCCTTAACAACCCTGCTATTCATTCATTTAAAGAGATTTATTTAGTGTTTGTTGCATATAAGGTACATAGCTAGGTGCCTTGGGGAATTTGTAGAGTTCAGCATTTTTCACTGTGGTTTGAATTGATAACCATATAATCATTACAAAGTGGGATGTGAAATTAAAGATGCCTTTGGCCTGGGAAGGCTTTATGGAGGAGATAGTGTTAAAAGTTGAATTGAACAAATCCCTTCACAATACAGAATAATGGCTCTTGTAGCCAGAAGCAAGTAGCTTCTTCACATTTTCTTCCAAAAGTGAATTTTTTTTCTTCCAAGCAGTTATCAACATGAAAACCTCTCTTTGCAAACTTGTGTGTAGTAGCTTTTTTTTTAAGCGAGTTTAAATACTGGCTTAGGAGAGTCAGTTTTTTTAAGATACTTTTCTCAAAGCAACAGAGTATCTTCTAAAAAATATATTTAAAATATGGGTTGAAAGTGATTTCAATCTAATAGGGAATTTCCACTTAATTTTAGGCATCAGAGTTTAAATGTTTGAGTTTAAACTTCATGCCCAGAACTCTCTTAAAATTCACATTACTTGTGACTGTAAATTTACTATGCTTTTAATAACTCATACTCAAATCTGACATCTTTTTTGTTTAAGGCAAACCTAAATATAAAGAAAAAAACAGAATTACAAGTACAATTTGTATAATGGCTTTGAATACAGAAGACCAAACAGTTGGGTTCTTAGGGGATAAATCACAGCCCAGTGATGTCCTGTTTCCTAGCTCCGCATGTTAAGCAAAACCATGGGCTGCCTCTTTATTTATCACAGCTGCTTTCTGGTTTCTTGGTCAATAATGCCTTCTCCTCTCTTCCAGTTTCCTAGATGAAGCTCTGAATCCTAGGGAAGTTCAGTGATTTGTTCCCAGTGACAAAGCGAGGACCGGTCTCTTGATTCCTAGGCTCTTTTTACTGCAGTGGAAAAAAAAATGTGAGCAAGAGCTCCTGGAATTTCAAGTATTCATCAAGGGTTGTTTTTTCCCCAGCCTCCTGGGATCTTTAAAAGAATGTCAAGATATGGCTCTTGCTTTCAGGAAGCTTCTATAATGCAGTTGTCCGTGAATTTCTAGCAAGAGCCAGTGCCCCCTCGAGCCTCCTCTTTGTTTCCTTTTGTGTTCTCTATTCTGCTTTGTTTTCTTTTCCTTGCTCTCTTGTGTATTATTTATCCTATAGGCAGTTTCAGATACCCTCACCCCTCATCACCACCACCCATTTCCTTTCGTTTGATAAACACTAGAGGTTGCCAGTGCTAAGGAAAGTTCTAAAAGGCATTGGTGCAGAAGACAGGGCTCTTGTGTAATTGAGTCTTACAGTGTACTAGGTTGAGAAACTTTTGAGCCCCTAAAATTGAGAATATTTCTGCTATCTCTCTACTCTGAAAATTTTTTTTTTTATTGTCTTTTGTCTTTTTAGGCCCACACCCTTGGCATATGGAGATTCCCAGGCTAGGGGTCTTATTGTAGCCACATCTGCTGGACTATGCCAGAGGCACAGCAATTCCAGATCCGAGCCACGTCTGTGACCTATACCACAGCTCACGGCAATGCTGAATCCTTAACCCACTAAGCAAGGTCAGGGATCGAACCCGCAACCTCATGGTTCCTAGTCGGATTCATCTCTGCTGTGCCATGACGGGAACTCCAAAACAAAATTAATGATCATGTACACCTTACTTTCCAGTGTTTCACTTGTAGGTATTGCTACTCTGGCTTTATTCATTTTGTCAAAAGAAAGGAGGAATCTTTTTTTTTTTTTTTTTTTCCACTTTTTAGGGCCATACTCACGGCATATGGAAGTTCCCAGGCTAGGGGTTGAATCAGAGCTGCATCTGCCAGCCTATACCACAGCCACTGCAAGGCCAGATTCGAGCTGCGTCTGCAACCTACACCACAGCTCATGGCAATGCCAGATCCCTAACCTACTGAGCGAGGCCAGGGATTGAACCCTCATTCTCATGGATACTAGTCAGGCTCATTAACTACTGAGCCACATTGGGAACTCCGCTATCTTCCTTTCTTTGCTTTGAGGTCAGATGGATGGTTTGATGTGAGAAGCTCCTTCCCTTGGAGTGGGCACAGTGCATGTGATTAGGTGCCCAGGATAACCAGCTAAAAAGATTTTAATCTCGATTCAGGTGTGGACATGAAAGGATATTATAAATTGCAGCCTTTTTCTCCCTAGTTTCTCATGGATTTAACTGAGTTTTCTTGCAGGTCTTGTAAGTGAGAATATATAGGAATGTTCTTTGTAATTTATAAACTGCTATAAATGTTAGTTAATTGCTTGATTTGGAGGAAATTGCTCATCTGTGTTCATTGCAGCCTCGTTAAATCTGTCAACAAATATGGAGAACACAGTGGGTGTGAAGGCTGTGTTCCGGCTTCTGTTTGTATCTATTAAAGAATAAACACAGTCCCTGACCTCAGTTCATAGATTCGACTTGAAATTTTGTAAGTAGTTGGCATGGCACTCTAGAAAGTAAGAGGAGTTTTAAGGCTGGCGTTATTCTGTGGTTTCAGATACTGCTGTTGGGATCGCAAGCTGAAATAGATTTGTCTTGTTTTGAGTCATCTCACTGTTTAATCCAGAGTAACTTTTGTTATGTTTTATATACCAGTGTAATCACTGTGCATAGTGCTTATTTAACATAGAACATGGAGACAGCCTGCCTAGCTCCAGAGAGTCTGTTAAAGGAGAAATCTAAGAGGTAAAAAGTAAGTGCAACAGTTGATTTAATGTCTGGGACTTTTGTTTGTTTGTTTTTTTCTTTTTGGGGCCATACTCAAGATAAATGGAAGTTCCCAGGTGAGGGGTTGAATCGGAGCTGCAGCTGCCAGCCTATGCCACAGCCATAGCAACTCAGGATCCAAGCCACATCTGTGACCTACATCACAGCTCAGGGCAATGCCAGATCCTTAACCCACTGAACGAGGCTAGGGATTGAACCCACGTCCTCATGGATACTAGTCTGGTTTGTTTCCAAAGTGCCACAGTGGGCACTCCCAGATACTCAGTATTCTTTATGTCTTCAGTGGATGGTACTTGGCAAAGTGACTCCCTTTAACAAAGCTCATGAGAGCTTTTATTTAAAACCATAACACTGGTTTATTGCTTTTTTCCCAGAATCATGTCCGTCAATAAGCTAGACAATCGGGTTGACTAGATCAGCACATTCTTCCCTACTGTTGTTAGGCTAAGAAAGCCAAATTATGAGGCACTGCTCAGTGAGGACGGGATCAGAAGAAGGGAAAGTAGTTATAATGCCAGTGTTTAATGGCACAGGGTCCCATAGCCTGATGGGGCTCTTTCTCGAATTGGATGTGGGGTATGTATTTATAAGTTCTTAGGTACTGTCGGATGTGCTCAATAACCTTCTCTGGACTATAGTGCCCATGTTGGCCCCTCCTGATTATCACCATAGTGGCTCTTTCTGACCACCCCTCTTCAGATGGGCATAGTCTTTAGGTCCGTTAATGAATATCAAGTTCCGTTAATGGTCTTTAGGCCATGATAATTGGGACTTGGCTGAATTCAGCTCTGATCTGTGTTAATTTCAGAATTTAACCCACTGGGAGCTGTCGTCTTTTTTTTTCCTTTTTTTTTCTTTTTTTCCTTCCTTTCCAGTTTGTGTTGTATGGGGGTTAGGGGAGAGGGGGTAAGGGTTCCTTGTACTCAGATATAATCAAATGAAGTTTCTCCAGCTTGCACTTGAATATCTTTCAGAGTTTAAATTTAAGCTCTTTCCCTTAAGTTACTATTTACGAAGGAAAGCAATAACCAGAAAAAAGAAATAGCAGATATCTGATATCCTCTTCATTTGAGATCACTGATGTGGAAGATGTGACTCTTGAAAACAGCTGAGCTCTCCCAGAATAGGCATATAAGATAGCTGGGATGCGATGCCCAAGTCGCTGTCGCCAATCCTTGCCCTCTGGGATGTGTATTCCAAGTGGCACCATAGATCTGATGTGGAATGGTGGTGACCAGAGTAATTAATCAGAGACCACCTCATGGCCATGGTGGGCCTGAGCTGGTCTATGAACCAGGGAAACCCTGGGCTTTGGAAAAGCTCACCGAGGACCTCAGCCAAGCCCTGCTGGGACGGCTCTATCGATGTTTTTCTTTTTCTTCTTTCTTAAGTATGTAGTCTTTGTTAAAGGACAAACCATAGGTTGGTTAATTTTCTTTTTAAATTTGGAGAAGAAAATGTCTGGGCTTACCAGGGATCTATTTATTTATTATTTTAATTTTGCCTACTGTTTTTTATGCCACAACATTTTGCATTGTTTCCTTTGAGCATGACTGTTGGGAGAAATTTGTGTTTCCGCATTTCCTCCCTGGAAGCACACTGTGGCCCTCTTCATGTCAGTGCTTACCCTTGAGGTGAAACCCAAGTCTTCTCATGGGGGTCCATTGAAGTAGCATTTTTAAAAGGATTAGGCTCTAAGCCATGTCCCCTTTTGTGTATAAAGACTAGCTGATACTCTGATTTAACCCTAATAAACTTCACTATGGCTTTCTTCAAATTTTGCTTAAGATATTTTCTTCCTAGTATCTTTCAGGTTGGTTGGTTTTTTGTTAATTTTTTGTTGTTGTTGTTTGTTTGATTGATTGATCGCCATTGTCAAAAGCTTTCATTGCTCTGAGAAGAGAGGCTGGTGCAGTGGAAGAAGGAGGACTCTTGCAGGGAGTCTGTAGATTTGGATTCTGGCCCTGCTGTTAATTAGCTGCATGACCCTTGGGCAAGTCAGCCTCCCAGGGTCTCTGTTTCTTCATCAGGAAAACAAAGGGCTTGGAAAAATAAATACAGGCCTGGACCCAATGATAAGAAAGGTCACCCTATGTGCTTACGTTGTGCATGGCAGCATTTGGGACTCTTCCTCCCTCTCCATGGGTCCCACAAAACCTGGCCTCACTCTGGTTGAGTGCTTGTGTGGGGAGTTACACTGAGGCCAGTGTAAGCACCGGTGCTAACAGGATATGTTTTTCTGCAGAAGGGTCGCCCTGTTTCTTCTCTCTTCAGGAGGAAGCTGCTCCCTTCTGCCTGCCTCAGGACATTAACAAGGGTGTTTTGGTAACATAACCCCCTCAGATCTGTTACTGTTTGGGGTTGTCTAGCCATCTCCACCGAGTTAGTGGAGGGGAGAGTGAGCTGCAGGAGGCTGACTAAATGATGAAATAATGGTCCTTTTGTCTGTCTCTTGCTGAGGGGTGGTTTTATGTTTCATCTTAGGCCTGGGCCATTGTGTTGTTTTTTCATGCTCAACACAACCCTGCTTAAAAACACAGCACATTATTTAAAGGATTCAGCCACAAACCTCTTCTACTTACCTCCCCACCCCCCCAACTCCGAAAAAGTCATATGTGGTTAAAAACCCAATGCACTGTTTGATCAGACCCCCGAGGTCAGGTTGGAAAGCATTTTCACTATATTTATTTTGCAAATGTTTATAAGGTATGTTTCATTCTGATAACCTTCCAAAAGGTTTTCCTTGTGGTTGTATAATCAGTAGCACCTATGAAACGTGTGTTTAACTGTGTAGTTTCCTTATTAACCATTATCTTTTCCATTCTGTCTTGATGTTTTCTTTTGATGAACGGGGGTTGGGAGACCCACATTCCTACGCCAGACATCATCTTACAGTAACGTGTCCAGATTTAGCCTCATAACCTTAATTAGATGTGGAATGCTAAGAATGCACTGTTGTGGTTTTTATTTTCTTAACTTTTGTAACAAGACAGTGAACTTCTGATCACTTCATTAAACGTTATAAAACACTCCTTGTGTCTTTAGCATTTAGTTCTCCATGTAAGCTTATGCGTAGAAAATTAATGTAAAACTCTGGGTACCTTTATATTACCCACCGAGATCTGTCTGTTTAAAGACAAATTACCTTTTGTGTCAACATGCAACTTATGTTCCAATTTATAATCCTTAATTCCTCTTCCCTCTTCCTCCTTTTCTCTTCAGAAGCAAAAGAGTGTTGAAAATGTTAAAGGCTGTGCTGAAGAAGAGCCGAGAGGGAGGAAAGGGGAACAAGAAGGAAACAGGTATGTGTCCCAAGATTGAGTTGAACTGAGCAAGCATGGTGGGAGTGAAGCCAGCAAGATCCTACTTACTCCAGGTAGGGCAGATGCTACAGCCTCGGGAATGGGTCAGAGGAGTGATATTGGTTGGAACAAACGGCGTCCTGGAGGCCGGGAGAAACTAAATATATTTCTGAGCTTTCTTCTGGGAAGTGACTTTGAAAATTGAGTTGGGGTTATGAACCAAATCCTTTCCCAGAAGACTTGTGGATTCATAATTTAACAGGTCATTCAGATCCTGAGGCAGAGTTAAAGATATCGAGGGAGAGCAGGTGTGCCAAGGAATTTGGTTTCTAGAAAGCCCTTTGCCTTTTCCCACCCCTGATTGCATTTTAAATGTTTGACCAACTGCTGGCAGACTGGTCCTCATATTTTGAGTATCAAATTTTCCCCCTAACAGGTGTAGCCCCACTCAATTGCTAGGCTGCTCATTTTCACTATGATGAGAGCTACTTAATTGGCTTGGATTTCATTCCTGTTTGTAGAATTCTGGTGCACATGTGGTCATTGTGACTCAACATTGCATTCCGTCTGAAGCTGCTCTAAGGTTATTTTGGTGACCACTTGGTGGTCTCTTTCTCTTGCTAGAAAAACTACATATTGTCAGCCTGTATTGCACAATGAAAATCTTGTTAGCATGGATCGATTTTCCTGAAATGTGCCAGTTCACTCTCTAAATCAATCCAGAATCAGAGAATGGCTGGTTTTCTGAGTTATTGTTTATTGAATCAAACTTGCATTTTAATTTCTATTAAAGTATAAATAAGTATGCTTCTTATGGAAACATCACTGTATTATAGTGAACTGTAATTCAAAAGATCTTGTAATGCCTTGTGGTAATATTGTTAATATCTGTTGTTTCTATAAAAGAATAAGTGGACTTAAACTTTTTGGTTGTATGGAATCTAGACAAAAATTTCTATTTATTATTAATTTCCCCTAAAAGTCTACAAAATAGCAAAATCTTTAAAAGTAGAGATTTTACTTTAAAGTAGCTGATAAGGTTCCATTAGAAGCCTCTCATTAATGCCTGGCCAAGCAACTACAAAGAAAAGAAGAAACCAGTTTTTAATGATAGAAACAGGAGACCATAGTTAGCTCTTAACCTTAGGAAATCAACTCCTAGCTTTGAATAATTAATTAGATTGTAACTATGGAGAATTTTCAGTTCACATAATTTCTATCCAGGGGGGCATTCACCCACTGCTGGGTCAAGGCCAAAACATCCTTCTCGTTAGTTCTCTAAAAGCTCTCTTAAAAAAAAACAAACAAAAAATTTCCCCCCAATTTTGGCTCAGCTGACACTCATCCTGGGAACTGTGTTATTTGCTTCTTTAGATGCCTTTGTAATTTCCCACATAAAGTTAGCTGTCTAACTAAAGCTGTCTGTTGGGCTAGAGCTGCCAGCTAGGAGGTTATTTTTCTCAGAGCTTGGGGTCTCCAAACCAAAACTCCTTCTTTAGTGATGGAATCTTTCATAACAGGCCCACTACCCTCTTTGACCTGTGCCAGACTCAGGTGGAATTACTGTACATTTATGATTTTCGGCACCCTGCCTTTTAGATGGGCCAGACACTGAACACTGTTTTGCCTTTGAAACTTTTCCAGTTGTAGAGCATTTGATTTTGAGTTTATTTTCCCCTTTGGTCTTTAAGAGCAACTACTGTTTTTTTCTGAATCATTTCTTCATAATAATTCCCATACTATGGCTTTTCACTAATGCAAACCAACTTGAAAAAGCGATGGGAACATTTCTCATAAAACATCTGTATGGTGTATGCCTTTTTCCTCTTAACTAGAACCTGGTTGTATTTTGTTGAGGAACAAAGCAGATGGAATTTTAAAATCTTGATGACGTTATGTCACAGAATGATTGGAGAAAAGAGGAAAGTACCTGGTATTCGACTGTTCATATGTTGAGCTCTGTGCCAACTCTCATTATATAAGTAAATCACAGCTAAGTTTCTCTGTAAAATAAAGCTAGCTAATCTACTGAGACTGCTCTGAAAACTTGAATAGTAATATCTGCTGCAGTATGGAAAATTTTTGCTCTACTGTTTCCAATTAAAACCAATCTTTGTTGCAAAGACAAAGGAAAATTCATTTTTATGTACTTGAACTCACATTCACAGAAATTTAGAAAATATTTGTCTAAAATAATTGAGTTTAGCTTTTTATATCCTTTGACAGACAATCTTGAACTACACTTTTTAAGATTACTTTCAGGGATCATTTCTACAGTTCATTTGAATTACACTTCTGTGTCGAACCTGTCTTAAGATTTTGGAAAATATAATCACTGAATTAAATTTAGTATTCTTCAAAAGAAAACAAATACTCTTCAGAGGTATTGAAAAGTTTTTCTACCCTCGGTGCTTGTCTCTAAAAGAAAATGTCACTTTATTGGTAAAAATTTAGCAGGTAATGAAATTTAAGTTGTATGTGTATGAGGATATTTGAAGTGTTATGAACAGTGAGAGGTTAAATTGTTGAAAGTCATTGAATCATCTCTAAAAACAGCAAAATTCTTTTCTTTATGATTATGCTTTTATTTTTACCTAGGAAGTGCTCATAGCTGAGCAAAATATTTTCTGGAGGGCTGGAGAATGCAGTATTAAGAACTTTAAAATGCTTTTTAGGAAAGTGCATTTACCTTGTCCCCACTAGTCAGTCCACCAGTGCAAATGAGCCCTGTGTTTCTCCTGACCTTGAGTCAGGCCTGAGGGAGTAAAAATCAATATTAAACCATAAAGTGGGAAGGGCCAGATGAGGGCATCTATTTTTTTCTTTCCTGCTCTTATGTTAGGACCTTGATCTAAAACAAGTGAATGAGGTGTTAGCTTTATTTTGAAGCTCTCTAGAGAGGTTTTCAACCTTCTACCACATGTTTAAGTGACCTTTACTATCAGAAAACCTTTATGTCACTATCATTAAAGTCCCTTAATTTAAAAATAATTACTGTACTCTAAGATTTGAGAGTGTTCTGTTATCAAACCTGACCTAAGAAGAGTTTAGAGTGGATACAAGAGCAACAGAGGAAATTAATATATTTTCTGTACAGCACACTGTTTGGAAAATGAATAGGGAAAAGATTCTATTTTATAACAGAGAAACTATAAATATCAACTTAAGAAGAAATGTACAAGCTTTCTATTAAAGAAGATAATAAAATTTTGTTGAAGGACATAAAGGAAGACCTGAATAAATGGAAATACTTTAGCCCTGAATGGGCAGATTCATTGTTTTCAACCATCTAGCTCTTAAAAAATTATCTGTACGTGTCATTTAATTCCTAATGAAATCCCAGTTATTTTCTTTTTAAAGACTTATTTATTTATTTATTTTTTAAACCAGTTTTGGATTCACAGACAGGAAGGTACAGAGATTTTCTGTATGGCCCATTCTTCCATGGAGGCTTCCAATGCATAGCCTCCCTATTATTAAAATTCTCCCATTAGGGAGGTGCATTTATTACAACTGATGAACCTACCTTGACACATTGTCATCACCCAAAGTCCATAGTTTACATTAGGGGTCACTCTTGGTGTTGGACATTCTGCGGGTTTGGCCAAATATGTAATGGCATGTATGCACCATTAGTGTACCATACTGTGTATTTTCACTGCTCTAAAAATCCTGTTTTGTTTGAAACACAGTTGATTTTGAAATTCATCTGGAAGCAAAAATGCTTAAGAATAGCCAAGAGAAATTGAAAGTGTGGGGCAGGTGCATCAAAATGGGTTCTGGCTGTAGGAGGGGCAAAATAAGTGTGTATTTGGACTTCTTAGCTTCTCTAGAGAAAGGTGGCCTTGACCTCCCGCCAAGTCGTACATGGTGGAGGATTCTCAGCCATAGACATTTGCAGGGTCCCGTCCACTTTAAAAGCTAACCCACACGGCTATCTAGTACAGCTCACCACAAAAGCTGCTGCTTGCATATGGTGAATACGTGGCTTAGCTGCTGCTTGCACATGGTGAATACGTGGACTCTTATTTTCTACTGATCGCTGAGAAATGAAAATTTTATCTAACATCTATGATATAATCAAATATCACCATTGATTGTGTTTTTCTTTTCTTTTTTTTTTTTTTTTCTCTCTTATCCCTGGTGAGAGTGGCATCAATCTGGAAATATTAGGCAGGCTAGACAGGTGAAGCCTCTGGCCCTCCTAGAAAGGGCTGATCCCTCCTCTCTGTTGTCCATTCTCCTGCCCTTGGCCAGTCTGTTGCCCTCTCCAGCTCTTCTGCTTGCTCTGTATTCATGTGGAAGTAGCTCCACATTGAGGCAGAAGAGCAAAGTTTGGTGATAAGATACTGCCTCAATTAAAATATAGACTTTTTTTTTAATAATGATTTTTATTTTTTCCATTATAGCTGGTTTACAGTGTTCTGTCAATTTTCTGCTGTACAGCAAGGTGACCCAGTTACACATATATGCGTACATTTTTTTTTTTAACCTCACATTATCATGCTTCATCATAAGTGACTAGATATAGTTCCCAGTGCTATACAGCAGGATTTCATTACTTATCCATTCCAAAGGCAATACTTTATATCTATTAACCCCAAATTCCCAGTCTATCCCACTCCTTCCTCCTCCCACCTGGCAACCACAATATAGACTCGATAAAGGAAAGATGGTTTCATATGCCAAAGTAATTGTTTATTAGTCTTTTCCTTTCAGTTTAATTACTTGTGTTCTTTCTTCAGCAGGGGGGCTTAGTTTGAAACAATTTAGTTTTTAAAAAATTTGACCTTCACCTTTTCATCATTAAAACTCAGCTAGTTGGCTATACTTATAATTAATGGTGTTAATTAAGGCATTGGATAGTCCCTAAACTTGAATGTGTGCTGAATCTGTTAGCTTTGCATCTAATCCTTCACTTTGAATTTGTAGTAAAAGTAAGCTGTTTGCCTCTCAAGTTTAAAAGCCATTGATGTGATTGTTAAATGTGGTATTTTAAGCCATTCCAGGCTGCAGTCTGGTTTTCAGTGGTACCTTCTAAAAATGCCTCCATACAAATGATGCTTTGTTTTATCCAGAAAATATGAAGCTGCTTTTGATTATTCTCTGCTGCATGGCCTGTTTTTTGTGGTTGTGGGCTATTATTTAGGAATTTAGTGCAGTGACTGTTTTGCTGAACTATGGTATTTGGTATCACGCTGTTAACTGACTCCAAAAATGTTTCCCAAGCAACAAAACAAGCAGGAATAATTCGATCTAAAGGTAATTGCATTTCTCTTTACCAGAGGATTTAAATAAACTCTGCAGAATATTAGGACAGGTAAACATAGAATGGGGCCAGGCTGGCTTTTAGTAGGAGTGGGAAAGCTATCATGTGGTTTGATTGGTCCCTTCATCAGTTTTTCCCTTTGTCCCTCACACGCTACAGAGTCTACAAAAGCACAGACTTTGGAATCAGAAGATATAAATTCAGATCCTACCTTGTTCACTTCCCTGTTTCCTTCAACTTGGACAGATTTCTTAACTTGGTTAAGCTACCTTACAGGGATGTCATCAGGGTTTAATAAGATAAACCTGTCCATAAAAGTGCCTGGCTTGACATCTGGCTCCTGCTGGCTGTTCAGTACAGATTTTCTTTCTTCAAAAAACTGTGGTACTTTAAAGAACAAACTAAACCACTCTAAAACATTTTGTGCTTTCCCTGTTGATCTCAGGCGAAAGAGTGATGTTCTAGAAGCTTCTTTCCATGACTTTCTCTCTCCAGATACTGATTCTGCCATTGACTTTGGACACTAATGGCTCTTCTGCCATCTTCAGCTTTTCTTCCACAGTAAAACTAGGGAAGCTCTGAGCCATTTGTCTGTTATATACTTTGGAAATAACTGATTTTACCTTTTAACCTATATCAAGTCACTTGCATTTTATCCTGAAAGCTTTTCCCCTGGCTAACAAAATTTCAGGAGTCAGCAAGCAGCTTTAAGAATAGATTTCGAAGTACAGTTTCTGAAGTTGCTGAGATGTTTGATTTCCGTATATCCATAGCAAAGGTCTTTATATGTGGAAAGCTCCACCACCCATCCTCTTTGTAGCTTTCCCATGTGTTTTAGGGAAATATAAAGGATGAATGAGAAGGATAGGCACAGATACTGAGCATTTATCCTCTGTGACGTCAGGCACTGTATGTAATAGACAGACCTTGCCCATCCTGAACTGCCTGTTTCCTGTGAGAGCATGATTAGAGAACGATCTAGACTGAGGAAAGGATGAAATCAAGACTCATCCTGGATCTTCCACTTTTCATGGCCAGTAGGACCTCTAGCAAGTCATAGCCTATTGAATCATCATAAAGGATATAGGAAAATTCTCAAACAACGCTTTTTATTTGGGTCCCTTTTTCTATTTAATATGTGTAAATGCAATAAAAAACTTAAGAGAAATAGAAAATAGCAGTTGAGTCCATGTTTTGTCAAACTTAATTTTATTTCACAAATAATTTTTTTCATAAAAGCCACTTCTCTTTAAAAAACAAAAACAAAAAACCCCAAAACAATGGTCTTATTGTCTACAGACCAAGTTTTCAGAGAGCTTAGTCATGTGCAGCTTCTTAATTCTCATAAAAAACTACATATTTGAATTTTCATGGGACATATTTACCTAGGTTTTATATCTGTTCTACAGCAATGTAAAAAACTCGATTTGATATCATCTGCTGGCAAACTTAGTTCCTGAGGAGGGAGATAGTCTACCAAAGAGCTTAACCTAGATGGATTTTTCCATGGAGGATGATCTGAACAAATGATTCCCCCTAAGGGGATGAAGGCCTTGACCTTACACTTGCCCTCAAGTTGACGGATGGCCATCAGGGGTAACCACCTGGGTACCCCAGCCCTGGTGTAGAGCATCAAATTGAGCAACTCTCATTTCTGCCTGAAGTTACAGAGTTAGAAAGTAGGATCGGTGTTTCTCTACTCTTTCCTTCATACCTCCTTTTCCCATTGGTGGCAGGCAGGTTCAAACACTTCAGCCATCAATGGTGCCAATGTAGACTCAGAGATTTTTGTTTTATGTTCTGGTGACCACAGCACTATCATAGGCGTCAAGATGAAACAAGACTTTAGCAGCTGTTTTTTAATTCGTCACTCTCAAAAATCTGTGTCAGAGAGTGGCCTATTTTGGAGGGAGTTTGGGAACATCATACTGCTATGTTTGGTATATGATGACATTCTCTGTGCCTTGAGACTGTCACAGAACACAGACTACCCTGTAATAATGATATCTCTGATATAAGACAGGTGCATAGGTGCCTATTATGGTTTCCACACTTGTCTGGGGTTTTTTGTAGAGCATGAAACTGGCTGGTAGCAGAAGTGAAGAAGATGCAAACTCCGGGTTGAGGGTAGAAGCCAGTCACCTGTGTACTGCTGACTTCCTGATGATCACACTCTCAGTTCTGAAAATCAAACAACTGGTGTGTTAATGCCTCATATCTTTGTGAGGGCTTGTTTGTTCCCTACCTCACTAACCCCCAAAGCAAGTTTTCTAGATAACTGTAGAGTTATGTAGAATACTTCTTTTCAAGTACCAGATACTAAAAATATTTTGACTTCTGATGGTACATTTTCTTGTCTTAGTTTGGGTGGCCATAACAAAATACCATAGGCTGAGTGGCTTAAACAACAGAAATAGGAGTTCCCATCGTGGCACAGTGGTTAATGAATCCGACTAGGAACCATGAGGTTGCGGGTTCGATCCCTGCCCTTGCTCAGTGGGTCAAGGATCCGGCGTTGCCGTGAGCTGTGGTTTGGTCGCAGACGCAGCTCGGATCCCACGTTGCTGTGGCTCTGGCGTAGGCCAGTGGCTACAGCTCCGATTCGGCCCCTAGCCTGGGAACCTCCACATGCCACAGGAGCGGCCCAAGAAATGGCAAAAAACAAAACAAAACAAAAAACCAGAAATATATTTTCTCACAGTTCTGCAAGCTGGAAGTCTGGGCTCAGGGCACCATCATGACTGGGTTCTTATTGAAGGTTCTCTTTCTGGCTTACAGATGGCTCTCTTATACCTGTGTCCTTACATGGCAAGAAAGCGGAACAGCAAGCTCCCCAGTGCCCCTTATTTGGATGCAAATCCCATCCTGAGGGCCCCACCCCCATGACCTCATTTAAACTTAATTATCTCCAAAAGGCCCTTCCTCCACATACCTTCATGTTAGGGTTAAGATGTGAATTTGGGGGAACACAGTTCAGCCCATAGCACTTGTCTTTATTGTTCTGATTATAAATGTAACACAATAGTTTATTGATAATAAAATACACCATTGGCGTTCCTGTCATGGCTCATTGGTAATGAACTTGACTAGTATCCATGAGGATACTAGCATCACTCAGTGGGTTAAGGATTCAGCGTTGCCCTGAGCTGTGGTGTAGGTCATAGATGTGGCTCAGATCCCATGTTTCTTTGGCTGTGGCTGTGGTATAGCCCAGCAGCTATAGCTCTGATTTGACCCCTAGCCTGGGAACTTTCATATGCCTCGGGTGCGGCCCTAAAAAAAGACAAAAAAAAAAAAAAAAAAAAAGAAAGAAAAGAAAAAAGTAAAAGAAACACCATTATGTCTACCAAGGAAGAAAGAACTGTTGCCAGTTAAATTGACACACTTTATTACTTAAGGTGGTTGTTGTACTTAAGGCTTCCTTTCTATAGAGAGTTATTTTTGCCAACTTCAGTCTTTTTCATAAAATAGGAGGAAAATGAAATAAGCTTGCTAAGGTATTTCAGATTTATAGTCAGAGCCTGATTCTTGTAAATCATTTTCACCTAGTCGTCTGTATCCATATTTCTCCATACCACATCATCTTCACCATTAAGTAGCATCTTTGGAGTCCTTCAGTGTTTTCTCCAGGACTTCCTTCTAAGTGGCAGACATCCTTTCTACATGTTTGATGTTCTTCTTTCATGATCTCACGGGGAGCTTTTTAATGGAGGGCTTTCAGATAACATGCAGTGAACTGTAAGTAGTCTGTTGACCGAAACTTGGAAGAGGTTATTTATGATTGTCTAGTCACTCTACCAGATGTGATCACATAAGTTTGCGCACGTTACAGCCATTCCCTGGCTGATAGCAGTTTTAAGAGCCATCAACTATTACATCCATTTTGGTTTTGGAAATGTTAAAGTGATATTAAATATGGGTCTTTGAATCAATAATATGCACTCATTGTAGAAAATTTGCAAAATACTGATAGAATATCCTGTTTTTTGTTTTTTGTTTTTTTTTGTCTAATCTTTTGTTTTGTCTTTAACATCATTAGTCTTTGAAAAAAAAAATGCCTAATATTTTGTTGTACCAATATACCATGATTTTGTTTGGTGCATTTTGCTTACATATTTTTTTCTCATTCATTTTTAAAAAGCCCTCTGGAAAATATGGGTCTTTGTACGAATCTCTGATAATTTGAGTAAAATGTTTCTAGACAAGGAATTATTAGTGAAAGGAAGTGAACTTTTGAGAAGCTCATGGTACCACCCACCAGATTGTTTCCAGAAGTATTGTGTTGGTCTCCGCCTGTGTAAGCAGTGTGTGAGTATGCCTGCTTGGATGACTCTTTCTAGTACTGGGTATTCATGGGCTTTAATAATCTTAGTTTTATAGGTTAAAACATGAATTTGTTTAATTAGCATTTCTTCGAGATTGAAAGACCTCTTTAAATATTTAGTGCCACTTTATAGCTCCTCTTCAATGATGGTCTTCTTATGTCCTTGTGCGTTTTTTCTGTTGGGAATATGAGCTCTTTAATTTGGTTCTTCCCTTTTTCCTAGTGTGGCCCCTGGTCTGTATTGGTGAGGTTTCCTTACAAAGTCACTCGTAGGGGTAGTTTCAATGAAGTTGCTAGAAGTCAAATTGCCTGTGTTCCTGTATTGCTAAAATTTCATGTTTGTGCTGAGGCTAGAATCTGCTAGTCTGATTGGCTTATATTTAAGAAACTTAAGAAGATTATAGATTAATTTAAAATTATAGAGAAACAAACAAAAAGATAAAACCAACTCAAGTGAGTCATTAGGTTTTCCAAGGTACCTGATGACATTCTATCTCTGTAGACAGTCAAAAAGTTTTTAAGTGCTTCCTGCTCCCTGGATATACTAAGAGCCTATGAGTTCCTGAGAGCGGGCAGGGATGGTTCCAGGCAGGTAAGATCTCCTTAATAAACTGCTCTATTCTTGCGTGTAAAAAACGTTTTCCATGGCTCATATTATGTACAGAGATTCTTTTTTTCAAACTAAGATGAAGTAAATGAAATAAAAATTTTTAGATCTGGACTGCTCTTAGAAATTGAGTTCAGTGTCTTCAGTTTTTGAGTAATATTTGGAAAACATTAAATAACTACTCAAGGCCATATAGCTAGGTAGAGCGAAGATGGGATCATGATGTAGTTTTTGATGCCAGACTAGTTCAGTTTCTGCTATGTCTGTGGCTAGTTCCCTTATTTTTATCTCTAGCACTGAGTAAGTATAAAGGAAAACACATCTCTGAGATAGAAGATGGTAAATTCCTTCATAATTTCTCTCTCCAGGGATATTTGATTTTTTTTCTTCTCTAGAAGTGTTTTTCGCCCTTTAGAAGGTTTATTTTTGGAGACGATAGTCTCAATCTAGATTCAGTAGCACTATAAGTTCTCTTTCTTTTCCTACATCTTAAAGCCCATTTTTGCTTTGTGTCCTTGAGATTGTTATAAACCCATCTTTTTTTTTTTTTTTTTTTGGAAAGCCATTCAAACACCATAAATGTAATATATAATGTACAACATATAATATTAAAAAAACTATACAGTGGTATTAAAAGTAAAGATACTCCCTCATTTCTCCTCTACTTCCCTTCTTAATCTCCAAAAGGAGTTAATGTTAAGAGTTTTTTATTTGATCCTTCTAGATATTTTCTATACCTTTTATGTGTATATGCATGCGTATGTGTACATATATAGATCCTTAGGAAAACTTATGCACACTTTTAATGGGGTTTTTTTTTTTGTAAATTACCATGTCGATTGAATGTATTAGACACATTTTATTAGCACATACTAATATATAGGCTTTTAAAAAGTTGCTCAGGCTTACATTGGACAGATAGCCTGACTTATTTTATTCCCCTGTTGATGGTTTTATCTTTATTGTTGTCATCATTATAATCAATACTAGAGTAAATCTCCCTACGTGTAACTCCCTGTCCTTTCATAAAAATAGTTGTAAGAAAAATTGTTGGTTGATAAGTTTAGTCATTTATGATTTTCCTAAATTTTGTCAAATTACCCTTCAAAAAGGTGGCATTAAATTTACAGTTTCACCTTCAGTATATGAGAATGCTTGATTATAACCTGAACAGCATAGGTTATAATCAAACTATTTTGTCTTTGCCAATATGATAGGCAAATGTAGTATCTCATTGTTTTAATTATGCAGGTCTTGAGAAGGAATTCAAACACATTTTCATATGTTTATTGACCATTTGAAGCCACACTGCCTGGATTTGTATCCTGGCTCCACAGCTTGCTAGCTCTGTGAACTTGAGAAAATTATTGAACTTTTCTGTGCCTCGTGGGTAACTTATAAGGATTACACGAGTTAATATTTATAAAGTACTTAAATCCATGCTGGCAGATAGTATGTGTTATATAAGTATTTGAAAAAAGTAAAAATTTTAAATTTCTTTCTCTGTTCTGCCTATTCATTTACCTATTTTTCTGTTGGATTCCATAGGTGTTTTAGTATTTTGATAAGTGGTTGACCATTGATCATTTACTATCTGGCGTTCTAAGCAAGTCAAACATGTCGTATTTAATTTTGAATTGTAAAACCTAAAAAGATTCATCTAACTCAGAATTCATGTTTGACAGGATTAAGGGAAGGATTTTGCTTTAAATCTGTAAGTTCAGTGTTGAAAACTGACTGAAAGGTTACAAATCATTATGTTGGGGGGGTCGGCTTTCTTTCCCTGCTTTGCTTGAGAGTTTTGATGCTGCTAATCTGATTAAACCTCTTAGAGCTGCATCTTTAGCTCTGAGATTCTGAAGATTAGAGATTCTGGAGTTTTCCCCTTCTATCCATTAAATTGTTACCATGGTTATTGGGCTCTCTAGACAGTATCTCAGATCCCTTTTGATTTATGGAAGCAGCATCTTAAAGGTGAATAAGCACTCTGTTGGTTTGGCTTCAGGAAACTTAGGTAAGAGTTCCAGTTTGAATGTACCTGTTTGTTCTCTTTGAACAAGTTGTTTCATTTTTTTGAACCTCAGTCTTCCCGCCTATAAAATGAAGGTAATAATCTCTGTGTTACAGAGTAATTTTGAGGGTCAAATGAAATGAAGATTTGTTTTTAAAACTTCAGGTATGATAATGTTGATGATGTGGTGAATTTGCTTTATTGCATTTTACATTTACATAGTATCTGGTTTGGGAAAGTGTCCATTAAGCAAAGAAATAAAATATACAGACATTTAAATTTATATCAGGAGTTTTTTTTGATACGCAAATGCTGTAAGGGAGGTGTGAGATTTTTCTTCCTCAGAAAGAAACCAGGAAGTGAATCCCCCGGGATAAAATATGGCAGTACTAGTAAAAGTTGCTCTCTGAATGTTTACTGTGTAAATGCTTATAAACAGTAGCTCACTAGTAGAGGTTAAAGACTAGCTTAAGTGGCAGAGCCAGGATTTGAATCCAGTTTGTCTCTTATCTCCAAAACCTTAAGCTCAGGGAAGTATAGCAGCCAGTTCGCTTTAGGTTCAAGTCTCAGGTCAAGTTGCTTTACCTGAGTGTTTGCATTTCTGCATCTGTAAAATGCAGATGATAACAGCAGCTCTGAGGATTGTCGGTTGTCTGTCCTGAGGATTCAGTGAGTTAAAGTGCTTAGGACAGTGCTTAGACTGTGGTAAGCATTTTATGGATGCTTGCGCTTATTATAACAAATGGTGATTTCTATACCCTTCTAGCTTCCTTGTTTCTCCCCTCTTGACTGCTTCTTTAGGCTTTAGTAAGTGCTGGCGTCTGAGATATATTTGTCTCCTTCGTTCACTTGTCTGTGCAGCAGACATGGCCTTGGCCATTCCATCTGGGGCAGGAGGAGAGAGCCATGTGGTAGCCTGGCCCTAGCAGAGTGCTGTGGGATAGTTGCTACAAACCATCTGGGAGGGCATGTGTTTGCTGGGAGGGAGGAGGGGGAAGAACATGCAGCCCGAGTGTAGGGATCTGCCACCAGCATCCGGCGATGAGAAGCTATGTGCACTCATAGGGGCAGTATGTGTGAAATTCAGTACTCACTTTGGCTTTATAAGAGCAGCGATTTCTAAACCTGGCCAGTTCATCGAAGGCATTTGTGACTCAGTCTTCCAGCAGACCTATGGAATCACTTGCCAGCAGTGGGGCCCAAGCTTCTTATAATGTTTTTTGAATAGTTTTGAATGGTCAACTGGCTTTGGGAGCCACTGACATGCCATTTCTTCCTGTGTCTGTGCAGGTCCAGCCCCAGCCAGCCATGGCACAGGTGTGAGCATGTGACTTTGAACACTCTTAGGAGAAGGAGCTCCTGCTTTATCTAGTTGACTCTGCTCTTGGCATCCCTATAAAGATGAATTTGACCTGGCCCAGGAATTTCCACATGCCCTGGATGTGGCCATAAAAAAAGATGAATTTAAAATATAGAAGCAGATGAGTGAAAGGATTCCATTACAGAAATAACAAGCGACAGGATTTGATCAAAGTGACTTGTTGGTGTAGTTTATTTGGTTCTTGTGTTTATGCTGATTCCTCATCAACACTTGCTTCTTCTCACACTTGTAAGTTAGTTACACAAAAAGTAGTATCTATTGAATATAATTTTGATGTTTATATGCAGCTTTAAAGAAATTGTTGGAGGGCTATTTTCCCAGAGTGATAGTCAGTGAATGAATGAAGTGAGTAATACACATTCCATTTCATGTTTGAAAAATCATGATTAGAGTGGAATGTTAATATGGTTAGCTGTGGTGAGACAATATTGACATTGTTGCTAAGATATTTTACCAGACATGTCATTGAGGCTGCTGCTTGGAAAACTGAGCAGTATTTTTTTTTTCCCCTCTTTTTTTTTTTTTCCCAATGGTGGTAATGATGGAACAGGAATATAGCAAATAAAATGACTGAGGCAGAGAATAAAAATTAAATGAGAATGAAAAGTCATCTCATTCTTTCCCCTTTCTCCCTGCCTCCCAGTACAAGGCTGAAAAGGATCTTGATAAATAGCCACATGAACGCAATTGATTTAGTCTGCTCCTTTCTAGAATGTGTACTGAATTGGTTGTATTGCATTCTTAATCTGCTTGTGGGGAAGAAACTTTAAATGCTGCCTGGAAACTTTGAGGCATTTCCCCCCCAAATATTTATAGATCCCATTTTCCTTGTAAGGAGCTGAAGGAAGATGAATGGTCCTGCTCTCTTGCCCTCTCCCTTCTCTTGTAATGAGGTCTGTTGGCAGAGGGCTTTGTTGACGGGAGGGCGAGTGTTTGGATCTGAGGAGTTCGTGGGGGGGGGGGCGTGTACTGGTTATGGTATTGTTCTAAAAGTCTCTTTCCCTCCACTTATTTTTCCGCCCCCAAAATGTCAGCATGTCCAATGTGCCAAAACATTCCTGATGATTATCATCCAGAGAAACATGGCTTGCTAAGTTATCTGTGGAGGAGAGTCAGGATTTTCTAAGCACCGAACAGCACTCTGGGCTGGGTATGCACCTTGGTCAGGGGATCCACATGGTGTGGTAGCAGGCCTGGGTGATGCCATGGTTGAGAATTCTGACGGTGGGCTCAGACCACCTGGATTCACATCTGGATCTGCCACTTATGGCAACTTACATGGTCTCCCTAAAGCTTTGTTTCCTCATCTGTAATAAGGTGGCAATGGCAGCATCACTTACTTCCATTGGAATAGGACAAATAAATTAGCTAATGGATGGAAAGTGCTTAGCAGGGGGTCTGGTACACCAATAGGGTCTTTTTTTTTTTTTAACTCAAAGAATTTTTTTACATTTATAGTTGTACAATGATCATCACAACTCAATTTTATAGCATTTTCATCCCAAACCCCCAAGTAAAGTCTTAACAACTAGTTCCTCGTTGTTAGGGCAGATACATTTGATCAGTGTACACATGGAGTTAAAACAGAAAACTCATCATAAATCCTGCCATGTCACCTGGGTACTTATTTAATGTGAAGCTCAAGAGTAAGTGGCTCCAGCAGTTAGGGTGAGGCCAGGTGTGTAACTGAGGTGGCGAAGGGCTTTGGAGTTGGATAACCAGCAAATGGTTGCAGCCCTCAGGGGTGCCTCAGGCACAGTTCCAGGGCACCATGCACAGCTGAGATGTGCAGCATGGGTCGTCTTACTCTCATCATTCCTCAATCACACCCCCACCGGGAAAGAAAGTTCTGTATGAAAAGTGGAGTTCTCTGTGTCCTTATAAATAAGGGGCTGTGGTCAGCTTGCTGTCTTTTTAGTGCACTGCTGAGAGGAGGATGAATTGGTTGGAGGTTAGAAGTTAAGAACAGAAAAGTGTAGACAGAAGCTTAAGCAATGTGGCGGGGGTGGGTGGGGGGTGTTGTGATCCTCCTTGCTGTTGAACATCCCTGTGTAAGTCCATCCTCCATGTATGTGGCTCCTCTGTATCTGCAGTGCCACATCGGTGGATTCAACCAACCGCAAATTGTATAGTACTGTAGTTTTTACTATTGAGAAAAAAAAAATCTCTGTAGAGTGGACCCACACTGTTCCAACCCATGTTGTTCAAGTGTCAACGTATAGGGTAAGGGACTGGATCTTGGACCACGTGGTGTCTGTCATAGGAAGCCAGTCCAGAACTTCACTGCGAGAACAATCAATAAGGAAGGCCATCCCCCATCAGTAAGAGCTGGGAGAAAGCTGACAGTGGACAGTTAGGGCTGGGTGGAGGTGGGCACATCTGAGCCATGTAGATTAAAAAGAAAACCAGTGGGCATAGGTAGAGGAGCCTGGATAAAGGAAATGTGAGCCCTCCTTCCTGGGGAAAGGGAGTCATGAGGACAGGAACTTGACAGGTATCCAGTGGAGGAGCTTGCACAGAAGCCATTGGAAATAAAAGGAGATGGATACCAATTTATGTTTCATACAAATGTTTAATGGAAAGTCTGTTTTCTCTTATAAAACATTCTCATTATAAAAATGTCAGAACATACGTCAACCTTAAAATGTAAAAGGAAGGGGAAAAAACCATCAATATTTCCTACCCTTTGAGGAGTAACCACCATCAACATTTTGTTGAATTTCCTTCTAGTTTTCTATGGCGTGTATTATTTTCCCATTATCATCGTATGGCATGTACAAAATTACATACACCAGCTTAAATGTTTATCCTACATGTTTGAAAAAATGTTCATCATGTGGTAAACTCAAATTTTTCTTTCTTTTTTTTCCCCCCGTAATTTCAGTTCCTTGGCAGTAAAAATGCTCATTGTGGTGTTCTGTGCTACTCTCCTTGTTTGGGACGGGCTGGCGGGGGCAGGGGGTGGATGGGGCAGTGAGGAGCGCTTTCTCTGCCCATTGTGACAATCATGTACCAAATGTTAGCCATTGTTAGCATGTTCTGGCACAGGGCAGTATTGTTTTAAGACATCACCAGATAAAAGTAAGAGATTCTTTCTGCACCATGGGGCAAAGGATATGGTTCAAAAAACACATTTCCTAAATGAGACGGTAGTGCAAGCAGAAGAGAGACAGTTGAGTGAAGTGTTTGAAGGCTGGTCTTGGGTCATAGCTTATTGTTCCCCCCTGCCCCAATCATAATGTCTCCACTATTGAGTAGAGTTAATTTTAATTTTTTTTTTTTAATTTTATTTTTTGTCTTTTGTCTTTGTTGTTGTTGTTGTTGTTGTTGCTGCTATTTCTTGGGCCGCTCCCGCGGCATATGGAGATTCCCAGGCTAGGGGTTGAATCGGAGCTGTAGCCACCGGCCTACGCCAGAGCCACAGCAACGCAGGATCCGAGCCGCATCTGCAACCTACACCACAGCTCACGGCAACGCCGGATCTTTAACCCACTGAGCAAGGGCAGGGACCGAACCCGCAACCTCATGGTTCCTAGTCGGATTCGTTAACCACTGCGCCACGACGGGAACTCCTAATTTTAATTTTTAATTCTTTTTTTTTTTTTTTGTCAAAAAATAGATTTACCGAGATAGGACTCTTGTGAGAGATGGAAGCAGGCAGGCAAGGAGGTCTTCCTGATTTTAGTTCTTAAGTAACTTTTTCCTCAAAAGGATAAGTAGACTATGCCTTTTTTGACTTTGAGTGTCTGAGAATGTCTTTTGGTCGATATCGCACTTAATAGAAAACTTGTTTGCTTTTATAAGGTTTGGTCTAGTTCTTTGCTGCCTCAAGTTTCACAGATAGTGCTTTTTGGCTTCTGGCTCTTGGTGTTGGAGAAGAGAAGGGTTGTGAGTGGAATAGTGCCTCCTGCTCCCCAAAAAAACCATGCTGAAGTTCTAATCCTTGATACCTGTGAAAGTGACTTTGTTTGGAAACAGGGTCTTTGTAGATGTAATCAAACTAAAATGAGGCCCTAGTAGGTTAGGGTGGGTTGTAATCTCAAGACAGGTGTCCGAGGAAGAGGCACACACACGGGAGGGAGCCATGTGATTTTGGAGGCACAGATCAGAGTGATGCGCCCATAGCCAAGGAACTTTGAGGACTGTAGGCAACACCAGGAGCTAAGAAAGGGACAGACCAGACACACTCCAATAGAGCCTTCAGGGAGGGCGTGACCATACCTGATACTTTGATTTTTTTTTTTTTTTTTTTTTTTTTTTTTTTTTTTTTTGCCTTCTTAGGGCCGCTCCTGTGGCATATGGAAGTTCCCAGGCTAGAGGTCCAATTGGAGCTGTAGTCGCTGGCCTACACCACAGCCATAGCAACACCAGATCCAAGCCGTGTAGGTACCCTAAACCACAGCTCATGGCAATGCTGGATCCTTAACCCACTGAGTGAGGTCAGGGATCGAACCTGCGTCCTTGTGGATACTAGTCAGATTCCTTTCTGCTGAGTCACTATGGGAACACCATGACGCTTTGATTTTCGATTTTTGTTATAGCCTCAACAAATCTGAGAATAAAGTCCTTGTGTAAATGACCCAGTTAGTGGTCCTTTGTTACAGCAGCCCAAAGAACTAATATTGGAAGTCTCAGAGCAGTCGGATACTAGATTCTGATTCCTTTGAAAGTCTCTGTGGTTTTGTCTCTCCCTAATTATTTTTTATCAAACTGTATACTTACCTGGATGCTTGGGATACTTTTTTCCTTAAACTCTCAACATTTTGTCAGGGTTAAGTCTAGGTATGGGTCTCCCTTCAGCCTAGAGCACAGTGGGTCCTTTTAAATCTGTAAATCTCAGTCCAAAAAAGCTTATTGTTTTTTCCTTTGAGTTTTAAAAATATTTATTTTATCTTTATTTCTCCCCAGAAACACCTTTGCTTTCCATATCTATAATCTTTTCTCACATCATGAAAATGTTGGCCCATTTCCCTTGCATCCATGGGACACTTCCTTAAGCTTGTTCTTTATCACTGAGTGGACTTTCTACAGTGTTAATTCTACTCTTTTTTTTTTTTTTTTTGTCTTTTTTTTTAGGGCTGCACTCATGGCATATGGAAGTTCTCAGGCTAGGGGTTGAATCAGAGCTATAGCTGCCGGCCTACCCCACAGCCACAGCAACACCAGATCCAGGCCGCGTCTGTGACCTGCACCACAGCTCATGGCAATGCCCAATCCCTGACCCACTGAGCAAGGCCAGGGATTGAACCCACGTCATCATGGACACACCAGTCAGATTCGTTATTGCTGAGCCATGATGGGAACTCCCCCCAGATAGTTTTAAACAGAAATAGGAATTTGGGCTTTTGCCACCTCTGCCTCACCTCCACCCCACCCTGCTCCACAACTGACTGTTCCCCACTTCCATTCACCTCTCTGGTCCTTGGTTTTGTCCTGCCTCCTTCCTTTCCCTTCAGCCTCTGCTTCCCACCCCCACCTAACTGGCCCCAGTGCCTACCTTTCCCTCATCCTATCCTCTCCCTGGTAGACCTGATATTTCCATAGAGCTCTAGATGATTCTGTGTGAGCCACGTCTACAAGTGTGCACACACTCCACCCCCAGCAGCAGAGATGACTAGGATGTGCAAGAGCCAGGGTGGAGGGTGAGGAGAGGGAGAGCGTGTGCTCCACAGAGCCAGCCATGGTGGAAGCAGGCGAGCTCAGTGCTGCGAGGATCAGCCCTCCTTAGAGCGGGGCCCTGGGGCTCCTCTCACACCCTTTCCCTGTGTCCATCCCCACCCTATTGGAAACAAGCTCACTCCGGACCAGTCGGCACACAAGCCATTGCTCTGAGCAGTGTTTGTGAAATGGAACTTCATCACACCCACCTGCCAAGTTAGGCCATAATGTGTGGCCCGTTTAGACTTAAGATCTTCATATTTACACCTGGCTCAATCCTAGGGGATGTAAATTTAAAATATTTTTAGGGGCAGTTGCCATTGTGTCTCAGCGATGGAGAACCTGACTAGCATCCATGAAGATGCAGGTTTGATCCCTGGCCTCCTTCAGTGGATTAAGGATCTGGTGTTGCCGTCAGCTGTGGTGTAGGTCACAGATGCGGCTCAGAACCCGCATTGCTGTGGCTGCAGCTCTGATTCGACCCCTAGCCTGGGAACTTCCATATGCCGCAGGCACAGCCCTAGGAAAAAAAAAATTATAGGAAACATATGTAGATAAAAAAATAAACCATTTAAAAGTGTGTCTACCTTGCATCTATGCTCGCACTTGGTCAGTTCCTGTTTTCGGAGGCAACCACTGCTTCCGGTTCCCGGGTGACCTCCATTCATGTTCAAGTGTGCATGTGTACATTATATGTAAACACACAGTGTGTGCACGCATGTGTATGTGGATATCTACATACACAAGGAATGCACATTGTGAGTAATGGGAACTTTTTTTTTTTTTTTTTTGGTCTTTTTTTGATCTTTTTAGGGCCACATCCATGGCATATGGAGGTTCCCAGGCTAGGGGTTGAAAGGGAGCTACAGCTGCCAGCCTACGCCAGAGCCACAGCAACGCCAGAGCCAAGCCACATTTGCGACCTACAGCACAGCTCATGGCAACGCCAGGTCCTTTACCCATTGAGTGAGGTTAGGGATCGAACCTGCCACCTCACGATTCCTAGTTGGATTCATTTCCACTGCGCCATGATGGGAACTCCAATGGGAACTTTTATTTTAATCATCTACATGGTTGAATATGCCCTCAAGTTTCATTTCTTTTTCATCCCTGCCCCCTTTGCCTTGTAATAGGAACACAAATGTTTTAGGTCTTTTTTTTTTTTTTTTTTTTTTGTCTTTTTGCCATTTCTTGGGCCGCTCCTGCGGCATATGGAGGTTCCCGGGCTAGAGGTCGAATCGGAGCTGTAGCTGCCAGCCTACGCCAGAGCCACAGCAACGCAGGATCCGAGCCGCGTCTGTGACCTACACCACAGCTCACAGCAACGCCGGAACCTTGACCCACTGAGCAAGGGCAGGGATCGAACCCGCAACCTCATGGTTCCTAGTTGGATTCGTTAACCACTGCGCCACAACGGGAACTCCGTTTTAGGTCTTTTTGACCTCTTCCTTATTGTCTCACAGTCTTCGGTGGTCCTCAGTCCCTGCTGTATGGGAGAGTCACCTTGTGAGCTTTAACTATGCTGTACTCCAGACCATTTGTGACAACCTCCCCCTTCCTGGGAAGAGAAGGGCTGGGCTCCTGTCTTTGCAGGGCTGGAGCTGTGGCTCCAATCCTGTGCAGATGCTGTGGGGCTGGTGGATCTCATAATCTGAGTGTGGAGTGTTGGATGGGACCCCTGGGGAATGAGTTGATCCCAATAAGGAGATGTAGAATAAGGAATTCCATGCAAGCTTAAGATGAACACCAGACCCTCAAGTTGCTTTGGACCACAGCTGCCCCACCCACTTCTTTCGTCACTTGGCCAGGCAGTGTGGCAGGATTCTGTGTCCCCTGTGGCAGGAATGACATTCAGCATCTCCACCCCAGGGAAGAGACAGCAGGCCCAGAGGCTGCAAGCGGTAATGAATTTACAGCACATGCGGAAATGAGAAGGAACTATTTAGGGTGCTTGACGACTAAACATCCACCTCGGATCCACTTCGCTTGTATGCCGACAGCATAAGGTGTGATCAAAAGACAATTAATGATCACTGGGCCTGGGCGCCTCCCAATTGAGGTGTTCCAGGAGTGCTGTGGAGCTAACTAAGCAGCCAGCACAAAAAGTGAAAATACACGAGGGAGCAGGTTTCTTCTCATGATGGCCCAGTATGCGTGTAGACCTACATAGACTATATTTGGTTTTCCCTGTTAAGTATATAAACGACACAATGTGGAAAGGCCCGTCTCAGTAGCCTTTTTTCTCGGGCGAAAGAATGGGCCCAAGATCGGACTCCCTGGGTTCAGACTCTGCCATTTGCCAGCATCCTTGGGTGAGATTCTTGGTGCTTTCCGTGCCTCAGTTTCCACAGTGATGGAGGGACTGCATAATAGCACCTCCTCGGGTAGGTAATTGTGATAATAGAAAGTGCCCGTCCTGACCCATGTTCATCTAAAAGAGCGTTTGCTATGCTAAAGTGCATCTCTTCGGAGCTTGGGAGTGGGAGTGTTTCTGAGGTCGCATACATATTCTTCAAGCTCAGAAACTCCTGCCTGGTGACGTGCCTTAATGGGAAAACTTGGACAATTAGAGAGGAAATGCCAGTCTGTTTACTCATCATCTGTTTTGGGATAAAGTGCATTTGGTTCTCTAACCCTCGAGTATTAAGAGTAAAATTGTGAGGATGGTATTTACTGATCTCTCTTTAGAGCCTACTCGGAATTTTGAAGACAAAAGGGCGAACTTGTCCCATTGGCCAGGTTTTTCTGTACTTTGGGGTTAGCTGCTGTGTTGCCTCTTAGCAGTATTGTTTGAGAATTAGTCATGACTGTGTGAATAATGTTTTGGAAAATTGCTTTCTTGGATACATTAATCTTTCTTTTTGAAAATGCACATTAACAGTCAGCTTTGGCTGGATACTTGGGGGAGATCCTGTAAGATGCAGAATGGTTTAAAGTGCTTTCAGTTACAGAAAGAGCCTTTTGAAGTCTCCAAAAATGATACTGGATCTTGTGGGAGGAAACCTTTTCCAATTTTCTAGGTTTCTGTAAATATATGTGAGTTATATGGTCGTAAAGCGTTATGATAGAAAATATGTTTAAGAAACATTAGTGCACTCCCAGGCAGGCACTGCACAAAAGATGCCCTAACACATTTAATGCCCTAGTTAAATGTATTGCACAAGTCCCGTTTTCTGGAACTGGATAAACAGAGCATCTTTTCTCTTTCTATTCTAAGCTTCCATTCCCTCTCCTCCACCTCGCCACTTCAGTGGCTCAATAAATGGAAATCTTATTTCCTGCATCTGCAGACCTATTTACCTGAATGTCTAAGCTCACCCTTGCCTTTCTCAGGTCTACTCTTTCTGAAATGTGCTTTTACTTTCATCTCCCTGGCTTTGTTGCCCTCTTTTTTTTTTTTTTTTTTTTAAGCCTTCTCTAATCCTGCACTCCATGTACTTTAATCTGTAATGCTGGACATTGCCATTCTGCATAGCCGCCTTTAAACATTCATCGTCTCCCAGATTCACATTTTCTTCCATTATGAGTTTAAATCCCTTTTCACAGTCTGTAATAGTGGAAAAAAAATTAAAATAAAGAACTATTATCAGAAGCCATTTCTGCCAGTTTAAAAAGCCATATTGGATGGCTTTATCCCTTTTGAAAATTCCATTATTTTTGCAAACTGTGGCTTGGACTTACAGTTTTTTTCTCATGTAATATACGTATGTATATTTACTTTTATTTATTCCATATATATATAAGTATTTACTTATGTTTATTACAAACAGGAAGAACCTTATACTCTCCTACCCTTTTTGGTCTTTTTGAAATGCAAAGAATGGATGATTTTAAAATAAAAGATGTGTGTGTGTGTGTGTACATGCATGTATATACATCTATGTATGAATGACAGAGACCATCCCTGACCTGCAAAGCCTAAACTTCTATAGTGAAAATATGCTGACTGCTTATAGGTTGAACTCATTTAAAAACATGTCTGTCTGTTTTGGGTATGTCCTTTTTTTTTTTTTTTTTTTTTTTTTTGGCAAAGTTAAGGTCTTAAATATATAGAATAGTGAGCATGTTTAGAGCATGCATTCAGCCAGTTTGGGGGACTTAGGGGCTCTAGCTATGGCCTCTGCTGCTCACGGGTAAACCGCATGCCCTAGCTTCTTGTCTGCAGATCCTTGTGACTAGACCAGATACTCTCTGAGATTAGAAGCGAGCTGGGGTGCATGTGAGTGTCCATGGTGAATAAATAAGGGACACCTGCCAGGGGAGCTGGAGGAGGCCTGGTAAGTTGTCAGTGTTGACAGTACAGTTTTCCTGCCCTGGAGAGGATGCATCATTCTACCTGGCTGGGGTATTTTTGCCGCAGCAACAGGGAGGGAGATGGAAGTATGCTTCCCATCACTTAATTGAGGTGGAGAATAAAATAGGTCAATTTAAAGAAAAACATTTAAGGTTAAAAGAGATATGTCGGCCATACTGATGGTTTTAGTGAAATGTTTTTAATTCCTCTTAAATCTCTTTAAGCATCTGCTGAGGAATGTTAAAGCAACTGGACATTTCTGGTGTCATGTTCCCCAGGGCCAGTGTTGTATATTCCTTCTGGATGCCCCTCAGAGGAATTTGCTTTCTGCCCCCTGGCATCAACATCCTTGTGACACTTGGACTGACTTTGACCTGAACCCCTTTGCCTGACACAGTTAAAGCACCAGACTCTGAAGTGCCATCTCCAGCTTTCTAAGCCACTGGATGGCCCCGTTCTTTGTGCCGCCTGTTCCTACGTAAAGCTTCCTTCCCTGATTTGTGCCTTTCTAATAAAAGAAGCCGGAAGTTAGGAATCTTTAATTGCATCTGAAAAACAAACCAACAAAACAGCTTTTTTGGGACTGATGTTACAGTGTGATGTCAAAGTAAACTTGAAATAGAAACCCTTCCACCTCAAACCCCATCTCCTAAGTCGATTTTATTGCAGACCACATAAAATCAAAGTGCTGGAGCACAGCTGCTCCAAAGGCTGAAGGTCTCATGGTTATAGCTTTCTTTGGAAACTCATCCCCACCACACTTGCAGTTAGTGAAAATATTTGCTTTTCTTGTTATAAACAAAGTTTATGGGCAGATTTGTAATTAGGAAACTCTTTAATTCTTTTTTACCTCTCAGTCCCCAATTTCTCCTGTATCACATTGAAGAATTCTAAAGTATTTAAGAAAATAAACCCTTTCTCAGTAATGACCTTTACTGTTTTATTTCTGGTGTTGTCATAGTAGATGATTTTCTCCCTGATCTTGCCTCTTCATCCAGATGAAGGGACCTGAAGTCTGGGGTTGGTTTGTTTGTTTTCAGTGAGAAACACTTGTGTGTGAATAGGAAAAGACCATGCCTTGTCACAGTGCTGCTCCTGTCAGGCCATCCCATAGCCATCTGAGTACTCGGGTTGGTGCTTTAGGCAGTATGCGCAGCTACAGGAGAGGGTAACTGTTCAAATTGCACGGACTACCAGTGTCGCGTCTTCAGGGCCTCCCCACATTCTATGTGTGACTCCCCAGGGCCCTGGGCCTCAGTGCTTTCTGAGTTCTTGTCTGTCTCCTAGGGGTTCTTGCCAAACATCCAGAAATCAGGTCACCAGGCATCGTTCTTGTAGGCACAGTACCTGCTTGTTTTCCTAAGGCGAGACGGAAGTGGTAGTGGGGATGGGTCATGAGAACCACATGGTAGACCAGAGAAAACAACTGTCCCTTCAAACTGTCACAAGTCTCATGGTGGCTTTTCATTCCCAGTGGGAATTGGCATAATGTTGGACCCCTGTGCCTCCCACCTAGATCTATTTCATTGCCAGAGTTGAGGAGAGGAAGCTAGGAAGCTTCCTGCTTTAGCTTACAAAGCCAACGAGGTGGCTTTTGAGTGAATTTTAGGCTTGTCTGTAGCTTGAAAGACTAGTTCCTGGGTCCCGGAATTTGTTGCTGGTATCTTAGAGAGCCAGTTGTAAGCAGTTGTAGGAAGACCACAGTGGAGACGTGGCAGTTCATTTGGACTTCGAGGTGAGGATCTCCGTGAAATCCTGCCTGCTTACCTCCCTCGTGGACACAGCATTACTCGTCTTGGGTGTTTGCAAATGTTCTTGTTTTTGAAAATTTCTGGTGAGAGTTTTCCTAGTAATTCTGGTAGTTTCTCAAATACCAGTCATTTAGGTATTCAGTTTCCCTAGTTTATTAAAACCCCTTCAAGCATAGCTGGTCTAGCTGAGACTGAAATTACCTTCTGGATGGTGCCAACTTACACCTTACAGAACCCACGGCTTTTCTGTTTACAGCTCTGCTGGTTTTGAGTTGCCATTGAAAGCTGTGCATGAGCCTCTTTGCCTCTATTAAACATCCCTCTGCCCCCCACCACCCCCTGGTCTGTGGAGGGGGTAACTTTTCTACCATGTCTCCTGACACGAAAAGCAAGTCTAGTGACTTTGTTGGGAATTTGGTGGTTTGGGTTGCATCCATTTTGAGTGCTGTACACAAAGATCTGTAAATACGGAGTTTCCACCCGGCTAGATAGGTTTAAGTTCACGTCTGGGGCCTGATTTTTAGGAGTCAGGAAGATGTAGTAAGGGCCAATTGGATAACTTGTCAGAGAGTTAGGCTTGCTTGTGGGAAACTTTCTGTATCTTTCCAGTTCTGCTGTGTATCATTTAGAGCTTGAAGATGTTTTTTGCTTTTTTTTTTTTTTGCATTTTGGGGCCACACCCTTGACATATGGAGGTTCCCAGGTTAGGGGTTGAATCGGAGCTGTAGCTGCTGGCCTATACCACAGTCACAGCAACAGCAGATCTGAGCTGCATCTGCGACCTACACCACAGCTCATGGCTACGCCAGATCCTTAAGCCACTGAGCAAGGCCAGGGATCGAACCTGCATCCTCATGGATGCTAGTCAGATTTGTTAACCACTGAGCCACGACGGGATCTCCTGAAGATGCTTTTTAAATCATCAGGATAATGATTTACCTCTTGTTGCATCATCTTAGTTGCTTCTTTGTACATGCCTGGGGGTGAGGTGGAAAGCACATCATCTGAATACTTGAAGACTGGCTGGGTTTTTTTCTGGAAGTGCTGGTCCTGGCCAACATATTCCCTTCCTTGTGTCTTTTCTACCCTGCAATTAAGTCCTTGGTTTGTTTGTTTTTTGAATATGTCTACCCTAGAATACTTAATTTCATAGTAAGTTTTGTTCTTAAGTTCACTAAGGGGTTGAATACTGAGGAGAACCTGCTTAACCAGTGATACCTTGTTCTAGTCTCACGACTAAGGGTTTGGGCTCATTGAGTTGTAGGAGGGTGGACCCTGTGCCATGGGGAGTATAGTATGGAATGAGAGAAGAATCTCTCTCTCTCTCTCTTTTTTTTTTTTAATCCTTTATGGGTTCCCTGGTAGCCTAGTGGTTAAGGATGCGGGATTGTCACTACTGTGGCATGGGTTCAGTGCCTGGCCTGGGAACTTCCTCATACTGTGGTCATAGACAAAATCATTAAAAAAATTCAGTGCACATGTATGTGTTGGGAATGCATATAGGAATTCTAAAAATGTAGTTCTTAGGAATTAAATTTGCATCCAGCTATTATGGATGGCCTAACCTATGGTTTGCTCTTTCCACTCCAGGAGGTGACTTTGGTCCAGAGACTTCCCCTCCAGCTTTGCCCCCTGGCCATGGTGGCGACTTTTCTGTGAGCAGCCTTCCCGTGGCAGAGGATGCCTACAGAGTGAGCTTGGCTAAAGGTGTCTCCATGTCTTTGCCTTCGTCACCTCTGCTGCCTCGACAGTCTCACTCTGTGCAGTCAAGATCAACCAAAAAATCCCCAGGTAAATGAGCAATGAAACAGCGTCCAAACTAGCTTCTTGGTTATATAAGTAATCCGGGTATTGGAATTATGCAAAACTTGTGCTTATAAGAAATCTTCTGGGAGAAGGATTTTTCTTTATTATGGCAACTTTTAGAAGAAAGGAATCTTTTTTTAAAAAAATTATGATGTGAGGAGTTCCCACTGTGGTACAGTGAGTTAAGGATCTGTCATTGTCTCCAGGGCAGTGCAGGTTCAACCCCCAGCCTGGTGAAGTGGGTTAAAGATCTGGTATTGGCACAGCTGTGGCGTAGGGTAACAACCGCAGCTGAGATTCGATCCCTGGCCTGGGAACTTCCATATGCTGCGGGCCATTAAAAAAAAAAATTGAATAGATTGATTTCTTTAGTTTGACCTAAAGAACTAATAATAATCAAATTATTTTGATTGCCTGGGCTAGACTTTTTACAAAGACTCAAGATCTTGTGATCAATATTAGTGTTAACCACCAGTTTTGTTGTTTTCTTCTTCACAAATTAGGGAAATGCTGTAGTCTAAACTCACTGTGGTGTGTTTAAAGGTTACAGATTTGGGCAAGTGTAATCCAATAGCAGTCTTTTTGTTACTACCCAGTGTTACTTACCAATGTGCTTGCTTTCATGACATCATCCAGCATTTGAACAGCTATAAAATCCAATAGTTGGTGAAAATTCGAACTTGTAAAGGGGTAGGGCAAGGGATTTACAGATTACTTGTATGAAGTATCTTGGCTTCTCTTATTATTACTAACTTTTGAACTTAACTTGACCAGTAAAAACCATAACATTATTTAACCTTAATCAGATGTAAGGAGAGCCTTTCCAAAATGCTGATACCTGAAATCATGAAAATTCTTTGATCTTCTTTTAGGTTTTCTGAGTGTTTGTTTACCGAGGGCAAGATAAATTGGGGCCTTGTTCATCACATGCTAGTGTAAGAATTCTTCACATTTACATGTAAACATTTTGGGATTGGTCTAAAATATGCCCTGAGGCTGTGAAATTGGTATCTCTTTTTCTAATTTCCTAAATATATGTATTACTTGAGATGTTATGTGCATTATTTCTGACTCGTTTGGTGGATATTTGCAGTTTATGTGAGGGTGAAATTAAGAGGGTAAACTTTAAGGCTTGGTGCTATGAATTGGTGAGTGTCCAAACTCCTTTATTGTTCTAGAACTTTCTTTGGACAGCATTGTTTACAATCCAGTCATTAGCTGGAACTTGGAAACCTTTTTGGTATGAAGTGATTTCCTGTGCCAAGGAATCTGACCTGTTTATCAGTACTTGGGGAAATTCCTGGAATGTCCTTTCTTCCTTCTCTTTGCCCTCCCCCCACTGCTATTATATCTCTGTCAGATTCCTTCTCTTCTTTCAAATCCCAGTTCCCACACTGCCTCTTTTACCATTTACCTCACTGGAATTACTCTCCTTTTTACAAATCGTGCACAGCATTTGACTTTGATTTGTCCTTTTCCTCTGAATTAGTGTCCGTTTTGTGCTTACTCTGTCTCATGGTTGAGGATAGGTGTCTTCTCCAAGTATCCCTCATCTATATAAAACAGAGAAGAGAATTTTTCCCTCCTGTAGTCTGTGCTGCTGCAAAGGAATTGATGCTGCTTGGGCCCTGGGATTGGCCAGAACCTGAGAAACTCTGAGGAATACTGCACTTTAGATATAATTTTATTATTAATAACAAAATCAGTGTTAGTGGGACTTTAATCTTTATATTTTTTCCCCAGCTTTATTGAGATATAACTGATATATAACACTGTAAGTTTAAGATCTACAATGTAGTGATTTGAGATATAATATTACAATATGATTATATATGTTATAATATTACAATATGATTATATATATGTATTATAATATTACAGTATGATTACCACAAGGTTAGTTAACACATTCATCACTTCACAGTTACTGTTGTTTATTTCGTGGGATTTTATTGGGACATTAGGTAGCAATTAATGGCATGGCAGCCTGGGCAGTGTGGCTTGCCAAAAGGGTCTCATTGAGGCTGAAGGCACATCTGCAGAGAAATCCTAACAAGGCCTTGTCTCCAGTGTTTTTGAGAAAATATCCCAAAGTTTGTTTTTCTCCACAGGAATAAATTTATTTCTGCTGAACTTTTTGCAAGGCCTTACAAACAGAAGGGAGTAGTTAGTTTTGCAACATTCAATCTTTCAATGGATTGAAGGAAATATTCTCCATATTAGATGCTTTTGGTCTAAATGATAATTAAATACACTAAGCAGATTCTGCTCTAGCAGAGCAGTGTTTGTGAATTGCCCAAATTTGTACTGCAAATTAGTGTCTCAGAGTAGTAATTTGGTTTCATTACCTTGGTAATTTTAATTCGAAAAGGAAAGTCGAGGGTAGAGATGCTTGCTTAAAAATGCAGTGACTCAGAATACATCAGACAATAAACAATGTTTTTTTTTCCCACAGTGTTTAACACACAGAGATTTCTGTTTAAACCATATTGTTGGAAAAGTATCCAGAGCCCTAATGTTCTACCTGCCTGTAAAAATAGTTGACATGTGGTTGTGAATGTGCACTGGATTTAAAAATAGCCATCTATTTTTTAAAAAAAGCTGGCGCTGTTGTTGCTAATGATACAGTAAATTTGGTGTGTGAGCAGAGCTCATTGCTATGGGACCACCCCCATCCCACCAAGAGTGTGCTTCAGGAGCAGGCAGACCCCGCTCTGAAATTACCTCAATGACTTCTGTTCTCATTTGTAAGATTAGACCCCTTTCTCTTTCTTTTAAGAAGTCACTTAAAAAGAAAACAAAAACAAAAAACACCACCAAAAACCAAACCTATTTTACCTGTTTGGATAGAAAGTCTTCACTAATTGATCAAGAAACTGTTGGACTAAAACTATTATTCAAGCAAAGGTCAAATACTCTGTAAACTCCTGTAACGGGCAGTCAACATAGCCTGTGTTAAGAATGAAAGTTTGTGTACTAATATAACTGGTGGTTAGATCTTGGGCCATTGAAACCGAGACAGAGAAAATGCCATTAACCTTGCAATAGTGTGACCCTGCATTTTACATGATTGAGTCTACTTACATTGCTAGTTATTTTTATTTGCTCTCCTACCACCTTGCTCCTCCTTATTTATATTTTTTTCACGGCTGGTCGGAAGATTGTTTCCTGAGAACTGTTTCAATTTTTTTTGTTTTCTAAATGAAAACTAAATTTTCTGGTAATAAAAACAAGGACCAGTATCCATTAAAGTAGTTCTGTGGCTGTTACAAACCTTTTTGGATTAAGAATTCATTAATATTTGTAATGCATCCTTTTATCTTCCAGAGAAGAGCAAAGCTCATTTCCTGTGGTTTGTTTATTAGTAATATCATTTGTTACTTTATATTTGGATTACATTTCCCAGATCTCTTTGGGCCCATTATGAAACAATCAAAAAGGGGCAGGGATCAACCTTTTAAAATACTGTGAATGGGGTAAAACAGCAGATGGTGAAAAGTGGGTGATACTGCTTTTCTTTTTATTTATTTATTTTTATTATAGTTGATTTACAATGTTCTGTCCATTTTGATACTCTTTTTCTCATCCTCATTTGTATGGGGAGATGGGTAGTGCTGGTTATAGTCGTTTCTGCCTTATTTGTGGTTTCTCTTTTTGCACTCAATTGGTGTCCAAAAATATTAAATGGAAAACTCTAGAAGTAAACAATTTATAAGTTTTAAAACATGCGCCACTCTGAGTAGCGAGATAAAATCTCTCTCTGTCCTGCCCTGGATGTGAATCATCTCTTTGTCCAGCGTGTCCCACCCCTTAGTCACTGAGTAGCCCTCTCGGTTATCAGATCCACTGCCTGGTATTGCAGTGTTTGTGTTTAAGTAACCCTTATTTTACTTAATAATGGGCCCAAAGCTCTTAAGAGGAGTGATGATGGCAATTTAGATATGCCAAAGAGAAGCCGTAAAGTGCTTCCTTTAAGTGAAAAGGTGAATTTCTTGACTTAATAAGGGAAAAAAATAAAAATAAAAAAAGGAGTTCCCACTGTGGTGCAGTGGGATCAGGGTAGCATCTTGGGAGTACTGGGACACAGGTTTGATCCCTGGCCCAGCACAGTGGCTTAAGCTTAGGTTGCAGCTGTGCCTCAGATCTGATCTCTGTCCTGGGAACTCCATATGCCACCAGGCAGCCAAAAAATAAAGAAAAAAAAATTGTGTGCCGAGGTAGCTAAGACCTACAGTAAGAACAACTCTTCTATCCATGAAATTGTGAAGAAGGAAGAATAAATTTGTGCTAGCTTTCCTGACATACTTCAGACAACAAAAGTTATGGCCAGGATGTGTGAGAAATGCTTAGTTAAGATGGAAAAGACATTAAATTTGTGCAGAAAGATACTTTGAGAGAGAGACCCATTCTATTTTATTATTAGTTATTGTTGTTAATCTCTTACTACACCTAGGTTATAAATTAAACTTTATCATAGGTATGTATGTATAGGAAAAAACATAGTACGTAGAGAGTTCAGTACTATCGGTGGTTTCAGGCATGCACCAGGGGTCTTGAAACACAGAGGGAACTACTGTATTTGTACCTCTGCTGTTTCCAGTTGTGTCTCCGTTGATAGAGCTGATGTAGTGGTTTTGAAAACCCCTCCGGCTGTTTCTTTAAGGGAAAAACCTCAAAGCTGATGGGCTGTAAAGTGAAAGTCATTCTGCCCTTTGATTCTTAGACCATGAGTTAATGTCACCAAGGCCCTCTTTCCCTTCCCCCGCTAGGGATGTTTCTTGTAGAAAATGTGGAAATCCTGACACAGAGACAGTACTACTCTTAGTGTTTTGATTTTCTAGTTTTGTTTTTTTTTAAATCTATTCCTCCTAAACCTGAGACCACACATGTGGTCTGCCATTTTTCACTGAATATTATATCATGAGCAAGTTCCAGTTTGCTTGAGGAACTTGATATTTAATGTCCATTGTTTCAGTATTCCATAATTGATTTTTAACTTCTGACTGTTTTATTTATAACTATTTTTAGTTTTTTTTAAATTGTAGTACAAACCAAGCTGTTTTGTTTTTGCTATTAAATGCCTATGAATTTTTAATTTTGCTTGTGATAAAACACAGCAAAATTTGCCATCTTAACCTTTTTTTTTTTTTTTTTTTTTTGTCTTTTGCCTTTTGTTGTTGTTGTTGTTGCTATTTCTTGGGCCGCTCCCGCGGCATATGGAGGTTCCCAGGCTAGGGGTTGAGTCGGAGCTGTAGCCACCAGCCTACGCCAGAGCCACAGCAACACGGGATCCAAGCCGCGTCTGCAACCTACACCACAGCTCACGGCAACGCCGGATCGTTAACCCACTGAGCAAGGGCAGGGACCAAACCCTCAACCTCATGGTTCCTAGTCGGATTCGTTAACCACTGCGCCACGACGGGAACTCCCATCTTAACCATTTTTAAGTGTACAGTTCAGTTAAGTACACACACTATTGTGCACCCAGTCTCCAGAGCTCCCAATTTGAATATTTTTGTTCAGTAATTTTTACACATATCTGATCTCTCAAGAGTGACAGTTTCCCAGAAATGTAAGTATTGAGCTAAATCACTGCATTTTAAAATATTCTTTGTTTTGGCCACACCTGCAGCATGCAGAAGTTCCTGAGCCAGGGATCAAACCCACAACACAGCAGTGACAACACCAGATCCTTAACTGCTAGGCTCGCAGGGCAGTCCTAAAGATTCTTGATACATACTGCCCGGTCACCTTAAGTAAATCTGTGTTGTTTTTTTGTACTTTCTCCAATGTTCTTTGAGCAGCTTCCTTTTGAAGTTAACATCTTTTGGGAATGGTCTTGAATGGACAATGACAGTTGCTGCTTTATCAGGCCTGGCTGTGGACCAGTGAGAATTTGCAAGAGGAGACTGAGAAGTCATTCCATAACCCTCTTCTTTTGAACTTCCCTTCTGTCTGCGCTTCTCAATTTCCGTTTTCTTTCTTTCCTTGTAACTGCAGCAGGGGAATTATCACAGCTGAGTCAGGTCAAGTTCACGATCAGAACAACACTCAGCTGGCTTCTAGTTTTAGCTACAGCTGCAGTCTCTTCTGTATGCGGGTCATGGAGGATCCCAGACAGGTTAGGGTTGGCAAGACCTCTCGAGCACAGCTAGCCGAGCCGCTGGGCAGATAGGGAAGCAGAGACTCATCATAACAGAGCTTGCCCCAGTATGCAAGTTATTGGTGGAGGCTGGCCTAAGTCCAGCCACCCCACCCCTCCAGCATGTTCTCCTCTGCCACTCTGCATTGTTGTCTGTGCATTGTTGACATATGAGCTGTAAATGACGTGGCAGTGTGTTCTGGTTGCAAGCGTGGGGGAGGCTGTAGACTTAAGGTTGTGCACACATGTATCTGGAGGCTTCCTTCCAGGGAAGTAGAGGAAAACCCTGGAAGCAGAATCCCAGTGCACGTCTACTTGTAGAACCAGCTAGTTCTAAGCCTTGCTGTCACTGGTGAGTGGTCAGGTCCACTGATGAGCAGAACATCAGTCGGGGCTCTGACCTTCAGCAAGGATAGTTCCTTCTGCTATGGTGAACTGGACGACATTCTTTTTGTTTTTCCCTGCAGACTTGTTATAGGATCGCCTCCTGCAAGGAGCAGGCAGCCACCTGTGCCTTACTGCTTCCTGCAGCTTTGACCAGGACACACACTTGGTTGTTCTGTGCTCACACACAGACCTGTGTGCATTGGGTTTGTTCCACCGTGAACCTTTGAGTGCTGTTTATTCTCCTGCCTGTGAGGCCTGGTTCACCCACACACAATTTGGCTGTACCATGCACTGATGCCCAGAGATTCTGACTTAATGCCTATGAGGTATGGTCTCTGCACTGGGATTTTATTTTATTTTATTTTTATTTTTTTGCTTTTTAGGCTTGCACCTACAGTATGTGGAAGTTCCCTGGCTAGAGGTTGAATCAGAGCTACAGCTGCCGGCCTATACCACAGCCACAGCAACTCAGGATCCAAGCGGCGTCTGCAACCTACACCACATCTCATGGCAACGCTGGATCCTTAACTCACTGAACAAGGCCAGGGATCAAACCCACATCCTCATGGATATTAGTCAGGCTTATTACCGCTGAGCTGCAATGGGAACTTCCGGCATTGGGATTTTAAAAAAATCTTCCCAGGTGATTCCAATATATAGCAAGGTTCAAGAAACACTGACAAAGAATATGTGATTATCTCATAAAATTCCTTTTCAGTGAAGGTGGATACATGGATATTTGTTATCTTTATTTCCTTAATTTCAGAAAGAAACTTTGTTACAAACTTCATTACAAAGTGTACAAAATAAAGACAGAGTAAATCTTGCTCCTCCCCCCTCCCTCTTAGAAAGACAATCTCTTCTGACACTTGGTTGAATGTCTTTTCTGCCCTGCTTCTGTAGTAAATACGCAGCAGTGACGTATCTGCCCACTCCCCAGCATTGTACATGTAAGATGATCAGTTTACCACTAAGTAGAGAGGGGGAGGAACATTCTTGTATGTTAATACTTAGAGGCATCTCTGATACTTTCATTGGCTAGACTATAAAAGGGAGATTACTACATGAAATTTTTTTTGATTAATGTTTTAATGTCATGAATGGATTATTATATACTTACTGGCCATTTGTATTTATCTTATGGTGTTTGTCTTCTGTTCTACCTGGGCAGTACATAGTTCGTACTGAACTGTCGCAGCTTTCTTGTTTGTCTTAAGGCCCTCTGTCGTATATGTTATGCAATACTTTTCTCAGTTTATGCTTTTCCATTTAATTAGGTTTATAGTGTCTTATGACTCACAGAAGTTCTTTTTCTCAAATTTACATATTTTTCCATTATGATTTATCCCATTGCATTTTTTTAAAAAACAGCTTTATTGGGATATTTTATGTATCGTATAATCTTCAATTTAAAGTTTGCACTTCATTGTTTTTTTAGCATTTTCACAGCGTTGTACAGTTATTACCACAGTCTAATTTTAGAACATTTTTATCTCCCTTAAAAAAAAATCCACTTACATTAGCAATTACTTGACATTCTTCCCTCCTGGCCTCTCCTCAACCCTCAGCCCTAAGCCAACACTAGTCTGTTTTCTTTCTCTGTGGATTTGCCTGTTTGGGACATTTCGTAGAAATAGAAACATATGATATATGGTCTTTTGTGACTAGCTCCTTTCGTGTGTGTGTGTGTGTCTGTATGTAATATACCACATTTTTTAATCCGTTCACTTCAGTTTATGGACATGTGAGTTATTTACACTTTTAGACTGTTATGAATAATGCTGCTGTGAACACTTGTGTATGAATTTTTGTGTGGCTTTATCTTTTCATTTCTGCTGGGGTGCTTACCAAAGAGTAGAATTGCTGGATTAATATGATAACTCCACACTTAACCTTTTGAAGTACTGCCAAATCATTTTCCAACTGCACCATTTTGGATTCTCAGCTGCAGAGTGTGAGGCTTCCAAGTCTTTGTTAATACTTATGATCAATTTTTTGGATCATAGCCATTGTAGTGTTTGTGAATTGGTATCTCAATATAGTTTTATTATTAAATTGTAAGCATTCTTTGTATATTTTAGATACAAGTTATAAAATATGCAAATATTTCCTTCTATTTTGTGCATTCTTTTTCACATTCTTGATTGTTTTAAGCACAGAAGTTTCAAATTTTGATGTAGACCAATTTATTTATTATTATTTTGCCACTGTCCTTTTGATGTCATATCCAAGAAACTATTACCTGATCCAGGGTCACAAAGATTGATGTTTCCTCCTAAGAGTTTTATAGTTTTAACTTTTTTTTTTTTTTTTTTTGGTCTTTTTAGGGCTGCACCTGAGGCATATGGAGGTTCCCAGGCTAGGGGTCTCTTTGGAGCTGTAGCCGCCAGCCAATGCCACAGCCATCTGTGTAAGTCACAGATGGGATCCGAGCTACATCTGTGACCTACACCACAGCTCACGGCAATGCCGGATCCTTAACCCACTGAGTGAGGCCAGGGATCGAACCCGCGTCCTCATGGATGTTAGTTGGGTTCGTTAACTGCTGAGCCACGATAGGACCTCCGATAGTTTTAACTCTTAAATTTAGGTCTAGGGTTCTTTTTGAGTGCATTTTTTTTGGTGAATGATGTGAGGTAGGGATCATCTTCATTCTTTCACATGTAGATATCCAATTGTTCCAGCATCATTTATTGACAAGACAGTGCTTTCTTCCACTAACCAAGCCACTGCTCTGCCCAAACCAGCCCTTCTGTGCCACTTTCCCCTTCGCTCATTCTCCTCCCTGTGTCCAAAGTCAAAACTTTCTCCATCTGAGTTGACCTCAGATGTAGTTTGCATCTCTTCATCCAGCCTTCCTTTATGTCTCTCCTTTCCCCTGTGTTAGAAAAAAACTTGTTCCAACACTTGTAGTACTGTGCTTCCTCCTCTGCCTGCACAGCCTTTTTAACAGCGTTTCTCTGCCCTGATTCCATGAGGTCCTTGTCTTTGTTTGGATCTTGTCTTTGTTTCCGCCCAGAAGCCTTGGAAACAGGTTCTAATCACTTCCTCAGACCATTTCCCTGGTGGTGGGGCACAGGTATGCCCTTATTAAAATGAGTAGGATTTTAGTCATCCCTCTTCATCAGCTCCATGTGATGGGTTGAAAATACTAATGGACTCATAAGCAATTTCAGTGTCATGGTACATTCGTGAAGCTGGGCACATACCTTTCCCCATATCTAGAGAAAACTAATGCTTAATTAGGGTCCTGCCTCTCTCCGGACTTTGCTCTCATCAGGGATGAGCAAAGAGGAGTATGTTTTAAGTTGGGTTGTCAGCAGCCTTCTCATCGCTCCTTTTCTATGCTCTTGTCACTTTTTCTCAGGCTTCTGGTATTTTTGCTGCGTGTTTCCCGCCACCTGCAGTTAATGATGACTGGAGGTTTTATCCAGTCACACTTTACAGCAGTGTCAGCTGTATCCTGCGGTGGTGTCAGATGGCGGCTAGAACAGACACAGTGCCATGCTCAGAAATGAGGGGTTTTACTTCAGGAAAATAGATGGAGGCAGGGGCAGTCGTGGTGGGAATCTCTTCTTTTTGATCATAACTGATTCACAGAGAAACACAGAAGTCACAGAAGCCCATGGAAGCTGTGCCTGAATCCTAACATTAATGAATGTTAGTGTGAGGTGGAAAGTGATGGGAAAGGAGGGTTGATGTTCCAACCTGAATCCTCAAATATGTCGTGAAGCAAGACTGTGGATGGGTTGGTGGAGCTGTGTCCCAGGCTGGGGAGGTGTGCAAAGCCCAGAGCTGGGAGGTGAAAGTGAACATAGAATGGTGATCTCTAGACGAGAGGTCAATAAGAGCTAGAATGTCCTATGAAAGGAAAACTGGGACTCTGGGGAAAAATCTTCATTATTTGGGCCTATAGTGTTAAAATTAGTAAGGGTTACCTCTGGGGACTTATGTAGAGTCACTAGCTAACAGTTACAGATGGAACCCTTCTTTGTGCAAGCGTTCTGAGAAATAAAATTTAGGAAAATCTTCCAAAGATATGTGATTTTCTTGTCAGCTCTGTCACCAACCAAATGTTCCTTTCTTGGTCAATGGTCCTAAGTGGCAGTTAATGAGCTTACCTTCTTAAATTTATTTATTTATTTTCTTTTTGAAATTTTATTTTTATTTTTTTTACAGAGTAAAATATATATATTTAAACGCAATTACATTCACACAGATTATTATATCATGGATCTTAAGAAACAGATTAAGTGACTCCCTCTGGAAAAGTGGAATGAAAAATATGCTGAGACAAATAGGAAATTTATTCTATACTTTATCCCATTTTGTATGGCTTTCATCTTTACTATTTAGTATTATCTATTACATTTCAATTTTTCTTTAAAAATTAGCATTATATTAAAATTGTTATATTATGCAACTAAAATTTATTAAGAAGAAAGCCTTATATGCCATTAAATATTTTATATAGCATAATAAAAATAATAACTGGTAAGAATAACAAAAATAATACACCCTCTGGAAATAAGTAAAATATAAAATGCATAAATTGGTTAAAAAACAATGTAGCTATATAAATATGTCCTCACAATTTGTTACATCTTATTGATTCTTCAATTTAGGCATTACACCATTCTAGGTGATGTGATAAACAAGACATTATAGACCTTACATTGTACCATGAAGAGAAATAGTTATTAATAATACAATTGTAGAACTGTATTATTTAATTTTACAGTTGCATTATTTAATTATAATTATCATAAATTCTTTGATGGAGAGGAAATCAGAATCAGATCTAAGAAGACTTCAGCATTCCAAGAATGATGTCAAATGACTCCCTTCATAGTGGACTATGCACTTATTTACTATGAGATATATTTCTTCTCCAGAGATTCCTTGTTTGTGTATCATTGTAGATTTTTGGTTTGCAGGTTATTCTGAAGTTTTGATATGAGTCTATATGTATATGAGATTGTTTTAAGTTGTTCTCTTAATTGCAAGTTCATCTTCAGTGTCCTGCATTTGTACCCTCCTCTTCTCACGATTTCTGATTTTGGTGGTATAATTGTGCATGGATGATTTCGTATCTTTACTGTATATATACCTTTACTGGTGAGCCTTGTCATTTGTGGTATTTTTGTTTCCAGTTGTGGCCTTTTCTTTTCTGCCTAGAGAAGTTCCTTTAATATTTGTTGTAAGGCTGGTTTAGTGTTGCTGAATTTTCTCAGCTTTTGCGTCTCTGTGAAGGTTTTGATTTCGCCTTTAAATCTGAATGAGAGCCTTGCTGTTAAAGTCATCTTGGTTGGAGGTTTTTTCCTTTCATCATGTTAAGTATATCATGCCACTCCCTTCTGGCCTGCAGAGTTTCTGCTGAGAAATCTGCCAATAACCTTATTGGGGTTCCCTTGTATGTTACTTGTTTCTTTTCCCTAGCTGCTTTCAAGATTTTTCTCTTTGTCTTTAATTTTGGTTAGTTTGATTAATATGTGTCTCGGGGTGCTCCTCCTTGGGTTTATTTTATATGGTACTCATTGGGCTTCCTGGATTTGAGTGAGTGGTTCCTTTCCCATGTGAGGGAAGTTTTCGGCTATTATCTCTTGGAATATTTTTTTCTGTCCCCTTCTCTCTCTCTTCTCCTTCTGGCACCCCTATAATACATATGTTGGTGCATTTAACATTGTCCCAGAGTTCTCTGAGACTCTCCATTTCTTTTCAGTGTTTTTTCTCTTTTCTGTTCTGCATCCATGATTTCCACAAATCTGTCCTCCACCTCACTTATTCGTTTTTCTGCCTCCTGTATTCTGCTGTTAGCTGCTTCTAATGAGTTTTTTATTTCAGTTACTGCATTTTGCATCTCTTCTTGCTTAAGTTTTATATCTTGGATCTCTTTGCTCAGTGTTTCCTGTAAGTTATCCTTCTTTGCCTTCAGTTTATTTCCAGTGTCTTGCATCATCTGCAGCACCAACAGTCTAAAGTCTTTTTCCTGGAGGCTGAGCACCTCCTGATCACTTAGCCACTTTTCTGGAATTTTTCCTTTCTCCCTCATCTGAGTTATAGTTCTCTGACTTTTCATTTTTATAAGTTTTTGGTGTGGTGACCTTTTTACAGAGAATAGGGTTGTAGCCTCTCTTCCTTCTGGTGTCTGCCCCCCTTGTGGCTGAAGTGGGTATGGGAGCTTGCTGTAGGCTTCCTGATGGGAGGGACTGAAGCCTGCCCACTGGTAGGTGGAACTGATTCCTATCCCTCTGGTGGGTGGGGCTTAGTCTCTGGATGGGATTAGAGGCAGCTGTGTGCCTGAGGGGTCTTTAGGTAGCCTGTTTACTGATGGGTGGGGCTGTGATCCCATCTGGATTGTTGTTTGTCCTGGGGCTTCTCAGCACTGATGGGTGGGGCCAGATTTTCCAAAAATGTCCACCTCCAGAGAAAGGCACACTGTTGAATATTCCCGAGAGCTTTGCTTTCGTTGTCCTTCCCTCACAACAAGTCACATTCACCCCTGTTTTCCCAGGATGTCTTCCAAGAACTGCAGTGAGGTTTGATCCAGATTCCTATGGAGACCTCCCTCTGCCCTGGGACCCAGTGCACGTGAAAGTCCGTGTGCACCTTTTAAGAATGGGGTCTCCATTTCCCCCAGTCCCGTGGAGCTCCTGTGCACAAGCCCCACTGGCCTTCAATGCCACATGCTCCAGGGGCTCTTTCCCCCAGTGCCAGATTCCCGCACATGAGGGTTTGATGTGGGGCTCAGAGCTCTCACTCCTGTAGGTGAGTCTCTGTGAACCAGTTAGTTTTCAGTCTGTGGAGCTTCCTACCCTGGAGGTATGGGGTTGTTTATATCATGAAATCACTCCTCCTACTTCTTGATGTGGCCTCCTCTTTTTCTTCTGGAGTAGGTTATCTTTTTGAAGGTTTCCAGTCCATTTGGGTGGAGATTGCTCAGCCTTTAGTTGTGAATTTTGTTGTTTTTAGGAGAGAAGTTGAGCTCCTGTCCTTATATTCTGCCATATTAATCCTCTCTCCTTAAATTTATTTTTATTTTTATTATTTTCCTACATAGAACTTCTTAAAAAAATAAAATTTATTTAAGAGCACTTGTAGGTTCACTGCAAAATTAAATGGAAGGTACAGAAATTTTCTGTTTACCCCTATCCCACACATTCATGGTCTCCCTCATTGTCAGTATCTCCCACCAGAAGGAATACTTGTTATGATCAATAGCTGTGCATTGACTCATCTTTATCACCCAAAGTCCAAAATTTACAGTATGGGGTTAGACATTCTCTGAGTTTGAACAAATGTACAATGATAGGGTTCCCTCATTGTGCTATCATACAGAGTATGTTCACTGCCCTAAAAACCCTCTGTACTTTGCCTCATTATCCTTCTCTCCTTCCCCATCCTACCTCGGATCCCTGGCAGCTGCTCATCTTTTTACTGTCTACACCATTTTATCTTTTCCAGGATGTAATATTGTTGAAATTACATAGTTTGTATACTTTTCAGATTGACTTTTTCTATTAGTAATAGGCATTTAAGAATCCTCTATGTCTTTTTATGGCTTGATAGTCATCCTTTTTTAGTGCTGAATAATATTCCATTGTCTGGATGTGCCACAGTTTATTCATCTATTCACCTACTGAAGGACATCTTGGTTGTTTCAAGGTTGTGGCAATTATGAGTAAAGCTACTACAAACATCTGTTTGCAGGGTTTGTGGTGGATGTAAGTTTTCAGCACCTTTAGGTAGATACCAAAGAGGATAACTGCTGGATCATATGTGAGTATTTACTTTTGTAGGAAACGAACTGTCTTCTGAAGCCATTTTGCATTCCCACAAGCAATGAGTGAGAGTTTCTGTTGCTTCACATCCTTGCTAGCTAGCATTTGGTGTTGTCAGTGTTTTGGATTTTGGCCTTTCTAGTAGGTTTGTGGTAGTGTCCTGTTGTTTCAGTTGGCATTTCCCTGATGACATACATTGTGGAGCATCTTTTTCTTTGCTTATTTGGCATCTGTATAGCTTCTCTGGTGAGGTGTCAAGATCTGATCCATTTTAAAAACCAAATTGTTTTCCTATTGTTGCATTTTAAGAGTTCTTTGTATATTTTGGATAACAGTCCTTTACCAGATATATCTTTTGCAAAAGTTTCTTCCTTGTCTGTGACTTTAACATTCTTTCTCCGAGTAGAAGTTTTTAGTTTTAATGATGTTCACTTATCACTGATTTCTCCCATGAATCATGCCTTTGGTGTTGTATAAAACGCCCTTGCCATACCCAAGGTCATCTAGATTTTCTCCTGTTTTACTTTCTGGAAGTTTTATAGTTTTGCTTAAGGTCTGTGATCCATTTTGAATTAATTGTTGCGATGGGCCTGAAGTTTGTTTCTAGATTCATTTTTTTAAACATGTTGTTGTCCAGTTATTCCAGCACCATTTGTTGAAAAGATTTTGCTTCTTAGTAAGAGATCATTTGGCTGTTTCTGGGTTTTCTGTCATATTCCATTGATCTGTTGTCTCTTTGCCATTGCCACACTGTCTTGATTACTTTAGTTTTACAGTAAGTCTTGAAGTCTGGTTGTGTCAGTTCTCCAACTTTCTTCTTCTCCTTAAATGTTATATTGACTGTTCTGGGTCTTTTGCCTCTCCATATAAACTTTAGAATCAATTTGTCATATCCACAAAACAGCTTGCTGAAATTTTGATTGAGATTATATTAAATCTATCAATCAAGTTGGAAACAACTGACATCTTGACAGCATTGAATCTTCTCATCCATGAACATGGACCATTTTATTAGTTCTTTAATTTCTTCCTTCTGCATTTTGCAGTTTTTGTCACATATATTTTATATCTATTTTGTTATTTATACCTAAGCATTTCATTTTGGGGGATGCTAATGTGAATGGTATCTGTTTTTAATATCAGATACCACTTGTTCATTGCTGGCATCTAGAAAATTGACTTATGTGCATTAACCTTGTATCTTAGACCCTTGCTATAACCCCTTGTTCCTGGAGTTTTTTGGTTAGTTCTCTCAGATTTTCTACATACATGGTCATGTCATCTGTGAACAAAGACAGTTTAATTTCTTCCTTCTCAACTTGTATATCTTTTATTTCCTTTTCTTGCCTTATTGCATTAGCTAGGACTTCTAGTACAATGTTGAAAAGGAGTGGAAAGAGGGAACATCCTTGCCTTGTTCCTGATCTCGGCGGGAAAGCTTTTTGTTTCCACCATTAAATATGGTATTAGCTTAGAGTTTTTATAGATACTCTTTATCAAGTTGAGGAAATTCCCCTCTGTTTCTAGTTTTCTGAGTATCAAGAATAGTTGTTAGACATTAACATACCTATGTATGTATGTAGTTATGCATATACTATATATACACCATAGTTATGTGTTCCTTGAACCTCTGTATGGCAGAGATTAGGTTGTCTCCATTTTGGGATTCTCAAAGTTTCTAGAATCTGGTAGGAGCTAATATTTATTTATAAGTAGGTTAATTAATATAAAAAAAAGAATGAGGGCTAGAAAAACATGAAGTGATGCCATTCATAGCAACGAGGTTGCAACTAGAGATTATCAAATTAAGTGAAATAAGTCAGAAGGAGAAAGACAAATGCCATATGATATCACTTACATGTGGAAACTAAAATATGGCACAAAGGAACCTATCTACAAAACAGAAACAGACTTGCAGACGTAGGGAACAGACTTGTGCTTATCAAGGGGGTGGGGAGAGGGAGAGGGATGGAGCTTTGGGGTTAATAGATGCAAACTGATACATTTAGAATGGATAAGCAATGAGGTCTTCCTGTATGACACAGGCAACTATATCTAATCTCTTGGGATAGACCATGATGGAAGATAATATAAGAAAGGGAATGCATATATATGTATGACTGGGTCACTTTGCCGGATAGCAAAAGTAGGCACAACATTGTAAATCAACTATACTTTAATAAAAATATTTTTAAAAAAGAATGGTTGTTAGATTTTTTCAGATACATATTCTGCATCTATTGAAATGACCATGTGACTTTTCTTTTTAGCCTATTAATGTGATGGATTACATTAATTGGTTTCCTATTGTTGAACCAGCCTTGCATTCCTGAGATAAATCCCATTTGATTGTAATGTGTAATTCTTTTTATACATTCTTAGATTCAATTTGCCAGTATTTTGTTGAGGATTTTTGCATCTGTGCTCATGAGAAAGATTGTTCTTTAGGTTTCTTATAATGTCCTTGTCTGGTTTTGGTATTAGAGTAATGCTGGCTTCATAGAAGGGGTTAGGAAGAACTCCTTCTGCTTCTATCCTCTGAAAGAAATTGTAGCAAATTGATATAACTTCTTCCTTAAATGTTTAGTAGAATTTATCAGTGAACCTATCTGTGCTTGGTTCTGTTTAGGAAAGGAATTAATGGTTGATTTAATTTCTTTAATAGGATAGGCCTAGTCAGATTGAACTCACTTTTGGAAAAGACTTGGAGAATAAGTTATCCACCCTAGGGACTTGTGAGTCTCCAGTTTTGACTAAAAAGTTGTTCATGGTCCTCATAAATGCAAGTCTCCATCTGCCCCAGTCTTGGTCATATTGGAACTGTATTCACTTCCCTCTAGATGTGCTTCATTAAGTTATAGGTGTTTCTTCATCTGTGCGATGGGTAATAATGGTACTTCTCTCATAGGATAAGTGAAATTGAAGTGTAGACTGTGAAGCATAGGGCCTGATACCCAGTCTCTCCTCTGGTGCTTGGTATTTCAGTGTAACTTTTGGCTGTGGAGCCCATCTTCAGCTTCCTTCATCTGACTCAGTGGACATGAATGGATTCTCACAGTGTGCCTGTGATTCCCCATCCTCAGCCAGATGCTTCCCAGTGGGATTTCACCCTCAGATTGTATGCTTTCTGGCAAGCGTATGTCCGCTTGATGTGCAGTAGGGTTTGTTCCCTGTGAATAGGACATGAAAGCAGCATAGTGCAGTGACTGACCAACTGTCTGTATTCCATTCTAGCTCTGCCATCAACTGCTTGGTTATTCATCTTCTTTTGGTTTGCGCATGATTTAGATGAAGTAATTAAAATCATGTCTGTAAAATTTCTCTGTAAAGGAAGCCAGCACTTAGAACTAGTGAAGAAACTAGCAAAGGTTTAAGGAAACTAGCAAAGGTTTAAGAAACTAGCAAAGGTTTAAGGAAGCAGTGGTTCTCTTCTTAATAGAAAAGAGACATTTGTAGGTAAAACAAAAAGATGGGATTTCTGGTGGTGCCCTGCCTCAACAATCTGTGAAATCTTCATGGAAATGATAGTGGTTCATTTAGCTGATAGAGAGTAAATGTTCCCAAATGATCCACATGTTTTCACAGGCAGTGAGAGCAAAAATCCCATGGAGGCTGAGCAGACAGCTACTTATTGTCTGAAGCTAAGTATGAGAACAGGGTTGTTACAGAGTTGCTCCTCTTGCAGGTAAAAGACAAGTCAGAACATAAGGCAGAAACCTTTGCCTCAGATTACCCTTGAACATCCCTTAAATTGCTCAAACATCACATGCAGACAAATCCTTTGGTTGGTACCATCATTTTTCTCCTGCCATTGACACACAGATTGTTGGGCTTTTTGGATGAGCACCAGAGGAAGTAGATAGGTTGTATTTAGGACTGCATTGTACCAGAGCTATGCACCTAATACACTACTAGAATCCCACCATGCGAGAAGCATGTGGAGGGCACTGAGAGTGGCTGAGGGAGCAGCAGATATGTGTCTCTCAACCTGCAGAATCATCCCCCTTCTTGTAGAGCACATGTAGTTGAATGCGAGTGAGGTAACTGCTCAGGCTACAACTCCACTGTGACAGTGAGGGGCAGTGTCATCTGAGGATGCAGGAAGTGCTATGGACACTTCTGTCTTAGCCATTTTGATGTTTGACAGGGACTCTGGACATTGACAGTCCTCAGTAATCAAAAGAAAATATATGCCTGTTGTACACATCATAGAGTCAACTGTTAATATTTGATATGGAAATTAGAGGTTCTTGGGGTGAGGCTTTACAGGCTAAGACTCTCCTATTGTGTCAGTGAAAGAATGATTGTTGACTTCAAGTTCTTTAGCCAGAATTCAGTAGAGGTTTCCTTTATTAAAAATAGTTTACTTTAACAAAATTATTTACAACGTTTTTCAGTTTTATAGTTTCTGTTGGAGCCAGACATGTGTACTCTAAGCCTTGAATGAATTTGTATATGTACTCATATATACATATGTATATACACACACACACATTAAAATAAGAGTATATGCATGCAAAATATTTGCAAAGTGTGTGATTTATTTGATTGTTTTTAGAGATTGTCAGGTTTAAGCAGATCTATTCCGCATTAGATACGCTGGAACTTTTTGTACACTCTCCCTTTTCCCTCGCTGCCTTCTAGGTGGAAAAATTCTACCCAAGCTATATAGTGTGGCGGGAAGTTTCTGGCCCCAAAAGATGGACAAACTTGGGTTCACATCCTGCATGCCTGTTCTCAGTAGCTCTGTGTCTTTGGAGGTTATTTCACAACTTCTCTGGTTCTTGGTTTCCTCATTCGAGAATGAGAGTAAATTATCTACCATATTGAACTTTGAGAGGGTGGGGGGAATGTTTGGCAAATGCATGGCTCCTAAAACACTCTTAAGAAATGCTTCTGCTGCCCCTGACTACTGAGAGCTGGTAATTTGCCCCTTTCCTCCTTTGTTGGCCTCACTCAAACTTCATCCTTGTTGCCTTTAGTCTGTTTCTCTGCAGACAGCAAGGAAGTCTCCACTGCTTTAGTGCGGGGCCCTCTAAGGTCCAGTTCTCATGTTGGGGGGGTGGGGTTTGGGTTGGTTAATTCTGGGCATGGCTTTCTGGAGGACCTAGACCCCTCCATGGCTTCTGTGGAAGGGTCTCCTCAGATATCTCCCTGGTTTTTATCTCTGTCATCTGTGTGACTCCTGACCAAATGCCTTGTTTGTTTATTCTTGATCCTAGTGTAGCTCTTATCAAAAGTGATAAAGATCAACCTGTAAGAATGCAAGTAAGCAACTTTTGGAGAAGTGTGGAAAGCAGTTCCCAAGGAAGCAAACTCATGCTGAAGATGTTGGGGGTGAGAGTTGGGAAACCACCCAGCATCTGTGTGTTGTCTGGAGGGAAGGTTTGCTGCTGCCTGGCTGTAAAAGAGCCACAGAACAGCCCCCTGAGCCCTACAAGGCTCTCTGTCAGGAAGAAATGATGTCACAGGCCAGCTCGAGGAAATACACGTTAAACAGGCTCCAAGCACTTGATATTTACTTGACGTTAGGTTTTACTGTATATTTTTCTTAAGTTTCTGGTGATTTAGTAAGCAACTGAGGAATAACAGGTCCTTTTAAGGGAGAAAAAATTTGTAGCTTGATACCTGCCAGTCACCAGTCACCATGACTTACTTGCAATCTTGCTCGTGGATTTCTTCATGATACACATAAAGGGTAAAATAAAGATGTGGTGAGTCCCATGTATTGTCCCTGAAATGAGAAAGGAACGTTCTAGCAGACTGCTTAAGAGAAGTACATTTTTATTTGCATTTGGGCACCTTTTCATTATTTGCATTTTATTTTGGGGGTTCACTTCCCCGTTTCTTCCTTTCAAACTGGAGAAGTCTTCATTTGTGTGCCCTTTAGCTCTTAAAAAGAGTACCTTTTTATGCACTAATTCTTTCACGGGTTCCTTCTCCCAGCTCTCTGGACTTGCCAGCAGCTAAGTTGGCAAGAGATTTTCCTGAGCTTCCTTCCTAAGAGCACACTGTAGGTGGGTAGGACTTTTTAGGTGGTAACATTTATTTTTCCAAATGACCTCAGAAGTAACTCTTAGTTACTTGCATCTTCTTTTCACTCAGTGATTTAATGAGGCTCTATGAACATTTGTTTTATACAAGCTTATTGGGCTCTGGGCTAGAAGTGAGGTAGATATAAAAGTAAATAAATGGCCCCAAGCTTTGGGAGCCTTCCAGCTTAGTGAGAGAGGCAACAACTTTTAAGACATTGTGGTGTCTGCAAAGTGTTGTGACCGCAGAGAGAAGAGTGGGAATCGTTTTGGTGGAGCTGTTAAGTTTCCAAGTGTGGGTGACACTGGAGGGTGTTCTTAAAGCATGAGTTATGGGTTACAGGGCAGACAGGGGTTGAGTTGCCTGGAAAGACTGCCTTGCAGTCTTACAAGGCCTCGCAGGGCAGGAGGTCTTTGAGGCCAGGATGGAAATCCAGGGAGGCCAGGGAGGATTTGATTTTTCTGGCAGTAGGGTCTTACTCTTTTGACCTTTTTTTTTTTTTTTCTTTTTCTTTTTAGGGCTGCACCTATGGCATATGGAGGTTCCCAGGCTAGGGGTCAGATGGGAGCTGTAACTACTGGCCTATGCCAGAGCCATAGCAATGCGGGATCTGAGCTGCATGTGTGACCTGCACCACACAGTTCGTGGTAACGTCAGATCCTTAACCCACTGAGTGAGGCCAGGGATCAAACCTGCGTCCTCATGGATATTAATCAGGTTTGTGTCCACTGAGCCACAGTGGGAATTCCAACTTTGAGTATCTTAAACCTCGCATGCTCTGCAGAGAGCCTTGCTTGTGAAAACACCAGGGAGTCGGAAGTGCAGGGCTGCACTCGCCTCGCTGGCTTTCTGGGAGGAGGAAGGATCTCAAGACATGGCATCTTAGGCAGATGCTGGGAAGTTCGAGTGTGTTAAGGAATGATGGTGTCTGTCAGCTTCTGGAAATAGGGTAATTGACCATGGAGCACAATAAACAAACTCTGTTAAAGGCCAGATTGTAAACATTTTAGGCTTTGAGGGCCATATGGACTGGGTTGTTGTAACCACTCACCTCTCACTCTAGCACATCTCAGCCATAGACAGTTCATACATGAGTGGTCAAGGCCATGTTCCACTAACATTTTATTTACAAAAATGTGCAAGGGATCAGATTTAACTCCTAGACCAAAAGTTTGCCAACCAAACTTTTACCTTGGAGGGAAAGGACAAGGTGAATGCAAAGTTAGTATTTATTCAGTACTTACCACATATTGACCCTTTGTAAAGGTTTTTAACCCTTAATGTAGGCATTAGTCCCACTTATAGTTGATGGAGAGACTCAAGAGTTTAGACAACTTGCCTGGAGGTTACACTGCAACTTAGTGACTGACTGGGATTTGAACTTCATTGCACCTGATTCCAAAGCTGAGGCATCTCCACGTCACTTTAGTTGTTGTCCAGAACATTAGCCTTCAGTCAGATCCCCCTCAAAAGGTACACATTGCACAGAAGCCGTCAAGCTCTGCATTCCCACTGCTGTCCTTCACACGACCTTCAGTGAAGCAGCACTCTTCTGCTTCACCTTTGTACTTGTTTGCCAGGGCTGCCATGGCAAAGTATGATAGAGTAGGTGGCTGAAACAACAGAAATTCATTTTCTCATGGGTCTGGAGGCTGGAAGGCCAAGATCAAGGTGCTGACATGTTTAGTTTCTTTCTCCTGCAGCCTCTGTCCTTGGCTTCCAGATGGCCACCTTCCCCCTGTGTCTTTCCTCTGTCTCTGCATCCCTGGGATCTCTTTGACCAAATTTCCTCTCGAAGGGCACCACTCAGACTGGATTAGGGTCCACTTCTATGGCCTCGTTTTTAACTTAATTACCTCTTTAAAGGCCTGGTTGCTGAGTACATCACATGGAACACCTTCAGCCTGTAAGGACCCTCTTCTTCTGTGGCAGATATCAAGGGATTGTTGGGAACACAGCCTAAATTCCTTAATACAGAAGCTAAAGGCAATCTCCTGTGTGTGAAGGCTACGTGAGTTACCATTTAGCCTTAAATAAAAATGCATATTTTTTAAAAGTTTATTTTAGAACAGTTTTAGATTTATAGAAAAGTCGTGAAGATAGTTCAGAGTTTGCACATGCTACCACATACCCATTTTCTTTTATAATTTACATGGTACATCAGAATGCTACATTGTTACAACTAGTGATCTCATACTGATACATTGTTATTAACCAAAGTCTATGCTTCCTCTTTCTTCAGTTTATAACCTAATATTCAGGATCGTATTCTGGATACCGCATTGCGTTTATTTGTCATGTCTCCTTAGGCTCCTGTTGGCTGTGGCAGTTTCTCAGACTTTCCTCGGTTTTGATGACCTTGGCCGTTGTGAGGTTACTGTTCCAGCATTCTGTAGGACACCCTTCTTTTGGAATCTGTCCAATGCTTCACATGATTAGACTGAAGCTAAGGGGTTTGGGGGAGGAAGACCACAGAGGTATAAAGCACTATTTATAGCGCATCATGTGGATGTGATACTTCAACATAACTTAGCTCAGTTTTTGTTAACTTGGTCACCTGGCCAAGGTAACAGTTGCCAGGTATCTCCACAGTGAAGTCACTCTATCCCACGTCCCTCTCCATACTCTCTGGAGGGAGGTCACTATGCACAGCCCACCGTGAAGGGTGAGGTGTCAGGCTCTCCTCCTTGAGAGTGGAGAATGCACATAAATTATTTGGAATTTTTCTACCTGGGAGAGTCTTCTCTTCTTTCTCACTTATTTGTATCAGTATAACTTCAGAGGTCGATGACATTCAAGTGTTGTACTGTGAGGCACCTGCCATGGGCCCTTGCATGTTACCTTGCATGTTGCCCTGCATGTTACCTTGTTGGCTCTTAGTGACGCTGACCAGCCTTTGCTGGGTGAGTATGTCCCAGTTCTCAGTTCTCTTAGGTCCAGCCTGAAATGGGGGCAGACTGGCTGTAGGATTTTAATTTCTCCATGTAAATTGTTAACCATATGTGTGTGACCTGAGACATTAGATATTAAAATCTGGACCTCCTGCGCCTAACTGCTCATGAGTACAAGCATTACTATCTTCATGGTGAAGAAACACTCTTCTGCATTTTGTCTGAAATTAGCATTGAAGCGGCGCCACCGTGTGGTATGTGCATAGGGATTGCTGTTTCCTAGAAACAATTTCTGAGGAATTCTGCCTCTCTCCTGACCCTATTATCTAGTAGCTAAAATACTTTAAGAAAAAAAAAATGTCAAGTTCTTAAAAGAGAGGCTGCATTCTGACTTTGCCTTTATACACGACTGGGTTTGCATAAAAAGTGAACACTTTAAAGTTAAAATTCCCAGTAGTTGTTTTGTTTTTGCATACCGTTAACTTTTAATGTGTTTCTTTTTCTTTCTTTCTTTCTTTTCTTTTCTTTCTTTTTTTTTTTTTTTGGTATTTTTGCCTCTTCTAGGGCCGCTCCCATGGCATGTGGAGGTTCCCAGGCTAGGGGTCTAATCGGAGCTGTAGCTGCCGGCCTGCGCCACAGCCACAGCAACTGGGGATCTACAACCTACACCACAGCTCACAGCAACGCCAAATCCCCAACCCACTGAGCAAGGCCAGGGATCGAACTCACAACCTCATGGTTCTTAGTCGGATTTGTTAACCACTGAGCCACAACGGGAACCCCTAATGTGTTTCTTAAAGTGAGCTTTTTTCTGATTATTCACAGTTGTTTAATAGCTGGATATAAAAATGCAACAGGTTGAAACCCAGAACTTCTAGATTATTCACTCTGATTATTCACAGTTGTTTAATAGCTGGATATAAAAGTGCAACAGGTTGAAACCCAGAACTTCTAGATTATTCACTCTGATTATTCACAGTTGTTTAATAGCTGGATATAAAAATGCAACAGGTTGAAACCCAGAACTTCTAGATTATTCACTCTGATTATTCACAGTTGTTTAATAGCTGGATATAAAAGTGCAACAGGTTGAAACCCAGAACTTCTAGAGCTTTTCTCTTTGGCTGTAGGTAGGTGGAGGACTTGTTTTAATTGTCCCATTCTTCTTGGGCCAAAAGTTTTCAGAAGTTTAAGCCCTTGTGGAAGGTAGCCAGGACTCCCGCGAGTGCCCACTGTGACATGTGGGAATGAGGGGCTAGTGGGGGATTAGCAGCTCTCTGCCTCCTGGAATGTTTACGTCTGTAGGCCGTGCATCCTCAGAAGGGGAGAGGTGAGAGAGTTGGTGGGATCATTTAAATGTTAGCAAGTGCTGAGCTGGAGATTAGTCTGACAGCCTGAGTTGGTTTTAAAGAAAATCAACAAGCAGTCACTCTTTTTGTTGTATTAAGTCCGTGTGTCACCAAGAACTCTCAATTTAATGCTTATCTAGGTCAGCTTTTGAGAGTGAGGTAAAATTGCCATGGCTTTGATAGATAAAGAAAATTCAGTAAGAATCTGAACTGCAACTGAGCGAATGTGGAAGCCGGCCCCTCTGCTATGTCCTGCACCCAAGGCACTGGTGGAAAGTTGAACGCTGGTGCTGAGAGGGTTGTGAGTGTCTCGGTTGTTACAGGCGATGGCAGATGTGTTGGGAGGAGACGAGCTCTGCCTGTGCCTCTTCATCTGGCTCCTTGTCAGTGATGTCACAGGTCACCTATGTCCTCTGTGAGTGTAATTTGTCCTGTTCCGACTCGAAAGAGATAACAGCAAAGCCCCCAAAATATCGCTTTGCTGCTGTCCCCTTCGGTTTCTGATGTTTTCAAGAGGTATTTCAGATAATGGGAACCACGTGTGTTCAAGTGTGAGCTCCTCTCCGCAGAGGTCAGAGAAGGACGTTTGCCTCAAGCTCACAAGCCCAGCCCACCATGGCTCTCCAGGGCTGTTAGAGACCACTTGTGTGTGTCCTGACACATTGGCCTCTGGCTGCGCACAGCAAGATTACAGGCTGCTCCTGACCTCAGAGATGGTGTCTCAGGGCAGAGTGCCTCCTCTTACAGGTGCCAGGAACACGGAGGAGTGAGTTCTGTGGGGATGCTGACAAGTACACAGTGATGACAGTGAGTACTGCAGTGGCACCTGGAAGGTTCTAGAACTCAGCAGAGGGACCAGAAATGAATGATGGCTAGCTTTGCTGGCCAGCTAGAGGCTGTGGGTAGATTATGTTGGACTTGAAGTTAAGGGTATTTTTTTTCTCCTTCCCTCCTTTCTTCCTGAATTCCTTCCAGGGAGTATTTTGAAAGTAAGAGACTAAGTGACTATACACTGGAGGGGCCATTGTTTTTAAAATGAGCTTTTTGATGTCTGAGAGCAGCATTTTGTCTACAGATGATATGAATTTCAAATTACAGTTCAGTGTGTTGTAGTTAATAATTTTAAACATGGCTTTCCATAGCCTTTAAGTTTAACTTACATTTCTTATGTTTATAATCTAATTTAAAACCATACATTTAAAATAGCTCATACAGCTCAATATAAAAAAAAAACCACAACCCAATAAAAAAATGGGGGTGTTCCAATTGTGGCTTAGTGGTAATGAACACAACTAGTATCCGTGATGACACGGGTTCGATCCCTGGCCCTGCTCAGTGGGTTAAGGATCCAGCATTGCTGTGAGCTCTGGTGTAGGTCACAGATGCAGCTCGGATTCTGTGTTTCAGTGGCTGTGGCATAGGCTGGCAGCTGTAGCTCCAGTTTGATCCCTGGCCTGGGAACTTCCATATGCTGCAGTTGCAGCCCTGATAAAGAGGGGAGACAGAAGACCTGAATAGATATTTCTTCAAAGAAGACTTTCAGATGGCAAACAGGCACATGAAAAGATGCTTAACATCACTAATTGTTAGAGAAATGCAAATCAAAACCATAATGAGCTATCCCTATATTATACCCAATATATTATAATAACCTTTATTGGAGTATAATCTGTAAGAAACCTGAATTACCATGCTATATGCCTGAAACTAACATGATACTGTAAATCAGCTATATTTCAATTTAAAAATAATAAAAATTAAAAATATATTTAAAAAATTTTACTTAAATTTATTTAAACATTACCCATTTTAAATAGGAATCACAAAGTTAGATACTCTGATATGCTACATTTTTAAGACATTAAAATTTTTCTACTAGACATATTCCCTCATTATGCCCAGTGGTGGCAAACTTCATCCTAACTGTAAAGAGAGGTTGGGGCCAGTAATTCAAGATCACGGTTAGGATTAAGTTTGGCTTCTTGTTGAAAACCAAACAAACAAACTAAATATCTAATTGCTTAAACAAGAATGTCTTTTTCTCTCTAGTTAACAGTCCAGAGGTGGGTGGCTCAGGGTCTTGATGACTTCAGTGTATGGTCAGGGAACCAGCCTCCTAGCTTGGTGCTCACCATCGGTATTAGTTTCCTGCAGCTGCTGAAACAAGTTACACAGACTTAGTGGCCCTCAACAACAGAATTTTATTCCCTCACACTTCTGGAGATGGAAAGTGAGAAATAAAGGTATCAGCAGAACTGCACCGACTCTGGGAGCTCTGGGGCAATCTGTTCCTTGGCTCTTCCGGCTCCTGATGGCTCTAAGTATTCCTTGGTGTGTGGCTGCATCATTCCATTCCCATCTCACATGGCCTTCTTTGTGTGTGGGGATCTCATCTCCCTCTGCCTTTCTTTTATAAGGATACTTGGAATGGTACTGTGGGCCCACCTGGGCAATCCTAATCCTTCATTGCAAAATCCTTAGCCACAGCCGCACAGACCATTTTTCCAAATGAAGTAACATACAGACAGGTTCTAGGGATTAGGTCCTGGACATACCTTTGAGAGCCATTATTAGTTTACTGCACCCTCTTACCACAAGGTCACCTCAAGGTTCAGCATGAGAGTTAGAGTACCTGCTGGCATGTCAACAGTTCTGTCAAGAGGAAGAAAGAGAGAAGAGCAAAAAGGGGCCTCTCCCAGCGGGGTTGTTGGCTCCCTTTGAAGAGTCTTTCTTGAAATCCCACCCAACACTCGATTTCCTCTCAGTGGCTGCCAAGGAGGCTAGAAAATGCAGTCTCTTATTCATTTAATGTGCTGTGCTGCTAAAGTATAACTTTCAAAAAGGCAGAAATAGGACATGCAAATATAAAAAGGTCATGTGTCTACAATTTTATTTAGCTCATTCATTAAGTCAGGAACAAGCAAGATGTTCCTACCAGTTGAAACAAGAATGTAGATTTATGTTCTGTGCCAGACAAAATTCATTGGTGTTGCTATCAGTTTTTTGCAGTTTGCAGAGCTGTAAAATAGTTACGTCAACAGGAAGTCCATCGAGTACACACCTATAGAATGAGAGTCTGTAGAGTCAGCTTTATGTAAATAAACCCCCAGTACCTCACCGAAGGGACTGATCTCTTTTGTTTCTTTCCAAATATTGGATACTTTTAAAACTGTGACCTGTTAAAAATCAGGGCTCTCTTCCTGAGCTGGAATGGATGATAGATGCTGAGCCTGACTGCTGGCTGTTTTTGCCTCTCTTTGAGTCAGAGATATTTACCCAGGATGGAAGTTTCATGCAGTAGTGACTCCCCTGCACAGAATGATGCCCTCAATGAGGACATCTTTTTTATTTAATTTTTTTTTCACTCTTTTTATTTACATAGAATAAAATTATTCTTCTGACTTACTTCACTTAGTATGAGAGTCTCTAGTTCCATCCATGTTGCTGCAAATGGCATTATTTTGTTCTTTTTTATGGCTGAGTAGTATTCCATTGTGTATATATACTACATCTTCCTAATCCAATCATCTGTCATGGACACTTGGGTTGTTTCCATGTCTTGGCTATTGTGAATAGTGCTGCAACGAACATGTGGGTGCATGTGTCTTTTTCAACGAAAGTTTTGTATGTGTAACTGGGTTACCATGCTGTACAGTGGAAAATTGACTGAACACCGTAAACCAGCTATAATGGAAAAAAATAAAAATCATTATATTAAAAAAAAATATGTGTTCTGGCAAATACATCAAGTTACATAACACCACTGCAGTCAGGCACTGAACAGTTTTCTCATCCCCAAACATTCCCTCATCTTTCCCCTTTTTAGTCAACCCCTACTTCCTGGAAGCCACTGACCTATAGCTCTTTAGACCTACAGTTTGCATTTTACAGAATGTCATATATATATATATATATAAAAGTACATTATATAGCCTTTTGAATCTGGCTTCTTTATTTCGGGCCACACCTGAAGCATATGGAAGTTCCCAGGCTGGGGTCTAATCAGAGCTATAGCCATCAGCCTATGTCCGCCACACCACAGCAATGCCAGATCCGATCCACATCTGCTACCAACAGCTCAGCAATGCCGGATCCTTAACCCAGTGAGCAAGTCTAGAGATTAAGCCTGCATCCTCATGGATACTAGTCAGGTTTGTTACCACTGAGCCACAACTGGAACTCCTGAACCTGGCTTCTTTCGCTAAGTTATAATGCATTTGAAATTCATCCATGTTGTAATGGGTATCAATATCCCTTTACTTTTTATGGCTGAGTATTATCTATTGTGTGGATATACTGTAGTTTATCCATTCATCAGCTGAGGCATATTTGAATAGCTTTTCAGGGTTTGTTTGTTTTTTTTGGTGATTATGAGTAAAATGCTATAAATATGTGCATACAGGTTTTTGAGTAAATAAATGTTTTCATTCCCCTTGAGCCAGTACCTACTTGTGGAATTGCTTGGTAATATGTTAGGCATTAAGTTTACTTTTATATGAAAATACCAACTGCATTCTAAAGTGGTTGTACCATTTTGCATTCCCACCGGCAATGATTTTCATGCTCACGAGCAATTTTTAATTATAACATTTTTTTTTCTAAATTTTATCTGTTCTGCTAGGTGTGTGGTGGTACCTCATTGTCCAAACTGGGTCTCTTAATGGCCTCAGTGCAAACTAGTCAGGTTGTTACTAACATCCATGGCTAATCTTTTGACCTTACCTAATTAAACTCATAAGGTCTCCTATCCAGAGCATGCTTAGAGAGATTTCTCTATATAAATTGTCGAGTCTTGCATCTCTCTCACCTTTTCTTGCCCTTGTTCTTGGCACCCTGAGTACAGGTAGAAGGATTAACTTTACACAGATGAGACAGGATGAGCGCCATTGCAATTGTGTGTGATGATGGAGCTGAGAAAAGTTTCAGGTGTTTCCTTCTGATGCCATTATCTTTGTGACACAGGACCCAGGGATTCCTGCAGAGGGGAAGAAGGGGGTGTGCACGGGTGCACTCACCCGAGCTTTGTTTGAGGAGGATGGAGAAATCCGGACCTGGGATCTGTGGAGAATGAAGAGCTGCTGGGACAGGGCTGCTCTTCTCCTTCCCTCTCCTGTATGGTTCAGGAGGTCATGGATCACCTGCCAACAGGTGGGGACCTCTGGATGGACTGGGACCCACGGTCTTTCTCCCCACCCCTTCCCTTCCCCCACACATCATCTCCTGCCCTTAGCAGAAAGAGTGGATGAGGTTAGGAGTTTCTTCTCCCTCTCCCACCCAGTCCCTTAGCCCTGGGCAGTGGGCAGCTCTTTCTGTCTATTCAACGTACTTGAATATGAGATGCCTCAGCAGGTTAAGGACCGTATATAATCTCCATGAGGATGCAGGTTTGATTTGATTCCTGGCCTCACTCCATGGGTTAAGGATTCATTGTTGCTGTGGCTGTGGCATAGGCTGGCAGCTGCAGCTCGGATTCAACCCCTAGCCCAGGAACTTCCCTGTGCCGCAGGTGTGGCCCTAAAAAGAAAAAAAAAAAAAAAAGAATGAGGTTAGAACAGAATTCCATAGTAGCCGCTGTACTGAATGAATATTTGAAAAACATTCCCAAATCAGGAGATTCCCTAAAAGTTAGTAGTTTATCGCAAATACATATAATTCACTTTAAAAGTAGAAAAGAAACTTTTTCTTCTTGAAATTACTACATATTTGAGTATGTGGTATTGTAAGGAAGCCAACAAGAGGGTACAGCTTTCTTCCTCCAACTGCTTTTATTCTATGGAATGGAGAGCAGATCACTCTTGTCTTCTACCTCTGTGGACTCCCTCTGGGAGTCAGGCAGCCCCACTTCATTCTCAGGCCAGGTCAGACCTTGCCTGTTCCCTCTATGGCTGCTGTCCCCCCCCAGTCCCTTAGCCTTGGGTAGTGGGAGCTCTTTCTGTCTAATCTAGATACTTGAATATAAGCTGCCTCAGGGCATGGATGGGGCTTATATAGCTAAACCCCTGGTTTTCAAACCTGAGTGCATCTCAGAGGTAGCCAGTGCTCTGGGGTAGGGCTGAGAAATTGCATTTCTTTTATTTTTTATTTTTTGTCTCTTTAGGGCTATACCTGGGGCATACAGAAGTTCCCAGGCTCCCCTAGGTCGAATCAGAGGTGTAGCTGCCAGCCCTACGCCACAGCCAAAGCAACTCCAGATCCAAGCCTCGTCTTTCACCTATACTGCAGCTCACAGCAACATCAGATCCTTAACCCACTGAGTGAGGCCAGGGATTGAACCCTCATCCTATGGGTACTAATTGGGTTCTTAACGTACTGAGCCACAATGGGAACTCCTGCATTTCTAATAAGACCCCAGGTGATGCTGTTGCTGCTGGGCTGGTCTAGGGACCATGCTTTAAACATGACTGGTGTTCAACCCTCAGGGAAAGGAAGTTCTCAAGGACCCTGCCTCCCTGTTTCTGGAAGGATAGGGCTTGCTTTCTGCAAGTGTGAATATCCGGAGAACCCCTTCCGCTTTGGGGCTTCTTCCCTAGTTCCTTAGAGGAACTAAAATTACCAGTCCAGGAAGGACTCAGGTCTTTCTTCCAGGGACATTGCAAAACCAGGGTTTGTTATTTTCATGTTTTTGTGATTCTTACCAGCATAATGAAACCAACTTCAGGTATTAGATTCCTTATGATAAATTATAATTATTACCATTAATTACAGGAGGTAAGGCTAGAGATTTCCTCCCTATAAACTCACTCAGGCATGAATGAAAACAAGGCTCAGATGGCATTCTGCCCATATTTAGGCTTATTAGCAGGCTAGCACAAGGCAGCCATGGAACAGTCTTATATGCCTTGTAAAGTTCCAGCTCTGTCCTTTGAGGGGGTCAGGGTCCTGATAGCATTTCATTTCAGTGTTTCCTTGCAGCAAGTATGGCAGTATCTCAAAAACAATATTGTTACTTTTCTATTGTTGCCCTAAGAAATGACTGCAAACATACAAGCTTCAAACAAATTCATTATCTCACAGTTCTGTCGGTTCAAAATCCAGGCACAGCCTGGTGCAGCTGGTTCTCTGCTCTGGGTTTTACGGGGCCCAGGTGAAGATGTTGCATTCCTTTTTGGGGCTCAGGGGATGAAATATTCCCAAGCTCATTCATGCTGGCTGAGTTCAGTGCCATGGGACTCTAGGATCGAGGTCCCCATTTCCTTGCTGGCTCTTGGCTAGCAGGGGGGTCCTTCTCAACTTCGAGAGGCTGGCTGGGTTCTTTGCTTGTGGCTCCCTTCCTCCATTGTCAGAACTAGCAACATGTCAAGACCTTTTCTGACTCCCTCCACCGCCTTCTGCCCCATCTTGCCTTACATTTCACTGACTTGCTACCCTTCTCTCCTTATAGAAGGCCCCAGGCCCTTGTAAAAAAAGTTTCAGGAAGTTTCTGGAAGCTCCTCTGGGACACATCACATGTGTTCATGAGATGACTGACTTCAGTCTTCTTTTTTTTGCCTTTAAGGGTTCATGTGATTACTTTGGGCCTACCCAGCAATCGAGAATGGTCTCTCTAGTTGAAGATCAGCTGGTTAGTAACCTTGATTCTTAACCCCACTGTGGAGTCCCTTCATAGCAGCACCCAGATGGTGTTTGGGTCAATAACTGGGACACAGGAGTCTTGGAATGAGGTCTTTGGGGCTCTGCCTACCATAGGTAGAATTTCAGTTATCCTGATATTTTGAAGCAGGGGCCCAACAACTCCCTGGAATCAGCAGCTGGATCTCCGGCCACTTACTTATCAAGCCTAGGGCATATCTCTGAAGACCTGCTAGGTTCTTACCTATCATGCCAGGGTGCTTCTGTGACATTTCTAGTTAATCCTCTTAATTCAAATACCACAAATTCACCACTGAAAAGGATTTACCAATAGCTGTAATACTAATTAGCAGAGTCAGTAATTTACCCTGTGTGAAAGTCCATTTCTAACCTCAAGTGTGCTAATTAATTAGCGTACCGTGGTGTTGGTTGCTGATAAGGATGGCTAGCTGACCGACTTGGACTTGCTGTAGCCTTAGCTGTTGTGTGTGGCCTTTTGATTAAAAACGAGTTAACTCCTCCCCAAGTCTGTATTCTAGATTAAGGATAGCTCATTGCCCTTAGGCAGGAGATTAAAGCCAACCGACACACATTTATATGGCACCGTTTATGTTGTCGTGTTTTGAAATAAAATTCAGACGATGTGATAGACTCTTGTCCCCTTCACTGAGAGCTTTGGGGAGTGCTGTCACATTTCATTGTCACCCAGTGCCTGGCACACAGTGGATGTGCAACAGATACTTGTTGAGTAAGTAAATAAGGTGAATGAATGTATTTTCATGCTGTAATACATGAAAAGTTAGATATGTTATGGGAACAGCATGGCAGACAAACTGCATTGGGAGAAAGTGGAAACAGTACTCAGAGTGCTTTGTTGAACTAGGAATTTATTGTATTCATGGTGGTACAAACATGCACACTGTAAGCTGAGACTTACACATCTTTGCCAGCATTTATTTTTCACGATGTTTTGTTGAAGGGAGTGTGGCTCCATTTTGATGTATTATTTTCCTACTAGATTTAAGCCCCTTAATGGCAGTGCACATTGACACCACACAGTGGCTGCACAGTCCATGAATGAAGAAAGGCTGTCCACCCTTCTCTGTGCCCTCTTACAAAAAATAAGATAGTCAAAATAAGAAAAAGGAGGCTTCCTCTGATTAACAGGGGGTAACTTTTGTATTTCATTCACCATCTGCGGATTACCCATTTTTTCCCTCTTGCCTTCTATTTCTAATTTGCTGGAATGAACAGTCTGAATTGCTCCAGACCTCATTTGTCTTTTGAGTATGAAGAGGGTACAGCAGTAATAACTCAGATTGCACTTACTGCCCATGTCTCCTCACTCAAGGCCCTGGGCCCTTGTTAAAGTGTTTCTGAAAGTTTCATGAAGCTCCCAGGGGGACAGGTCATGTGTTCAACCGGGAAAGTATCTGCTGCTAGGGCAGCTGGTGCTTTTCTCCTGGAGCCCTGCCCCACATCAGCTCCCAGTACCCATGTGTCATTCCCTGGAGCTTAGCCCTCAAGTAGCATCTCAGGGTTTTATTTATGGTCTGCTTCTCTTAGGAGAAATCTGAGTGATGGACCACATTGTTCTTGAAACTGCCCTCCCCTTGGGCCAAGGCTTTCTGCTTGAGTCAGTTCATTGTGTGGCTCTTTCTTCTTCAAAGTGAGTCCTCCTAAAAGGCTCTCACCCCCCATAGACATAGGTAGGCTTGTAGGCTGTCCTGCCAGTTCACCTGACCAGCCTCAACCTGGCCTGGGACAAGGTAGCGAGGCAAAGCCAGGCTCCCTCTGTCCTGTAAACTTAGGCTGAATCTACCCCTTTTATAGTCCCAAAGTGCATGTCTCTTCTTCCCCCTCAGTAATGCTTTCTTGGAGTTCCCATCGTGGCTCAGCAGTTAACCTGACTAGCATCTACGAGGTTGCCGGTTCTATTCTGGGTCTGCTCAGTGGGTTAAGAATCTGGCATTGCCATGAGCCGTGTTGTAGATTGCAGACGTGGCTTGGATCCTGTGTTGCAGGGGCTCTGGCGTAGGCTGGCAGCTACAGCTCCAGTTAGACCCCTAGCCTGGGAACCTCCATATGCCACAGGTGCAGCCCTAAAGAGACAAAAAAGACAATAATAATAATAATAATAATAATAATAATAATAATAATAATAATAATGCTTTCTTTTGCAGGGTACAGGAGTGAGAGGGGCCAGACTTTGGAAGCTCAGTAGAGATACTGTGTCCTTTAAAAACCCAAGACTGTGATCTGATAGCTTACAGTTCACCATTTCTTGTTGAATATTTAATGACATTTGCTTTAGTGACAGAGGCCCCCTACCCCACAAAGAAATCCTTCTCCTCATCCTTTTGATTTTTCTCATCTTGTTGTGAACATTTCCCAACGTGAAATGAAAACACAGACCAGATAAAATTGACAGGAACCTTTACTGTGAAAGTTCAAGGTGCTTTAAAAAAAAAAAAAAAGATCCCTAAAATGATTGATAAAACAAGGGCATCACTTTTCTTAGTCTCCAGATGTCATGAAAAATATAAGACCTGCTTTAAATGCAGTAAGTAGCCTCAGGTGTTCTGCGTCCCAAATATTGCTTTCACATGTATATATAATTATTTTTAACTGAAACACTCAGAAATGAAAAGTCACCCCTGCCCTTCTCTCTTGCGCTGCCTGGAGATAAAGCCCAGTTTGGTTTATTTCTGCCGGTCCTTTTAAAAATATATTCCTTATATGGTCATTTCTAAGCAGCAAAATAGTCAGCCATGTGATTAAAATGTCAAAAGGAGTAGGAAAACTGGCTTCTGGAAAAGTGTATTTGGAGATTTATATAAAGGCAGGAAGCAAAGGGGGAGGCTGTGATCCAGGCTGCTGAAATAGAGGGTGACTGTCCTGCTACCGCCTGCCCCCCCCCCCAACACAGCCCATATACACTGAGAGGAGCTGGGTACCTGTTTAACCTCTGGAGGCACATTTTGGGCTTCTTTTCTTTTTTCTTTCTTAATGGCCACACCCACAGCTTATGGAAGTTCCCCAGCCAGGGACTGAATCCAAGGCACAACTGTGACCCACACCTCAGCTGTGGCAATGCCAGATCTTTTAACCCACTGTGCTGGGCTGGAAATTGGACCTGGGCCCCCAAGCAAGCCAAGCCACTGCAGACAGATTCTTAACCCACTGTGCTACAGAGGGAACTCCTCTCTTCATTTGAAGAGCCCTTGATCTTTAAATTTGGGAGTCCCCTTCCCCTGTATCATAGAGGGACAGGGGATGGGAGGGAAATTGCGATGAGGAAAGGGTTTCAAAGTTGCTATGAACTGAGTGTTATTTACTTACTAAAAAAAAATTTTTTTTAATGGAGTTCCCGTCGTGGCTCAGTGGTTAACAAATCCGACTAGGAACCATGAGGTTGCGGGTTCAATCCCTGGCCTTGCTCAGTGGGTTAGGAATCTGGCATTGCTCAGCTATGTTGTAGGTTGCAGACACGGCTCAGATCCCACATTGCTGTGGCTCTGGTGTAGGCCGGCAGCTACAGCTCTGATTTGACCCCTAGCCCAGGAACCTCCATATGCCACGGGAGTGGCCCAAGAAATGGCAAAAATAAATAAATAAAAATAAAATAAATTTTTTTTATTAAGGCATAGTTGATTTACAGTGTTGTGCCAATTTCTGCTATACAGCAAAGTGACCCAGTTACACATACCTATCCATTCTTTTTTGTATTCTTTTCCATCATGGCTTATCCCAGGAGATTGGATGTAGTTCCCTGTGCCGTCTAAAGGTAGAACTGGTTGATCAAGAACAGTCCTCATTTATCTTAAACCTTGCAAACTGGGCAAGTTGGTGTCCCACCCATGGGACAGAGACTCTGCTCAGACCCTGGCAGAAGGGTGGTCTTCCTTAGAGGTCCCACCTGAGGTGGCCTGTGCTCTGCATACTTTGATACTTTTCTCTCAAGGTATGGCCTGTGGTCCCAGCCACACCTGGTAAGTACATCAGAGTCTGCATCTTAACAAGACTCCCAGGGGGTCCTTATGCCCAGTTAGGTCTGAAAAGTGCTTTATACCAGTGCCTTGTTGAGCTGCCCAGTGGTGGTTGGGAGGCAGAGCAGCTAGACGAGCCCATTTCAAGATAATACCTTACAGTCTTATTTTTAAGAGCCTCTTGCCTTAAACAGTCAGTAGCCACATTCCATACTTTATGGGTAATTATTATTGTCGTATTGGATTCTGGTTAATTTTCGGGGATTGACCTGATAACACTTGGTTTACGTAAAGGAGGGAAGTTATTTTACTTTAAGGTGGCTCATGCTTGGGAATGTTGAGCATTTCATTTTAAACAAAAAGCTGTGTGCAGAAAGGTGCTGGGCAGTCGTTTCTCCTGAGTAAGGGGATGTTGGGGGATGAGTTTTTCACTTTTGACCTCCGTTGTTGCAAAAATTTGGCTACTTCGTTGAGGAGTTTTTCATTTCAGCAGCATAGAACTCAGTGTCACTGTGGTTTAATAGATGGTGGCTTAGTGTAACATCAGTGGCTCCTAACTGGTGGGGCTGCCAGTTGTCCTGTCTTGTGGTCCCTCTGGTCAGCTCATGGACTCTGGACACCCTTTGTCATAGAGCCTCCTGTGCAATGGAAACAGTAGTTCTTCTCCGGTTTACTCTGATTCCTCAGGGTTCCTTTTTTAACCTATTTTGGCTGTTTTCTTTTAGGGTAGGGTCTTTCCTCCACTATCTGTGATCCTGGTTTGTGTTTAAAAATAAATCTGGTTGAAAGGGAGCTGTGTGTAAGTGTGTGTGTGTGTGTGTGTGTGTGTGTGTGTTGAGGGCAGCCTTTGTAGTGGTGTGATTCATCAGGAATCCACCATTTCTTTGGGGGCCCGTCCTCAAATGTGATTTTATAGGTCTTTTCTCCCAGAGAGGGATCCTCTAATCCCTTCCTGCAAGCTTGCTGTCAGCGTGTTCACAGCCTGGGGTAGGGGTGGGGGTGTGTGGAGAGATGCATCTGGGACACATGCATCTGCACATAGAATGTTTTTTTCTTTTCTTTTCTTCTTTTTTTTTTTTCCCATCTTTTCTAGAGCCACACCAGTGGCATATGGAGGTTCCCAGGCTAGGGGTCGAATCAGAGCTGTAGCTGCTGACGTACACCAGAGCCACAGCAACCACAGCAACGTGGGTTCCAAGCCACATCTGCGACCTACACCACAGCTCACAGCAACGCCAGATCCTCAACCCACTGAACAAGGCCAGGGATCGAACCTGCGTCCTGTCCTCATGCATGCCAGTCAGATGTCATTTCTGCTGAGCCACAACGGGAACTCCTGCATGGAGAATGTGTCTTAATCCCAGTGTTTGAGTGTAGCACTCGAGAGTTTGGGTTTGAAATTCACCCTTTCCAGGGAAAAAGTCTGCTTCTGGTAGAAGGAGGGAATGCTTCCTGGCTAGGAAAGGGTTCTGGGGGTCTTAGTCTATCTTCAGGAGCTTTCTACCCTATGCTCCTGCCTTCAGAGGTGTCTGTTATGTGCGAGGCTCAGTCCTCTCTCCCTGCCATTTCTCCCCCTCCCCCCCCGAAGCTTTTTCTGCTGTGTTCAGTCCACGCTCCTTGGCAACCTGTTTCCACTTTCAGAAGTTTGGTTTCTTGCCTGTGGTTGTCTTCTTTCCCCACTGGTCTCTCTTAAATCCCTTTACTGCAGCTTTAATGGTGTTTTGAAAGGGAGTGAGGGCAAACGAGCATTCATCTGCTGTGTTTAATGGAAAGTGCCCAAAGATTCTCTAACGAGCGATTGAGAGGGGAAAGAATAAAACCTCTCCAGTTATAAATTTATCTGGCTTTATAGCATTTGAGATTCAGCTGTTTGTGAAAAGCAATTTATATAAAAGGAGCATGTTGGAGAGCACTGGTTTATATTCACTCCGTAATATCTCAACTCCTAGTAAAAGAGGAGATCAGAGACAAATAAGAATGAATAAAAGATTTGCCCCGCCTGTGGATTGGGTGGTGGAAGGTTCCAGTGCCCTGGCATTTTCTAGGATCGCCTGTTTAATCCTGATTTCTTGTTTTATAAGTGCTGAATGGTGAATTCAATATATGGGTTTCAAACCTGCACTGACGACAGAACTGGTTGAATTCTTGCTCATGCATGAGCCATGAGCAAATTGTTTAACTGATTTGATCCTCAGCCTCCTGACCTAAAAATGGGGGAAATGGTGCTTTTCTCTCAAAATTATTGGGGTTGAAACAATGAATGTACATACATGCTTAGCGTAGTGTGACCACTGAATACAGTGTTAATGACTTTGTTGCATTCTGGGTCTCCTTTCCTTTCCAGCCTCACTGTTCCCTGTGTCAGGCACTGTGCCAGGGCTGGGAGCCAGAGCAACCTGGCCTCTGCTCTCCTGGATTTTCCCCTTAGAGCTGAAGGCTCCCTGATTCATCTTTCAGCTCTGGGACGTACTGAGATCCAAGTTGGGGAGGAAGGGGGCCATATTTGAACCTAGGTCTGCCCAGCTCCTGAGGCTCTGCTCTTAACACCATTACTCAATGTTGAGTGTTTCTTACAGCAAGTGGTCAGCCTCTGACTAGAACAGTTATAGACAAGCAGTTGGGCATAGATGCTTTCTGAAGGCTCTCAGTGACCTAGGGGTTCGATGTTCCAGCCTTTCCTAACAACCATTATACATCCTTGTGAAATAGCCCACATTTTAAGAGAGTGCTTACTATTAGAGAACATTTGAAGGATGTGGGGTAGGATTGGAGGTAGATTGGAGCCTGGAAGTAGATCTCTTTAGATTTGGTGTTACTATATATACCCTAAAGAGTTGAGGGGAGCAGAAAGTGCATGGTTGCTGGTTGGGGCAGTTTGAATCATTGGACAATAATCATAAAAGGCTTTAGCTCCCTTGGGTCCTTTAGATGGAGAAGAACAGATGCCCTTGATCTCTTCCGCCGTAGGGAGTAGGTTCGGGAACCAAGAGTGTAGAAGGTTCTTGTCTTTGTCCTGGGTCCATTTCTGCTTACCCTATGAAGACCCTTCTTCCTAATTGTTGTCTTCTTCACAGCAAATATCCTTGTTTCTCTTCTCTCCCCAGTCTTTCCCCCCATGCATATTTATATATGGATAAGTGTATATTTTTGATAAAATCAGAATTATATTTTGTATACTGTTATATAGCTTACATGTTCCATTTATCTTCCTTCTCCCTCCAATAACCATTTCATTTTAATCTTTTTGTCTTTTTTTTTTTTTTTTTTTTTTTTTGTCGTTGTTGTTGTTGTTGTTGCTATTTCTTGGGCCGCTCCCTCGGCATATGGAGGTTCCCAGGCTAGGGGTTGAATCGGAGCTGTAGCCACCGGCCTACGCCAGAGGCACAGCAACGCAGGATCCGAGCCGCGTCTGCAACCTACACCACAGCTCACGGCAACGCCAGATCGTTAACCCACTGAGCAAGGGCAGGGACCGAACCCGCAACCTCATGGTTCCTAGTCGGATTCGTTAACCACTGCGCCACGACGGGAACTCCTCATTTTAATCTTAAAAAAAATTCCCGGGAGTTCCCGTCGTGGCACAGTGGTTAACGAATCCGACTAGGAACCATGAGGTTGCGGGTTCGGTCCCTGCCCTTGCTCAGTGGGTTAACGATCCGGCGTTGCCGTGAGCTGTGGTGTAGGTTGCAGACGCGGCTCGGATCCCGAGTTGCTGTGGCTCTGGCGTAGGCCAGTGGCTACAGCTCCGATTAGACCCCTAGCCTGGGAACCTCCATATGCCGCGGGAGCGGCCCAAGAAATAGCAACAACAACAACAAAAAAAAGACAAAAGAAAAAAAAAAATTCCCTTTCTGACAGGGTTAAATCCACTATGCAGATGGCCATATGGTTAAAGACTGCGTTAGCTGTTTTAAAACTATCATTTCTAAAGTTTGAAATAATACCCCTGTTTGTCAAATGCCATACACTTCTTTGATAATGTAGCCTATGTTAAGATGAGGCCCATTATAACTGGCTGGGAATTAGATTCTTTTTATAGGGGTGTAGATGCTTTTGCAGTAAACCTTTAGATGGCAGCATCTCTCACCGTAAGCCTCATTCTGAACAGAATTTCTCAGATGCATAAGATGTTTGACATAGAAGGATGCTTAGAATCCGCCTGCCTCACCCCTTAAGTGTACAGTGACAGAGCCGAGGCCCCGGGAGGGCAGGGCTGTGGCTCAGGGCGGAGCAGGGGAAAGAGCTGGGGACCCCTGTCTGGCACTTCCTCCACCCTTCCTCTTACTGATGTGAACTGTTTCCAGTATCTGTGGCCTTGTTAAAAGCACACTTTTAAGTATAAGGGAACCAAGGAAAAGGAGAGTCAAGTGGATGATGCTAGACCAAAATGGAATGGGATGTTTGAAAGGAGCAGACAGAAAGTCAGTCTTTTTCTTTCTTTTTTTTTTTTTTTTTTAAGCAGCTTTATTTAGATATAATTCACAGACTATACAGTTCACTCATTTGAAGTGTGCACTACAACGGTTTTAAGTATATTCATGAGAGTTTTTGTTTGTTTGTTTTGCTTTTTAGGGCTGCACCTGTGGCATATGGAGGTTCCCAGGCTAAGGGGTCAAATCAGAGGTATAGCCGCTCGCCTACGCCACAGCCACAGCAATGTAGGATCTGAGCCGAGTCTGCAACTATACCACAGCTCATGGCAACACCGGATCCTTAGCCCACTGAGCGACGCCAGGGATTGAATCCGCAACCTCATTGTTTCTAGTGGATTCATTTCCACTGCACCATGGTGGGAATTCCTCTTCACGAGGTTTTGCAACCACTATCACAACCTAACTTTCAACCATTTTTATCGCCATAGACCCCTTAGCCATCACCCCCCAAGCCTGCACATCCCCCAGTCCCTGGCAACTATTCATACTTTGTTTCTATAAATTTGCCTCTTCTGGACATTCCATGTGAATGGAATCATACGGTACTCGGTCTTTGGGGACTGGCTTCTTTCACTTAGCAAAATGTTTTCCAGCCTCCTCCGTGTTGTGGCATGAATCAGTACTTCATTCCTTTTTATTGCCCAAGAATATTCCACTGTATGAACATGTCACATTTTGTGGTCACCAGTTGATGGATAATGCTACCACTAGCATTTGTATACAGATTTTTGTCTCAACATACATCTACCTAGAAGTGGATTTGCCAGGGCATATGGTTACTCTATACACTTAACCTTCCGAGGAACTGCCAAGCTCTTTTCCAAAGCAGCTGCACCTGCACGTTGCCACCAGCAACGTGTGAGGGTTCCATTCAGTCTAGTCCAGAAATCCAGGTTTTCGAATGATGAGCTGGGGATGAAGGGGAGGTAAGAGAGGTGATTCTCAGGCTCTCTTGTGTCCCTAAATCGCATGCCAGACTAGCTGCTCTCCCTTTCTGAAGGCAGCTGTGTCAGCTGCCAAGAAAGCAGCCTTCTTCTCTGCCCCTCACAATTGTCGTGCGTCACCAGCCTGATAAAATGCCTGCGTTCTATGGCCGCGCAGAGCACGCTGATATTACAGCCTGGATGTTTGTAATCCTGGCCTCCTGACTTTGGAGATACCAGGCAACCCAATCATCTTTGCCCCAGTTAGAGAAAAATTCCAAAGAAAAACCCTTCTCCAAGGGCCGTCCGGGTCTGGGCATGTCAAAATCACTTACATGACATACACCAAAGACAGCTGTAGAGTCTGCACAGCAAAAGGGCAGCTTTTGTTTTTGTTGGAGTTTACATTCTCGAAGCTTATTCGCCTTTCTCCTTTGGCAGCCCAGCCTGGATGTTCCCGTGTCTGGACTGAAATGACTCTGTGGGATGGGTGTGTGTGTGTGTGTGTGTGTGTGTGTGTGTGTGTGTGTGTTCAAGGGAGGGGAAGGGGCTGGCTCTTCCTTGAAGCAGATCTGGGTCCTGGTGAGGACACACACTGTACATTCTGAAGCTTTGTTTGCAGCTGGAAAAAATTAGCCACACTTAGATCTTTTCCGCTGCAGGTCCCGTCAGGAAGCCCAAGTATGTGGAAAGCCCCAGAGTGCCTGGAGATGCAGTCATAATCCCGTTCCGAGACGTGCCCCCGCCAGCAGAGCCCAGTGAGAATGGTAAGAATATGTTTTCAATGATTTTCCCCCCTAAAGATTTTACATCATGACACTCCGCTTCTGAGTGAAACTTGAGTGCCTCTTACAGGAATGCTTTGCTAAACTGAATGTATCTGGGAGGTAGTTTTCCTCAGGCAGTTAGAAAGATCTGTTTAACTAATATAAATTCTTGGGATTATGTACACACTGTAGGAATAGTCGAGTGGGTGCGTATGCATTGTTTAAGTGTTGAGACTTATTTCCTGTCAATTCTGACCTCCCTAATCAGGGGGTATATGAAAAGCCAGCCGGTAGACTGCTTCCAAGATTTTGTTTTTTAGTGCTCTATCGTTTTAGAATATTCGACAACAGGCTTTGGCTGAAAAGCTGAAACTGTAGCTGGACAAAGCGTGTAATAACTAGCTTTCTTAAAAGCATTTGGTAGCTTTTGAAACTTGCTTATTTTTTTAAACATCAAAAGTTTTTCTTTAGAGGATGTTGAAACAGGCGCAAAAACATATCCAAATTGATTAAAATCTTTTTCATGAAGACATTTTTTTTAGCCGTGCCTATGACATGTAGTCATTCCCAGGCCAGGGTTCGAACCCAGGCCACAGCAATGGCATTTCCTAGACCTTAACCACTGGGCCACCGGGGAACTCCTTATGAAGGCAGTTTGTATTTTGGGTTTTTTTTTTTACACCTATCTGGAAATATTGTAACAGACATTATCAGACATTATAAACTATACCATTTCATAGATGTAGGAACAGTTCTTTGTTTTTTAAATTAGTTCAAGAATTTGCCTGTTTGTTCCTTTCTTAGGGGTCAGGGGGGAAGTGTCCCCAACTCAAAGTATGTTTTGAATTTCCATCCTATTTTCCTGCAGAGGCATGTGGTTAGGAATCCCAGCTTACGTAGAGAAGCCTATTGTACCCCCAATATGGACCCAGGTTATGTTGTAACGCTGAAAGAGAAAACTCACCCGTACTCTGCCTTGGAATACCTGGCATCCTTCTCTCCCTCAGTGTGGGTGGAGTGGGGTATAGCTTCTTTATATTCTGTTAGTGAGTGTGCATGTCTTGTTTCTGCCCATGCCTAGTGAGAAGTGGGCATAAGTTAGGACATGGGAGGAACCTGGAGTAGGGTGGTGGTGGTGAAGATGAAGCTCAAAAGGAGCTGAGTGGAGGGATTGGCAGAAGATGAAAAGCAGGAAGAGGAACAGGGGTGGGTGGTAAGATGGGACGCAGAGCCGGGCCTTGTGGGTAGGGAAGAGGTGCTGTTGCCTATATCTTGGCATGAGAAATCCCACCCTTTCCTCTTCTGTCCAGGCACCCAGTCATTCAGTTTAGGGAAGAGGGTCACAGTAGGATTTGTGCTGAGGAGAGGCAAGGGTGCCAGGGTGTGGTGGTGTAGAGAGGAGTGTTCACAGTGCTCTCTGGTTAGGTCAGCGGGAAATCCTACATACACGAGGACTCTCCTGGTGTGAATTCATGTGTGCAGGATGTCTGTGGGTGAACCTCTCATTTCTCTTCTGGGTGTCAAAAAGAAAATGAGGTGTTCTCTTATGGTGCAGTGGGTTAAAGATCCAGTGGTATCATTGCAGCAGCTCAGGTCACTGCTGTGGTGAGGGTTTGATTCCTGGCGCAGGAACTGCCACATACTACAGGCATGGCTAATAAAATGAATTTTTATTTTTTGTTTTTATTTTTTTCTTTTTAGGGCCTCACCCACGGCATATGGAGGTTCTCAGACTAGGGGTCCAATTGGAGCTGTAGCTGCCGGCCTACACCACAGCCATAGCAACGCTGGGTCTGAGCCGGGTCTGCGACCTACACCACAGCTCATGGCAACACCGGATCCTTAACCCACTGAGCGAGGCCAGGTATCAAACCCGCATCCTCATGGATGCTAGTCAGGTTTGTTAACCACTGAGGCATGATGGGAACGTCAACAATTTTTTTTTTTAAAAAAGAGTGAAAACCCATTCCTCTGAAATTAATGTCAATAATCAAATTTATTGAGCTCTCTGCTCATTTCAGAATAACTCTGTCACCCCTTACCCTTAGCCCCACACACCAAAGCTTTGGAATCCTAGTTGGTTATGCACCTGGCATTTGGTTGGGGTAGACTCACTCCATTATGTGACCCCTTCCTCATGGCACAGAGTCCTGTTGAGGTCCCATCTAGAGTTTAGAACTCCTCCCCCCTGCCCCAGTTAAGAATGGGGAGAAATTTAGGATTTTTTACTGGCAAAGAAAAGAGGTTATAAATAGTGCCCACTGTCAGTTTTTCTCCCCTTGCCCAGGGCAGAATTGGCTGGCTGTCTTGATGGGGGGAGGCATCACTATGCTTGGCTGCCAGCTGAGCTAAATTCAAATATAGTGATTGACATTGCTGGTATAGGCTGCAGCTTGCAGGTGCATTTACTCTTGAAACCCTAACTCTCGGATTCGGCATCATCAGTCTCCATAGGGACTGAAGTTATGACATACCTGGGCTGCCAATACAGACTGGCAGCTTCTGGAAGTTTTGACTAGACTTAAGAAACAGGGTGTGTTTCCCCTTTTTAGGTGTCTCGCAAAGGGGCGTGGTTCACGGGCGTGGGCACATGGTCTTTCGTGGGTAGCCATGATGTTGGTGGAAGCCCCAGCAGAATTATCTGTTGGTTGATGAGGAGGTGGTTGCCTAACAAAATTCAACTTGACAATTAGTAAAGGATGGTGTGTTTTGTAATCCCCATGGAATTCTTTAAATTTCAATGGGGTTAATTAAGTTTGCCATATTAAAGTATAAATTTTATGTCCAGGTCATTGAATGTAAAGGAGAGACTGGAGCAAACGAAAACTAATTGAGTATTAACCCAAGCATGTACAGATGCATGATGGACTAAATCCTAATTTCTAGGGATTCATAGCAGCAGCATCACTCAAGGCCTCATTTAAAATTTGGGTTTATTCTTTGCATATTTCCTTTGGGAATTTTTTAAAAAGTCCCTAAGACACATTTCTGGATGCTATCAAAAATAGCATTTGGGTATTTACCAGATTAACAAACTATTGAAAACAGACCCTCATGAAATACTTTTGAAATTTTCCGTAGACTTGTGAAATACCAAGTTATTCCTAGATGTTTGAGATACCCTCCCCAGACTAAGCTGCCTTGCTTTATGGTTGTCATAGCTCCACAAATTCTTGACGCTTACTAGCTCTCTGAAATTTACATCCAAATAAAAACCAATGAGCACTTTGAATTTATCCATTAACTTATAAGCAATTATATTTGTGTCATATGCATATTTAAGCCATCTGACAGGTAGGTTACGTGATGGGGCAGATGGCCATTTTTATTGTAAGCAGCGAACCAGTGTATTGAAGTTTACATTAACCTGGAAACATCTTTATGGAAAGACATTGTACTTTATTTGGTATTTTTAAATATTTTGGGAAGAATAGCATTTTCTACTCTGACAGAAAGAGTGACTTAACGAGGCCTGCAAACAAAATACAGTCCCCTTTTTCCTGTCAAATGATTCTAATAAGCTGTGTGTCATAGAGAGTAAGTTCTTCACAAATAGGCTTCATATTGCTAAACCAACATATTGTTTAAAGGGTAAATGTTATTTACCCAAAAACCAATTCCTATGCCTTAAGGGAAAATAATAAAACAGATAAATTAGGGAGGATTATTAAATTGTAATAGGGTCCACAGCTGTGTGTCTTTGAATTGGGGGCAACTATAATACATTTAGGTTTGCTTTAATTTATCGATCGCTACTTGAGGAAGCTTTGATGGGGAGGGGTGAGAAAGTTTTAGTCTTATGAATCATTGCTCAGTGAATATCAATCTCAAAATATGATGAAACTTTTTCCTAGCAGTCTGATTAGCAAGTAAACCCAACATATATGAAATAACAAGATAATTAAATGCAAAACTATGTTATTGGGAGGAGTCTTTTTAGATATATGTTTAAATATTGATGCCTTATTTTTTTTCGCCAATGGCTGCACCCATGGTATATGAAAGTTTCCAGGCCAGGGATTGAATCCAAGCTATAGCTGCGACCTACACTGCAGCTGTGGCAATGTCTGGTCTGTAACCAACTGCTCTGGGCTGGGGATTCAACCTGCACCTCTGCAGTGACCTGAGCCACTGCAGTCAGATTCTTCACCCACTGTGTCACAGCAGGAACTCCTGGTGCCTTATGTTTTTGATTACTATTTTAGACATTCAAAAACATGTAGAGACTGAAAAATGCATAAAGGATATGGTACTCCTACTCAGTTTAATAAGTAAAATGTTACTATGCTTCCTCCTGATTACCTTTCTCTTCTTTCCCCAAGAGGTAACCTCGCTCCTGCTAATTTAATTTTCAGCTTCTTAGAATGGTGATACACCATTTGACCAATAGCTGAGTAAGATTTTAGTTAGATAGGAGTGCCGAAGGGGGACATACCTGTTATGTTGCCCTGGAAGAGAGGCTGGAAGTCGAGTATCCATTCATTCTGCATTCCCTTGAATAAATATTAAATTCTCCTGCTGTGAAAAGCACTATGTTGGATACTATTTGAGATAGGTTGTCATGCATAGGTCCTTTTTTTCTCGGAGCCTTAGAGTCTTGCCAGGGATTAAAGACCTGTATATACAGAGTAACTATAATACAAAGGGAAGTAGTATTGACTAATCCAAGCTGTGTGAGGAATCAAGTGTACATGCAGAGGCTGTGCCGGGAAAGACTTGCTTGGGGCTCTGCCTCAAGGTTCACCTGTCAACAAAGGATAGGATGGAGTGGGGCAGGAAGGGGACTAAAATCAGGGAGAATGGTTAGAAAATGATTTCCGTAGCTAAGTGAGAGGATAAGATCTTGCATTAGAACAGGATCAGGAAAGAAGTGATGAAAAGGAAGATTCTTGAGGAATTGCAAGGACCTGGAAGCAATAAGAGAAAGATGAGGACTTCAGGGTTTTGAGACTACATGAAACGGACCAGACTAGAAGAGAAGGAACCATCCATTTTGGTTCAGGTTCAGTTTGAGGCATGTTGAGTTTGAAGTTTGGGAACATCTAAGAAAAAGTGTCCAATGAACAGTTCAAACAGATCAAACTGGGGCATAAAAGAGCTTAGGAGAGAAACAGGGCAGCCTTTTGCTTAGAGAGCACATGATAAGACTAGGGAAAGGCCATTGAAAGAAGAGACCTGGGAAACTCTGGTATTTTATTCTTGAGCTGGGAATAAGATGCAAGAAGCACCAGCAAAAGGGTAGAAGAACCTGCAAGACCACTCAGTATCCATGGGCTTCCCTTCTGAGTGATGTGACAGTTGCCACTTTCTTCTTTGGAGGACAGAGTATTTGCAAAGGTCAAAAATATACAAGACAATCAATAGAGGAGATAGGCCATTTCAAAAAGAAAAAGTTACTGCCTGTGCCTAACAAGGTCATTTCAGACTCGTGAAGGTGAATGAATCTAAATTATAGGTATGCAATAAAGAAATGGAATTGGAGGGGATAAACCACCTCTTTTACCTCCAAGGCGTTCAGCAAGTAAGGGAAGATGAGAGATCAGTTAGTAGGGTAAGGAGTGTGTATGACTATGTTCATATTTATTATTTCTAAAGAAAAGGGAGACTTTAGTAAAATTGAAGACTTAAAGTTTCTAAAAGTGTGGGTCACAGACTTCAAGAGTTCCCCAAGTCCCTTGTGAGGGGCCTGTGAGGTCTAAACTCTTTTCATAATAGAACTAAGATACTTCCGTTTCTTTTGCATCATCATTTGTAGTGATGGTGCAAAAGCAGTTGTTGGTAAGACTTCTGATGCCCTCGTACACATCAAAGTAGGGGCACCTGCTATTCTAGGGCTACATGTGGTTGGTCTTTTTTACCATCACACACTTGCATCAGAAATAATAAAGCACTGAACAGTGTCCTTGATGAAACTCTATAAATAAGGAATTTTATTAAGTCTTGACCCTTGAATACCCATGTTTTTCATATTCTGTGTGACGAAATGGGAAGTCTGCATAGAGCACTTCTGCTGCATGCCGCTGTGATGGCTATCTCCAGAAGCACATGTGTGATTCTTTGAATTGCTGACTGAACTAGCCATTTGTTAAAAAGTGGAACATCATTTTTACTTGAAAGAACAACTGACAAGTCATGGTTTGTCAGAATTAGATATCTGACATATTTTCTCCAAAAAGAACAAAATAAGCATGTCATTTCAATTATAAAACAAAAAAAGGGGGTTCTCATTGTGGCTGAGCAGTAATGAACCCAAATCTTATGCATGATGATGCGGGTTCAATCACTGGCCCTGCTCAGTGGGTTCAGAGTCCGGCATCTCTGTGGCTGTGGCCTTCAGCTATGGCTCAAAAAAAAAAAAAGATGAAGTCTTTCTCTACAGCCCTCATCCCACTGGTATTGGGGAAGGAAGAGCCATTATTGATGAGTGACTTAATATTAAGTGCACAAATGAAAGTAGGCTCTATTTAGAGTGTCCCATTGAATTTTGGTTCGGGAGTCTTTAGCTCAAAGAAAATCCTGTCTGTTCACATCTCAGTGTTTGGTAACTGACCATGGAAGGGAAGATGCATTTCCACTTCACAGTCGAGTGTAACAGGGTGAGTTCCTTGGCAGCTCATCTCCCCAGAATGGCAATGTCACGTGTCACCCAGCGGTCGTTCTGCCAGAATGAAAAGTTCAGTGAGAGAAGGCTCTGTGTGTTAGGGAAGGAAAGATGTGGACAGCTTGACATGGATTAAGGAGTTCAGACTGAAGGGGACTTCTGAAGGGAAGGTCACTAGGATGACATTTCGGTAGAAAGAATAACATGAAAAGACGGCTGGGAAGCTTTTGGAAGCAAGAAAATGTGGCTTAACGGGTGCAAAAATGGGAATAAAGAACATCTGTTCATCTATCCTGAACCTGGGTGGTGTTTTGGAACTTTGGCAGCAACAAAGTCCAGGTTGAATGGTTAAGAGAACAAGTTAATAGTGAATGGGGGTGTCTCTTGTCTATTGAGACATGAAAGCTGGAATCGCCACTGCCCCCCAACTTGTCTGACAAGAGGAGGTTTGGGTGACCAGTTGTCTTTGGATGTGTGTTTGCATGTGTCTGTGTGTGTGCGTCTGTGTGTTAAAATGAAAATCTTGACAATCTGGGGTGTCTGTCTGCAGACATGGTGTGGAAGCTGTGGTAATTCTGTTGTCTCCACCCCTCGCAGGACAGAATGAGCCTTCGGCTGTGGCCTTGTTTGTCATTAGGGTCAATTTTGTGGCAGCCCAGCTTGTGAAGTTGCCAACTGGGAGCAGTTTCTGGCACTTTCCCTGGAGCATTTCAGGTTGAACCAGAAGCTATACGTTCTGGGGCAAGTCACAATTGGGTAGCAGCATAGAGACTGTTTCGAAAAGAAAGCGGGGGGGCGGGGGGAGTTTGTAGAGTAGGAAACTGCTGAGATCTGCCCCTCACCCACTTCTTCCCCTTTCCAGCTGCATCCTGTTCCCTCCCTCCGGTCCAGCTGCCACCTAAGATAAAGTTGCTGCCCTGCCTGAGCCTTGGGGCCGGGGAGGGTGGGACTGATCAGTCCTGAAGTGGTTCAGCCCTTGGGTGTGCCCGGGGTGTGCCAGTTTGGTTTGGCTCCTGTCTTCCTTTCCCCAATGCCCCTATAGCTTAAGAGTCAAAATATGGTTGGAGATCTCTGGTGGGAAGGTACCCTCTGAGGAGTGGCTTTGAGGGTGTGGCTGACTCTCCCTGGGGTGGCTCTCCCCCACCCCTACCACCCCAATCATTTCCTTGGGGTTGGAGCCACTGCTCCTTCATGCTATGAGTTTAACTCGAATGGTCCAGAAATATCAGGGCTCTCTTAACCCAGAACAATCAAGCCTTGGTTATTTTATTCTAGAGCAACTAGAAAACATGCAAGCCCAAGCCGGGAAACAGCTCTTCTCACTCTAAACATTGGGAGCTTTTGAGAGCAAGCAAGGGAGTGGGAGGCTTTTCCTTCCTTGAGGATACAGCCTGCCTGGTTTCCCTTGTAGCTGTCATCCTGGGAGTGTGACTTAGCAAAACTGGGAATGTGGGTGAGGATAATGCAGATGGTCTTCTCAGCTCTGCTTATTTTGATTTTTTTAAACTCTTGTATGCTTCTGTTTTTTCAATTTAGTTTTTATTTTATATTGGAGTATAGTTGATTTACAGTGTTGTGTTAGCTTCAAGTATACAGCAAAGTGATTCAATTTTTTAATTTTTTTATTAATGAATTTTATTACATTTATAGGTGTACAACAATCATCACAATTTTATATATGTATACATATATATATATATACAAACACACACACACATATATCCATTCTTTTTCACATTCTTTTCCCGTATAGGTTATTAGAGAATATTTAATAAGAGGTCCCTGTGCTGTACAATAGGATAGGTCCTTAATGATTACCTATTTTATGCATAATAGTGTGTATATGTTAATCCTAAACTCCTAATTTATTCCTGCCCCTCTTTCCCCTCTGGTAAGCATAAGTTTGTTTTCTAAGTCTGTGATGCTTATTTTGATTTTTGTGGTTCCTTACACAAGGCAAAGTTAGCATTGAACTTAGGTGATGGTCTTGTAGCCCAAAGGTAATATCACTAACTTGTTATTTTTCCCCTTATTTTATTTTTGTAAGATCTATTATCTGCTATCTGCAGATTTGCACATCCAGGGAAAACTGGTTCATGAATGTATGAGTGTAGGTACCTAGATATTAACAAAAAACAACAAAACACTAGTTAGAACTTCAGAGCAATATACCACCTTTAGTTCATTGTGCATATTGCACAACTAGAGGTAGCATATTGTTCTTAAATTCTGACTTTTGTAGGCACGGTTTGCTTTACACATTACTTCATCCTCTGATGGATGCTGACTTGAAACTATGAGAAAGGCATTAAAATGATGTGACTAGCATTTTATTAACCATAATTAAGTTCCCTTAGGCTTTGTATACAGGGTTAACCTACAGTTAACATTTAAATCAAATCCAACAGTGAAATTCTCTTGAGTGTGAAAAGCAAGATGACCAGCCTTAGGGAGACTAGAGAAGGGAATGCCTTCTGAACATAGCCTGTGACCTTCAGGTGAACCACGCTTCCAGCATTACTGTGCAGCGTGCTGAGAACACAACTGACTTTTCTTCATCTCCCTGTGGACAGAATGGTGTACTACTGGGTCCTGTCTCTTGGGGTCCAGTTCCCTGGGACTTAAGATCTTTGTTTCAGCAGGGATCCCTGGTGATTGACCCTGGGATTGGAATCCTCGTTTTGACTTTCACTCCTGTGGGGTGTGCACAGCAAGTTTCCACCGAAATGGTCATGCCCCTGTCTTGTTTAATGAGAGCTTGGGTTTCAGTTTTCCCCCAACATCTGCCAGCACGAGAACTTGGGTTTTACTTTATTTCAGCCTCCTCTGTGGGCATTGAACACTGTGCTCTTCAAAAGTAAGATGAAGCATAGGTCTTGTTCTACCTTTGGTGTTTGAAGTATCTGTTTTTCACAACATAGAAAGAGAAACTGCTGACAGATAATGACACTGTGTTCTTCTGATTCAGGTCACCTGTTTCATGCTTTGCACTTGGAGTTTCTTTTTTACTGTTTTCTTAACCTGTCACAGCCTCTTAATTAGAATGTATTGCTGGAGGACAGGCAGCATTGTCTAACTTTGCACGTTTCATAAAAATACATTCAAGCACCAGACAAGCAGCTGTAATGCCAGCTCCTCCAGATGTGATACTAAAATTCCCCAGAGGGGCATCTTCATTGTTTTCTTTCTTTGTTCCAGAAGCAAAGGCTGATAATGAACCAAGCTGTTCGCCAGCAGCTCAAGAACTGTTGACAAGGCTGGGATTTTTACTGGGAGAAGGCATCCCAAGTGCCACACATATAACCATCGAAGAAAAAAATGAAACCATGGTAAGGCCTGTGGAAGATGCTATGTGTCCTACCTGCTCAGAGGATGAATGAAGGCATCTTCCTCCCTCCAAGTGGGAAAGTCATCGTTCAGACCACATGAATCTAGGACACTGTGTGTTGAAATTTATTTCAGCAGTTTGTTTTCGGGTTTGTAGTATGGGGAAGTGGGGAGAAGCAGAGGGATGAAGAACTTAGGAAAATGTCTGCATTAACCTTCTGGTCACCACCCGGAGAAGAGCAGCTAAATGAATTAAAGTGGCTGAGAGAATTCCTCAGTAATAACACTACTTTTATCTTTATGGCACCATTCTTTTCATCTGGCTGCTTGGGTAGCCGCTTTTTTATCGCTTGAGATTTTGGAGGGTCTGTGGGGTGAGGAAAAGATTTATCCTAAGATGAGCAAAGATAAAATAAAATGAGATCAAATGGCTCGTCTACCAAAGAGCACCAGCTTTCTAGAGAGCAGCAGCCTGCCGCATCCTCAGTGAGAAGTGTCAGAATAGCAATGAGGGGCCGGAGCCACTGCCCCCAGCGGGGGTCTCTGCAAGGGTGTCATGCGTTGCTGATTGAGATTGCAGAGGCCACCAGTCTCCTTCCCCTGCTCCCAGAGCCTATAAATCTTCAGGAATTGAGTCAGGTTGCAATGCCGGTGAAACAACACAAAAAACAGAGTTCCCAGATTTCCCGCGCAGAGGTCAAAGAACCCATTTGTCTTCTGCAGGCTTTAAATGAAAGGAAGTCTGCCCATTTGCTATTTCTGCTTTACAAATGAGCATTCCCACTCAATTATGTCTAAGACTGTGATTTTCAGAAAAGAAAGGATCACAAGGGAGGGGAACAGAACAAGGAGATTTCTCTTTTAAGATTTGGAAGACAGTGTATACACTAAGCTCCCTAGTTTGAAAAGGAAAAAGGACTGTTTTCCATTTTGCTGTTTGTAGTTTCACGGCTTTAGCGTCGGAAACCAGGGATGTAGCATGAAGCCGTGCTAACTGTCCTTCGTTCGTCTTGCAGTGCACAGCCCTGAGCCAAGGCATTAGCCCTTGCTCCACACTAACAAGCAGCACCGCATCTCCCAGCACCGAGAGCCCCTGCTCCACCTTGAATAGCTGTGTCAGCAAGACGGCAGCCAACAAAAGTCCCTGTGAGACCATCAGCAGCCCTAGTTCCACCCTGGAAAGCAAGGACAGTGGAATTATAGGTAAGAAGCTTACTGCTCGGTCTTGCAATGCCTCCGTGCATTTCAGCCAGAGCATCATCCATCAGGCACTTCTTAGGAGGATCTCAGCAGGGTCTGCAAAGTTTGGCCTTGACAGGTCCGCCCTGTTCTTTGCAGACAGCACTAGCTCCACCAGCAGGTGAGAGGATAAAGCGGTGGCTTTCACATTCTTTGGTGTTTATTTTATAACCCTGGGCTCACTTGGTAAAAAGTTTCCCAGTTCAGGTCTGGCCTGTGAAGTTACAAAGATTTTCCTCCTCACTGAGTGATTCCCTTTGATGGGGAGCTGGTCTGGGTAGGACACACGGCAAGACAGTGAAATCCCTGGGTATTGAAGAAGTCATCCCAGCCCAATCTTAAGGTCACTGATCTGCTCACTCATTTCCAGGTGTTTGTTCTTTAGTTTCTTATAATGGCATCTGACCACGTTTGGAGGCCAGGGTTTTCTAAGGAAACCCATCTGCCCCTGCATACCTGTGTCCGTACTCACACATTAGGTGCAGTTGTGCTGAGCTGAGGGTCTGGAGACACAGAATGTAGTCCTGGCTCTTAGGCTGCTTGGCTACATGACTTCTGCAACCCTGGAAAGCAAGGGCAGTGGAATTATAGTTAAGAAGCTCACTGCTCGGTCATGCAGAAAAAAAGGAACTCTGCAGTTGAGTTCTTTGCATACTTCTTTCCTTCTCAAAGGAAGTCAAAATTAAGGCTTCTGATTAGTTCAGGAGTTTCTAGTCCTAGGTGCACATTAGAATCAACCAGGGAATTTAAGAACCCTTATTTTTACATCCCATCCCAGACAGAGTTGCATCTGCATTTCTGTAGGTGGGCCTGGGTGCCTGTGTGCCCTGGTCTCCAGCCCCTGTTGGGTGACCTGTTCAGGTCCCTTCTGCACTGAGGCCATGCTGCTGTCCAACACCGGTGCCCTGCCTAGCAGCTCAACCTCTTTCCTCTTGCTGAGGGATCCCCATGTCTTTGGGGGATATATTACATTTCATTGTGAACGGAACCCCACTTCCTTCCACATTTGCATGTAATCAAATGCAGTGACATTTGAGCTCTTTATTTTCTTCAGTCACCTGCCATTTTTTTTCAAGTGTAATTTGAAAAATAAGCTGCATGCTCATCCCGTTTATAATAGGAGGTTGCCCCAGAAGGACCTGTGTGATGCCTGGGACTGGGTGGCAGTGGTACCCCCCTCACAGTTTTATGAGGAGCCCATCAGCATGAGGAAGGTGGCCTCTTCCTTCAGTTTGTACTTGGGTCAGGGCCTGCCATGGATTTTTGTCTTAATTGTCTCATTGAGATATAGTTCGCCTACCATAACGTTCACCCATTTAAACCACTAGTGGTTTGTGGTCTGTCAGAGCTGTACAGCCATCACCGCAGTCTGATTTCAGAACATTTTTACCACCCCCCAAAAGAAAGCCTGTACTCTTAGAAGTCACACCTCATCCTCCCCTCCCACCCCTCAGCCCTACTCAATTGGTAGTCTGCTTTTGATCTCTAGAGATGAGCTCATTCTGGACATTTCGTGTGAATGGATGCTTGTTTTTGTAGCAGGTTTGAATTCTTTTCACTCAGCCTCCAGCCCTTCCAATGAGCTTATTTTGCTAATTCCCTATTCTTACGTCATTCTGCTTCCCCACCTGCTGTTTTGTCTAACAGATTCTCCCCAGTGTTACCACTGTTCTCATGCCCCATCTCTCTCTAAGCTGAACACGATTGATGGGTCTCTGGTGTTAATTCTGTGATAGCCTGGTGACTTTTCTTTTTTTTTAAATTTTTGTCTTTTTAGGTTCACACCTGAGGCATATGGGAATTCCTAGGCTAGGGGTCAAATCAGAGCTGCAACTGCTGGCCACAGCCATAGCCACGGCCACACCAACGTGGGATCCTTAACCCACTGAGCATGACCAGGGATCAAACCAGCATCCTCATGGATACTAGTCTGGTTCCTTACCTCTGAGCCACCACGGGAACTCCAGGTGACTTTCCTTATGGCGTTCTTGGCCTTCTGCAGTGTCCTCTCCTCCGTACAGTTTGTCTTCCTTCAAGAAGTTGGCCAGTGCTGCATATTTTTATTTTGACAACTTTTTCTTTTCATTCTGTGTTCTGGCATTGGCATCACCTCTGATTATAACCCAGCCCATTTCCTGTTTTGACGGAAACCTTTTCAGTGACGGAAAACTGCCCTCATTCCTTCATTTATTCATTCTCCCTGTCTTTTTCTCTCTCTCATGGAGAGAGAGTACTACAATTTTAAAAGTGTTCCAAAGAGGGAGAGGGAAAGTTTCTGGTTGGTTTTCTATGTTGTCAGTGAACAATTGCACTCCAGGAATATTGAGGCTCTTAATTAGTATTTGATTGAATATAGTCCCAGCCGAGCCCAGACTGTTAGTCCCCCATTATGTGCTCTCCATAGCATCTCAATATTTTCAACTTACTTATTCTTGTTTTATTATTTACTTTTGTCTCAGTATGGCTAGGGGCTTGCATCTATAAGATTCCAGCTTTATCCTGGACTCCTGGCGTTGTGCCAGGAATGAGAAATTAAGAAAAGAGAATTGTTGTTTCAGTCAAGTAGCCTTGAAGGGAGGGGATGGTTTAGTTGGTTTCTAAAGAAGCTGCACGGGATTCCCATTCCAAATCAGCATTTCACATCTCTTAATGTCATTTGTATTTTAAGTTGTATTTTGTCCTTGGAGTTAAATGACACATTTCACGTCATTGAGGCTGCCCTTCATTCCTTGGCTCAAGTCCTTGTGTTGTGTTCTCTCCACTCAGCTGAACATGAAAAATGGCTCAGTGTGGCTCAGTGGTTTTGGCTTAGTGGTAACGAGCTCCACTAATATCCATAAGGACGAAAGTTCGATCCCTGGCCTCGCTCAGTGGGTTAAGGATCTGGTTGCTGCTGTGAGCTGTGGTGTAGATCACAGACGCGACTCTTTCAAAGTTGAGATGACGGGGGAAGGAAGTGGGACATGGTTCCTAAGTCCCTCTTTCAGGGAAGGCACCCCCGGCCCCCATCTTCACGAGATGGTGCTTTGGGCCTGGTTAGCTGATCTCCTGCAGGAAGTGAAGACGGTAGGCAGCTGAGAGGGAAGTACTGTGCTGGTGGCAGTGTTCCTCCATTCCCTGTCCTCCAGTAGCTGCAGAGTTAGAACCTGCTGCCAAGGGCCACATTGCAGGTGTGGTCGGGAGGAGAGGGGAAAAAAGCATTTCCTCTCCAGGCCGACTTAGGCAAAGTTCTTTGAAGAGGTGGGCGTGGTGGGGCCAGAGGAGGGAAGAGCTCTCTCCTGAATCATTCCTGGGTGCACAGCTTCCACAGCCTCTTTGGGGAACAGCGACCTGCGACTCAGGTGTGGTTCTGTGATTGTGGGGGTGGGGCGTGTGCTTCTTCTATGTAAAGAACATATCTGTTTTCATAAGGTGTAGCCTGGGAATGGCAACCTTTGGGCATCTTAACTGTTTTGTACAGTAAAATATTCAAGAACACTGTGATCCCAGTGGGCAGAGATGAAGGTGAGATATTTTGGCTTCCTGCTCGGGAAGGCCCGGCAGCCACTCGTAAAACAGGCTGGTTAAGGTTCACGTTCCAAATTACACAGGGCCTGGAGGAGGGAGGAAGAGGCTTTCCATTTAATTTTCCATTTTAAGTTGTTTAAGATTTGTTGACGCATGGAGTTCGGGTTGGAATGGCAAAGGTTTGGGGGTGGGCAGCTGCCAGGGCCTTACAGGCTTCGGGGAAGCTGTAGGATCCCATCCAGGGCTCGGACCAGAGTTCCACATGCAGTATTAGCACGGTCTATTTAAGAGAATTTTCAAACGGTGCTAAGCCGTCCTTAACAATTCCTGGGCCTCCCCCTTACTATTTAAGCTGACTTCCGTCATGCTGATTCTATTCAGTCTAAATATTTTTGCCCAACAGATGCCGCGAAGGGAAGCCTGTGTTCCCACATGCCCAGGCAGCTTTCTCAGACTGCCACAGGATGCCTTGCCTGGGTTCTGTTTCTACTGGTTTTGATATATTGGAGGTGCAGAGACTTTCTTTTTGGAGCTGCTTAGTAGAAGAAAGAGCGGGCTAATGACCATTAGAGGAATTTATTGGGTCCCTTCCAGTCTCCACCTATGGAGCCCAGGGTTTAGCAGAACCCTCCCCGCCCCCTGCTCTACCTTCACCTTCACTTTATCCTGTTTCGGGAGGTCCAAGTTCTTCCAACAATACATGTCTTTAGAAGTTTAATAATTCTGTCATGTAGAAATGGATGGAATTAACAATTCCCTGCAAATATCTTCTTTTTTTTTAAGTTAAATTCCTTACTCTTTACATATTAAAAATCATTGGCATTACCTAGAAGTTACTGTCTCATTTTTCAAATTTGCAATGTGAAAACCTTCCAAATGTGACGCCAGCTGTCCTCAGTCACCCTAAAGCAGATTTTCAGTTACACATTTTGAAAAGGAAGACTTTGTGAAGAAGTAGCTTTTAAAGGTAGTTCCTGCACGACTGAGAAAACATTTTTTTCTTAGTGACACTCCCTTGAATGTAACTTGCTTCTAACTGTTACACATGGAAATTGTAGACTGTATTGATTCCAACTTAGGAAAAAAAAAAAGTACAGGCATGCCTTAGGAATATAGCAGGATCCATCCCACTCCACTGCAATGAAGTGAGTCACACCAATTTTATTTTTAGTTTCCTTATGCGCATGAAAGTTTACACTATGCTGTAGTCTATTAAGTGTGTGATAGCCTTATGTCTAAAAGAAAAAGTGCATACCTTAATTAAAAAATGGTTGTTAAGAGGGAGTTTCCGTGGTGGTGCCATGGAAACGAATCTGACTACGAACTTGAGGTTGCGGGTTCGATCCCTGGCCTCACTCAGTGGGTTAAAGATCCGGCGTTGCTCTGATTTGTGGTGTAGGTCACAGACGCGTTCAGATCTGATGTTGCTGTTGCTGTGGCTGTGGCTGTGGCATAGCTCCAATTAGACCCCTAGCCTGGGAACCTCCACATGCTACAGATGTAGTCCTAAACGCAAAAAAAAAGTTGCTAAGCAAAGCTGACCATCGTTGGTGCCTTCAAAGAGTTGTAATCTTTTCACTGGTGGAGGGTTTGAAATATTTCAAGAATTACCAAAATGTGGAGTTCCTGTCGTGGCTTAGCATAAACAAATCCAACTAGGAACAGTGAAGTTGTGTGTTCCATTCCTGGCTTTGTTCGGTGGGTCAAGGATCCAGTGTTGCCGTGAGCTGTGGTGTAGGTCAAAGACACGACTTGGATCTGATGTTGCTGTGGTGTAGGCTGGCAGCTGTAGCTTCAATTAGACCCCTAGCCTGGGATCCTCCATATGCCACGGATGTAGCCCTAAAAGCAAAAAAAAAAGCCTATTCTTGCAGAATAGAATTGTGGTTGCCAAGGGGGAGGGGGAGGGAGTGGGGTGGTTCGGGGGCTTGGGGTTAATAGATACAAACTATTGCCTTTGGAATGGATTAGCAATGAGATCCTGCTGTGTAGCACTGGGAACTATGTCTAGTCACTTATGATGGAGCATGATAATGTGTGAAAATAGAATGTGTACATGTATGTGTAACTGGGTCACCATGCTATACAGTAGGAAAAAAATTGTATTGGGGAAATAACTATTAAAAATAAATAAATAAATAAATTACCAAATGTGACACAGAGATGCAAAGTGAGCAGATACTGTTGTTGGGAGCACCTCACACTTGTTCAACGCAGGGTTGCCACAGACCTTCAGTTTGGGAAAAAAAAAGAAAGTAATTTCTGTGAAGCATAATAAAATGTCATATGCTTATATGTGTATTCATTAAAATCTGGGTGGAAACCAATCTGATTTAAGAAAGAAAACATCACTGAAAAGAGTGGGCTTCTTGATTTAAAAATATTGTTTAATATTTGTTTCTGTCCATATCGTGATCTGTATTGGGTGTGTCTGTTAATTTCAAAGAAACAGGCTATTTCTCTATTTAGGAAGAAAGAGAATGGATATGAGATGAGGAGAAACAAACAAAACTCAGCTTTCCTGTCCAAATTTAGAACAAGAGTAAATCCTTCCTATCCATCACTGATAGATGTAGCCAGGAGAAGATTTCCAGGTAGCAATTAAAAAAATTCTGGCAGAGAGAAGCCATTAAAAGTCAACCATCCCTTGCATTTCCTTTCTCTGCCATCTGCTCTTACCTGCTGACATTTATAATCTCCAAATTACTTGTGTGGTGTGCCGGATGCGTTCCCTTTTGAAAGCTGGTGTTAGGACAACCCCATGAAGGGCGGGGAGGGGATGTGAGTGGGTGCTGGCCACACCTCACCCCACCACCTCTCCAGCTGGGTGTGTCTCGACTGAGCAGGTATGTCCTCCACCTGCCCTGCTCCCCAACACCTGAGCCACTGCATTCCACCAGACCAGGAAGCTTTCAGGATGATTAAGTGCTCAGAATTTGAAAAGGGTAAAGCAAGAACTCAGGCTTCTCCTACTGGCTTTCCCCTTTCTCTGTGGGACAGGGACGGAGCTTACGTTTGCTCTCCTCCTGCTCACTTTGAAGCTCGGAGGCAGATAAAAGTATAAGCATGGGAGTACCTTTGCTGAAGCATTGCTCCTGCAAAAGTGGCTTGCAGTGAAATGTAGGACATTTGATTAGTATCCTACTGGTGCTTGGTAGAGTTTGATAATATTTGTTTTTCTGCCCGGTTATTTAGGACATTAAAAAAAAGTTGCCGTGGGCCAACTTTTATTTTCCAGGGTCTCTCTTCTCTGCTTCCTGGGCTTGTAAAATGAAAGTGATTCCAGAGGTAGATTTAGACCTTTTATTTCCTGGACTTTATGTCCCAAGGGAGATGATCAGGTGCAGAGAAAGGCACACAGAGGAATTAATTTTACTTTATTTTCATTTTTAACTTGTTGTAAATCCTGCCCTTTTGATTTTATGCTAATTCTGCTTTGTTGCCACCTGTATTGCCCTGCTTGCTGCTAAATTGAAATGCTTTGAAATTGATTTGGTAATAACTATTTAGAGTGTTTCAAATCTGTGTTAATATTCATTTTGCTACATTGCCTGCAATTTAAAAAATCATCCTTAATTATAGCAGCTTTTTTTTTAATCTCTTGGGTGAAGGAGGAAAATTTGCCTTTACATATATAATTTGGTAACGTACTTAATGTGGGAGAAAAGTCCTTGGTGATGATGCAAGAAAGCAAAGCGCCTGCTATACTTGTATTCAGACCATGGTTGGATTCTTGAGGCTGTTCTGTGAAGCATTTATTGCCACCAGCTGTATACCAGGAGCACATTTGTTCAGTACTGGGACAATAAAGAATGGTTTCCTGCCCTTGGAGACTTTGGTGAGTTGTCAATTGCTGAAAAAGCTTTAAAACATGGCAGTGATTGGCATCTCTGATGGCAGGAGTATGCTGTAGGTACATAATAATACCAACCACTAATAGTGCCTCGTGCTCTTTTCTGGAAGAGTCTGGAATCTTGTGGAGTCATTGGACTAAGAAGTTGCAGTGTCTAGGCCTCCAGTGTACCAGTTATGTGAAGCTTTACCAGTACACCGTGTTGTGTTCTGTTGCTAGAAAACTTCCCGTTGTGTAAGTTTGCAGGCTGTTCTCTGGAGGCTGCTACCTGCCCTGTCAGACTGAGTCTGGGCAGCATGGCCCAGTGAGACTGAAGTTGGGCAGTGTGGGGATGTGTGGGCGAGGCGAGGCTGAGGTTTGGGTGCTGTGGATTGTCCTCCCCTCCCCCACCGCCCTGCCCCAGCTGCCCCTTCAGGTGTGACCACATGGCTGTGGCTCAGGTCCCTGGCCTCGCTGCATGTCATAGCAGAGCAAGCCTTGCGCAATGCAGTGAGCACTGAGCTGGAGATTTAGGACAGAACTCTGTCACAAGCCGAAGCACAGAGCCCTTGTGCACAGCCAGAAGGAGCAGGGCACCCTGGCGGTTACACAGGGCTGGCCAGAGGAGCCTCGAGCTGCTGTCCATTCGAAGTGGCAGGAGGAGAAGCCAAAAAGCTCGCTGGAACCGGAAGTAACTGAGGCCGCCCACCCTGTGTCCTGCCTTGAGTGCCTTTGCTGGAGCCGCTCCTCACTGGGCTGAGGGAGGTGAGAGCAGACATCCAGGCGGGCCAGCGTCAGACTTGGTTCCCTGTGGTTTGTTCGGGTGTGGGTGGCGCCGAGGAAGAAATACAGTCTGGCATCTTTGGTTGGATAGCTTCATGCAGGCTGGTTCTTTCCCTTTGTCGCCCAGGGAGATCTAGAGTGTGGCATGACAGCGCCAGGAGAGGACTAGGTGGTAGGGATGCGGCTCCCTCGAACTTGCTTTGATCTCCCCGCAATCTTGGTAGATGAGTCTTTGCTTTCAGAAATTGTTGGTGATCTTTAGGCGGTCAGGTCAAAGGAGGCCGTGTCTGCAATAGTTGGAGTTTCCTTTTTTATTCATGTCTTCCCTTCTCTCACTTTCCTAAGCAACCGCTCTGTTTCTTGTTTGATCTTTAAATCACTGGGCCAGTGTTTTAACTTTTAAACTCTTCCTGTCAACCATTAAACTGGATTTAGACATTGAAAGCTGTTTGGTTTTTTTGGTGCTACTTTATTTTTCTTCAGTGGTATGGGGAGGAAAGCATTGCTGAGTACTCACGATATACAAGGCACTCTACCTGTGCCCTTCTGTCAGCTTCCTCTGCCCTGCACTAGCTCCCTCGGTCTTTGCCTACACACAACAAGGATTTGGAGGTGCAGGCCAAGCAGCATAGAGTGGCGCTGGGATAGAGCCAGCGGGCTTCGTCACACAAGGATGGAGGCAGGCAGTCTGGTGGGAGATTGTTCCGGCTGGGAGGTGCTGCAGCACCGCCAGGATAGACCCAGTGGTCTTGCTGCACAGGGATGGAGAAAGGCCGTCTCTCCAGGGAGGAGAGATCAGCTCAGGACAGGAACGGATCTGGGTCAAAGGGAATTTCCCCTCAAGCCGACCCCACAGTGTAACAGCTCTGACCTGGGCCCTTTTAATGAGCAGTTCCAGTCTGTCGCCCTGAGCAAAAAAAAGAAAAAAAAAAAAAAAGTGATCTTGCTGGTTGCCTCGGAGGTCGAAATCAAGGGTCAGGTAGCAGTGTACAGCAAGCTTTATTTATGCCCTCAGTGAGAGTGGGCCTTCCTGGGGTAGGGACTGGCCCCAGCTGCAACTGGGTCTTTCTTTAATATCTCTATACCTTGGACCTGTTTGGGGACCCCTATTCTCTTACCCCACACCCACCAATTTCCTGTCCTAATCCCCCTGCACCATGCGTGGGTAAGCGCTGAGTGTTATTTTGATCTCTGTATGGGGAGGGCACGTTTTGTTTTCTTCTTCTTTTTTTTTTTTTTTTTTTTTTAGGGCTGTACCCTTGGCATACGGAGGTGCCCAGGCTAGGGATCGAATTGGAGCTGTGGCTGCCGGCCGACACCACAGCCATAGCAATGCCAGATCTGAGCCATGTCTGCGACATACACCACTGCTCAAGGCAACGCCAGATCCTTAACCCACTGAGAGCAAGGCCAGGGATTGAACCTGCATCCTCATGGATGCTAGTCACATCATTTCCGCAGCCACAACAGGAACTCGGAGGGAGGGTGGGGGCATTTTGATCCTCTGATTGGTTCTGGGCAAAGATTCCTTATTTGCATGGGAAAAAGTTTATAGGGAGATGCTCCAAAGAGCATTCCTCTGGTTCTTTTGTGTGTCATTGTTTGAACACAGGCCTCCTCTTTTTGGTAGCGATAAATGGCCTGTTTTGAATCACCCAGGTCCCTATCCTATCCTGCTTAATGCTTCTACCTGACCTTCTCCACAACCCAGGGAGAGACAAAGGACTCTCTTCTTAGAGCCCTGGCTTTGAAAATGAAGGAAGCAAGACAGTCTCTGGAGTGCTGGAAGAAAATTTCCCTATCTAGGTGTTTAAAAATACTTTCAAAATGTAGGTTTTATGTATGTTTATGTTATAATAAATTAGAGGAATCTATATAGATAAGTTATAAATGCGTGTGTTGGGATGACTGCTCAAACTTTTCTAATGGTACATACGTCATGCTCATTTTCTAGTAGTATGAGCATCATTCTGGAGCAGAGTGAGGCTTTGCATGTTATGGGGCTTTCTTGCCCATAAGGCTGTTCGGAGTGCAGAGTAAGACATGAAGTGGGTTCATTTAGAACAGGGCCCATGTGTAATAAGCACTGTTATAATATTCATGTTAGCCACTGTGCTTGTTCTTAATTCCTAGGGATATTTATATATATATTTAGTCTTCCCCTACTGGATTGAAATGCTCATAGACACTTAGTAAAATGAGATTTTTCTTTTTCAGGGAAGATATGAGTTGGGGAAAGGAAATAAGAAGAGTGAGAGGAGTTCTTGTTGTGTGGCTCAGTGGTTAAGAACCCAACACAGTGTCCATGAGGATGCAGGTTCCATCCCTGGCCTCTCTTAGTGAGTTAAGGATCTGGTGTGGCTGCAGGCTGCAGCATAGGTTGTAGATGCACCTTAGACCTAGTGTGGCTGTGGTGTAGGCAGGCAGCTGCAGCTCTAATTCCACTCAGTTGGGAACGTCCATATACTGCAGGTGTGGCTGTAAAAATAATAGTAGTAAAATAAATTTAAAAAAAAGAAGATAGAGGAGTTCCCGTCGTGGCGCAGTGGTTAACGAATCCGACTAGGAACCATGAGGTTGCGGGTTCGATCCCTGCCCTTGCTCAGTGGGTTAACGATCCGGCGTTGCCGTGAGCTGTGGTGTAGGTTGCAGACGCGGCTCGGATCCCGCGTTGCTGTGGCTCTGGCGTAGGCCGGTGGCTACAGCTCCAATTCGACCCCTAGCCTGGGAACCTCCATATGCCGCGGAAGCGGCCCAAGAAATAGCAACAATAACAACAACAACAAAAGACAAAAGACCAAAAAAAAAAAAAAAAAGATAGAAAAGATGAAATCAGGAGTCAGATTCATAAGATTTTATTAATTTTGCTTATAAGTAGGCAGAAGATTTTACTTTTGAGATTCCTAGTAGCCATTATAAAAAGAGAAACACAAACGCACAAGATGATGTTTGTAAAGACAAAAATATGCCCATTCCTAGGACTGGGCCCAGAGGGACATACCCCCTTGTGGTCCTCAAAAGAGGAGAATCCAAAGTTTGAACCCAAGCCCCCTGCACTCTTCTCTTGTCTTTTCCGCAGCTCAGAGAGAATTTGGCTCTGTCTATGTATATGTTGGATATCAGTGACCCTTAATTCTTAAACACTCTGGACTAGTGCTATGGTCAGTTGAATTTGCTTGATGTTTTTTTAAATCTACAACTTGTTTTAGAGCCCACCAAACTATTTACTGGGCCCTGGGCTTTGTGTGTGTGTGTTGTTTTAATTCTAAGTGAGTGTGCAACATATGAAAGACCTTCAGTAGGCAAAGAGGGGATGAGGGAAAGTTGGGAGGGAGAAGGGATCTGTTTATTGCAGTGCCTTATATAGCAAAACATTTAATGATGGAGAGGCTCCCTCTCTCTGCTTTCCCCATCTCCCAGTCCACTGTGACTCCCTCCTGGCTGCTGTGAGCCCATGATAGGCCTCTTTCCACTAGCCCAGGGACTGCTGTTTTTATTTTTTTTACTTTTTCAGCTGTACCTGCAGCATAGGGAAGTTCCCTGGCCAGTTCACAGCTGTGGCAATGCTGGATCCTTAACCCATTGCTCTGGGCCAGGGATCGAACCTTCAGCACCAAAGAGACAATGCCAGATCGTTAACCCACTGCGCCACTCCCAGAGGCTGCTATTTTTAATGAGGCAGACTTCATGAACTGCAAAATACATTTTAGCTACTGTTACATACAGAACGCTTTTCATGTGTTGAGTACTGTGCAAGGCAAAGGGAGTTTTTTTTTTTTTTTTTTTTTTTTTAATTTTCCCACTGTACAGCAAGGGGGTCAGGTCATCCTTAGATGTATACATTGCAGTTACAGTTTTTTCCCCCACCCTTTCTTCTGTTGCGACATGAGTATCTAGACATAGTTCTCAATGCTATTCAGCAGGATCTCCTTATAAATCTATTCTAGGTTGTGTCTGATAAGCCCAAGCTCCCGATCCCTCCCACTCCCTCCCCCTCCCATCAGGCAACCACAAGTCTCTTCTCCAAGTCCATGATTTTCTTTTCTGAGGAGATGTTCATTTGTGCTGGATATTAGATTCCAGTTATAAGTGATATCATATGGTATTTGTCTTTGTCTTTCTGGCTCATTTCACTCAGTATGAGATTCTCTAGTTCCATCCATGTTGCTGCAAATGGCATTATGTCATCCTTTTTTATGGCTGAGTAGTATTCCATTGTGTATATATACCACATCTTCCGAATCCAATCATCTGTCGATGGACATTTGGATTGTTTCCATGTCCTGGCTATTGTGAATAGTGCTGCAATGAACATGCGGGTGCATGTGTCTCTTTTAAGGAGAGCTTTGTCCGGATAGATGCCCAAGAGTGGGATTGTGGGGTCATATGGAAGTTCTATGTATAGATTTCTAAGGTATCTCCAAACTGTTCTCCATAGTGGCTGTACCCAAAGGGAGTTTTAATACACACTGTGTGTGCAGTCAAAAAGGCCTGATATTAGATATACTCCCAATTGCATGTGTGTGTGTGTGTGTGCCTGAGATCAGCTTCTCCCAGGTGTGTTTCCATTTCAATAAGGCGGGGTTGATGGGTCTCAGCCTTTCCACCTCTTCTCACATGTTGTGGTGATCATGCATATGTCCTAATACAGTTTGAAAGTACTTTGGAAGTGGTACAGCCCTATACACTGGTAGGTCTGGTTAAATGTGCTGTTACTACAGAGGAAGATGAGCCACTGTCCCTGGCTAAAAGGAGTTTTCAAATTACATGGATAATCAGAAGTAGCACCTGTGAATCAATGAGCAGTACCAAACCTGATTTAATACTAACTTGGGAGCCACAGCCTAACCTCAAAGCTTGATAAAACTTAAGGCCTAGTAAGTGACTCAATTTACAGAATCCTGCATATTGGCAAAATGGTTGAGACCCAGTCTGAGTGATAATGGCAAGTCTTAACTGACAAGCTAAGACATCTATGCTGGTTGCAAGAATAAGATGTTAGAATGTTTGAGTTGTTAGGGAACTTGCAGTATTATCTAGTCTCTGGAAAATGTCAAATGGCACTTATTTTTTAGAGCTTCAAAAAAAACCACCACCAGCAACAAATCATCATAGTTGGGATATTGCCCTAGGGAGAGAGAGAGAATGTGTGTGAGTATGTTAACTTGAAAAGTGACTGGGTTGACTTAATTAGGCGTTTATTTCTGTTAGCATGGAAGAAAATAAGTTTTTTTCAGTTCCCATTGTGGCTCAGCAGGTTAAGAACCCAACGTAGCATCCATGAAGAGGCAGGTTCAATTCTTAGCCTTGCTCAGTGGGTTAAGGATCCGGCGTTGCAGAGACTTGTGTTGTAGGCTGCAGATATGGCTTGGATCTGGTATTGCTGTGGCTGTGGTGTAGACTGGCCACTGCCCCTCCAATTTGACCCCTAGCCTGGGAAACTCCATATGCCACAGGTGCAGCCATAGAAAAAGAAAAAAAGGAGGGAGGAAAGAAAGAGAAAGAAAAAGAAAAAAAGAGAAAAGAGAAAAAGAGGAAGGAAGAAAAGGAGGGGAGGAAGGAAAGGTATTTTTGAGAAACCTGTCATTTGTTGTAAGAACTGCTTTCCCTTTCTCGGAGACTGTGGAGCTGCCCCATTTGGTGTACTTCTTAGGTCCTGTAGGATAACTAGAGCCTTTCTTTATCCTTCCTCTTTGGATCTGCTTCATGGCTTAATTGTGCCTAACTGAGATGAAAGTTCGCTGCCGGGGCATCCAGTGGGAGGCTGGGTCTGGTATTGGATCCCTGGGAGGTATGTTGTGAAGCAGGGCAGTCTTAGCAGAGTGTCTCTGTAGGAGGGGCTGTGGCTTCAGAGCTTCTCCCCTGCCCGCCTCTTGGGGTCCTGGCCCATGTGAACGGTGGATCGAGTCTCTGGGCTGAACTTCATGAGGGCAGTGGGAGAGTCTTTGACATACAAACATATTATAGACTCATAATATCCTCCCTTTGCAGTGGCAGCACTATCTGCGACTTCTCCTCCTAACTCCCGTTCCTGCAGCTGGGGCCTTCCTCCCCTACCCGCCTTCCTTCTGCTCGCCACCAGGGCCTGAAGGATGTGCCTCTTTAGGGCCTGGGCGCGTGTAGCTGTGCCAGCAGAATTCAACCTCAGCCTGCCCCTGCCATCCACCAACCCTGACCAGGCTGTCCCTACTCAGCTACATCTTGGTCCTAAAAGCCCTGTTTCCTGTGGTGTCACTTGTAACAGGAAGTGTTACAGTCCCTATTCCCACAGCTTGAGGTCTGAGTTAGGATCAGATGCTTAGGGGTTTGATTCGGAAATGCACAGCACTCAGGGAGAGCAAATGAGGAAAAAACATTACTTTCTTTTTCACCTTAAGAATATGTGCCCCCAAATGAAACAACCACAACATAAAAACCGGACCAGTCACACCCAGACCCAGAACTGTTTCTGTAACTTAGATGTCGGGATGACCTGGGATCCTAAGTAATTACATTTCTGCAGGAAAAGCATTCTCAGTCCTGAGCACTGGACTTGTAAGTGAAAGTTTATAACACAATCACAGCTTATTAACAAGGTTCTCATTAGTGACTAATTACCATTAATAACCAATAATCTCAATAACAGAGTATTCCTCCAAAGCCCTCAGCATAGTTCCTGATGTGTAGTAACCTTCAGTAAATATAAGCTGCTGCTATTACCACCACCAGTATTTTTGGATGAAAAGAGTCATATTTAATATGTGAATGGTCCATTTAAATGCACATGCAATGAAGGCTGTGACTGATTCCAAATAGATGGAGAGATTCATAGTAATACTCCTGATAGAATACTTGGAAATGCTGAGAGTAAGGTGTGACGGTGCCAGTCTGAAATCAACTTCCAACACTTTGGTTAGAGACATAAAGCTAACAATGCTGAACCAGTATCAGTGAGATTAAATGCAGTGTCTCTGAAGTTTGTTCATTTGCTTATTCATTGAGCAAGTAAACATTTACTGAGCACTGAGCATGGACCGAGTGCTGTACTATTCAGAGAAGGAAGGGATCAGCTCGAGGAGGCTTTGGCATAGGGAGAATTTTTAAATAGGGAGGCGAGCAGTGGGTGAAAGTCCAGGCTGGAGCTGCAGGAGCAACAGTTTTAGAAATTGTGACATGATGCCCTACGGTCATGGTCACATGAAAGCATGAAATTGTTTTGTCTTTACTTCTAAACCTTAAAGAACATTGTAAAAATAAATAAAACAAAACCCTTTCAGATCCTTTGATCCTAGATAACACACTCTGTTGGAGCTACTTCACCAGCCTGCTGATAAAGTGTGTTTCACTGGGGTCTGCTGATAAAGCAGCTTAATCCAGGCGCCCGGGTCTTAAATACATTCTGACCCTCTCATTTAGGTCTTGCAGTTAAGGGCCTCGGCTGGTGGGGGTCCAAATAGAGATCAGAGGACATGGCTTCTCTTCTCATGGACACAAGCCAGCAGTGGGTCTGTGGTGACCGTGCCTGCAAGGGGCTCACAAGTGGCTCAGTGTCTTTGACTTAGAACTGGCTGTAGATTTGTAGAGTGAATACTGCTCCTTTCCTTCATCATATTACTCCTCTTTTGTCAAGATGTTTTCCCATCCTGGTTTTCCTAGGAGAGGCTAACTTTTAATTCTGCAGTCAAGCACCCCTTCCCATGCTTGTTGTTTCCCCTGTACTGGTTCCATAGAGGTTTCCACTCTAAGCTGCTCAAGGATAAAGTCAAGTCAGCCTCTCTGGATGGTCTTGAACAGATGTTATAAGGTTTAATTCTGAGGATCCAATTTCTGCTTGACTTTATACAGATTTTTTAAAATTTATTTGCTTGTATAGATTTTTCTCCTGTATTTTTTCTGCATTAACCATTGTGCTACCCTACCCCCTCCCTCCATGCACAATGTTGTTAATTTGGGGAAAATATTTAAAGGTTCAAAGCAATTTAATGAGATAGGAATTCTTTTGTAAGCTATTTGTCTTTGTTAAAAGAGAGGATATGTCATTTCCAAATTACATAGATTTACTGTTAGCTCTCAGATACTTTAAGACAGCTTTTTAATTATCTTCTTATCAGAGGTTTTTTTCCCTCCCCTTGTAGAATGATTTAGCAGTTTATTTCCCCTGAGAAGCAACATTCTTCTAATTTACCAAAATACATTGTATGAAGCATACTTTGATAAAAATCTGTGCAGAGCAGAAAACTTTCCATTGATCACGGGAAGGGCAGTGTGTGTGTGGTGTGTGTGTGTGTGTGTGTGTGTGTGTGTGTGTGTGTGTGTGTGTGTTAACTCTCAACAGCTCCGGCTATTCCTGGCCTCCTTCAAAATATTTTGGTCTCTCATTTCAGCCACAATTACAAGTTCATCCGAAAATGATGACCGGAGTGGCTCCAGTTTGGAATGGAATAAGGACGGAAGCCTAAGGTTAGGGGTACAAAAGGGAGTGCTGCATGATCGCAGGGCAGATAATTGCTCCCCAGTGGCAGAAGAGGAGCTCCCCGGGCCAGCGGAGAGCGTGCTGCCCAAAGCCGAAGCCTCAGTTGGAGATGGTCCGGTCCCTTATTCTCAGAGCTCCAGCTCGCTAATAATGCCACGGCCCAACTCAGTTGCAGGTAAGGCCACTCCTCTCCCTGGAAAGGTGATCTCATGGGGGTGGTGAGGTGTCTCCAGCTCACTCCCTGCATTTGGAAATCTAGTCCAGACACCAGGCAGCCTTATGATCTTGACCATGGGTCAGGCACTTACCCTTTGTAGGCCTCAGTTTACCCATCTGTAAAAAAGCTAAGCTGCACTTTGTGGTCTTGAAGTGATCCTTCTCCTCTGGAATTCCTTCACTCTAATATTTAGACTGTATGGCTCTTTGTGTTTGAGAGAGAAAAGTACCCTTGTACTTATTTTTGTTATTATCAGCCTGAGTAAATCCAGGATTTATTATTACAGCTTGGTAAATGGAAATTGTTTAGAATGAGTTTGTTAATATCAGCTCAAAGGATTTCTAAGCCAACTTTCAAACTTATTTTTTTATAATTGAGGCCCATCCTACAGATGAGAGGTCTGATTTCCGTAGCATTCAGTTATAAGGGAGCTCACAGTTAAAACACATCAGCAGTTGAAAGGAGAGCTATCAATCAGGGAAACGAAAATAGGCAAGACAGATGCACCTTAGCAAGAAAGGGGCAGCAGGAACTGAGAAAGGAGTGCAAAAGTGGTGGCTGGTGCTGGTTGACTGGTCCGTGGGTGGTCATGAGGCAAGGAGAGCAGTTTGCAGTGGGTAGGGAAGGGAATTCTGCATCCAAGCTGTTGCACCTGCTTTAAGGTCCTGAGTTTCTAAATGCAGTGACTTTGGATTGAATTTATAAAAGGAACTCATTTCCATCATTCTTTGTTATCAGTGCAGTGCTTAAAATTTCTCTTCTGCTAGCACGTGGACCCTGGATCTCTCTTCCTACATCAAAGGATTTCTCTGTGATTTTATACTGCTCCTTTGAGATGTGCCAGGCCACTCTGGTTGTTGTTGGGTGTGTTTTATAGTGAAACACTGAAGCAGCTGATAAATAAATGGCCCTAATGGAAAAGTTCTGAGACACAACTCTTAATTCACTTTCAAAGGAAGTCAAATGGCCTTGTTCCAGAAGAGGGATTTGGCATGTCTGCCGGTGGGAAGTATTGAGAGCTTTATGCGCATTGAGTGATGGTTCTTCCAATGGCTTTTGTGACCTCCCACCACAAATTCCTCTATCTGTGGCATAATATGTTAGACCTAAAGCATTTTAGACCATTTTTACCTGGATATGATGAGTGATTCATTTGTATTATCCTGGGATGTCATAGCTTTATTGACATCAGCAAAATAGCAAACTTGTATTCAGTTTAATGAAGCTATTTTAAAATTAGGAAACACATTAATAAATTAATGTAACAGTGTTAAAAGGATCCCATTTTGGGTTATGTTTTCTGCTTGATGTTCTTTTATATGGTCTCCTGCCACGTGAAATGACAGTGGGTGTGAGCTGAGCATTTCCAGGAGACCGAAGTGATTATAGAGCAGGGCTTTCTGATTTCTGCTGTGCTCATTCATTAGCATCTTCAGATGCACTTGAACTAGACCTCCTGCGGAATTGGGAAGGTTTTACCTCTGGGGTGGAGCCATGACTGCCTAGCCTAATGGGCTTGCTGATTTCTCCTGTGTTTCGTATTTTATAAACTAAAAGCATATTTTGGAAGAAAATAGTCAAGTGCCTTATATCCTAGTATCTACTAACAAGCTGGAGGTCTAGTAGATTCTTCATTGCCTACCCTCTTGCCCCTAAAGCTGAACCTCAGATAGGAGAGAATGGTAGGATTCTTCTAGTATTGAAGAGATTAAAAGACTGGATTATAGGCCCCGTATGCAGCACTGTCTAGAGATTAGAAAGCAGGCTCCTATAAACAGGCAACACTTGGCATTCAGAAGATTAAAGTAACAAGGGATGGACAATATACTAAAATCTCCCAGAAGCGTTTGCATGTCAGGAGCCCTGTAAACACAGAGAAATTGCCATTTGGTAGGAAAGGTGTTTTGGTACCTGAGAGCAGAGTAAGGATCAGCAAGTGGAGGAAGGGTGGTGGCAGCTTCTGCAAGAGACATGGTTCCCCTGAGGGTTGAGAAGATGGAAACAAGTTCCTAAGACTGTGTACTTATTCCTATCCCTGAGCATGTTACAGAGAACTGGAGTTGTCTCTTAACTGTTAGCTGTCTCGTACAGTGAAATTTTTTTTTTTTTTTTTTTTTTTTTTGTCCAAGATGATACAAATAAGTTGGCTAGGTTTGGTAATTGTTTTGTCATACAGAGATTTTCTTTGCAGAAGCATTTGTTGAAGTGCAATTAGAAAGCTGCAATCAGATTATTACCATATGTGCCACATCAAAATGTATGACATGGACACCTTATTCCTTTATTAAAAAGCAGAATGAGAAGCCTTTAAAATGATGTCTTGGATAATCCAGAAGTTAGATAATCTGGCATTACTGTTTTGGACTACCTCTTTTTTTTTTTTTGTCTTTGAAATTCTTTCTTTTTTACTTTTTAGGGCTGCACCAGCGGCATGTGGAGGTTCCCAGGCTAGGGGTCCAGTCAGAGCTACAGCCGCCTAGCCTACACCACAGGCACAGCAACATCAGATCAGAGCTGCTGCATCTGTGACCTACACCACAGCTCACGGCAATGCCGGATCCTTAACCCGCTGAGTGAGGCCAAGGATCAAACCCTCAACCTCGTGATATTCCTAGTTAGATTCGTTTCTGCTGCTCTACAACAGGAACTCCTGAAATACTTTCTAAGTGAATCACAGAACACTGTTTAGTTTCCAGGAAACCAACAAACAAAATTGCCAGCCAGTTTTCCTGGAACTTTTAACTGGTAATTGCCCTGGACTTAATGGCATTTACCTTTGATAGGTTAGTCCGTGGTGTTTGAACACGTTTCCCTTTGCTCAGCTTAGAAAAGTCTCTCTGCTGCTTCTCATCCGCGTACTCCTCAAAAACTCTCTTTCCTGCAGCATTTTAAAATATGCTTCTCACCCAGATGCTACACAATGTGTGTGTGCAATGTATATAGTTAAATTAATTGTAGAAGTATTAGCATTAGGTTTATTGAAGCATAAACTTACTGCTTTACCTCTCATTTTTTTCTGGGCCCTAATAATGGTTAGGCTTTTATTGTTAAATACCAGAAGTGGCCTGTCATGTCCAAGAATCTGTAGGCGGTGTGGGAGAAGACAGCATGTGGGCCTCATCACCTGCTCTGCTGGGTGGGGGTCACCTGGGTGCAGCGCTAGGCAGTTGCAGCACCACTGCTGCTCCCCTTTGGTCACTCTCAGTGGCTGTGCAACACCTTAGAAAGCACAGAGGGAGCCAGCAGCTAGTGGCTTGCTGCCCTGCTGAGCAGCAGTCTGGTCCATTTCAGCACAGCTTACTCATGTTTAAAGTTGTCAGAGCTGGGAAGTCACTACGGCCTCTCTGTTGCATACATACCTCAGAGCTGAAGCTGTGAAGACTGACATTCTGAAAACTGGCACTTGAAACCTCACCATCTCTCCTACCTCAATGTCAAACTAGGGCTTTTTTGCAATCCTTTCTTTGGAATACTTTGCTTCTGTCACAAAACTATGAGTTGAATGTTATGTTTTAAGGGGTCAGGGTAGGGAGGCAAACGTGCTGTCCAGGGCCAAAGTGGTGGGTCAGACATCTGTGGCTGTCCAGCTCTGAACTAGACTGGCTTATGGGTTCTAAGTGGAGCTACCCTTTCTACCTTGACCTCCAACATGGGGGTGTGTTCAGCACAGTGAAGGGTGCTGAGGAGAGAGGCATTTGCAGAGGCCTGAGTCCGAGTACCAGGTCCCAGGCAGAAGCCTAGAAATAGGTTCCATGCTATATTATCTTAGGGAGCCAGGGTGATGGGTGTGGCCCTGTGGCCCTCTGGAAGTTTCACATGCCCTGGTTGTATAAGACCAGGAGAGAAGCTAGAAGTTGCCATTGGATTCCCATATAGTAAGCCCGTTGAAAGTCCTACATAAGGAGTTAGCTGAATCTTTGGTTGTGGATTATTGATGTAAATGTGTACAGGAGGTGGAAACAGGCTGTGGCTGTGCACCAAAGGGATACAGAAGCATCAGTGAATGCTATTGTGATGTTTCCCTGTGGTTGGGAAAGCTGAGTAGGGCACATGGTTGTCTGCCCTTTGGAGACTCCAACAGGATGGGACACATCATCACAGACCAGGCCATGGAGCTACTCAGCTCCATGAAATAGCAAGCATGGAGCTTATTGAATGAAGGAGTGAGAGGAGGTGGTGCTGACAGTGAGAAAGAAAAGGATGAAGGCCTTAGGAGGGGAAGTAGGAAGGGATCAGATGGGGCAGAAGATGCTGGCTGGTGGTGGGCTGTTGCATCAGAGCCGTTGGGGGTAGCCAGAGACAGATGGCCCAACTCGACCTTTTTCCCTTGAAATTGGGTTGCACTAATGACTTCATAGTCCTTAGAAGCCTTAACCCTGGGAATACGACTCCTTTTCCCCTGTCATTTGCCCTCAAATGATGTCTGTTTTTTATTATCCTGGGAGATAATCATAAGTCCAGATTGGCAGTAATTTATGATGGGTTGCTTCACCCAGTCTCATTGTGATGTAGGATATATATGTAAGTAAGGAAGAGTCTTTTGTCTCTCTCTCTTTTTTTTAGAGCCGCACCCACAGCATATGGAGGTTCCCAGGCTAGGGGTTGAATCAGAGCTACAACTGCCGGCCTACCCCACAGCCACAGCAACACCAGATCCGAGCCACATCTGCAACCTACGCTACAGTGCACAGCAACACTGGATCCTTAACGCACTGAATGGGGTCAGGGATCAAACCTGCATCCTCATGGATACTAGTTGGGTTCGTTACTGCTGAGCCACCATGGGAACTCCCTTGTTTGTTTGTTTTTTTAATTAAAGTAAAATTTATTTACAGTGTTGCGTCAGTTTCTGCTGTACAGCATAGTGACCCAGTCATCATATATATACATTGTTTTTCTCATACTATCGTCCGTCATATTCTATCCCAAGATATTTGTTATAGTTTCCTGTGCTGTACAGTAAGACCTCATTGCTTATCCATTCTAAATTGTTATTTTTAGAGGCAAAAACACGTACTGTATATTTGCTTTAAAGATTTGCTAAGAATTAACAAGATTATTTTGTACAGATTTTTATCATCAAACTTATGTATGCTCGAATAGGCCCTGAATGCTTTTTAATAGGTAGATATGAGTCTTACTGATTTGATCACAGGTAAATGTGATTACTTATTTTTAGAATTTTAAAAAATACATACATAGACATACTATATTAAGATATGCAATCTAGGAGTTCCCATCATGGCTCAGCAGAAACAAATCTAACTAGTATCCATGAGGATGCAGATTCCATCCCTGGCCTTGCTCAGTGGATGAAGGATCGGGTGTTGCCGTGAGCTGTGGTATAGATCAAAGATGTGGCTCAGATCCTGTGTTGCTGTGGCTGTGGTGTAGGCCAGCAGCTACAGCTCCAATATGACCCTGAGCCCGGGAACCTCTGTATGCCATGGGTGTAGCCCTGAAAAAAAAAAGACCAAAAGAAAAAATATACAATCTATAATATATACATAAAAATTGAAGCTTAGGAGTACGTTTCTGATAAAACCCACATGGCCACTTTTATTGCTGAGAGATGACTTGTAGTGTTCTGAGTACCAAGGAATTGTCTCTGTGGAATCTGCTCTCTTAGTTAACAAGGTTAGAGTCTCTTCAAAGCCACAGAGAAGACAAGTTACCATACTGTATGTTTGTAGTAAGTACTGAAACTTTACTGATTGTTAGGTTTCTTCATAAAAGTTTTTGGCAAGGTCTGTCTCTTTCCAGGACTAATGGAGACTTCTGGCCACCATAAAAACATGGCTTTGGCTTGAGAATGAGAAACATTTAGTTTTACCCACTTTTCAATTAACAACACTGCCTGGATAAGCAATGAGATCCTGCTGTATAGCACTGGGAACTATATCTAGTCACTTATGATGGAGCATGATGGAGCATAATGTGAGAAAAAGAATGTATATATGCATGCATGACTGGGTCACTTTGCTGTGCAGTAGAAAATTGACAGAACACTGTAACCTGGCTGTAATGGAAAAAATAAAAATCATTTAAAAATAATAATTAAAAGTTAAAAAAAATCACTGCCAGCAAAATTAACAAGAGCTGGAAAACAAAACCAAAATCACTCTGAAGTGTATTTGGGTGAAAGCCTGAAATGAATTACTTAATAATTTATAGTTTATAGTAGTTTGGGTGTGATATGAAACTCAACTTCGAAGAGACTAAACTTCGGTTTAATATTACAGCAACCAGCTCAACCAAGTTGGAAGATCTGAGTTATTTAGATGGACAGAGAAATGCTCCCCTTCGAACGTCAATTAGGTTACCGTGGCACAATACGGCAGGAGGTAGGGCACCGGAAGCTAAAGGTATGTATCTTTGCATCTGCTGGGATGATGGCTTTGATGATCTCATTCACTAATCACCGAAAGTCTGAGAACCAGCACTCAAGCCAGCTCTTTTAAAAACTGGATATACTATGTGTGCGTGTGCGCTTGTGTGTGTGTGAGAGAGAGAGAGAGAGAGAAATTTAACTGTAAGGTGTGCTAGGAGGCCATCCATAACAGTTTGGGGGTTTCTTCCTTCTAATATGTGATGAACTTGCTTCTAGAGCCGAGCCAAAAAAATCATTTCTGAAGTATGTTATTTTGCAGTGAGGATAGTTTAACACTCATTGGGTTTTTTTGGTCACCCACAAAGAATCAGCTTTGTTACAGTTCCTTGGGCTGTGTGGGCCACCTCCTGCTTCTGGTGCGAAGATGGGTAGCCAACAGTCCCCATAAGGGACAAAATACCACCACACCCAGATGAGATAAGTGCAGGGACTCTGCCCCCAGGGCGAATGCATTTCCATTTTACTTCTCTAGTAGTGGAAGAAACAGGTCTTAACTACCATTTCAGATAAACTGCTGAGACATGGTTTGGTCCCTTCATTGCTTTCTCTAATCCTCTGTGTATCTATCTATCTGCTTTGAGTCATGATAGTAACTTAGAAGCCTGAAAGGACTAGGAAGTCATTTTAATAGGACTCTCTGTAAGACCAGTGGAGTATGATAAATGAGGTATAAGGAAGTATTACTAGACCCAAACTGGAAATACTTGCAGATCCCTTGTGTTTGTAAAACCAAAGGCTGTGCTAAGTATAGCACATAAGCAGTGATAAGCTGAGTTTTTAGGGTATAAAATTATGACATTCTTCTAAAATAAATTTTTTTTTTTTTCCTAAGCACGATTTGCTCCTTATAAGCCACAGGACATTTTGTTGAAACCCCTGTTGTTTGAAGTACCAAGCGTAACCACAGACTCTGTGTTTGTGGGAAGGGATTGGCTGTTTCACCAGATAGAAGAAAACTTGAGGAACACAGAACTGACAGAAAACAGAGGAGCAGTGGTTGTTGGAAACGTGGGCTTTGGGAAGACAGCGATCATTTCTAAGTTGGTGGCACTTAGCTGCCACGGAAGCCGCATGAGGCAAATTGCTTCCAACAGCCCTGGTTCATCACCAAAAAGTATGTCTGTGTTTAACTGCTTGTCTAGTTTATTATGTTAATATAAGCTAGATGGAGGAAATGGCTGTTGGATGGACATAAATTTCCCATTTGCCTCAAGTTGGTCCAGCTGCTGTATCAGGTTTGCGATCATATGCTGGAGAGCTGTTTATCCCTCATAGTCTCTCCAGCTCTAACCCAGGGTGAGCCCTGGAATTGTCCAGCTGTAAGACCTGCCTCCCTCTTTATATGGGCAGTAGGGCCTGATCAAGTGCTCTGGGGAATTTGGGGCCCTGAAACCAAGGGGCGGGAGTGTTAGACTTCTGGCAGAACAAGGCAGAAGCAGTCTGTGCAGAATTCTCTACCCTGTTCACAGCCTGTCTTCTGTGCCAATTTACCAAAAGTATAAAAATGAACCTAAAATGGGAAGGAGCCAAATATTTGACTGTCCACATCTTATTTTATATGTAAATAAACCTATTAAAAGAAAGTGTCTTTAAAAGCTGAACAGGAGCAGGTGAACCATGAAAGGTTTTGTTTTTGTTTTTGTTTTTGTTTTTTGGGTTTTTTTAAATGAAAAAAAAAAAAAAGTAATAAAGGAAAGCAGCAAGAGCAGTTCTCCCGGGAGGGCAGCTGGGTGATGGGAGATGGGCTAAGAGGAAGCCTTCTATCCCCATTTGAGCCTTTGCATTTGGTACCACGGTCACTCATTACCTATTAAAATACTCTTGGGTCCCACCAAGACAAATGTTTAATATCCACCCCTGTCCTTGCTGTAAATAATGAAACTGGTCTCTTTGCTGCAGCTTCAGATGCCTCCCAGGATCTTCCTTTCACTCCATTGCTTTCACCAAGTGCTTCTACAAGTGGTACCAATGCGGCTAAATCGCCCCCTGGGTCTGGTTCTGATACTCCTGAGAACCAGAGACCAAGAGAAGATGCAGTGAAATACCTGGCTTCTAAGGTAATTTGCTCCTTCTCTGTGGGGGAGAGATTTTGCCAGTTTGATTTTTGAGAAATGAATTGAAAATGAAATCTTAAAACAGAGACAAGTGTGGCTGAACACAAAAGTATGACTTTTGATAAAATTGTGATAGGACATCCCAAGTAAAAGAGGTATTAGTGAAAACTAGTATCTTAGGACACTGTCAGTGGACTTTTATTCATCTTAAATAATGAATTGGGACTTCCTGTTGTGGCTCAGTGGTAACAAACCCGACTGGGATACATGAGGATGAAGGTTCCATCCCTAGCCTCATTCAGTGAGTTAAGGATCCAGAGTTGCCGTGAGCTTCTGTGTAGGTCACAGATGCAGCTGGGATCTGGTGTTGCTGTGGCTGTGATGTAGGCCGGCAGCTGTAGCTCTGATTTGACCACTAGCCTGGGAACTTCCATAAGCCATGGGTACAGCCCTAAAAAGACAGAAAAAATTTTAAAAAAAGAATTGAAAGAGTTCCTCAAAGCAGCCAGAGGTATTGTTGCACTCACCACAAATCCATCCTTCTAATCATGTACTCTCCTTTGTTTAATATGAAGGCAGGAGACTGGAAGCCTTTACCATGACCCAGGCCACTACCTCCACCTATGCTCTGTTACTCATAGCCCTGGTTACAGGTGTCTTTCTGTCAGAGATTTCCTGCAGTGTTGTAGGAGACTTGGCTGACTTTCCCTTCCTAGGTGCATGGTTAGTCAAGGTCCTTCTGAGATTTTCTGTCTGCTCAACCTCCAGCACAGGTTCATGAACTGCCCTCCTGCATTAAAGCGGTTTCATCGCTTACTCCTAGAGAGTCCCCAGAGATGGACAGCAGTGAGAGGCATCTAGGGAGCAAAGCCCTTGGGGTGAGGTTGTACAGGAGAACTGAAATGGATGCTTCTCTGCCCCAGACCCCTGCTCCTCACTTCTGCTGCCTGGACGAAGCCATTCCTCACCCAGCCTGGGCAGCCCTGGTGCCCTGACCACTGATTTGAGGCAGTCTTCTGCTTAGGAGTGGGTGGTCTGAGATGAGGGATATAGTGCAGACTTCAGAGCCTACCCTGTCATGGTGATTTTTTTCAAACCGCTCTGTGACCCACCATAAGAAATACATGTTACACTGAAGAACCGGTGCTCACACACACATCTTCACATACACAACTAAAGCAAAAGCACGATAAGACTACGCTTATTCTTACATCCTGTAAAGTTCACTTTATTAAATTTTTTAAAGAAAGCTCTTATGGCTCCAGTTTTTTTTTTCCAGACCCAGCTGTTGAGTTGCCAGACTTCTTTTGTCAAACATTGTGCCAGGTGGACTGTGGTAGTGGCTCATTGGTGGTTTGTACATGCTCACGGTCCTTTATGTTGATGCCAATCTCTGTTTGCATGAGAGGGGAAGAACAGTCAGCTTTCCTCTGAGTGGTGATGATAAATTTGATCTAAGACAGAAGTCACTTAGCAGTTCCAAATTAGACACATCTAATCTTGCCACTGGCTACAGAGTCTGCAGATCTGGAATCAGATCTGAGATCTTCCACTGACTCTCACCCTGGCAAGGTGTTTAACTTGTGTATCTGCTGCCCTCAGCTCTGAACCCAAGCCCAGTGGCTCTTGTCCTACTTGTGCAGGGGATGTAGGACTAAGTGGAAAACTATAACGCACTTTATAAGACTGTGTTTTAACCTTTTTCACCTTCCTTATTTTGTCCTTATTGTACCCTCTTCATCCTCATTTGGGAAAGTATCCAGTTTTTCATTTTATCTGCAGTGTACCCTCCACTCTCAAGACAGTGCTGCATCTAGCACTTTCCTGGGGGTCTTTCTAACAAATAACCTGCTGCCACTTCAAACCCATCCCAACGAAGAGAACTCTCCTCATCCTCTCAGTGCCTGAGCAGGACCTTCCACCCTCCCATGTGTCCCTTCAAGTGAGAGGCAGGAATTTGGTCGTGTCTCATTTTGCCCCTTCAAGCAGTGTTGCTGTTGAACTTCTCTGTGGTGTCACTGGAGGAGAAGGGAGGAGGCCCAGGGCTTGAGCCAGGCTGCCTCGCCATCCTGCCAGGGAGAGAAAGCAGCTGTGACTTGACTGCCTGGCTTTCATAGGCACTGAGTTTTATCTGCTTTCTGGGAGCTGCAAATGAGTTTCCCAAGGAGATGCTGATGTTTGGGAAAACAGAAATGTGGCGAACATGAGCCTTGTGGATGGCGAGAACCTCTGGGTTGCTCAGAATTGTTTTAAGCCAGGGTAGGCTTTAAGTTTTATGAATGACTCCTGTTAATATATATTCAATACATAGTAAGTTGTGCTGATTTTAGTATCAGTCAAGGGGGAATTTGTGGCTGCAACTAAATGTGTGCATAGAACTCAGCAAATGTCAAAAGTTCCTTCAGTGGTGAAGGAATAAGGGCATGAATTAAGCTGCAGGATGACTCAGTCTTGGGGAATAGAAGCAACATATCTTCTTCTCTTGGGGACGGGAGAATTGCATCCATGTTGGAGCGTGTGGAAGGAGCCAGATGAAGAGGGTGAACGTGTTGACGGCTCCGCTTCCCTGCAGGTCGTGGCCTACCACTACTGCCAGGCCGACAACACCTACACGTGCCTGGTGCCTGAGTTCGTGCACAGCATCGCAGCTCTGCTCTGCCGCTCCCATCAGCTGGCTGCCTACCGGGACCTGCTGGTAAAGGAGCCCCAGCTCCAGAGCATGCTGAGCCTCAGGTCCTGTGTGCAGGACCCAGTGGCCGCCTTCAAGAGGGGTGTGCTGGAACCACTCACAAGCTTGAGAAACGGTACCTCCCTGTCCCCAGGACTGTCCTCCAAAGGGGGTGGGGGTGTGAGGGGCCCTGGGGTGGGAGTGAGGTGGATGAGTGTCTCCTCTTTCTGACCATCTCCCCACCCTCTGAATGAAAATCTCTATTTACAATTAAGCCCAGGATTAAACATTTCCAAAGTAGCTAATTTGTAACCATGGGTTATTTAGGTGACTTGCTCTCTAGGAACTGCTGCCTGCATAGTTTGCACTCTGAAGTAGCGGGGGAGTAAGTTGATTTTTGGGGGGAACTTGCCAGCATGCTTTTCCAGGGGCCTCTGCTCGGTTGAGTTGAACATGAAGCCGTTTCTAGACGTGTTCCTTTGATTTTTGTTTTGTTTTGTTTTGCCCTTGAAAGTTCTCCAGGGTAGAGGCATTACTAGTATTATGGGGCCATTGGTTTTCCATCCTCCCACCCTGTGCTCCTCACCTTTTGAGCTAGTTTCCCCGCCTCCATAGCACTCTGGGCCAGAAGAGGCCAAAGAGAGGGGCCTAAAACAGATCCATCTTCCCTGCTCCTCATCCCTAGGCAGAGGTTGGCACTAATGAATAGAAAACTAGATTCAGGGAGTTCTCATCGTGGCACAGTGGTAGTAAATCCGACTGGGAACCATGAGGTTGCAGCTTCGATCCCTGGCCTCACTCAGGGGGTTAAAGATCCAGTGTTGCCGTGAGCTGTGGTGTAGGTCACACATGCGGCTTGGATAGTATGTTGCTGTGGCTGCGGTGTAGGCTGGCGGCTGTAGCTCTGATTGGACCCCTAGCCTGGGATCCTCCATATGTCATGGATGTAGCCCTAAAAGCAAAAAAAAAAAAAAAAAGAAAGAAAGAAAAGAAAACTAGATTCAGGCTTGGAAGAGAATGTAAAGCAGAGTTCTCACCTTCATTAGCAGTGTGCCTTGGATGGGAGGCTTTGCCCTTTGAGGGTCAGCTTTCCTTCCCCGAATCCATCAAGTGGGCTCTGTTGGGAGGAGGGGAACCTAGAGTCTTTGGCAGGTTTCTTCTCCATACGTGTCAGTTGTCTTTGCTGTAGCTCACTACAGTGATGGGAGTATTTGAAGAGCTGTGTCATATACATGGGTGAGAGTCTGCTAATGTGTATAATGCAGTATGTTTCTGAAAACTGTTTTGTGAGAATTGCTTTTCTTTTGGCGCTGTGCTCTGGTTTTCATTACAAAGTTAATAGAAAATCTGCTTCTGTGAAAACCATTTCTTCTGCCATATGTAAAGCATTTTAGTTTTCCCTAACACTTTAAATTGCACATTAAAATACACTGGGTGGTGCTATCTTATAGAAATGTGTAATTTCTTAATTTTAAAAAAATTATTTTATCCTTTAGAGCAGAAAATTCCTGAAGAAGAATACATTATTTTGATAGATGGCTTAAATGAAGCTGAGTTTCATAAACCTGATTATGGAGATACCCTTTCTTCATTTATCAGCAAGATTATTTCTAAATTCCCTGCCTGGTTGAAGTTGATTGTGACTGTAAGAGCAAATTTTCAGGTAAGAAAAAAAAGAATTCTCTAAGACCCCAAACCCCAATTTTGCAGTTTTTACAATTACATTTTTAGATTAATGCTAACAGCTTAAAGTGTTGTCAGCCATTTAGCTGCTGAATTGAAAACTACATCAGAACCTTAAAATATTAGCCCACAGAGCCCTCAGCAGGCAAAACTCTGACTTTTTTTTACCCCCAAGGTGCATTTATGAAGATGTCAGGTAAGTTTCTATTATCATCAAACTGTACCTATTCTTCTAAAATGAAAGTGCCCAGGAGTTCCGATTGTGGCTCAGCGAGTTAAGGACCCTGTATAGTCTCTGTGAGAATGTGGGTTCAATCTCTGGCCTCACTCAGTGGCTTAAGGATCTGGCATTGCTGCAAGTTGCAGCACAGTTCACAGATGTGGCTCAGATAGGTATTGCTGTGGCTGTGGTGTAGGCCTTTGGTGTACACGTCCAGTTCGAGCCCAGCCCAGTAACTTCCATATGCTGCAGGTGCAGCCACTGAAAAAAAAAAAAAAAAAAAAAAATGAAGTGTCTTCCTCCGGTTCACTGTGTGAGGTACCTGGCTAACAGGTCTGATAGGGTCTAAAGTTAGTCCTGCTGGTAGTTATTTGTATGGATTTGCTGTGGGACTGTCTTTTTTTTTTTTTTTTTAGTAATGGTTTTTATTTTTTCCATTATAGCTGGTTTATGGCATTCTGTCAATTTTCTACTAACGGCAAGGTGACCCAGTTATACATACATGTATACATTCTTTTTTCTCACATTATCATGCTCCATCATAAGTGACTAAACATAGTTCCCAGTGCTACACAGCAGGATCTCATTGCTAATCCATTCCAAAGGCAATAGTCTGCATCTATTTACCCCAAATTCCCAATCCATCCAACGTTGTCTTTTTGATGAAGGAGAGAGATTTTTAAGGCCTATTTTGAAAGGAAGTATCATTTTTCATAAAACTTAAACATGAGGTAACACAAGATGAAAAGTGTCTTAATTCTCATCTGTCCCCTCATTTGAACCCTAAAGTTATATCTTAACCATTCACTCCTTCCCTCTACCCCTATCCATTTTTAGTAAAGATATGAGACATGAGAATCTGATTTTTGCCCTTTTAGGATGATAGTTACTTAAAAATAGCATTTAGGTTCTTTCCTCATTTAAAGTAGAAGGAGACCTCATTTAAACTTGGTGTTTGTTTTTTGGAGCGTACACTTTTCAGTCATTTTTCACACAGTGCAGGAGTTCCGTGTTTTGCATGCTAGCTGTGTAAGTTTTCGGAGGCTTGGTTAGCATCCGTGTAAAATGAGGTAATTGCCCTCAGCTTGCCTCCTACAAATATCACATTCAATGAGGACTTGTACTGAGCTACTTCAGAAATGATAGTGGGAGGTTTAAAAAAATGTGACAAAACTTAACCTCTGCTGTTAGGTATCAGGACAGTGCTTATCTGCGCGATGGTAAGGGGACGTGGAGCTTCTGGGAGCTGGTATGGTTCTGTGTCTACCTCCTGGTCCCACAGGTATATGTGGTGACTTTGTGAAAATGAATGACACCATGCAGTTAGAATTTGTGCATCTCTGTATGTCGTATTTCAATTTAAAAGTTTACTAAGGGAGTTCCCATTGTGGCTCAGCAGTCATGAACCCAACTAGTATCCATGAGGATGCGAGTTCGATCCCTGGCCTCATTCAGTGGGTGAAGGATCTGATGTTGCCATGAGCTGTGGTGTAGGTCACAGACTCAGCTCAGATTTGTCATTGCTGTGGCTGTGGTGTAGGCAGCTGCAGCTCTGATTCAACCCCCAAGCCTAGGAACTTCCATATGCCACGGGTGTGGCCCTAAAAAGACAAAAATAAATAAATATTTACTAAAAACCAGCAAATAAAAAAGTTGGGCTATATGGAAGTCCAGCAGCTTTGTTTACCACAGCCTGTCACCAGAGTACAGGCTGGGGGCAATTTCGGATATCCTGGTTTGGTTATGTAGCCAGTGGGTATCTGATCTCAGTGTCTGGCCATGGGCTTAGATGTACAGTGTTGCATTGTGTCTGTCCTTATTATGTAACCAGTTACACAGTGTGAGGATTATGGATATCAGGTCACCTGGGGGTCTCGATGCCCCTTTGCTGGTGCAGCCAGGTCGCCGCCGAGTGCTCGAGGCTCTGCCATTTCGCTTGGCTCTGTGTCCTGGATAAGGGCCTCGGGAAAGCCTTTTCTGATTTGATCTTACATCAGGCATTGCTTTCACGTAAGCTTTTTATCTTCCATTTATCCTATTACGTGTTTTAATACAAAACAATGAGCCCCTGTAATCCATGAAAATCCTCCTTGAAAGAGAACTAGTCGATCTGGTTTGCAATGCAGCTGACATAAAAGAAGCCTCTGTGGAGTGACACTGTGGGTCTCGTTCTTCTGCAGGAAATTGTCAGTGAGCTGCCATTCGTCAAGCTGTCCTTAGATGACTTTCCAGACAACAAGGACATCCACAGCGACCTGCACGCCTACGTGCAGCACAGGGTACACAGCAGCCAGGACATCCTCAGCAACATCTCCCTGAACGGCAAGGCCGATGCTGCCCTCATTGGGAAAGTAAGCAGCCACCTGGTGCTGCGGAGCCTGGGCTCCTACCTGTACCTCAAGCTCACCTTGGACCTCTTCCAGAGGGGGCACCTGGTCATCAAGAGCGCCAGCTACAAGGTGGTGCCTGTGTCACTGTCTGAACTCTACCTGCTTCAATGCAACATGAAGTTCATGACCCAGTCCGCCTTTGAGAGAGCGCTTCCGATTTTGAACGTGGCCCTCGCGTCCCTCCACCCCATGACAGATGAGCAGATCTTCCAGGCAATTAATGCCGGCCACATCCAAGGGGAGCAGGGCTGGGAGGACTTCCAGCAGAGGATGGATGCCCTCTCCTGTTTCCTCATCAAGAGGCGAGACAAAACTCGCATGTTCTGTCACCCATCCTTCAGGGAGTGGCTTGTTTGGAGAGCAGATGGCGAAAACACAGCCTTCCTGTGTGAGCCCAGGTATGACAGGCCTCTTCTAGCAGCTCTGTGCAGGGAGTCTGATATGCGCTCAGGAAAGGGATTTCAAACGCAATCCGTGCTATTTCACAGAAGGGCAACACAGCATGAATAATTCAGGAGGGGTGATGGAAAAGTCTCCCTCCCACTAAACCAAAGCTCCCTTCCTTAATGTCTGGACTTTTAGGACTCCTCAGTACATTTGGATAAAAGAGAAACTGGGCAGTACCTGGGTGTCTTTGGTGTCCTCTTCTAGACCTTGTGCCCTGGCACAGGGGTCACCTGTGTGAATGTGTGATAGCTGCTGCAGGGACCAGCCAGCTCCTCTAGAGCCCGTTCCCAGCCCACTTCTTCCCTGGGGATCTGTGGACTGTCCTGCATCCTCAGCACTGCCACTCCTTGCCTGCTCTTGAGCTTGTGGCATCTTGTCCCAGGTATCTGATGTGCTCCCCTCTGGCCCTCAGACACAGTGATCACATCTGGCCACCTCATTTCGTATTTGTGTTCTGCACAGTGTAACAGACTGGGATTTGGGGGTCTGGAGGATGCCCCATTTATGAAATGGCGAAGGGGCAGCTGTATCCAGACAGTCAAAAGTTTCAAGAGACTTTGCCGCAAGGCTGGGCCAGAGTTCAGGTTCCCTCACTGCCTGATGAGGGGGCAGGTGGGAAGCCTGCCCACCCTGTGGTGTGGTGCTAGTCAGGATGAGAGACAGGGAATTTGAGATGCTGATGCTCTCAGAAAAGGGTGTGTTCATGTCCAAGACCTGTGCCTGGCCCTGACCTTGGCCAGCATCCTTGCTGTCTTGAATGATTTCTGCCTTCTGTGAGTCAGAATGGCTCCTTACCTTTTATAGCAGGTCTGACAAGCTACTCATTTCTTCCCTTTTGTCTGGACTGGGCATTTGATCAGATGCTGGGGCCTAGAGATGAAATGAATAAGCGCTTGTGAGCCCCATAATCCCTTCCTCCCATGGATATTGACTTAATGCCGACCCCCTGGGTTTAATTGCTCTTTCAGGTCGTGGTCGGGTGTTTTCCTAGGCGACACTGAGCTAAAAGTTTATCGTCTTTTGAACCTGCTTTGGGGAAAAAACCTGTAACTCCAGGTTATTTAGCCAGACAGTAATATCTAGGTGAAATGTGTACTGTGACTTATTTGGCCAAATCAGATGATTTTCTAGGAAAACGCAGGTGTTTTCTAGGAAGGCAGTGAGGTAGAGACCAGCCTTGCTGACATGAGGTAGATGGCTGGCTTGGCCTGAAGGCAGTGGGAGAGGAGATGCTATAGATGACGTGGAGGTGATATGGGCCAGGTTGAACTCTGGGACCAGCCCATGGATGGCATCCAGGAGTGCCTGGAGCACTGGAAGGTAATAGAGAGTAGTTTCCATGGGAACACAGGAGGCTCTCACCTGAGAGGGAAAATCAGACTTGAGTTCTGGGAGGTAGTGTCTGCAAAGGAGCATGGCGTATGTGCTCTAGACCCTTACAACATGTTAGATGGACACTCACGCAGTGTGGGCTTAAATATCATGTCTTCCCCTGGAGGATAAAAAGCAATCTCTTGGTTTTCATATGCCCCGATTTCCTTGTCCCTAACATGGTTTATTTATCATTGATTTGAGAAACAGGCAAGCATCATACTTTTAATCCTCTGGATCAGCAACTGTTAGAAAACGCATTTAGAAGAATTCTTTTCTACAATGTTTATCTTTTCCTCAGCAAAACAGACCTCAGAGTTATCAGGGTTATAGAAATGAAAATATTTCACCTAGCACAGAAGTCACTGTTCTTGGAGTAAACAACCCTTTGCATCTTTTCCAAACAGATTAGTTCAGACAGAGGCATGGAGTCCACAGGAGATAGAATGAGACCTACAGGGGAAGGAAAATGGGTAGGATGGCTCCTTCATGAGAAGATTAGTGGGGGGAATTAATTGGTGGCATCAGTTGAATGTCTTATCATGTCTCCAGACAGCAAACCCACTCATACAGCTGACCTGTCTTATTCCTATAAGGAGCTTCTACTCTTTCTCTTCTCACCCCTGCAAGGACCTGTGTTCATTCAGTCCTAGAATGTCTGGTTTTCTGATTGTGAATGGTTGCTGCACATGACCTGGTATTCTTTTCCCTTCCATTGTAAGGCCTTGTCCTTTGGCCCAGGTCTGCACAATGGTGATTGTACTGAATGTCACATCCATTGATGCTTCTGCTCTCCCTGTCCATTTGCACATCTGTCCTTCCATCCATCCCTCCAAGAAATACGTTTTGAATACTCACTGCGTCTTGGGCATTTGCTAGGTATTGTGACTCTAGGTCTGACTTAGGCAACCCTTAGTCTCATTGAATTTACATTTTGGTGATAGACATAAATCAACAAATGGGTGAGAGAATGATGGACAGTGAACAGGGAGTGGTTGGCTCCACAGGTAAAGACCTCCCCTGTCCTAGGACTTCACTCTGAGTCACTCCAGAGAGTGGGGAATCCTGAGAAAGCCCTTAAAGCTACTTGAAGAATAAATGGCATTGACCATCTTCTGTGGAGAGGCAGTTTTCCACCCATTTTGTAGGGCGATGCTAAAACACCAGGAGAACAGTTCAGGGGTGTGTGTGGCAGTGTTCCCCCCGAGGGCCTGCGACTAGGTTGACCGGGATCTCTGGTTACCAACCTTTGTGTTTCTTGTCCTAGGAATGGGCACGCTCTCCTGGCCTTCATGTTCTCTCGACAGGAGGGCAAGCTGAACCGCCAGCAGACCATGGAGCTCGGCCACCACATCCTGAAGGCACACATTTTCAAGGTGAGACCCACGGCACTGGAAGAAGGGTTCCATTGAGGTTTTGGTCCTGAAGGCGCCTTTATCAACCTGCAGAGCCCTCCACGTGAGCCCCAATCCGAACACCACCCTCTACTTCCTCCTGAAAGGAAACCATTGTTCTCATTTACAGTCACTCAAGTTGCATCTAAATGCTGTGATTATATTTTACCCCCCGCCCCACCAAATCTCTTCTTTTCACTTAAAGCTTCCTTTGCATTCATTCCTGTTTATCTCCTTATTATTTAGTTGATGAAGAACCCAAGTTATGTGACCTGTGTAGTTTCGCATGAGCTGGATTTCCTGATTCTGTCCACATTTCTCATGATGTAGGTTAACATGGCCCTCTTTTCTCTGGATTTCCTGTTATTTGATAGTGATGTCTAGAGGCTTAATCAGGTTCAGTTTTGATTTGTTTTGTTTTTTTTTCAGTATGTCTTGATTACTATAAAGGCAAACCTCATTTTATCACACTTGGCTTCTTTTTTGCTTTGGAAATACTGCTTTTTAATAAATTGAGGGTTTGTGGGAATGCTGCATTGAGCTGGCCTTTCAGTGGCATTTTTCCAGTAGCATTTGCCCACCTCAGGTCTCTCTGTCACATTCTGGTAATTCTTAAAATATTCTTAGCTTTTTCATTAATATTATGTTTATTCTGGTGATCTGCGTTCAGTGATGTTACTACTATGACTCACTGAAGTCCCAGATGGTGGTTAACATTTCTTTAGAAATGAAGTATTTTTTAATTAAGGTATGTACTTTTATTAGACATAATGCTCTTGCACTTAATCAACCACAGTGTCATGTAAACATAACTTTCCTGTGCACTGGGAAACCAGAAAAATTGTGTGCTTGATTTATTGCTGTCATCTGGAGTGGAGCCCACCGTGTCTTTGAGGTCTGCCTGTTACCCTCGGAGGGGAAACGCTCTGTGAGCCTGTCTGGGGCATCTCGCATCAGGAGGCAAAGCCTCTGGAGTTGGTCCTCTTGGTGTGATGCCATTGGCCACTCCTGGTCTCTTCCTTTGTTGTGGGTTACAGATGCTTGATGCGCTAACAGGTGTTCTTCCTTACATTGATTGGAAAACCTCTATAAAAAGACACTCTCTCAGAGTTCCCTTCATGGCTCAGCAGAAGCGAATCTGACTGGTATCCATGAGGATGCGGGTTCAGTCCCTGACCTTGCTCAGTGGGTTGAAGATCCAGAGTTGCCGTGAGCTGTGGTGTAGGTCACAGACTCGGCTGGGATCTGGCGTTGCTGTGGCTGTGGTTGGGCCAGCCACTGCAGCTCCAGTTCAACCCTAGCCTGGGAACCTCCATGTGTCATGGGTGTGGCCCTGAAAAGACCAAAAAAAAGAAAAAGTAAAAGAAACTCTTTCCTCATCTGCCTTCCCTTTCCCCAGGCTGAGAGCTCATGTAGGTAGCAAAGGCAGGCTGGTTCTGCAGCCCTTGGTTTTAGGGCAGGTAGGCTCCCAGGTCCAGGCCTTCTTAGTATGCACAGCCACATTCAGATCCACGCTGCAGGTGGGAAAAAAGACATGGGAGCTGATTTGTCGCTATTGCTTCCAGGGTCTCAGCAAGAAGACAGGAATCTCTTCGAGCCACCTGCAAGCCCTGTGGATCGGGTACAGCACCGAAGGGCTGTCTGCCGCCCTGGCGTCCCTCAGGAATCTCTACACTCCCAACGTGAAGGTGAGCGGCCCAGGTGGGCCAGAGCCCCTTCACAGCCACTATTGCTCCAGTGGTCCTGTTGTCCCTGCAGGCTGGTGGTCTGAGGAGGCGGAGAAGCTTCTAAAGATGCTTTTTCCCTGGCGTAAAGTACAAAGACTTGGATGCTCTGTTACTGGCTCTCTGCTGCAAGTTTAGCTTCCAGTGGGGCAGGGGGGTGGGAAGGAAGGCGGGGTGGTTGGGGGCAGCTATGTGAGCACATGGTGACCATTTCAGAGTGGATGCCACAAGGAAGCAATTCACAAAGGAAACCAAAGGTCAGAGGGAGATTTCCAGGAAAAATTGACTTTTTAGGCATCCTGGTTTCTAATCTAGACAATCTCTTTCTGCTTCATAGGAAATTAAACACTGAGGAGTGACACAGGGCAATGGGCACAGAGAGGAAAACTGTTATAAAGGTTTTGTGTGTGCGTGCATTTCTGACCACGGAAAGTGTATTAGGGTCTGCCTGCTGCTGAGCCAAGAGCTTCCTCGGTCTTCTCTTTTTTTTTTTTCTTCAGGGCCTCACCCTCGGCACATGGAGGTTCCCAGGCTAGAGGTCGAATCAGAGCTGCAGCTGCTGGCCTACACTACAGCCTCAGCAATGCAGGATCTGAGCCACGTCTGTGACCTACATCACAGCTCACAGCAATGCCGGATCCTTAACTCACTGAACAAGGCCAGGGATAGAACCCAGGGATCAAACTTGCATCCTCATGGATACTAGTCGGGTTCATTACTGCTGAGCCTCATAGATACAAGTTGGGTTCATCAACCACTGAGCCACGATGGAAACTCCAGTTTCCTCAGTCTTGATCGGTGGCTATCCTGTCACAGTATCTTGCCTGAGCTTTTTACGATAGCTTTTCCTTCCTCATTTAGTGCAGTGCAAGAATCTAAAGCTCACAGAGGCCCAGTGTCTGGTTAGGGCAACAAAGAGGGGTGAACTCCCACCAAGAGTGTGAGAGTTACTGACTTACATGATAGCCATTTACAACCATCTTCCCCAGTTGCCAAGTAAGAGGTCATCCGTGCCTCCACATTTTAGATTTTGCACCCACTTGCCGTATATGCCAGACTCCAGGCCTTCCAGCCCCAAGCCCTGATGTGCCATGTTGACTACAAAAGCTCTGAGGTCTTTCCCACAGAGTGAGGTCCTTCCTTCCCTTCAATCACCTCCTTGAAAACAGCCCTACCTGTTCTCTCCTTAGTAGCAAGGGTGGCCTGACATGGCCACAGTGTGGTCACATGAAGCCCTGGGGTTTCCAGACATCTCCTTCTACTTCCCTCACTTTGGTTTGTCAAACCCACCTCAGAAGGGGGTCACGTGCTCCAGAGACGGCACCTAGTAGGACACTCCCAGAGACACTCCCCGGGGACTTGCGTGCCTCTCCTGCTGTCATCACGTGCCATCCTCAGCACCTATACCTTGGATATGTGTCTGGGGATCGAGGCTTTGCAGAGCACTTACTGTGTCTGGTTCTGTGTGCTCTGCCCCCTCTTCTCCCTTCCCTGCCTTCCTGGTGTACACTGGTCCCTAGGATCAGTTCCAGGACCCCCCGTGGATACCAAAGGATGCTCAAGTCCCATATATAAAATGGCACATAATTTTGAAATAAGCTATGCATATCTTCCTGTATACTTTAAATCATCTCTTGAGTACTTATAATACCTAATACAATGTCAGTGCTATGTAAATAGTTGCTGGCACATAGAAAGTTCAAAAGTTCTACTTTTTGGAACTGTGTGGAAGTTTTTATTTTTGAAGATTTTTCAATCTGCAGTTGGTCGGCTCCGCAGGTACAGAACCTAGTGATACAGAAGGCAGGCTGTTTTTCTTTATTTTCTTTTTTGTTGTTATTGTTGAAGTCTGATTGACTTCACATTATATTTCATTATATATCACATATATTTCAGATGTACAATCTAATGATTTGATATTTGTACTGTGAAATGATTACCACAGAAAGTCTAGTTAATATCTGTTACCATATCTAGTTATAAAATTGTTCTTGTGAGGAAAACTCCAGATCTACTCTTTTTAGCAACTTTCAAATACGTAATACAGTATTATTAACCATAGGCGTTCCCCTTGTGATGAAGTGGAAACAAACCTGACTAGTATCCATGAGAACACAGGTTCAATCCCTGGCCTCACTCAGTGGGTTGGGGATCCGGCCTTGCCATGAACTGTGGTGTAGGTCGCAGATGCACCTCAGATCTGATGTTTCTGTGGCTGTGGTGTAGGCCAGTGGCTGTAGCTCCAATTCAACCCCTAGCCTGGGAACTTCCATAGGCTACGGGTGCAGCCTAAAAAAGCAAAAAAATTTTTAAAAAGTATTATTACCATAGTTCCCATGGTATAAATTATATTCCCACCTCCTCGTGTATAGAAGGGAGGGTATAAGAATGCTGACTGAGGAGCCTGGGTGTCAGGAAGGACCTAGAGGTGCTCTGACCCTGGGGCAGCACACCTACAGCCCTGCTGCCCAGTGCAGAGCCTGGGTGTTGGTTAGAGAAAAGTTCTTAGCCCCAGGTGGATGCCAACAAGGTCTTTGCAGAGGTAAAAGTGCTGCCTCATGCAGGCAGACTCAGCCCTGTTAGGGTTCCAGGATGGGCACGTTGCATTTCAGCCTGGCTCACCTCTCGGCAGGGAGCCCGGGAGCAGAGAAGCCCTGGAGAGCCGCTCCCAGGAGCCCTGTACTCTGCCCTGCTTTTCAGTTGGTTCCACTCACTCTCCAGATGAGCAGGCTTGAGGGCTTACGTTCCAACTGAAGTCGCATGCAAGTTTTATGGGGTGGGGACAGGGAAGCCACTTGTGTATTTAAGGAGAACTAGAGCTAAGCCGTTGCTCCTGATCAAAGGGAGAGCTTCTCTTCTAAATAGAGTTACTCTGAATAAAAAGGTAGATGGAATTCCTGTCATGGCTCAGTGGTTAACAAATCCGACTAGGAACCATTAGATTGCAGGTTCAATCCCTGGTCTCACTCAGTGGGTTAAGGATCCGGCATTGCCGCGAGCTATGGTGTAGGTCACCGACGTGGCTCGAATCCCCAATTGCTGTGGCTCTGGCATAGGTTGGCGGCTACAGCTCCAATTAGTCCCCTAGCCTGGGAACCTCCACCTGCCGAGGGAGCAGCCCTAGAAAAGACAAAAAGACAAAAAAAAAAAAAAAAAAAAAAAAGGTAGCGAACACGCTGAGTGTAGACTTCACCTAATAAAGAAATTGTATTAAGAGTTTTTGTTTTACTTTTTACAGAAATTAGAATTGAATTGATTATAATAACATTGCTTCACTTCTCATTTCAACTGAAAGTATTGTCTTTTGTCTTCTCCATAATTAATAGAAAATGTAATGATGACAAGGAAGAGAAAAAAATTTAAATGACAATATGCTTTCAGTATTTTAATGAATTGTGCGCACAAAAGTTATTTTAATGTGGAGTAAAGTAAATGAGAGACATCATACTTAGTTGAATATGAGTTTTTAAGACAGCCAGTGAAAAGGTACAGTGTGATAATGAGCTTGACCCGCCCGAGATTATAAACTTTCCTCTTTAACATACTGGCAGTTTTGAGTTATTCGTCTTTACTTTCTTTTACAGAACTCTAGTGTCACCTACATCTATACTATCCCCCAAATTGTGTAACTTGGTTACAGAATCTTAAGTCTTTCCATTATCCTACTGTTTCTTTTATCTCTCAAGAGAAAAAAAAAAAAAAAAGAGTTTTCACAGAATCTTGAACAAATTACAGTAATTTAAAATTATGCATGCAATTAAGGAATCTTTTTTTTTAGAGAGTATTAAATGTTGTCATACAGGAATAGATGTCATTTTGAGCAATAATTGCAGTTTGCTGCTTTGGTAAATTAAAGTGACTTGCTCTGGGATGATTGCTTGGTAGATGTATTTTAATTCTGGTGGCGTGCAGATTCCTAACAACATGGACTCATATTGCCAGGCCAGGCTTGTGCCAGCCCAGGCTTATGCCCGCCTGGGCCCTGGCTGGGGTCCTTTCCATCATTGCCTCTAGGCTCCGTGCCAGCTGGTTGTTGTGCTCACAGAGTCCCATTGGACTAGCTGACAGCCACAGGCTTCCCAAGGCTGTGGACTCAAGAGAATGGAGGTTGTACTTCTTCTCTCTGCTGGAGACAGGAGTGATGTGTGGACCTTGGCCTCACTTCCCTTGGCTGTGAGGATCCTGTCATACTCTGCATAACTCTTAGGCAGTACGCCAGCTATATTGATGAGAACCTCCAATGTATTTTATGAGAAAACTGTGCCTCCCACTTTACAGCCGTGCTGGACTCTGCCTCTTCTGTTCCTCCTGACCACATCATTTTGCCTACCCCTTACTCCTTTTTTTTTTCTTGCCTCTGTTAAATCCAGAAGTGTAGAGACAATATTACTATCCTCAGGTGTTATCCAGGAAGTGCTCTAGCAGTGGTGATGACCAGAAGATTTCTGTGTGGTGGGAAAAAATGTGTAGGAAGAACCATTTAACCACCTTCTTTGAATGCAGTGTCATCTTAGCCAGAGTGGCCGCTTCCGCGGCTGCACTGTCTATGACCCAGGATAACCTGTGCCTTACCTGCTCTGAGCCTCAGTTTGCTGTAGGATGGAGATAACAAAAGAACCTGCTATAGAGAGTGAGGGGAACCCTCATTGAGATATTAAAGCTCTTGGGAGAATTCTTGCCATTTATTGTGTGGTCAAGTGAGTTATCTTCATTTATGATTTGTCTGCTTTCTGGAAACTGAGATTCTGATGTCAGCATCTGAGAACTTGTGGCTGTGCCTGTTGGTGGTGGTACAGGGGAGCTACCCACCACTAGGCTTTGATGGGTTCAAATGACTTACATCTGCCCTCAAATAAGCGTGAGTTCTCCCTGTGCTTGGTGTTGCAAGTGGCCCAGGGGCCCAGACCTCTGGATCACCGAGTGCCTGGGGCAGAGCACCCTCCTGAGCCTTGCAGGGGTCAGGGCCTGGGGCCCTGGCCCCTTCTGAACATTCCATTAAAGGTGCCTGTGACAATAGCAAGTAATATTTATTTAGCACTTACAGGATGCTGAGGGCTGTGCTAAGTGCTTTGTGTGTGTGGCACGTTCATTTTTAATCTTTGGAACAATCTAAGGAAGTGAAACTGTTTTTATCTCCACCTTTCAGAGAAGGAAACTGAGGGTGAGGGCAGCGATAGCTTGCCCCAGATCACACAGCAGGCAGGGTGCCTGGCGCAGAATAGCCCATGCCCCCTCCGCAGGTGCATACATCACCTGACATGTTTACGGCTGTGGCTGCCAGCAGGAGCCACCCGGGAGCCCCTGGGCCCCAACCAAGTCAGAATCTCCAAGGAGTGGGGAGCAGACTTTGGAAATGTGCAAGCTCCCAGGTGGTTTCACTGTGGAGCAGGGTTAAGAAACGTGGGTTTGAGGAAGATCCACAAGCTGAGATTGGGCACTAAGTGGTAAAGATACCTGCAGCATGGCACCAACGTAGGAAATGTTTTTCCCAATGAGCAGATGGAGTGAATTGATAGCAAATATCTTTAGGAAAACTACCCCTAAGCACATACCTTCCAGGTAAAGTCTTACGAAGTACATGTGTATGCGTGTGTATAACTGAATCACTTTCTTGCACAGCAGAAGTTATCACAATATTGTAAATCAACTATACTTCAATAAAACTTTTTGTAAATAAATAAATAATATATCCTTCTTAAAAAAAAAGAGGCAGTACTAAAGCAATACCTTCCACATTCTTAGGAAAGAGTTTCTGTCCAGTAGAATGGGGTGGTATACTGTGATTTTCTTAGGATGCACCTGAGTCCCAGAGAGGTTGAATAATTTTCTGAAAATCACATAGCGAGTTACTGAGGGGCTGATTGAGAACTCTGACTCTTTATCTTTTTCTCTTAGGCTCATGGATGTCAAGAGGGGATGGGACTGACAGGAGAGGGGAGAGAGAGGGTAGCTGGCTGTCAGAGTTACCTTGGGAATTTATAATCGCTTCCTGTTTGTCTTTTGGTGACCAGAGTTGGATGTGCCCCTCAGTGATGTTATGTGTGTTTTGGAAAAGCTGCTAGGGTGCCTCTGTATTTCTCTTGCCTAAAACTGATTTCCTAGGCCTTGGTAAAATCCCCAGGTATTTCAGCAGCATTGTCCTCTTCCCTCCATGTTATTGGTGTTTACTCAAAGGGGAATAATTTTCTCAAAAACTCTTACTTGTGTTGACCACTTAGACTTTGAAAATGCTTGCAAATCTTCTTTGAGTCCAGTTCTATGTTTTTTTTCTTTTGGCCCTGCCTGCGGCATATGGAAGTTCCTGGGCCAGGGATCGAACCTGAGCCACAGCAGTGACAATGTCAAATCCTTGACTGCGAGACTATCAGGGAGCTCCTGGTGCTATTTTTTTTTTTAATTTCATTTCATTTTATTTATTTATTTATTTAACATTTCCCCTCTGTGTTTTTATTTTATTTTATTTCATACTAATAACAATTTTTATTTTTCCATTATAGCTAGTTTATAGTGTTCCGTCAATTTTCTTCTGTACAGCAAGGTGACCCAGTTGTACATATATGTATATATTCTTTTTTCTCACATTATCATGCTCCATCGTAAGTGACTAGGTATAGTTCCCAGTGCTATATACAGCAGGATCTCATTGCTTATCCATTCCAAAGGCAATGGTTTGCGTCTATTACACCCAAATTCCCAGTCCATCCCACTCCCTCCCCTTCCCCTTGGCAACCACAAGTCTATTCTCCATGTCCATGATTTTCTTTTCTGTGGAAAGGTTCATTCGTGCCGGATATTAGTTTCCAGAAATAAGTGATATCACGTGGTATTTGTCTTTCTGAGTTACTTCATTAGTTTCCAGAAATAAGTGATATCACGTGGTATTTGTCTTTCTGAGTTACTTCACTTAGTATCAGTCTCTAGTTCCATCCATGTTGCTGAAACGGCATTAGTTTCTTCTTTTTTATGGCTGAGTGGTATTCTATTGTGCATTTATACTGCATCTTCCTAATCCAGTCATCTGTTGATGGACATTTAGGTTGTTTCCACATCTTGGCTGTTGTGAAAGTGCTGCTGTGAACATGCAGGTGCATGTGTCTTTTCCAAGGAAAGTTTTGTCAGATATATGCCCAAGAATGGGATTGCTGGGTCATATGGTAGTTCTATGTATAGTTTTCTAAGGTACCTCCATACTGTTTTCCATAGTGGTTGTACCAGTTGACATTCCCATCAATAGTGCAGGAGGGTTCCCTTTTCTCCACACCTTCTCCACCATTTGTTATTTGTGGACTTACTAATGAAGGCCATTTTTACTGGTGTGAGGGGGTACCTCATAGTAGTTTTGGTTTGCATTTCTCTAATAATCGGTGAAGTTGAGCATTTTTTCATGTGCTTGTTGACTATCTGTATATCTTCTTTGGAGAAATGTCTATTCAGGTCTTTTGCCCATTTTTAAGTTGGGTTGTTGGTTTTTTTGCTGTTGAGTTGTATAAGTTGTTTGTGTATTTTAGAGATTAAGCCCTTGTCATTTGCATCATTTGAAACTGTTTTCTCCCATTCTGTAAGTTGTCTTTTTGTTTTATGGTTTCCTTTGTTGTGCAAAAGCTTGTCAGTTTGAGTAGGTCCCATTGGCTTATTTTTGCTTTTATTTCTGTTGCTTTGGGAGCTATTTTATTTTTGTCAATTTTTAAAGTTTTATTGAAGTATTTGTTGCTTTAAATGTTGTGATAATTTCTGCTGACAACAAAGTGATTCAGTTATACATGTACACACATCCATTCTCTTTCAGATTCTTTTCCCATGGAGATTATCACAGGATATTGGGTAGAGATCTCTGTGCTATATGGCAGGTCTCCATTGACCTCATTCCATATACCACAGTGTGGATATGCCAGTCCCCAACCCCCGGTCCATCCCTCCCCTGACCTGTCCCTTTTGGTAACTGTAAATTTTTCAAAATCTGTGAATTTGTTTCTGTTCTGCAAATAAGTTCGTTTGTATTCTTTCATTAGATTCCACATATAAAGATATCATATAATGTTTGTCTTTCACTCTCTAACTTCGTTTAGTATGACTGTCTCTAAGTCCATTCATGTTGTTGCAAATGGCATTATTTTGTTCTTTTTATAGCTAATATTCCACGTGCATATGTACCACATCTTCTTTATCCATTCCTCTGACAGTGGACATTTAGGTTACTCCCATGTCTGCTTGGCTATTGTAAAGAACATTGGGGTGCATATATCTTTTTCGGTTAGGATTTTCTCCAGATAGATGCCCAGGAGTGGGATTACTAGTTTGTATGGTAGTTCTATTTTTGGCTTTTTGAGGAACCTCCACACTGTTTTCCACAGTGGTTGCACTAGTTTACATTCCCCTTGGTGCTATTTTTAAGAGCACACCTGTGTGGACTTGTGGAGCAGGCCCAGCAGGGATGAGTTTGGCCGAGGCCCTGGGTCACATGTCACTTTAGGGACAGGGGCACCTCTCCTGATTTCTTGTCCCTGTGTTTTCTGCCCTTCCATCCACACGTGCTGGTTGGCAGCAGGAGGCTGGAGGTTGAGTTGGTGCTGACCTGGGTAGGGTGAAGGGTGTGCCCCCACCCCCCACCCCCTGATGGTGTGAATGACAGGGCAGGTGCTGGATCACAGGGGCCTCCTTGTCGCTTTTGTACAAGGCACCCCTCCTGAAATGTAAGGGATGGACGTAATGGTGGGAAGGAGCAGACCGGTGGTCTCTCCTTGCCCATGAAAGGGCTTCATTTGCCTCTCTTCTCTGTGAACCTCTGTATTTTGGAACCAGTGTCTTGTGCCATGGACTAAGCCAGGAAATGGAGTGTGCAGAGGGGAGGGCTATGCCTGTGGTTGGTGGTTGGTGGGGGTGTGTGCAGCATTGCCCTGGCCTTGGAGCCAAAGACCATAGAAAGTGATCCTTTGTTATCTGTATCTATGGAAAGGGCACTTATTCCTGGCAGAGGGAGATGCATAGGTAAAGGCCAGGGGGCTGGGGCATGCCTACCCTTTGTTAGAGGACAAGCATTAGACCCAGCTTGGTCCCTGTGCGGGGAGGGGTGGTCAGAGAAGTAGCTGAAGGGCTGGGTCACCTGGGCTTCCAGCCTCAGCAGCAACCAAGACCTCCTCAGATTCTGTGCTTTGGATTCTAACCTGTCTGCATGCTACCTGTGCTACACCTATTCTCAGGTGTGGCGTCACCACCAGATGAAAGTAATAATGTCTATCAATTTGTAAGTATTCTGTCAACTACTCTTGCAGACATTATATCATTGAAATACTTTGAATTTTATAAGCCTTTCTCTATCTTTTAATGATTCTGTGTGTCTCTGGCCAAATAAGTGACCCAGTCTCTGTGGTTTCCACACTGAGTGGGGAACCCAGGTCTGTCAGGGGGAGTGATGGATGCCCGTCAGGACCAATGAAGGGAACTGTTTGAAAAAACTCAGCAGACATCCTAATAGGTGTTAAAAAGGGTATCATTTTTTGATTATTTGGAGATTTTAAGGTATTCATATAGCTAAAATTTGCATAAAGTTTTCAGTGATTTTTATATTAAAGCATACACATAACAAACTTCTGCTATCTGTATCCAAGGAGTTCAGTGGGTGGTGAATGGAGTAGCTAGTGGAAAAAGATGCTTTTCTAGGTCTGTGCTGCTGAGAGTCCCAAGCACATCAACATTTGCATGGATTCTGCTTCTTCTTAAAGGCACACTTCCTTGGGAGGAAAAGAGAGTACTTGCCTTTACTTTAGGCTTTATTATCTCACTATTAATTATTTAATCCTGTGATGACAATTTCACTGCCCCAGAAATGAATTTTCTGTTTTTATTTAGAGCAAACAGTGGTTTTCAAAGTATGGTTCTTACACCAACAGCATCAGTATCACCTGGGAATTCATTTAAAAAAGCAGTTCCTGTCGTGGCTCAGTGGAATCGAATCTGACTAGCATCCATGAGGACGCAAGGTTGATCTCTGGCCTCACTCAGTGGGTTAAGGATCTGGTGTTGCCATGAGCTGTGGTGTAGGTAGCAGATGAGGCTCAGATCTGGTGTTGCTGTGGCTGTGGTATAGGCTGGCGGCTATCGCTCCAATGGACCCCCAGCCTGGGAACCTCCACATGCCATGGGTATGGCCCTAAAAAGACAAAAAAAAAAGAAAGAAAAAAGCACATTCTCAGGCCCCACCTCAGACCTACTGAAACTAGAGGTCTGAGCCCGGAGGATGTGCATTTCTAAATTTCTTTTTAATTTAAAAAACATTTTTTTTGGCCGAGCCTACAGCACATGGAAGTTTCTGGGACAGGGATTTAACCTGAGTCACTGCAGTGGTAATGCTGGATCCTTAATCCACTGCACCACAAGGGCACTCCCTAAATTTTCATTGTTAACTATGATAAAAAGCATATAAAATGTATCATCTTAACTATTTTTCAGAGTAGACTTAAATAGTGTTAAATATATTCGTGTTATTATGCAATAGCTCTCCAGAATAAAATGAAATCTCCATACCTATTAAACGTCTCTCATATCTCCATTCTCCCAGACCTGGCATCCACTATTCGCCTTCCTTTCTTTATGAATTTGACTACTTTATGCTCCTCATAAGTGGAATCATAGAGTATTCATCTCTTTGCGGCTGCCTTATTTCACTTAGCATAATGTTCTCAAAGTTCATCTATGTTGTGGCATGTGACAGGATTTCCTCCCTTTTAAGGGCTGAGTAATATTCCACTGTGTGTACACACCACTTTTTTTGATCCATCTGTTGATCCTTCAGTTTGTTTGCATCTCTTTACTACTGTGAATTGTGCTGCAATAACATGGCAGTGCAGAGACCCTGATTTCATTTGTTTTGGGGATGTACCCAGAGTAGGATTGCTGGATCTTGAGAAATGTCCACCTTGTTTTCCATGGCAGCTATATGCATTTTACATTCCCACTATTGAGAACAGGCACATTCAGCACATGTCCAGGTCATACTGGTGCATGCTCAAGTTTGAGAAGTGCTGGACTAAGGATATGGCCCTTCTCCACAAATGCTGTTGTGACTGACATCTGCATGAGATGTTAATCTTCATTTCTTATTTTTTATTTTAGTCGATTTACAATGTTGAGCCAATTTCAGCTGTACAGCAAAGTGATTCAGTTGTACATATATTTACATTTTTTATATATTCAGTTATATATATATATATATATATATATATATATACACATTCCCTTTCTTACAGAATTTTCCACCATGGTCTATCCCAGGAGATTGGATATAGTTCCCTGTGCTGTACAGTAGGACCTCATTGCTTATCCATTCTAAATATAATAGTTTGCTGCTACTAACCCCAAATTCCCAGTCCCTCCTACTCCCTCTCCCTTCCCCTTGGCAACCACAAGTCTGTTCTCTATGTCTGTGAATCTGTTTCTGTCTTGTAGATAGGTTCATTTATGCCATATTTTAGATACCACATGTAAGTGATATTATGTGGTATTCGCCTTTCTCTTTCTTACTTCACTTAGTATGAGAATCTCCAGGTCCATCTGTGTTGCTGCATTGGCATTATTTCATTCTTTTTTATGGCTGAGTGGTATTCCATTGTGTATATATGCATCATGTCTTCTTAACCCATTTATCTGTCAACAGATGTTTAGGTTGTTTCTATGTCTCGACTATTGGAATAGTGCTCCTATGAACATGTATCTTTTTGAATTATAGTTTTGTCCTTTTATAGGCCCAGGAGTGGGATTGCTGGATCACATGGTAGTTCTATTTTCAGAAAACTCTTCTCCATAGTGGTTGTACCAATTTACATTCCCACCCACAGTGAAGGAGGATTCTGTTTACAGGAGATACTAATCTTGTTGGGGGACATTCTCTAACAGGTGAGCCGTCTCCTAATTTTGGGAGGGGCCAACGTCAACTACAGGACTGAAGTGTTAAATAACGCCCCAATCCTGTGCGTCCAGTCTCACCTTGGCCACGAGGAGGTGGTCACTCTGCTCCTGGAGTTTGGCGCCTGCCTGGATGGCACGTCGGAGAATGGCATGACTGCCCTCTGCTACGCAGCCGCTGCCGGCCACATGAGGCTGGTGTGTCTCCTGGCCAAGAGGGGGGCAAGGGTAAGCAGCAGCCTTCCCTGCTGGGAGGGAGGGGTATCTTGCATTCTTGTAGAATTGTCATCGGCTGGGCCTGTCTCCCTTTGATGTCTGCCCAGTTGCAGTGAACAGAAGTCACCATGTAAACAGAAAGGGTGGAGCTACAGGCTCCAGACAGTGTGGTGTGGCCTGATATAGGTGTGTGTGATGAGAGTGTGTCACCTCCAAGAGAGCAGGGGCCCTGCATTTCACTCTTACTCTCCTTAATTCTGCCCCAGGGGAGGCAGGATACAGGGAGACTCCTGGCCCCCAGCAGCCCGAGTAAAGCCCCACTTCAGAAGCCTGCAAGTGTTACCTTGGGACTTATCACAGAACTTAACATAGTGCTGGATTAGTTGAAAAGACTTAAATGTTTGGGTTTTTTCCTCCTTTTTTCTTATTCCATTTCATGTATTTTTTTTTTTTCTCTCTCTTTTTTCCTCTTGACAATAAACTGAGTTCTGTGAGTCTTGGAAGTCATGTGCTTAAGCACGTGGCTCCAGGAACTAGAAGGCCCTGAGCCCTCATTCCTCCATCTGCTAGCTGAGATGTTGGGCAAGTTGTTGAGGCTGTGTGCCTCAGGCTTCTCATCTGTAAAATGGGCACAACAGCAGGATCTACCACAGGGCTATCATGTGAGCATTAAATAAACTGGTATATTAACATTAATAGAAAGTAACTATATATATGTATATATATATGAAGTTACTCAAGGACTATCAATGTCAATAGATTAAATGAGACCAGTGCCAAGTTCACAGTAAACTCTGTCTAGGTTTAGTTAAAAGCCCTTCGTTGGGGAAGGGGGAATGCACTTTTGAATAACAGTAGAAGTAAATCGCTGATATTTGTCTTTTTTCTTTACATTAATTAGGATATTAAAAGTTCAACAAAAAGAAAGCCTTTTTGTTCTTTCTCTCAAAATACCGTGTTTGGGACAGGTCCGCTTTGGGTCATGGAAGAAAGGAATTGTTGCTGGTCAACCTTCCCAGTGGGTTCATTACTACTCATCACCACTCCTCCGTTTCCACATCCAAATCCTCCCTTACCTTCATTCAGAAGCTAGCTGAAAGCTCTGTGGGAGGGGGACGGGGTCACATATGTGGCTTTTGCAAAACCTCTGGGAGGATGTGCAGAGCATCATCAGAATTTGGAGGTGAGGCTGGACCCTGGTCCTCTTCCAGCCTAGGATTCCCAGTCTGAGACAGGGAATGGCGTGCTTTCTGCTGCCTCTTGGACCATGAGGGGGTACTTAATGCTCCGGCTCTCCCCCTTTGTAGCTAGGCAGCCTTCTTGGTTTTGTGACCATACGTAGCATGCTGACACATCCCCGGTCACCTGCCTTCCCCAATAAAATGAACTTGGAGTCCCTTCCGGGCCTTCTCATTTGGAGCTGGGTGTCTGGGTCCGTTCCTTTCCCTAGCTGTGTCATCTCAGTGATTAAAGAACTGCTCTACTGCCCAGATAGATCATAGCTCATCACAGCGACTTAGAATGTTCCACGCAGGAGACCGAAGTTGGGAAGTCTGGGTTTTGGTCTGTGTCCTCATACCAGCTCCCCAGAGAACTCGGAGCTCCGAGTCATTTACTGGAGAGACACAGGGAGTGAGGAGGGTGTCATGTGATCACTAGTTCTTCAGAGGGAACTCGAGCCTGGAACAGTACCTTAATTACAGCAGTGTAATTCAGACGGAGACTTGACATTCTCCAGAGAGAGATGTTGGAACATGACCCCTGTGCCTGTGCGTTGGGATGGGGTTGATGTAGAGCATTTGTGGAGCACCATGTTCTCAGAGGCATAGCGATGCTCAGCTGTGACCTCCCCATCCCCCCACAGGTGGACCACTTGGATAAGAAAGGCCAATGCGCACTGGTCCACAGCGCACTGAGGGGCCACGGTGACATTCTCCGCTACCTGCTGACCTGTGAGTGGTCAGCCGGCCCGCCCCAGCCAGGCGCACTCAGGAAGAGCCAAGCCCTGCAGCAGGCGCTGACGGCTGCCGCCAGCATGGGCCACAGCGCGGTGAGTGGGGGCTGCCAGGGCCCTTCCTGGGAGACTGGGATCCCTGGGGTGGAGGGTGGGGGTGTCAGGTGCTTTGCAGTCACCTTTTTCTGAGTTGCTAGCTTTTGTTATGCACCAAAGGAATGAAAGAAAATGAAAGTTTCAAGAAAGAGCAGTTGGTGCAACGTTCTTCTGTTACTATCACACCCTTTCTGTCAGTAAAAAGCTAGGGGAGAGCCCACAGTGGGAGCAAGGACTGGCTGGGTGGGCTAGCCACTCCCAGGCAAAGTGCTCTCCAGCCCACAGTGCTCCTTCTCTGGCTTCTTCCTCTCTTCCTTCCTTGTTCTGTTTTTACCCACTAGGCCTGCTGTCTACTTTTTTCCCCTTTGATTCATTCTTTTGTCCTTGTGATCATTTAACACTAGTCACGTGGAATCCTAATTCTAAACTTGCTTTTGAATATTTGAGGGATTTTTAAAAATAGAACTTCAGTGCTCTGGTAGCACATAAGAATGCTTGTCATTTGCAGTTCCTGCACTGAAGGAAAACTGCACGCAGTAGTTACGTGGAGCACTTGCTTCTGATTGATGTCAGTATTTCTCATTTTGGGAATTTCATTGTCATCTCTTGACCCATGCGTCTGTGAATTTAATAATATTTTACCCTCTCTCTTCCATGTGTTTCTCACTCTGTATTATCTTCAGGGAATTAGAGCTGCCAGTGTTTGGTAAGATTCTTTCCCACAATAACTTAAAGTAAATTTGGGTGCCAAGCTGGCTGGCTGACATTTAGCATTTAAAACACTGGAGCAGATACACACACATTGCTGGCTGGCTTATTGTTGGCATTTAAAATATCAAAAATACACATATACCCTACTTGAGCCAACACAATATATTGCAGTAAGTTGAATGCATATATATAAGAGAACGCAGCTCTCTTCTCTCTCTCTCTTTCTCTTTCTCTCTCCCTCTCCCCCCACCCCCACCCCGGCTGTATCTGCAGCATGCGGAAGTTCCTGGGTCAGGGATCAAACCGCGGTGGTCACAACACCAAATCTTTAACCACTAAGCCACCAGAGAGCTTCCATAGCCATCTTCTAAGACAGACATAAGAGATTTACAAACAAGTGAAATGATGCCAGTCAACGTATCTATATGTTTTAGTTTCAGAGAAGATACTCATTTCATAAAATGGAAAAATACTCTTACTGAAAATGTCAGATAATATACACATTTTCAAAGTAGAGCACCTTTTATATTTGATAAGTATTCATTCTAAACCTTAGAATGCCAGTCACAGAAGAGTTGTCTTTCTCTGGGTTAACAGACATTTATCTTACTTCATGGAAGAGCGATTGCAATCACAGAACAGGAAGTGAGAAAACATTGCCAGCAGTGATTGCTACTTGAGGTAGTTTTTTATAACTACCATTTCTCCCATGAGATTATGTGGAATTTCTTTCTTTCTTTTTGTCTTTTTTTTTTTTTTTTTTAGGGCCACACCCACAGCATATGGAGGTTCCCAGGCTAGGGGTCAAATCAGAACTGTAGACTCTGGCCTATACCACAGCCACAGCAACATGGGATCCAAACCTTATCTGTGACCTACACTACAGCTCATGGCAACGCTGGATCCTTCTTATATATATATATGCAATTGATAAAAACGTGTTAAATGTTATCATATGGTGAGTTTATTATTATTCATTTAAAAATATAAGTATGTTTAAATTTCTGTGCAGATAGATACAGAGAGAACATGTTAAATACGTATCTAAATGTAGATGTTTTTCTTCTTTAAACTCTTCCCTAAATCTGCATGGGTCCAGAGTGTGAAAAATCATCTTAGGAAGGACAGTGAACACGATGTTAGATGTGATCTTGGTCTCAGCTTGTTTTAAAGCTGGCTATTGGAGTTCCTGTCATGACTCAGTGGTTAACCAACCTGACTAGTATCCATGAGGATGCAGGTTCGATCCCTGGCCTTGCTCAGTAGGTTAAGGATCCGGTGTTGCTGTGAACTGTGTTGTAGGTCACAGACAAGGCTTGGATCTGGTGTTGCTGTGGCTGTGGTGTAGGCCGGCAGCTACAGCTGTGATTCGACCCCTAGCCTGAGAACCTCCATATGCCACAGGTGCAGCCCTAAAAAAAGACAAAACGAGAAAAAATAAATAAACAAAGCTGGCTTCGAGGAGCTATGAATAAGCAACCCCAGCACAGTCAACAACTATATTGTGGAAAAGGACAGGGTTTGTTCACTAAAAGACACAAAGGGTGTATTCGTTTCCTACTGCTGTTGTAACAAGTGACCACAGACTTTAGTGGTTAAAACCACCTGTTCTTTTATGGTTCTGGAGGTCAGAAGGCTGAAATTAAATTGGGTCAGGAAGCCAGTGTTCCTTCTGGAGGCTCCTAAGGAAAGTGGTTCTTTATTTTTTCTAGCTTCTAGAGGCCACCTTTATTCCTGAGTTTGTGGCCTTGCCTCTGTCTTCAGAGTGTGTCCCTCTAACCAAGGCTCTTCTCCTCCAGTCTCCTGCTTCCTCCTGTCCCTCTTATAAACAGCTGTGGTCATATCAAGTGCATGGCAAATATACACCTGGGTAATGCAGGATAACCATTCCATTTCAAGATTCATGATCCCATCTGCAAATGTCCTCTTGCCATGTCAGGTAACATACCCCGGTTTCCACGACTAGGATGTGGACGTATTTGGGGCCCTTACTGGGAGTGGACTGGGAGATGGAAACATGGCTTCCACAAGCTCTCCTGTTGCCGCGGATGAGCAGGGTGGGTGCTGGCTCTGGTTCGGGGCTCCAATATTTCCACTTCTCCACAAGCTGGCAGACCCCTGCCTCTGCGCACGTGACCCAACCTGTTCTTTGACTCTTTGAGAGAGGAGAAGAATGTTGTCAGTAGAAAAATCACTTGGACAGCACTATTCTATTGAAAAGGAGTACATTGCCTTGTTTTCCTTCCTTGTGAAAAAAAGGATTCACCTCTTGCAGTTTATGCAGAAACTGCAGTCTGTGTGATCTCACTGTCCTTTGTTGATTAGGCTGGCATATTTGGGTCATGGGGAATTCATTAGAATTCTGAGTACCTAGTAATCCTGAACAGTGTTGCCGAAATTCACTATCTTTTTTTTTTTTCAAATTCTCAAAGTGAAAGTGTGAATAGCATACAAATTATGCTGGAAAGCTGTTTTCATTATGTTTTCTCTCCTTGTGCAGCATGAGATAATCATGGTTAAAAAACAACACACTCTCTCCTTTGATAACATAGGATATAATAAGCACATATGGCTGTGAAACTCATTAAATCACGTTGCCACTTCTGACAGGTGGTCCAGTGCTTGCTGGGACTGGAAAAAGAACACGAAATAGACGTCAATGGCACTGACACGCTGTGGGGAGAAACAGGTAACGATGGTTCCACTGCTTGTGGTTGGGGCCAGCTTCTTTGATGTTTTAGCCCCCATTTTGGTTTAATTGTCTTAAGAATGACTTAAGATGCCTGTAGTCCTATTGTTCTTTCTCACAAGGAAGTTTAGAGCTCTCAAAACTTCCCACATGACTAGTAAAACTTTTCTAGAAGCAAGTACAATTTGAATCATTTTGAATTAGACTAGCAGTTCCTGTGCCTCTGATGAATGTCAGCTAGAAATACCCAAAGAAGGTGGTGCTTTCTGCATTGGCAAATTTTCTCCTGTCTTTACCAACCTAGTCTTCCAGTGAACCATGCAGAGTGAGCAGGGCAGGAATTTCCAGCCCTGTGTTTGGATGAGATAAAGGTACTCAAGGAGTTCTTGTTGCGGCTCAGCAGTAATGAGCCCGACTAGTATCCATGAGATGCAGGTTTGATCCCTGGCCTTACTCAGTGGGTTAAGGATCCGGTGTGGCTGTGACTGTAGTGTAGACTGGCAGCTGCAGCTCCAATTTGACCCCTTGCTCAGGAAATTCCCTATGCCACAGGTGTGGCCCTTAAAAAAAAAAAAAAAAAAAAAAAAACACCCCCCCCCCGCCCCCGCAAAAAAAAAGTGCTCAGCAAGGAAGTTTTTGGCCTGCCTTCTGGAAGGAGGGTAGGACTTGGTCCTCATGGAGCCTATTTAAGCTACTGAATACCAGCTCCAAGTGCATTTCCATTGGTGTGTGTGTGTGCGGTGGTGGGAGTGGGGGTTCACTGTACTGTGGGAAGGAAGCCTGGGATGAGTACATCTAAATGAAGATCTGAGCTGGTTACTTATCAGAGTCATATAAATAATGCTGCTTTCACATTTTCCATTTGGCTAAATTGGCATTAGAAATGTAAGGCTAAGTTATCAGTTGTTTCATAGATGTAACCAAGAGTGTTTAATATGCATTTCCAGGCCGTGTCCTGTGTGTGTACATAGTATAACATGACTTCGTCTTTTCCTGCACAGATTTATTTCCAAATGCTTCCCAGTTATTTTCCAACAAGCCAAATGGTGGTGTATAGAGTGCATCAGCTAACACATGCTTAAGAAAAGCCTCAGAGAGTTTCCTGGCAGCACAGGTGCCCCCCACCCTCAGATGTGGCCATGTGCGTGCACTGTGCCCCCCGAGCTTGGAGCCTATGATTCTGGTTGTGGCCATGCAGGGGGAAGAGGAGGAGGTGGCATGGCCCCGGGCTTAGGGAGAGTGCAAGACCCCTATGCGAGGTTGGATTTTGCTTGGGGTAAACATGTATAGATGTAAGTATGGGCCTTAATTCCTTGTGGAGTCTTTCCCCCACTTATTTTAATAGTATAGGCTGCTCTGTAATTTGATTAAAGTTTCCACCGTTTCCATATTGTGTTGCGAGCAGCAGGATAGCTGGGCAGGTCAGCGTGTGACTTTCTTGGTGCTTAGCCAGAAGGTCCAAATCCCTGCCCTCCATTGGCTAGCTATAAACTTCAGACAGGTAACTCTGCCTCCTAATCAAATGAGGTAAATACGTACCTGCTTTCTTGAATTATGGTAAAGACTGAATGAGATGAGCCAGTCTTGGCCAAATGTACTCGATGATCACAACCCCTGGGGCAGTTGAGCCTAGAAATTCTGGTTCATGAGGTCTAGGGTGAGCCCAGGACTCTCCTTTCCTAACAGGTACCCCAGGTGGTTTCAGGTGGCTCGTGGCTTCAGGATAGAGAACCACCATGAGAAACCATATAAAGTGCCCACCTCACAGTGACGTGTTATGAGAGGTGCTGGGAGTAGTGAGTAATGGTTCATATTTAGGTCAAATGAGAATTTCCAGTCTTGAAGTTCCCGTCGTGGCTTGGTGGTTGAGAGATCTGACTAGGAACCATGGGGTTGCGGGTTCCATCCCTGGCCTCGCTCATTGGGTTAAAGATCCAGCATTTTTTTAGATCCAGCATTGCCATGAGCTGTGGTGTAGGTCGCAGACAAGGCTTGGATCTGGTGTTGCTGTGGCTCTGGTGTAGGCCAGCAGCTACAGCTCTGATTGGACCCCCTGGCCTGGGAACTTCCATATACCGCAGGAGTGGCCCTAAGAAGACAAAAAAAAAAAAAAAAAAAAAAAAAGAATTTCCAGTCTTTAACATTGAAGGTATTGTTTTCTTTCTGGAAGAAAAAATCCAGAGAAGAGCTGCTGTGTGGGTCGGTTGTGTCCCGAGATGACCAGTCCTGAATTTCAGTAACCACCCCTGATTCCCCTTTGAGAGTCTGCTAGGTTGCTGGTTAAAGCAACATGTAAGAGAAACTAAAGGCTCCCATCAGTCTTAATGAAAGGATGAGTACTAGCTCAGCGTCTCCCTTCCAAAGCCTTAGGCATAACCTTCAGACCGCTTTGCAGCCTGAGAAGCAGGTCACAGCTTTCCTCAGCAGGCATTAAGTGTGAGTTTCCTCAGCCAAGAGTTTGAGAGACTTTTTACCAAATTTAAATCAAGAGAAAGCTAGGCACTGTTTCTCAGACTTGGAGGGCCCCGGCAGTGCTCTGTGGCTGCATTTTGCTGGTACCTTTCTCCTCTTTTTCTTTCACCAATGTCTGTGCATGTTTGCTGCCGCAAACCATCCTACTTTCCAGGTCTGTGATTGTCAGAGGAATACAGTGAAATCTTGCGGAGGAAGTTTGAGATGAGAGACCATCTGCAAAGATGGAGCTTTGCATGAATGTCCACTGTACTGCCCAGATTGTGAGGTCTGTGTCTGGGATTGTCAATGGGGTCCATGTTACCTGACCTCGAATGCCTTCTGGAAGAGCAGCCCCCAGTGATGACAACACGGGTGGGTTGGGGGGTGGGGTCAGGTCACCATCCCTGTTCTCACCGAGCAGCAGCCTGGTGGTTCCCCAGCCTGTGTGGGCTACACTGCTCTGTGTGCTGCTTCTAGGTGCAAGGGACCCTCACAAGTGGTAGCGATGGTTTTGCTTCCTGGTTTGTTTGACCCTCATTCCTGGCTGCAGTGCATGATGCATTGTGTCTAAAACACTCTAGAATGGAGCTTGTCTGTCTCCAACCACAGCTTGGGGTAGGTTCCCAAGAGTGATCTTGTCCAGGGAGTGGGAAGGCGGTGGAACAGCCAGATGCTCTGTGTGAATAATGCAGTTCATTATCTCTCTTTGACTCTTGTGTCAGTTCATGTACGTCTGCTCAGTATAGATTAGCTAAGGACAGCTCAGCTTTAAAATTCCAGCTGATGGGGTTGCAAGGCAGGGTCTCCTAGTCTCTTTTTGGTTCACTTGCCCATCTTTGCAGCACCCGTCAGTTCTGTGCAGCACTTTGCCACACTGTGTGGAGCACGGATGCCCACCCGTTTCCCCTCTCACAGCCACATTCCAGAAGTGGGGCCCCCAATCAATGTACAGAGTCATCCTCCACTTTATTCCAGGAGAGACCCTTGCAGTCCTAGGGTGTCCACTTTACATTGCAGAAGTGTGGGTTACATGCCTGATGCTGACTGAGAGGTGATGATGGCTGACGCCAGGGAGGAAGGAGCTCAGGGAGTGCAGACCCACGGAAGGCCCCTCGTCACTTAAGCTGATCCTCATGGGGGTGGTGGCAGTAGGTTGACTCATATGTCTTCAGGGCCCTGAGCATCTTCCCACTGCTGAGCTGGGGTCACCAAACATCATCCCAGAGGGGGTGGTTCCTGCCTTAGGTAGCAAGAGACAAGATGGTATATAGTACGTTTTTAAGACATTTGTCTAAAATAGTAACAGTGTTTACTGTTGGGGTTTATTGCAGTAAACACAAAGCTTTTAGAAAAACTGCAGAATACAGACCTGCCTCGGAGATATTGTGGGTTCAGTTTCAGACCACTGTAGTAAAGTGAGTCACACAAATTTTTTTGGTTTCTCAGTACATGAAAAAGTTACATTTACATTGTACTGTAGTCTATTAAGTGTGCAATAGCATTATATCTTTTTAAAATGTACATATCTTAATTTAAAAATACTTTATTGCAGTTCCTGTTGTGGCTCAGTGGAAACAAATCTAGCATCCATGAGGACGTGGGTTCGATCCCTGGCCTTGCTTAAGGATCCAGCATTGCCATGAGCTATGGTGTAGGTCGCAGACGTGGCTCGGATCTGGAGTTGCTGTGGCTGTGGCGTAGGCCCGGCGGCTGCAGCTCTGATGAGACCCTCTAGCCTGGGAATCTCCATATGCCTCGGGTACAGCCCTAACAAAAAAAGCAAAATAAAATAAAGTCACTGATGACAGATCACTATTACAAATATATAATAATGAAAAAATTTGAAATACTATAAGAATTGCCAAAATATGACATAGAGAAGCAAAGTAAGCAATTGCTGTTGGAAAAATGCTGCCTATAGACTTGCTTTGATGACACAGGTTTGTCACAGACCTTCAATTTGTTTAAAAAAAAAAAAAGGCAGTATCGGCAAATTGCAATGAAGCGAGGTATGCCTGTATCTCTCTCCTGGCTTGAAGAAGAGAGCCTAATTTGTCTGTTTCCCTTTCCACTAGCATCTGTACCATTTTCTTTTTAGGTCTGTTTGATGTTTATATCCAGCTCTTTAGGAATCAGCCCTGTAGCTCTTTAGGCTTCCCCTCCTGCTCACTCAGATGAAATAGCGTGACACTAGGTTGGAGGAGGAGTGAGAAGAAAGCTCACTTGGGTTGGAGTAGGGGGCTTGGGTTGGAGTAGGGGGCGTCTCCACCCAGCAGCTCTGCCTGCAAGGCAGCTGAGACCTCTTACCTGTGACATTGACACACTTGATTGGACAGTCTTGATGCCATGATTTCTGGGCAGCCTGAACCGTGAGAGGAACTGATCAGATGCTTGTGTTATCTCTGTTTCGGGCATTCCACAGTCATGACAAGCAAGTGCTGGCTCTCATGAAGTCCCGACCTAACTGAATCACTGTTTCTTTGTCAGTGTTTGATGGGAATCAGCCCAAACTGAAATGATCAGGGATACTTCACTGGTGACCTCATGCTGTTCTAAAATGTCAGAGGAACAGAATCCAGGCATCTCCCCGGTCTGTGAACCTGCAAGCCTGCTGTCTGCCTCTGGTCAGAACTGCTCTCTCTTTGTAAGAGAATAGAGGCCCTTCTATTTCAGCATTTGCCATTTTTTCATGCAAGCATGCCTGTCTTATAAGTAAAACCTTCCTAGCCCCGACTCCTGGGGGTCACTTTGCAGTTCCCTTCATCGTACTTACCACTTGTAAATTTGATTGTTGGTGTTGTTTATTTGATGAAAGCCTGTTGTCTCCCAAATTATAGGCTTCAGGAGGGCAGAAATTTCCAGGTCTCTTGTGCTCATCTCTGTGTGTGGCAGCTGGGTCTGGTCCAATGTTGTCCACTAGAACTTTCTGTGATCTTGCTATCTGGGCTGTCCAGCGTGGTAGCCACTAGCCAATGACCTTGTCTGGGGCTCGTCATGTAGGTGTTGACTGAGCGAACAAGAGGATTTAAAGACAACAAAGCTATGTAACTTTTAGAGTAGGTGACATTCACGTTGCACAATAATTTGGGAGAAAGTTGTGGTTGGGGAGGAGAGGTAAGGAGCCCAGTTGCTCATGCGGACCCAGGCCTCTGGCATCTTCGTGTCTGTGGCAGCACAGGTCACATCCTGCTGGGTTCTAGCCTGGATTAAATACCCTCATCCCAGTCATCAGTGTGGCTGGGTGCTGGGTTTCATCTTTGGGAAACACAGCTCTTAGCTTCACGAGGTGTGGGCATGGCTGACAGGCCAGTTTGGTTCTGCCAGCCCTGCCTCTGTTTCCCTAATATCAGCCTCCCTGCCCCACCAGCCCGACTGCCCACCCCAGGATGGCCTACACCCTCACAGAGCTGTCCCCTCAGAAATCCTTCTCACTGCTTTTATAGCTGCTCTCCCAGCAGGCCAGGAGCCCTGGGCTTCACACACCAATAGGACATACCATCCTACCCATCAGCCAGCTGCTCCCAAAGGCTGCCCTTCCCTAGTTTCCAAATGGGGTTTCTTCCTCAGAGGGAGTTACAAGTCTGATGGAAGTATTTCATGTAAAGTGTTCTTTTATGCTGAACATGCTATTTTAGTTGATAAATACTTTAATTGGTAAATACAAAGAAGTTTAGTCATTGTAAATACTATGTTTTTTAATTGCCCAAGCTGTTTAAAAAAAAAAAAAAATTTTCCTGTAAGAAGGGCTGAATTTTCTCCCCAGTAAATCAAGTGGGTCATTTTATTATTATTATTTTTTTTTTTTTTTTTTTTTTTTGCCTTTTAGGACTGCACCCTTGGCATATGGAGGTTCCTAGGCTAAAGGTTGAATTGGAACTGCAGCTGCTGGCCTACACCACAGCCACAGCATCTTGGGATCCAAGCCACCTCTGTGACCTACACCACAGCTCATGGCAATGCCAGATCCCCGGACCCACTGAGCAAGATTAGGGATCGAACCCGAATCCTCATGAATACTAGTCAGATTCATTTCTGCTGCACCATGACAGGAACTCCTGAGTGGGTTATTTAGCTGTACAACCCTCCATGTTTGTGGTTCCACGAAGCCATTCATCCAGCATGTGTGCTAACCACGGGTCACTCTTCTCTAACTCTGCACAGAATTCCAGGTGGGACTTGAGTCATCCTCTGGGGTTGGGGCGTTTCCAGGCCAGCCTTGGGGTAGGGAGTCCTCGCATCTGTTTCCTTATGGGGACTGGAAGCTGGGTAATGAATTGTAGTCCAATCTTGATGTTGTAAAAGTTTCCCTCTCATCTCCATGTCACTGTTCCAGTTTCCACTTTGGGGCGCTGCCCGTCCTCCCGGAGGTGAGGCGTCCTCCTGCTCTCATCGCACGCAGGACCAGGGACAGCTGAGCTCATTACACCCAAGGCAACAGGATGCCTTATTGTTGATTTAAAAATAAACTTTTAGATCCCCTGTTGCTGCAGTTGCAGCTTGGATCTCATCCTTGGCCTGGAAACTCAATATGCCATACGTTGGCCAAAAAAGAAAAAAAAAAAAAAAAAAAAAGAGCCTTTGTTCATTCAGATTTTACCTTAGGTATTTTTGGAAAGAGGAGGACTATTATTTGGTAAGAATTTAAAGAAAATTTGAGACTTACTGAATGGAGCTTGGCCTTGACACACATGTATGTACATCTCGGGGCAGAATGTCAGGGGAAAGACTGGAAGGAAAAGAATCGGTCCCTTGCTTGTTGGGGCATGTGGAGAATTTGTGTTAAGGAATTTGTTAATGTATCCTGTGGAGAAAAGGTAAGTGACTTGCTGCTGTGCACTTTTGATAGTCGAGTTTTTGGAGGGCCCGAGCATCTCACCAGGTACCAAGCATTGTAAAATCCTCATCCAGGCACTCCTTCCTCTGCAAGTGTTTGCTTTAGGAAAGCATAGTGAGACTGGTGGAAAGGCAGGTTTCTGTAAGTCCTAAAAAAGGTAGAAGTTCTTGACTGTCCGTAGCATAAAAGCGTGAGAGAGGGGTAACCCAGGGCCCAGGAAGGGCAAAGAAGGATGGAGAAACCCAGAACCCTGGAGGGGATGGGCGAGGGGCTAGCTCAGGACTCTGAAGGGAGGGGAAGAGGGGTAACCCAGGCCCTGCGAGGGGAAGACAAAGTAGGGTGATGTAGGACACTGGGGGAGGGGGCAGCTCAGGCTCTGGGAGGAGGGGTGGGTATGGGGTCACCCTAACAGTGGAGGGGATTGGGGGTAAGAACCAAGGGGACTGGGTTTGTCCACATCCTGTCCTCTTCCTGCTCTGGCAGACCTGGGGTTTGCCCCTGACGTGGGGGTGTTCTGGAGACCTCTCTCGTCCGCTGAGAGGTCTGTGGAAATCAGCTGACCTGTGTGTCCTGTCCTACAGGGCAGGTGAGGGGCAAGGAACAGGGCCCATGGAAACCTTCAGAGGTGCCTCAGGTGCAGATGGACTGGTAGCTTGAGCACTTACGGGACCCTGTGCACTTGCTTCTTCACACCGCTTGTACCATGCACAGAGGCCCTTGTTCTAGTGAGTTCCTTCCTGTTCATTAAAAAACAAGGACAATTCTTTGGCTTTTGGGAGTTCCTGTTGTGACGCAGCATGAAACACCTAGTATCCATGAGGATGCGGGTTTGATCCCTGGCCCTGCCATGAGCTGTGGCATAGGTCACAGACTTGACTTGGGTCCCAAATTGCTGTGGCTGTGGCCTAGGCTGGCGGCTACAGCTCTGATTCGACCCCTAGCCTTGGAACTTCCATATGCAGTGGGTGCAGCCTTAAGGGGAAAAAAAAAAATAAAAAAAAAACTTTGGCTTTCGACATAAAAACATGCATTTGTCTACATTTTGGTAGCTTAGAACATCTTTACCAAAAGCATGGCTGCTTGTTCTTTCAGTGACTCCCTCCTGTCAGGACCACATGTTGTTCACTGCATGTTCTCCCATAGAAAAAGCATCATTGGTTCTTTCAGATTCTTGTTGAACTGATATTTGGATTTTTTTTTTTTTCCTTTTAGGAATGCACCTGTGGCATATGGAAGTTCCCGGGTATAGGGGTCAAATCAGAGCTATAGCTGCCAGCCTACACCACAGCCACAGCAAAGTCTGTGACCTACATACACCACGGCTCATGGCAACACCAGATCCTTAACTCACTGAGTGGGGACAGAAATAGAACCCACATCTTCATGGATACTAGTCAGGTTTATTACCACTGAGCCACAATGGGAACTCCTGGATTCTTTGTTTTTTTGAGACTGGGTCTCAGCTTGTGTAGCATGGTTTTGTTGAAACACCCCCTTTTTACATTGACCCCTCGTGTGGAGTCCTGCATGGAACTCTGTTCTCAGCCCACGCTCAGTCCTTTAAGGACAGGAAGAAGAGCAGCATGTTATACATGCTTCAAATAATTTGGTGTATAAGAGGATCTATTCAAAATGTGAGCATTCTGCACACACTTTAGAAGTGACAGCTGCTCAAAGCTCCAATCTTCTGATAGATTTTTGGCACCAAGTCTATAGGAAACGTGATTTATGTCATCCGTATTTTAGGAAACTTTTAAAATTGAATTTACGTTATTCATGGCACACATTATTCCTCAAATGATTTGAAGAGGCTTATTTGAAATGATACATATGAGAAAAGGAGAAAAGAAGTGAGAAATAGGAAACGAGGAATGGCAGGGATATTCCTACATCAGTATCCCGAATGCTTACTAGGACTGGCTGCTGTTTTGGCCATAGGATGACCTGTTCAAAGGGAACACGGTCATTACAGGTTATCCTTATTGTCTGTGGGAGAAAGCTTAACTCTTCTTCTGGAGAAAAAAGGTGTTTCTGGTATCTTGTTCTAAAACAATATTCATAGTCTGTCTGATTAGTTGGATATTTTTTAAAGGGAGACTTCCTAGAGGCAAAAGTGTAAAAGTTAAGAACTCAGACCCCAGCCAGACTCCCTGACTTCAAATCCTGCCCTGTCTCCCTCTAGCTGTGTGACCTTAGGTGACTTGCTTAACTTCTCTGGGCCCTATTTTCCTTATCTGTAAAACCAGGATGATTGTTACTTGCCTTAGTTGTATATTAAATGAATTTATGAATTTGAAGGCATTCATGCTGTGAAGTACCATGTACAAAGCACTTTACAAGTCTCAGACCATATTATTAAAGCGTGTCAGGATCTTCCCATTTTGTTTGGGAGCATGACTCTGGGTTCATTCAGCTGCTTGAGTTTATTCCTGACTGACACTGAGTCAGCTTTCTGAGTCAGGACAAGTGATATAACTCTTGTGACTCAATTCCTTTGCCTCAATAAAATGGACATAATAATCATCGAATTCAAAGGATTCTTGTAAAGATTAAATAAGAATTCACCCACAAGATTTTGCCCAGAGCTCAGCAACTGTAAGTGTTCAACAGATATAATATGCTGCCAAGATTGTGATAAGGTGATTATTAACATTAATTATTGTAATATATTTATGATGTATATTTGGTCTTGATAGAGTACTGAAATGAATGCTTAGTTACTTTGCAATTACTTTATAGAAAATAATTTTTGTCTCATGCGAAGTCCCATTTAGTGGCAATCACACATCTTAATTCTTTAAAACATTCCTTGGCAATTTGAGGTTCATGTTTAATCTGTGTGCAGAGACTGATAGCACGTTTTTATACTAGAACTGGTAACATGTCAGGAGTGTCTCGGTTGCTTGGATTTCGTTCCTTTCTTGTTTTATAAGTGGTTCATAGGGAAATAGGCTCATGTGGTACAGGGGGAGGGCAGCATTTTTATGTGCTTTGTGGTTGCTGTCTGTTGCCTTGTCACAGATTCCCTCTCCTTGACCCCAGCTGCAGCCCTCCTGGGAGATGTGTGCTAAATGGAGAAGGATGAGGAAGGATCAGAACAATAAGGAAGGTGTTCCAAACAGCCACACGCGAGATTCAGGAGCTTCTGGGAAGTGCTGGCCTCCGATCATAAGGTTGCTCAGTGGCCTCCCGTTCATAGGGTTGTTGACACCCCTCCCAGCACGGGTGTCAGTTAGGTCAGTGCTGGGGGTGCTGGAGGCTGGGGGGGGGGGAGCGGTGTTCGTCTCCCAATGCAATGGCATTTTTCAGTAAGAGCAGTCTTTATTGTGTTTCATTTTATCCTTTGCATTGTGAAGGATTCCGATTTTTGTGGAGATGAATTTATAGCAGTTGGGAAGTTTGTTCTTCTGCTGGAAGCCCTCCCCTCCCTTAGCCAGAAGGAAATGCCTGACAAAGCAAGGCTGTGGGATTTGGCTTTTTTTTTTTTTAAGTCTGCGCATGCAGCATATGTAAGTTCCCAGGCTAGGGGTCAACTTGGAGCTGCAGCTGCCAGTCTACACCACAGCCACAGCAACCAGGATCCAAACCACACCTGAGACCTACACCACAGCTCACGGCAACACCGGATCCTTAACCCACTGAGTGAGGCCAAGGATCGAACCTGCAACCTCATGGATACTAGTCGGGTTTATCACTACTGAGCTACAACAGGAACTCCTGGAGCTATTCTAAGTCTCAGCCCTGTTCCTAGAAAGTAAAGGAGGGGTATTGCCTGGTTTTTGTGGGAAGAAGGCCAGGTGCTACTTTTAGCCAGAGCCTTGGAACCAGCCTCTCTGAGTAGCAGCCCTGCTCAGACCCAGAGGATAGCAAAGCAAACACAGGCCTAGTGGCCTCTGGGGTAACAACTTCTTGAGAGGTCAGTTGTTAGGAAGTATGAGGGGCATGGGCGGGGGGTGGTGAGGGAGGCTGCCGTTCCCAAAGAGGTTTAAAAAATCATAAAGTCCCTAATTACATTTTTAGATGAAATAGCTGAGAACGTCCCAGCAGTACACGTGCAGGTTTTACCTCTGTTGTCCTCCTCCGTGGTTGATCTGGGCTTGTCCAGCAAACCTCCGGCCCAGGTTCAGTCCTCCCTGCCTTTGTCACATCTAATGGTTTCCATCTTGGTCACAATGAGTTGACTTTTATGAGAACCCTGCTACTTACTACTATTCATTTTCCATCCATTTTTTTTTATAAAAGATGGGAAAAGCCAATATATTAGGAAATAAATTGCAACAATAAACACAAGTAGAGAGCTGCTCTGCCCCTGCTGCCCTCTCAGCTGTTTCTGCCGTGCAGACTGCCTTGGCTCAAGGCCTCAGCTCACCCCTTGGAGGGTGGTTTGGGTCATCAGTGTACAGTGTGTGAAAAGGCCACTGTCCAGAAGTAGGAAAGGGTCTGTGTGTGCTCTGAGCTGTCACCCTTCTCTCAAAATTTCTAAGTCAGGACAGCAGCATATGAGGGGACAGGGTGACAGTCTGTTACTGAAACCCTCAGGACAGATCTGCCGTAAAATGTTATCAACAGCCGTGTTTATGGAAGGACTGTGTTCCAGGCAAGTTGACAGTTGAGTTTTTGTAAAACACATCTTTGCCCAGAGAACTTTAGTTCATAAAGGAGTCTGCAAATGATCCATTTTACAAAAAGCCATAATCTCACTGATGTTTTCAGTAAGGATTTCATATCATTGAGTGTCAGTTGGGTTTTCTTAAAATGAACATCTGCTGTGACAAATCTACTCATGCTCTGAAGACAGAAGGCAGTATTGTTAAGGTGAAATTAGTCAGAAAATGATATATGCTTTCATGGGAATTTAATTTCAAAAATGCTGTCTTGTTGAGGATTTTGCAAGTAAAAGAAATTCCATTCAGTTGGAGTCCTCAGAAGTGCCATGAGCCCACTTTGATTTTTTAGAGCCTCCATTTCATATCAAGTCTCCTTTCTCCTTCCTCTTTGAATTCCTTTGGCCAGAAGGCAAGGCCTTGCCACACAGCCATGCACTCTCTCCTGTCCTGGTCCTCCTCCTCCTGCTCCGGCCAGGCAGAGTGCACTGACCCTTGTTAGAGGCTGGTGGTCAGCTCAGAGGACAGCCTTTGCAGTGGAATAGCTGGAATTCCTGAGCAGAGTTCTGCCGTGACTTTGTTTAAGCATGTGGTTGACTATCCTTCAGTCTCGCATGTTGCCGAATATGGTATCCTCAAATCCTTGCGGCTGCTGGAACTTGAGATACACTCTAGCTTCAGGGGTCCTGGGTGATGGGGCCGAAAATTCAATCTGAGTAGAAAAAAGGAAAACATAAGGTCCTATTGTTTGGGCATCATCTGAGAGTGAGCGCCTCCAGAGGAAGTTGTGATCCACTTAGGCCAACTGTGTGAGGCTCCCAGCCCATGCCAATAGGTGCTTTACCACCAAAAGAAAGCTCACCCTGCACATGCAGCCCGACTGGCTGGAAAGGAAAAGGAGGGAACCCTGCGCTGTCGCCAGGCCTGGGGTGGCACTACCCCCTCTGATTCTCAGCTGCTCTAACTTCTGGCTCCTCTGGCGCCTCCTTAAAGCACAGGGCCCTATTTTTAGTGCCGGGCTGTCATTGTTGATGTGCTGCTGTTGCAAAAAATCAGTAGCAGCTGTAACAGAAATCCTGCTTTAAAGGCCGCGCTTATAATGCGGATGAAACTTGTTTACCAACTAAAAGAGACTGGAATGTTACGGTGGATCAGCTGCTTCAGGCCTTGGGTTTATTCCTTCCACCATGTCCTGCATGTGCCTGGCTGTCGCTGTCCTTGTCCCTGCCTGCAGCCCATATGTCGCTCCTTGGCACAGTCGGCTCCCGGCAGGAGAGAGGGCTGAGGAAGGTTGCGAGGAGCCACAGGCCCAGGTAGGGTCCAGATCTTCCATCTCACAAACCACTCAGAGGGTGTGGTCTTCAGCGCCATCCAGACAGTGGATATAAAAGTGCCCCAAAGCCTACATTATGTGGGAATCATTACCATTCACACCATGGCAGGAACAGATTGTGTGGGGCATGCCCGGCAGCAGGGCCAGGACCTGCTAGTGTAGACGCTCACACGACAAGAAGGATCGCCATTGGTGCTCAAACATTTGGGGTAGAGGTACCCCCACCTGCAGCCAGAGCATCGTATATAAACTGATATAAATACTCATACTCAGATGGTATTTCTTTGTAACTTTTTTCCAAGTTGTTTAGACCTGTGATGGGTGGCAGCGAGCCTGTTTGTGTAACACAGGGTAGGAATGGCATGCCAGTGGCGACCCCCGGTAGCTTCTGCTGCATCTGTAGTCTGTTCTGGTTGTCCTTTCTGGAGAAACTCAGTCAAGCTGATGGCAACTTCTGTGTCCCTCAGAGGGAGATCAGACCCCAATGTCACATTTACATCTTTGGGTGTGCTTGGTCCTGGAGATTAAACAATGGCCAGGCTGACTGGAAGTCGGAGTAAGCACAGTGTCTGTCCTGAGAAGGGGTCTGCAGAGAACATGGGGAGCTGTGTCACTGAGCCCCTGGCTTCCCATCTCAGCAACCTCGGGGCCAGGAGAACCAGGGGTCACAGCAGAGCTGGGCGCCGCCCCCTGGAAAGGGGGCTGAGGGAGACGAGACCTCTTCTGAGACCACCTGTGGTGCTCTGTTCTGAACTGTCACCCTATGTGTTCTTTTGGTTCTTGGAATCCACATTCAGTTTGGGAGACTGACCATTGCACTGCATGTAGCTGCAGCATGTGCCTTTGCCCCAGAGCGTGTGACCTCACCATGATTGATGGGGCCAGCTGTCCACGGCCAAGTGGGCTGGTCCAGCTCAGGGCCATCTTGAGCACATCTCCCCATCAGTTCCGAGGGCACCTTGGGGCGTGTTTCGACACACAGGCTGCTATGTGTGTCCTCAGCCAGCAGTGGGTCCCATTTCTCAATTACCAGAACCACTGCTGAGGTCAGGCACTTTTCAGAAGTTCATTGGCCTTTGGACTTCACATTTTGTGAAGGGCCTATTCCTGTGTTTTCCCAGTTTTCATACTGAGACATCTGACTGATTTGTAGGAAGGCTTATTCTATTCAGGAAGCCAAAAGTTTGTAGGTGTGAGGCTATATTTCAAAACAGAACTGCCCAAGTTCCCGTTGTAGTGTAGTGGACTAAGGATCCAGCATTGCTGCAGCTGCAGCTCGGATTCCATCTCTGGCCTGGGGACTTCCATATGCTGTGGGTGCAGCCATGAAAATAAAAACAGAACTGCTCCATCAATAGAGCCTTGGCATCCTGCTCAATCCTCTCTTTCCTCTTCTGCATTGTAGACACACTTGCCTTAGGCATCTCTGTCTCCCACTCCCGTTCTTTTCTGTCCTCTCTCCTTCTGGTCCTGGCCTGGGCTGTCTTTTTCTCTGAACAGTGGTTCACATGCCATAAACCCCTCTTTCTGCCACCCCCTCCCCTCCATTAGGCACCGTGACCAGAAGGTGGGGAGGCACTAATGCCAGCAGGTTGTCATGAGGATACTTGCTCTGTATTCTTTCACTTCATACCGTTCTTGTCTTGTCCTTGAGCTGACCTCCCCGCAGCACCTCTGCCACCAGTGGCTGCTCCTGCCTCAGGATCACATTGGGCTGGACACCTGGGTGCTCAAGGCTTCTGCAGTCTGATCCTCCTTTTCTTCCTTTCTTGACATTCTTAATCCAGGGTCTGCACTTGTTACAGAGATTCTAAACTCCATGAAGGGGAGTTCCCGACGTGGTGCACTGGTTAACGAATCTGACTAGGAACCATGAGGTTGCATGTTCAATCCCTGGCCTTGCTCAGTGGGTTGAGGATCCGGCGTTGCCGTGAGCTGTGGTGTAGGTTGCAGACGCGGCTCGGATCCGTGTTGCTGTGGCTCTGGTGTGGTCCGGTGGCTACGGCTCTGATTCGACCCCTAGCCTGGGAATCTCCATATGCTGTGGGGGGAGCGGCCCTAGAAAAGGCAAAAAGTCAAAAAAAAAAAAAAAAAAAGCTCCATGAAGGCAGGAATGATGTGATATACTCTCTCTGCCTCAGAACTTACTAGTTCTTGTCAATTGAAATGTTTGCCTTTAGGTCAGGAAGCAGTACTGGACAGTAATTGATCTCTGTGTTTCTGCTGCACCATATTCTGGTCATCTCTTACTTTAAACAACAGTAACAACAAAACAAACTCTTAGTGGCTCCTGAATCTACATTTGGTCTGGGCTTGCAGAGATTGCTCACGTCTGTTCTCTCAGCTCTAGCTGGTGTGGCTTGATGCAGTCTGGGGATCCATTTCCAGGATGGCACACACACATGGTCCACAGTTGGTTGCTGGCTTTCTGCTGAGAGCCCATTTGGGATGTCAGCCACACACAGCTTCTCCCTGTGGGTCTCGCCTTAGGACTGGTGCTTGGGCTTCCCCACAGCATGGCATCTGGTTTCAAGAAATGTTGCAAGAAGTGAAAGTTGCTCATCTCTGGGCCTGTGCCCAGAACTGGCACAGCATCTTTTTTTTTTTTTTTTTGCTTTTTAGGGCTACACCTGAGGCATATGGGAGTTCCCAGGACAGAGGTCCAATCGGAGCTACAGCTGCTGCCTTATGCACAGCCACACCAACGTGGGATCTGAGCCACGTCTGTGACCTACACCTTAGCTCACGGCAACACCATATCCCTGATCCACTGACGAAGCCAGGGATCAACCCCACATCCTCATGGATACTAGTCAGATTTGTTTCCACTGCATCACAGTGGGAACTCCCTCAATATCATTTCTGCTGTGTTTTCTTGGCCAAAATTGTCATAGAAGCTACCCAGATTCAAGGAAGTCACGATACACAGTCCCCTTCCTCTTAATGGGAGGCGTGTCAGAGAATGTGTAGCCACCGTTAGCCGCCACCTGCTAACAGACTCCTCCCCCCCTGTGACTTTCCTTTAGCCCTGACCGCCGCCGCAGGACGAGGCAAGCTGGAGGTCTGTGAGCTGCTGCTGGACCACGGAGCTGCTGTGTCTCGGACCAACAGGAGAGGGGTCCCACCGTTGTTCTGTGCAGCACGCCAGGGGCATTGGCAGGTACCAGTGGGACCCTGAATGCTTCAGAAACGGTGGATGGGGTTGAGTTCACGATTGCCCCCTCCCCTGCTGATCCTACATGCCGCTCCCTGGAGCCCTGTCTTTTTCACGGTCTTGGCTTCTGCTTCTACTGTGAGCACTGCTGGATAAAGGCAGACATGTGTTGGGCTAGCAGTCAGCCAAGTAGGCTGGTAACCAGGGGCAAGGCTGGTCACCAGGTCAGAGACCCACCGCTGCTGCTTTTTAACTGGGGAGGGGAATTGGAATGAGTGGACACCATCACGACAACAGAAGACGTGCTCTACCAGACCTGTTGTTGTGATTGTGTAGCCCACTTGTCCAGCACACTGGGAGAAGAGTGGTTCTCTTGTGCTCTTTGGAAAAGGAAGCCTTTTCCCTCTGGCCCCTCACTGTGAAGCAGGCTATTTCTTTTGCTAGGGGTGATGTGCTGTTGCTTTTAATTCAGGGGAGCAAGGGAACCTTGAGAGTAGTGGTTCCGTTGTTTCTTCCTTCATTTTGTAAACAGTGACCACGTGTGTACCCATGCCTGGCACCAGGTTACACACAGCTGCAAACAGATGGATCTCACCAGGTGCATTATAGGAAGAATTTTCTAGACCCAAGTTTACATGATGGAGTTGCATTACTCCTGATTACTGCTAGCTCTGTGGGTAGGAGCTGTGAGTCCTCTGTGGTCCTGCCCATTGGGGTTTTGGCTTTTCTCCTGTTTCCAAGGGCTTGGTTTGTACCATCCATTCCCTGTGATGCCCTAGCTCACCCTCTCTCCTGGTCTGGGGGGAAGTTTGGAAACAAGAACAAGAAGGCGGTGGGAATATGCCAACTTCTCTTGTGGCGATCAAACAAATGCAGGGCCAGAGGGAGAAAGGCTGGACCACTACCTCCTGAACAGAGCAGTTCCCACCTAGCTGGTCATTGTATGAGATGCCTCTCTGGGTTTTTTGTCCCCTTTTTACCATATACTGTTGAAAAACAACTCTGAGGCTGAGACTTTCCTCCGGGAAGGTTTACTGAAAATCACCTGTTTGGAGGTCCAGCCTTCCCACCATCTTGAGCCTTAGAAGCAGGCTGCTGGGGGAGGCGGGTGGATGGGTATTTCTGTGCCCCCTGCCCCAGTACCACTCTCTCCCTGTAGTTATGCTCAGCTACCCCCTCATGCCCCAGAGTGGCCGTCTTGTCATCCCTCACTGCACTTGGCATTGCCCTCCTCCCAATTTCTGCCCTGTTTTATAGATAATGAATTAGGAATGTTAAAAAGAAGATGTAGGAGTTCCCATTATGGCTCATCGGCTAAGAACCTGGCTAGTATACATGAGGACGCAGGTTCAATCCCTGGCCTTACTGAGTGGGTTAAGGATCTGGCACTGCCTTGAGCTGTGGTGTAGGTCACAGACGCAGCTCGGAGCTGGCATTGCTGTGGCTGTGGCTGTGATGTAGGCCAGCTGCTACAGCTCCAATTCAACCCCTAGCCTGGGAACTTCCTTCCATATGCCACAAGTGCAGCCAGGAAAAAAAAAAAAAAAAAAAGAAGGAAGAAGATTTTGTTAAAGGAATATAGGCCCCTAGGCCCCACAGTCACAGACGTAGAGAGGTTTTTAAAGACAGGAGAGTCCTTTCCCTGCTCCTAACAGTGGAAACACCTGCCCGAGTCAAGAGCCTGGAATTTAACGTGCAGCAGGAAGGTGTAATCCTGAGTGTTTTTTTTTTTTTTTTTTTTCAGATCGTGAGGTTGCTCTTGGACCGAGGCTGTGACGTGAACCTCGGTGACAAGCAGGGCCGGACGCCCCTCATGGTGGCTGCTTGCGAAGGGCACCTGAGCACCGTGGAGTTTCTCCTTTCCAAAGGTACCCCACGGTCCGCCCTGCATGGGGTTCTCTTAGATGGACAAAGACAGCTATGGCAGACCCAATTAGTATCTTCTGATTCAGTTTTTTTAAAAAAGATCTTCTTGTTAAGTCTTTTTGTTGTGGAAAATTTCTAGGGAGTGGGCAGTGCACCCCACATCCCCGTTCCTCAGCTGTAGCAGTGATGCCCATCAGCTGCAGGTTGCCCAGGCCTGATGGCCTTGCTGTCACCAGGCACTTGCGGGTGTGGGAGCCTTTGCCGGGGCCCTGCCTTGTCGAGGTCATGTGCTGTGAATGGGCTTTTCTTTCAGGCGCCACCCTTTCTTCTCTGGACAAAGAGGGTCTGTCGGCATTAAGCTGGGCTTGTCTGAAAGGCCACAGGGCAGTGGTCCAGTTCCTGGTTGAGGAAGGAGCCGAGATTGACCAGACGGACAAGAATGGCCGCAGCCCCCTGGACCTGGCTGCCTTCTATGGCGACGCGGAGACCGTAGGTACCACAGGTGGCCATGCTCCCCACCCGCGCCAGCGGTGCCTGGGAATCTGGGAGCTGAGCCATCTCCACATGTGTGTGAGGCTGGGCCTGGTGTGGTCGGGTGTACACGTGCGCCCTGAGGGCCGGCTTTCATTTTCTCTAATTCCATGGCGTGCAGTCTATTCCAGAACTAGAATAAAGATTTTCATAGACTCTTTTTATTTTTTATTTTATTGTTTTGTCTTTTTAGGGCCCCACCCACGGCATATGGAGGTTCCCAGGCTAGGGGTCAAATCTGAGCGACAGCTGCCAGCCTATTACCACAGCCACAGCAATGCTAGATCCAAGCCTGGTCTGCAGCCTACACCACAGCTCATGGCAATGCCTGATCCTTAACCTACATCCTCATGGATACTAGTTGGGTTCGTTAACGCTGAGTCACAACGGGAAATCCCATAGACTCTTTGTAAAAGCTTAAAAATATATAATTACAAACTGTACATGTGGCTCAGCAGTTAACAAACCTAACTAGTATCCATGAGGACAAGGGTTTGATCCCTGGCCTTGCTTGGAACAGAAGCCATCCTCTCCCTGCATGTCTGTGCCTGATGCTCCTAAAATAAGGCAGTGATAAGAGTTCCCTGGTGGTCTAGTGGTTAAGGTTCAGCACCTTCAGTGCAGCAAGGTTCAATCCTTGGTCTGAGAACTGAGAGCCACACCAAGCCACTGCATGCTGTGGCAAAAAAAAAAAAAAAAAAGGCGGTGATGTTAGAGTTAAATGATCTCGCTTTCCTGGACATTGTACCTAAATGTCTTCTTTCAAAAATAGCTATTTAAGATGCAAACTACTGCATTTGGGGTGGATAAGCAATGAGATCCTGCTGTATAGCACAGGGAACTTATATCTAGTCACTTGTGATGGAACATGATGGAGGATAATGTGAGAAAAAGAGTATATATGTGTGTGTGCGTGTGTGTAGGATTGGGTCACTTTGCTGTACAGTAGAAATTGACAGAACACTGTAAATCAACTATAATGGAAAAAAATAAAAATCATAAAAAATAGCTATTTAACTAAACCTTACATCTCCATACTTTAATTTTTCACCTTATATCATCTTACCAGATCCTGTAGTTTATCAACATTAGGGAAGAGTGAAGGATCTCAGCACTCTTAAGTGTCATTTTTTAAAAATTGTGGTAAAAACACACACCATAAAATTTACCATCATAACCATTTCTAAGTGAAGAGTTGAGTAATGTTACACAACACTTCACATTGTTGTGCAGCCAACGTCCAGGCTTTTTTAACTTGTAAAACTGAAACTAGACTCATTAAATAGCACGTCTTCATCCCTGCTCCCCCCTCCCCAAACCCAGCCCCAGCCCCTAGCTGCCACCTTTCTGCTTTCTGTCTCTATGAATTTGACAACTTTAGGTCACTCATACAAGTAGAATCATAAAATATTTGTCTTTCTGCGACTGGTTTATTTTACTCGGCATAATGTCTTTTGGTTCATCCATGTTATAGCATGTGTCAGGAAGCCCCTTTATTTAAGGCTGGATAATATTCCAGTTAGGTACTTATCACATTTTTGTTAATCTATTAATCCATCAGTGAGCAGTTGGGTTGTTTCCACCTTTTGGCTATTATAAATTGTGCTGTTGTGAACATGAGTGTGCAAATATCTATTTCTTCACAGTCCTGCAAATTCTTCAAGATCATCCATATACTTTTGGAGAGATACCCAGAAGTAATATTACTAAATTGAGTGGTAATTCTATTTTTAATTTTTTGAGGAACCTCCAGACCATAGTAGTTGCATCATTTTTACATTCCAACCAAAAATGCACAGGGCTACCTTTTTCTCTATATCCATCTCCACTGGTTATGTTCTATTTCATTTTGTGTTTTAATAGCAGCCATCCTAATAGCTGATAGCTTGGTGTGGTTTTGATCTGCAGTTCCCTAATGACTAGTGGTGTGAAACATATTCTGACATGCTCATTGGCCGTTTGTATATCATCTTTGGAGAAATATCTATTCAGATCCTTTGCCTATTTTAAAATTGGGTCATTTATGGGTTTGTTGTAGAAGTTCTTTATATATTCTGGATATTGATCCCTCTAGTGTCATTTTGAGCAGCTGGGGGACTGAAACTTAAGCAGGCTATAGACTTCTTTTCCAATGAATAGAGCAGTTTCAGTGACCAGCATTGTTTTTGCTGGTGTTCTTTGTTTAGTGGAAGTGACAGCTGTTTTATCACATTAAGTTAGTCTTTACACCGTGGTTTCAAACTTGCCATCTTTATATTTGAGTCTCTTAAGCATGAAAGTGATTTACCATCAGGTCTAGCTGGCGCCAAAGCTGCTAATTTTTCCAGCTTCCACACACAGGCTGTGTGGATCGGAGGGTTTCTGAAGTGCCCATTGCCATAACCTGCCAGCAGGTTGGAGCTGTGGCGGAAGGCTGCCTCCTAAGTAATTGGAGATGAAAAGGTGACTGTGTCTCATTTCTGTGGCCTGGGGAAATGGGGTGAGAGAGAGGGTGACGTGAGTGTAGCCATCTGTGATCTGTGGGTGCAGGGACACACGCCCTGGGAGCACCACCTGCCTTCCTCTCTGCTGACATCAAAATCCCTTTAGCAGAGCAAGTTTGAGCTGTGGATTGTAGCTCTCATTCTCTGTTCTGTATCAGCTTCATCTCCATCCTAGGATCCCGTCAGGCCAGAGGCATCTAAGGTCGGAGAGTGAGCAAAGCCCACCAGCTTCTGCAGCAGCTGTGGTGAGCGAGGGGAGTGCTCCTGCCACCTGCGCCCTCAGGGCCTGTGCTCTCCCCTCTGCAGGTGCTGTATCTGGTGGACAAGGGGGCCGTGATCGAGCACGTGGACCACAGCGGCATGCGGCCCTTGGACAGAGCCATCGGTTGTCGGAACACGTCTGTAGTAGTTACGCTGCTGAGGAAAGGAGCCAAGTTAGGTCAGTAAATGCCCCAGTCCAGCTGCAGGAGGGCAGGCGGCTTCGGGTTTGGGGGTATATGCCGGGGGCCGTACTCAGCTGTTGCCAGGTTAAGAACCAAGAGATCAGGTGTTTGGAGAGGCTTTTCATCTTTCCCTATGGCTCAGTTAATCACCGTCATTGGGAGTATTTAAAAGATGCCTGAGTGGGCAGAAGGCAGAGGCCAGTGTTGAAGAGGAGCCCAGCACTCGGGGAGGGTGGGAGCAGGTGCGGGGGTTCCTGGGAACGACCCAGGGTCAGTGGCCGAAACTCTGCAGGTGGTTGTACTGAGCAGCCGAGCGTGGGAATCACTGTTCAGGAGGCGTCTGGTCAGCTGGGAAGGGAAGTGGCTTCTGGGAGGGAACGTTCAGGCTAACTTGAGGATCACATTGGTGGTGGGAGCTCTGAGAAGGGAGAGCCCCTCTGTGTTGTAACCAGATGGCCCTGTTCAGGTTGAATGACAGACCTTTGGCTGCCAGCAGTTATGGGGAGGGCCCAAGATGAAGAGAGTGAAATAATTTAGTGAGCAGCTCACAGTGTCAGGAACTATTTTGAGCAGTTTCATGTTTTAAGATATTTAATCCTCACCTATCCTGTCAGACAGTTGTGATAATAACATCAGGTTACAAAGGAGGAGACCCAAGCCTGAAGGCGGCCAGTAGTCCCCCTGAGCCCCTAGTGAGCAGCAGGTTGCAGCGTGGACCTGACCTGAGGGCACTGCTCCCAGCACGTGTGCAGAAGGGGCTTAGTTGAGGCTGGAGAGAAGTGGCCATGGGAGGGGGCGCGGAAGGGCTGAACCTGGCATCCTCAGCTCAGGGTGGAGTTGCTGGTGATCCTGTTAAGAAGAGATGCCTCTGCCCACCCATGGTCAAGGCTGTGACAGGCTCTATGGGAAAATGAGATGATTCAGAAGCAAATCCCCATGGGGGGTGCGGGGGGGATCCTGGCAGTGCTGGTGCCTCCACATACCAGTACTTTTTCCCACTGCAAGGACTGGCTGCCACTGGGTGCCACTCTCTCCATGCACTCCCCTTCCTTAGCTGCTGCTGTCCCAGGCCTGCAGGACACACAGGTGGGGTTCCCTGCAGTTTGTGGGCTCAGCTATGGTGGGACCACAGAAGTATTGAGTTCCCTTCCTCCAGGACCGCTGCAGTGCCTCTGAACGCATGTTTATTTTGCAGGAAATGCTGCTTGGGCGATGGCTACTTCCAAACCTGATATTTTGATTATACTTTTACAGAAATTGATGGAGGAAGGAAACATGATGTACAAAGTAAGTGGTATCGCCCTTTTCTGTGATGTTGTAACAGCCTCTGAGCAACCTTTTGGTTTGGGGTATAATGGACATGGCTCTGCTTCTTTACAGAATGCATGTAGCTTAGCTAATAGAAGTTCCCAGAGGTGCTGGCCTGGCCTCATGCCCAGCCTTTGATATCTTAACAGCAGAATCTTCAAGATAGAAAGCACTTCTCTTTACATTTGAGAACCATCATTTCTGAATGAATCTTTGCAGCTGTAGCTATGACTTATGGCCTGAAGCCTTGGTGTGAAGGCAAAGTTGCTTTTGGTTTAACGGGCACATCCTACAGGAAGTTGCTTGGCACCTGGCGTCCTAAGATTTGGGAAAGGAACACTCAGGAGACATTTTCAGAAGAATAGAGTCATTAAATCTCCCAAAGCTTTGGTAATTTTAATATCTAGAAGCTACTGCAATTTGAAACTCTTTCTAGAGAGATTTTTACTTAACATAGTCAAGTAATATATAATTACTTGATATATTATTACATAGTCAAGTAATATATAATTCAGTTACTCAGAAGACTGAATTAATTTTTTCCCATTTTCCCTTAGAAATGGAAATACAATTTTAAGATTAATAAGTTTGACTTTAAAAGTTTTCAAAATAGGACCTCCAGTTTAGATCATTGGGCAGCATGCTTTCTGTAAAAGGCCAGATCGGGAAGTTCCTGTCATGGCTCAGTGGTGACAAACCTGACCAGTATCCATGAAGACGTAGGTTCAATCCCTGGCCTTGCTCAGTGGGTTAAGGATCCAGCATTGCTATGAGCAGTGGTGTGGGTCACGGACATGGCTTGGATCTGGTGTTGATGTGGCTGTGGCATAGGCTGGCAGCTGTAGCTCCGATTCAACCCCTAGCCTGGGAATTTCCACGTGCTGTAAGTGCAGCCCTAAAAAGACACACACACAAGAGGCCAGGTAGTAACTGTGTTAGGCTTTGCTCTGTGGTCTCTTGTCACTGCTTCCCAGCTCTGCTCTTGTGACCCAGAAGCAGCCAAGGTGACACGCAGACAAATGAGCAAGGCCATGTCCCAGTCAAACTGTATTTGTAGAACAGGTGACAGGCCAGGTTCGGCCTGGAAGCTGTAGTTTGCCGGCCTCTGGTTTAAATATATGTTTTGGCCATTTCCATAGATCATTATTCTTTCGAGTTCTGTGATAGGACAGAATTAAAAGATGATGAAAACAAAAATTACGTTATGACCATTGTAATCCTTTTTGCCACGAAGCTACCACACTTGCTGTGTTTTCGTTTTTCCTATTCTTTTTGAATGATAACACACAAATAGGCATATAGCATGACCCAGCAGGGTGCCTGGCTTGGAATCAGTTTGAAATTGAGTTCAGAGTCTGTATTGTTGTGGCTTTGAAGTGGTTTTAATATGAATTTTGGTAGGCAATTATGTTAGAAATACCAAGCCATTTTCAACAGACTCCATACCTGCTGTGCGACAGAACTAAGGGAACAAATGGATTTCTTCAGCCTTGAAAATGACATGCAATGCTGTTCTGAGTTTTAAAGCCGGTGCTTTAGTTCCTCTTAAAGGAAAAATTATTATTCTACAGCAGGCTCTAGGTTTATCCACGAGGCTCTACTTGCCTTAGGAACTGCATCATTTTTCCATCTGATTTCTATTACACTTTGCATTAAAATATCTTTAGATGAGAGCTCATTCATGAAATGGTTGTCAAAAATAAATACCAGAGGAGATGATCTGATGTATTAAGATTGACGGTTATCACTTGGGCAATTTACAGATCTCTTCCTGTAAATCCGGCTTCTTTCTTACTGTGTGAAGCTCAGGTTGCAGACGCCTGTGCAGACCGCGTGGCCGTGTGTCCCCGCCGGTTAGTGTACCGGTTCTGGCCACGGTCCTTGCTTATCAGGACCCTTTTTCATCTTAGGGCCCCTGGAAAAGGATAAATTTCTCTGCTTTTTTGAATCCTAGAAAGGGAAGATGAAAGAGGCCGCCCAGAGGTACCAGTATGCCTTAAGGAAGTTTCCCCGAGAAGGATTCGGAGAGGACATGAGACCGTTCAATGAACTAAGAGTTTCCCTCTATCTCAATCTGTCTCGCTGCCGAAGGAAAACAAATGTAAGCCGTGGCCCCTTATTTCAGTCCTTTATCAATAGAATGATCTCGTGGTGGTGAAGGCCTGCCCGCCACAGACCAAGTTATGGGACCTTCCTCTGGTTGGTTGCACTTTTCTGTGGGCCTGGTGTATGGGGGGCTGCTTGTCTGAGGTGACTGCCATTAGGTCACTGGAGCCACCCACCTCGTGTGACGTTGAGAAAGGGCCCTCTGCCTCAGTGATCACAAACAAATGCAGACTGCTCCTCACCCCTGCCCAGCTGCCCGTGAGTGGCCTGTCCCCAGATTTGGAAGGAAAGGGCATCCCCGTAAAGTTCAATACAAACATGTTAAAATCTGCCCAGTTGTTTATTATGTTGTTCAGAGGGTATGCCAGTAACTGGTTAATTTGTAATTAGTTGGAGTTAACTTACAGCTAACTAGTAACTAAATTTGTTTCAGTACTACTTTATTTCTTCATTTTTTAATAACTTCATCCTCCCACCACCAGATCTGTGGACCTGCCTGTGCTGCTGCGTTCACGTGCTCTGCCCGCTTTCCAGCAGCGGCAGCGGCCGAACCCTGAGGCTGCCCGCCCTGTGTGGGCTCCCAGTGGTCTTACTTCCACCCGTTCTCTCCCTCCTCAGTCACTTTTCTTTCTCTCCTTCTTCTTTCTCTCTCCTTTCTTCTTCCTTTCTTTCTTTTTCTTTCTTTCTTTCTTTCTTTCTTTCTTTCTTTCTTTCTTTCTTTCTTTCTTTCTTTCTTCCTTCCTTCCTTCCTTCCTTCCTTCCTTCCTTCCTTCCTTCCTTTCCTTTCTTTCCTTTCTTTCTCTTTTCTTTCTCTTCTTTCTTCTTTCTTCTGTCTTTCTTTCTTTTCTTTCTCTCCCTTTTTCTCTCTCCCTCCCTCTCTCTGTTGAAATCTTCTCCTAAGAGCACTAATAAGCTTTAACTGTCTCCTCATTCACAACAAAAATACCAGCTCACCTCCCCCTTCATCTCTCCCCAGTTGTGCCCTAGCTCCCCACTAACCTCCAGAGCAAAACTCCTGTTAAAAACTTGCCCGTGGAGTTCCCGTCGTGGCTCAGTGGTTAACAAATCCGAATAGGAACCATGAGGTTGCAGGTTCGATCCCTGGCCTTGCTCAGTGGCTTAAGGATCCGGCGTTGCCATGAGCTGTGGTGAAAGTTGCAGACTCGGCTTGGATCCTGCATTGCTGTGGCTCTGGCGTAGGCCGGTGGCTACAGCTCCGATTGGATCCCTAGCATAGGAACCTTCATATGCCGTGGGAGCAGCCCCAGAAATGGCAAAAAGAAAAAAAAAAAAAAAAAAAACCTTGCCTGTAATCATGTTTCAGTGCTGCTTCTGACTCGTATGTTTCAATGTTGATACCAGGACTTCGGCATGGCGGAAGAATTTGCTTCCAAGGCTCTCGAATTGAAACCAAAGTCCTACGAAGCCTTTTATGCCAGGGCGAGAGCAAAGAGGAGTAGCAGGTACCAGCAGGGGCAGATACTCGACTGGAGAAGCCTTCCTGCCTTCCTCTGGCATCAGAGCTGCTGCTTGACTTTTGTGGGCTTCTGATGCAGTGCCTCTCCTCCCTTTTATTGCTGAATTGGTAGCTTCCAAGAGGCACAGCCATGGATATTATTAGCAATGGCTAAACTTTGATTTTCTGCAGACATCTCAGTAACTATTCCTCCCCTCCACTACAGTTGACATTTACTGCCACATAAAGTTCCTAGCTTAGTCTGGCTGTCAGAGAGCCTGCCAACTAGAGCCACGAGGGAAGCGGGAGGTGGGGGTGGGGGGGGAAGCAGGGAGGAGTCACTAGGACTTGAGGTGCAGATGGATGTGGTGAGAGGGATGGTGAAGGCGATAGGAAGAGGATTTTGACACCACTGCCTTAGGCCTGGTCTCACCCCAGCCCAGGGGTCTTCAGAGAGACAGCAGGGCCCTGGAGTAGCAGATATAGGTTAGAATTCGCTCCCACTCAGCTGAGTAACTCTAAGCTAGTTCACTGGGTGCCAGCCGCCACAGTAAGTGTGCAGTACCCACTTGGCTCCCTGCTCTTTTTAGCACAGCAGCTTTATGACCACTTACATTAGAGCTTGTTCTCACACGGCTTGTAATTGCATCTTCTGTTTTAACATAAAGGCAGTTTGTAGCCGCCCTGGCTGACTTGCGAGAAGCTGTGAAACTCTGCCCCACCAACCAGGAGATCAGGAGACTCCTGGCCCGCGTAGAGGAGGAATGCAAGCAGCTCCAGAGGAGTCAGCAGCAAAAGCAGCAGGGCCCGCAGCCAGCTCCGCCCACCGACTCGGACAATGAAGAGGACACCCCAGCCCCCGGCCTGAGCGACCCCCTGCATCTTGAGGAGGCTGAAGAGGAAGAAACTTCCCCGCAGGAAGAATCCGTTCCCCTGGCTCCAAGGTCCCAGCCGTCCTCATCTGCCCCCTCCCCTTATATCCGAAACCTTCAAGAAGGGCTACAGTCCAAAATCAGGCCAGCATCGCCACAGAATCGGCCCGGAATCTGCAAGCCCCCCAGGGAGCCGGTGGCTCAGCCGGGGCTGACTGTACAGCCCAGCAGGCAGGCTCAGATCGTGAAAACCAGCCAGCACCTGGGATCTGGACCATTAAGCATGAGAAATGGCAGCTCGAAAATGCCGGTCCCCTCTCAGAATCCTCCCCCGAGTCCCATGCCAGGTAGGCTCCCTGGTAGCAGAAACCAGCATCTGGAGGGAGCAGGTCCCTTCACTGTGGGAGCTGCTTCTAGCCACTTTGGAGATCGGCCAGGGCCCAGCCACAGCGTCCAGCAACAAGCCAGTGAGAGTGACGCCACATGCCCTTTACCAAGCAAGATAAAAACTGCAGACAGGCTTCTGCCTCACGCTGCTGTGGCTGTGGATGTGGCCCCTCTAAACCCAGGAGGGCACGTGAGCTGCAGCGACGTGCGTCACCCAGCCTCCCTCACCAGCTCAGGCTCTTCCGGTTCCCCGTCAAGCAGCATCAAGATGTCAAGTTCAACCAGTAGTTTGGCTTCAAGCAGCAGTTTTTCAGATGGCTTCAAGGTCCCAGGGCCAGATGCTCGAATTAAAGACAAGGTTGGGAACCAGATTCCGAGCGGCACAGCCGAGCACAGACCACGCAACACTCCGTTCATGGGCATCATGGATAAGACCGCGAGGTTCCAGCAGCAGGGCCATCCTCCTAGCCGCGCCTGGCACTGTGCAGTGCCAGAAGGGCTGCTGACAAACTCACCTTCTGCAGCTGGCCTGCAGTCCTCGAACACAGAGAAGCCCTCTCTTAAACAAGCAGGAGGATACAGTAGCCAAGCCAAAACCTGTTCTGTTTCTACCCTGGCTGCAGGTGTCCACAATGGGGCACAGGCAAAGGAGCTAGAAGAAAAGAAGTGCCAAATTCCTGTCCACTGTCAAGACAGCAGGATAACTAAGACTGTTTCTCATCTGTATCAGGAAAGTATCTCCAAACAGCAGCCTCATATCAGCAATGAAGCCCACAGGAGTCACCTCCCTTCAGGAAAACCAAAGCGATCATTTATAGAATCAAATGTGTGAGCCTTAAGAGAGACCCATTTGTAGTATTTGGGAAAACAGTGTGTTGGCTTCTGGTGGTGATTAAATGATTGTTCATGAGGAAAATTACTTTTTAGCTATGTATTTTTCCCCCCAGGGGTGGATCAGATGCCAGTGATATATTAAAAACGTGGGATTAAATTTCTTTGATAAATAGATAGATGTCACCAGAAATAAGAATGCTAACCAGAATTGGAAACCAGAGTAATGTCTATTATGTTAAAAACCTAACACAGCCAAGAAGACATTAACCCATGCTTTTCTCTTATGAAATTGTTTGGTTTTTATCATTTTTCTCCTAGCCTTTGCTATGTGGTAAGATCATATTATTTCTTAGAGAATGTAAATGTCTAGTGATAGGTTTAACTCATGCTATAATATCCAGGTGTTGTGTTATAGAAAACATGGAATTTTTTTCTTTTTTTTTTTTCCAGGGCCGCAGGTGCAGCCTATAGAAGTTACCAGGGTAGGGGTCGAATTGGAGCTATAGCTGCCAGCCATGCCATGCTGGATCCTTACCCCACTGAGCGACGCTAGGGACTGAACCCACATCCTCAAGGATACGAGTTGGGTGTGTTTCCACTGAGCCACAATGGGAACTTCCAAAGATGGAATTTTCAAGTTACACTTCCATTGAGGAGTCACATCACTCCCCCCCCTCCCCTGCAAGCCGTAAATGTTACATAGCTTGTTTGTTTTTCAAGCAAAATATGAGAACATCCAAGTATTGTTCCCTTCATAGCTTATGTTTAACTTCTGTTATGGTTTTCATTAAAAATATTTTAACAGCCCCTCTTGGAACTATATTCCTACTTCAAGGTGTTCTTAATATTTGGAAACAGTACAAACCGTTTGGAATCATGACGGGTGGTTAAGTTGAATTTAGACTTAAATACTAGGAATATAGCATTCTCGGTGACATGTAAATTAGCTCTCAACTGGTTCCCAAACTGCTTTTATCAATGATGGCACTCCTGGACCAAGCCTTCCAAGGTCCTTTAAGGACAGTATTTAATTTGGATACTTAGGGTGTGGTCAGTTGTTGCTTTTGTTCTATTATACAATTATTATAGTCACATGTTGTACATAGGAAATAGCCAAGTTGTATTCAGACTTGTAAATATAACTATTTCAAAAAGTTAATCTTTTAAAAAAAAGTCATATTTGCATGTTCTTTTAAGCTTTGTCCATGCTGGTTATTGCACTGAATGATATATTATGGCATGTTAACAGTATACCGGTAACAGCACTTTATCTCACTTATATGAACACCTTTGAGGTGCTACTTAAGTCTAAATTGATGCATTATTCATATGTAAAGATAAGGTACAGGAATGAACCTTGATTTAAAGGTATTTTTATATGAAAATGGTGTGCTATTGGAGGATGTTAAAATGCTAGTTTGAGAGAAGTGGGAGTGTATTTGAATGTTGGGGGTGTGAAATTTATTTTCTAGAATTGGGGAGAAGGAAGTTCTATATTTGCAGAATGTTTAAAAATTGAGTAGTTGTAATGATTCCTGTGAGCATCGTTATGGTTTTGTACCAATAGGAATCAGTTGGTTTCATTCTTCAATACTTGTTCCCAAGTGTGTACAGTGTACTTTGTACAGCTTTATCATTTTTTAGAGGCTTTTCATGAGTTCTGCTATAACTACAATGGCTTATTTATTGTTTATTGTTTCCTTTAATATTTGTGGAAGTCTTATTCTTTTGTTATGTAGTTTTGTTTCTGCACAACTACTGTACTTTTCCATATGGAATAAAGAACAATTAATAGAAATTGTTTTGCATTAAATGAAACAATGGATAAGTAGAGAATATCCTGATATCAGCTATATGCCTTGCTTTAATCCTGGGTAATTTCGTTACCCTAAAGAAACAGAAAGCCTGTTTTTACGTTAATACTACCAAATGCATATTTAATTTTACTTTAATAATTTCAGCACAAGGTTGATGACTTCTGGAAATCCCAAAAGAGTTAAGGGTCTGAAATGAGAAGAGTGCATGAGAACATTCCAGATGTCTCCGTTCCAGAAATCCTGGTGTCTGTTTTTACTGTTAACAGGGTTATCATATTATCTTTCAGTTAAAAGTGTATATATACTTGCTTTATGCCCACATATTTCAGTTTCAAAGAAGTATGAATGAGCACAAACATTAAACTGTTGTGATAAAAATCCTGACTTGGAATCTTAAGCCTAAGCAACTGCTGGGGATTGTGTGGTTACTGATATTACTAGCTATGCTAAGTAAAACAAAAAACTGGGTAGGGGGGAAGTTTCTTAGTAGATAAATCTTATTGGATGACTTCCTGTGATGCTGCCTGGGTGACTATTAGAATTTATTATACATTATGATTTTGATAGATTCTTAGTAAATGTATTTGGCCCAACTATTCCAGGAAGTGGTCTCCTTGGAAAGCTGAGGGCTGGGCAGTGGGCAGGCAGGTGAGGGCTGCTCCCACCTAGTCCTGCAGGGCCGAGAAGCCAAGGGTACAGAGGGGCTGTGGGGTGTCCCTTCCTGTGGGTAGTTTTGGATTTGATTTGTCTCGCTTTTGGGTTTGCTTTTTCTGTAGGGAGTTGTCTGCTCTGGTTTGTTTGTATAAAAATCAGAAACACTTTGGTAAATTATTGGCATCTTAGTTTTAAGCCATTTAATTTGACAAGAAACTACTGTAGTGAAACAGAAAATCACCTTCAACACATTTAACAAATAACCATCCGTTGTGTTTTCTGTCATTGACTTCAGGGATTTTCAGTCATTTTTATATGAAAACTGATTAGTAATTTCATATGAAAACTTAAAAATTACTTTTAGTGACTTTTATGTGAAAACTTTGCAAAATAAGTCCATTTTTTTCAAAATATATCTGGTCCAGTGGGCTATATCAGTGTTCAAAGGCCTTGTCTTAGACCTGTTCTCAGACTTCCTCTATAGAATACAAGAGAAAAACACTTTCTAGAACATATTCCCATCCCTTTTTTTTGTCCTCACGTGTAAGAATGTGAGAAGCATGTATAGTATGGAAAAAAAAAAAAAAAAACTTAGATCGCAGATTGTGAATCCTATGAAACAAAGATAAAATTCAGCAACACAGTAGGATGACAGAAATTTTACAAAGCAGTGATTACAGAGAACAGGTATTTGGAGGCTTCCATTGTAGTTGGGCTCTCCATCTTTCTGTGAACATATAGCATATTAGCTATAAGTTTATACAGGGGAAAAGACTGACTATATAATGACATTGCTTTTCCCCTTTTATTTCTGTGTTTTCGAATTTCAGAACTACAATGTGGGTTGGGGTACACACAGAGTCTTGGTCCCTGCCTGCCCTTAGAATTTAGTTCTAATGTGCTTTCCCACTAATGCCTTCCATTCTGGTAAACAACTTGTGACAGGAATAGAGAGTCAATACAATCTCAACTTCTGAGATTGAGGTTTTCTTCTGAGAGAATGCTTATCAGAGTGCTGTATTAGCTATCAGTCTACTGTGTAAAAATATATAGTCACCCTAGTTCAGAATATTATGTGAGAACTTTTAAGAATTTTAAAAGAAAGCTAGTTTGCCACTTCCTGTTTCAGCAAAGTCCACAGATAATTATCTGTGACAATTTATTTCACCTAACTTGTACCTAGGTTTGGACAGTGGGGGAAAAAACATTACCATCTTGCAAACAATTTAACAAAATTATTCATTAAATATGTCAGTGATTTTTCTCAATTTAGTCATAAAACAGATCTACAATTATTTTGCTAAAAATTCTCTTTAGGAGGATTCCAGGGAGTTTTCAAATGAATGGCTATTAACTAGAATTTAAATACCTGTTATAGTCTAAATTATCCCAAGCTTTGGTTATAATGGAATATGATCTATATAGTAAGAATAAATTTGAGCACTAAAATTTAAAGTCAAAGTATATAACTTTATTTCTCTACGGATTAAACCTTTTTTTGCTACTAAAAAGACTTTTATAGTGAAAATAGAAAAGTTGTGTTATTTAGTCCATATGTTTTAAAGAATGAAAAGACTAAATCATTTATATAGATAACTACATTCACCTTTCTCCTTCTGTTTCACTGTTAATAATGTCTGATTAGTATTTACCTTTAAATCATTCAAATGAGATCACAGAAGATATAAATAACACGATATAATATAAAGTTTTATTTTTGATGTGTCTCTAGCCATCGCTCAATGGCCATTTTCAGAGTCCTATTTGGCGTCAGTACCACTGAAGGAAGAACAAGATTTGTCATGGGACTCGTACGTTTCTTTTTGCTGATCCAATTTTCCATCGCTTCCTTTTCGTATGAATAGCCATCTAAAAAAGAAACCACATACACAAATTACTCGCCCTGCAGGAAAGGGAAGTTAGTATTACTAAAATGAGTATAAAAACTCCATTGCCAAGGCCTTTATTGTGACCTAAGTGGTATTTTGTCTTGTGCCACTACTCCCAAAATATTTCTGCTACAACATCCTAAGTTTTATCATTTAAGATGCTTGAAGACTGCACAGATTACCTTGAACAGTGTCAAAAAGCTGAAAAAAGGACCCTGCCAAAAAGTTCAGATGTAGCACAAAGGAAGAAAGGAAACAAGGCAGGTAGAGGAGAGTGCAGTGGATATACAGTGCCCATTAGGCTGTGAGCTGTGTGTCTATTAATGTGGCTAAAGATGGGAGCAGAGAGCGCTAGGGATAACTTGGCAAACTTGCTGACACATTGAGATCAGGAACAGATACCTAGAGATTACAGAGCTCATCCCACTGAGGACTTGACAGTAAAGGGATCTATGATGACAAAAAAAAAAATTAAGATCCACAGGCTAAGGTTTCAAATACCATGTTCTTATAAAATCCTTTGGTTTTGCACCTGTAAGGGTTGGAGTTTTGACGTCACTACATTTTTATACTCATAGCTTTTAAACTGAAAATTTTAGTCCTAATTACATTTATATATTAACCTCTTTGCTTAAATCTGCAGGGCATGCAACTGTTTTAAACTAATACTGCCAATATATTACTAACGTAAGACTGAAAGATTTTTAATTTTTCTTTTTGGGTTTTTCTGTCAACAAGATAGAGCCACTAGGGTTGTCTAATAGTAATAATAATTGAAAAAATAATGCTTATGATTGTTACTGGACACTTAATTTGGCCCATTTGCTTCCCTTTTTGCCTCCCAATCTCCAGAGACTGGTTTGTTTTTCATGATATATTTTAACATTTAAGTGGTTTTCAAGTAAAATTAAACAAGTCCTATTAAGAGGAGTCCAGGAGTTCCTGTTGGGGCTCAGCGGGTTAACAATCCAAGATCTCTCCTCGAGGATGCAGGTTCCATCCCTGGCCTCGCTCAGTGGGTTAAGGATCTGGTGTGGCTGTGGTGTAGGCCAGCAGCTGCAGCTCCGATTCAACCCCTAGCCTGAAACTTCCATATGCCGTGAGTGCAGCCATAAAAAATAAGAAAAGGAGTCTCTCTCCAACCCATGTCCGTCCCTTCTCATGTAAGTATGTTAGTTTTTGTTTACCCCTTTTGAAAATATAAGCAAACATACATGTACATATGCAGTACTTATACATTCTTGCATAAAAGTTGGGCCCCACACTATTTTGTACCTGACCGGTTTTTCTCTTAACCATACCTTAACGTTTTTATTCTCCCACAGTACTCTGCTGTATGGATAGACATCTGGGTTTTTTCCAATATCTTTTTACAAACAGTGCCATAGTGAATACTCTTATCATTTAGGGAGAAATTCTAGAGGGAGGGTTGCTGTATCAAAAAGTAAATGTATATGATTTCACTAGTTATGCCAATACTTCCACAGGAATTCTACCATTTTTATTCCCATTAGTAATGCTGACGAGAGTGCCTGAATCTCCCCCACGGCCCTACCAAGAGAAGAGATTGTCAAACTTGGTTTTGACCAGTCTCTTTTGAGCAACGGTACAGTATATCGGGTAGTTTTAATTTATTATGAAGGAGAAAGAGCATTTTCTCATGTTTAAGAGCCATTTGCTTTTCTTTATCCTGACCATATTTTTGGCTCATTTTTCTATTAGGTTACTCCTAAGTTTGGAAGATTTACTATATTTGAGTTTTAACTGACAAATAACATAGTTTCAGGTGTACAACATGATTTTATGCATATATTTGATCTCAAAATGATCACAGTAAATCTAGTAAATATCACAGCTACAAATTTTTCCTTCTCTCTCTGATGAGAAACTTTTAAGACCTACTTTAAAACGTCCTAATATATTATATGGTATTCTTACCTACAGTCACAATGCTATACACTGCATCCCCAGGACGTATTCATTTTATAACTGGAAGCTTTGCCTTTTACTATCTTAATCTATTTTACCCATTCCTATCCCCTACCTCTAGCAACCACCAGTCTGAGTTTGGTGTTTTCAGATTCCACATGTGAGGTCTTTCTCTGATTTATTTTACTAAGCAAAACGCCCTCAGGCTCCATCCAAGAGCTCACAAAAGTCAGGATTTCCTTTTTTTTTTTTTTTTTTTTTAATAATGGTTGACTCTGTGTGTGTGTGTGTGTGTTCTTTATCCATTCATCCACTGATAGACACTTAGGTTGTTTGCATGGCTTAGTTATTATAAATAATGTTCCAATGAATATGGGTGCAGGTATTTTTTTGTTTTTTGCTTTTTGGGCTTTTTAGGGCCACATCCACAGCACATGGAGGTTCCCAGGCTAAGGGTCAAATTGGAGCTACAGCTGCCAGCCTACACCAGCCACAGCCACAAAGGATCCAAGCCGCATCTGTGACCTACACCACAGTTCACAGCAACGCTGGATCCTTAACCCACTGAGCGAGGCCAGGGATCGAACCCACAACCTCATGGTTCCTAGTCAGATTCGTTTCTGCTGCACCATGATGGGAACTCCAGATTGCAGGTATCTTTCTGAGGTATGATTTTACTTCCTTCAGAAAAATACCCAGAATTGGAATTGTTGGGTCATATGGTAATTCTATTTTTAATTTTCTGAGGAACATGTATACTATTTTCCATAGTGGTTGCAGCAATGTATGTTCCCACCAACATTGAACAAGACTTCTCTTTTCTCCACAGCCTAACAGTTATGAAGTGCTATCTCATTGTGTTTTGATTTGCATTTCTCTGGTGATTGAGAAAAGTTGAGCACTTTTTCATGTGCCTGTTGGCCATCTGTGTGTCTTTGGAAAAATGTCTATTCAGAACCTCTGCCCACTTTTTCTGCCGATTTTTAAATGATTTCTTGCTGAATTATTTTTCCATAAATATTGAATATTAAAACTTACCATATATATATGATTTGCAAATACTTTCTCCCATGTAGTAGTTTGACCTTTCATTTTGCTGATGATTTCCTTTGCTTTACTGAAGATTTTTAGCTTGATGTAGTCCCCCTTGTTTATTTTTGCTTTTATTGCCTTTGGTGTCACATCAAAAAATCACCAAGACAGATGTCAAGAAATTCATCACCTACACCTTTCTTGTAAGAGTTTTATGGTTTCAAGTGTTAACATTCAAGTTTTTAATCCAATTTGAGCTGAGTTTTTGTATACTGCAAGATGATGATCCAGTTCTGTTCTTTTGCATATGGCTGTCCAGTTTTCCCAATAGCATTTACTGAAGAGACTGTCCTTTTCCCATTGTATATTCCTGATTCCTTTGTTGTAAATTAACTGATCATATGGGCTTATATCTGGGCTCTCTATTCTGTTCTGATCTGTGTATTGGTTTTTAAGATAATACCATACATACTGTTTTGATTATTACAACTGTGATACAGTTTGAAATCAGGAAGGGTGATGCTTCCAGCTTTGCTCTTCTCAAGATTACCTTGGTTATCTGGAGTCTTAGGTGGTTTCATGCAAATTTTAGGATTGTTTTATTTCTGTGAAAAAATGCCATTGCAGTTTTGATAGAGATTGCATGGAATCTGTAGATTGCTTGGGTAGTATAGACATTGTAACAATATGCTTATCCATGAGCACAGAATATCTTTCCATTTGTGTTGTCTTCCATTTCATTAATGTCTTATAGTTTTCAGTATACAGGTCTCTCACCTCCTTAAATTCCTAGATTTTATTCTTCTTGATACAACTGCAAACAATTGTTTTCTTTTTCTGTTAGCTTGCTACTAGTATACAGAAACCCAATTGGGTTTTGTATACTGATTTTTGTAAACTGAAGCTTTATTGATTAGTTTTATGTTATCTGCAATAGAGACATTTTTACTTCTTTTCCAATTTGGATGTCTTTTATTTTTCTTGCCTAAATGCTCTGGCTAGGACTTGCAATACTATGTTGAATAAAAGAGGTGAGAGTAGGCATCCTTGTCTTGTTCCAAATCTTAGAGGAAGGGAGTTCAGCTTTTCACAGGGTACAATGTGAGCTGTGGGCTTATCATCAACAGCCTTTATGTTGTTAAGGTATGCTCCCTCTATGCCTGCTTTTTTTTTTTTTTAAAGTGATAAATGGATGTTAACTTTTGGCAAATGCTTTTCTACGTCTATTGAGATGGTCATATGATTTTTGTCCTTCACTTTGTAAATATTGTATATCACATTTAGAGATGTTGAATTATCCCTTGCATCCCTGGAATAAATCTCATTCGACCATGGTGTACGATCCTTTTACTATATTGTGGAATTCTGTTTGGTGACATTTTGTTGAGGATCTTTGCATCTAATGGTTATCAGTGATATTGGCCTGTAGTTTGCTTTTCTTGTGGTGTTGTGTGGTTTTGTTATCAGGGTGATGCAGGCTCTTAGTGTTAGGAAGTGTTCCTTCCTCTTCTGTTGTTTGAAAGAGTTTGAAAAGGATTGATATTAATTTTTTTAAATGTTTATTTCACCCATGGAATATTGACATTTTTCAATGTTTCTACTTACTTCCTTTGGGTTTTGAGTCCAGGTAATCAAGGAATTTACCTACATTTTCTTCTGAGAATAATTTTCATTTTTTATATGTCTGATTCATTTGAAATTGAAATGTATATTATGAAGCCAGTATTTATCCTTTTCCATATGGCTAGTTTATTAGACCAATTGTTTACATTCTTTATTTTTCCCACTGATTTAAAATCTGTTTTATCATTCACTAAATTTCCAAATGGATGAATTTCTGGACTTTTAAAAATTATTTCCCATTAAATTTGTCTATTTTTGTACCAATCCCACATGTATTCTTCATAGAGGAATTTATAGCATGTTCTATCTAATATCTAGTAGGGTTATTTTATAATTTCTAGGTGTTTTGTTGTATGTACCTTCCAATGGAACTTAATTATCACCACCTTCTATATTTCTCAGAAAAAAAGTGACATCTTGTTAATGATAAGTCTTCCTATCAGTGTGCTTTCCTTTCTTTCCAAGTAAACTTTACAAGGATATTTTATGGTTTTCTTCCTGTTGGTTTGGTATTTTTTTTTTTTTTTGATCTTTTTGCCATTTCTTGGGCTGCTCCCACGGCATATGAAGGTTCCCAGGCTAGGGGTGGAATCGGAGCTGTAGCCGCCAGCCTACACCAGAGCCACAGCAGCACGGGATCTGAGCCGCGTCTGCAACCTACACCACTGCTCACAGCAACGCCAGATCCTCAACCCACTGAGCAAGGCCAGGGATCGAACCCACAACCTCATGGTTCCTAGTCGGATTTGTTAACCACTGAGCCACAACGGGAACTCCAAAGGTTTGGTAAATTTTTCCATATTTTTTATATCTAGTGCTTTGTTTTTGTTACTGTAAATTAAGTCTTCCATCCTACCTTTTAACTGCTTTTTGTTTATACACACACAAAAACACAAAGACAATTGATACTTCGTTGATCTAACTTGCTAAATGCCAAGCGTCCCTGTTAACCTATTATGCCTTAGCCCTAACATGTAGGTGATGCTGTGAACCACTTTTATGCTTTGACAACTGGCTCCTTGTTAAATCCTGCAATAGGATTCCTCTAGGGGGAGACAAAAACAGGATGAAGGCTCCTACCAGTGTTACGCTTGGTCGGTCGGGGCAATTGGTTTTACTCATCAAACTTTATTTGCTTCATTGTACATACTGCCCCAATTTGTCTTACCCTTCTTCCTTTAGAGAAAGAAGCACCCACTGGGTAGCTCCCCTTTCTTAGAAGCCCAGGTTCTGGTTCTGAGAGACCCATGTGAGGTTCTAATAACCTCAACTTAGCCCCTTTGTTTTGGAGTCCTGGAGAACAGCATTGCTTTCTGTAGATACTGTTAACCACCTTTTGTTTTTGAGATATACTTCACATACCATAAAATCTACCTTTTGAAGTGTACAATTCAGTGCTTCTTAGGATAATTCAGAGTTGTGCAACCATCACTGTATCTAAAATTTCATTACATTTTCCATCAGCAGTCGCTCTCCTCTCCCTCAGCAACCACTAATCTACTTTCTGTCTCTATGATTTACCTAGTCTGGACATTTCCTATAAACAGAATCATACAATCTGTGGCCTTTGGTCTCTGGCTTCTTTCACTTAGCATAATCTTTCCAAAGTTTATCTATGTAGCACATAAGTATCTATTCCCTTTTACAGCTAATTAATATTCCACTGTGTGGATATACCATTTTATTCGTCCCTTCATCCAGTGATAGGACATTTGCATTATTACCACTTTTTGGCTATTAACAATAGGGCAGCTATGAATATTTAAGGGCAACTTTTTTATATGAACATATCTTCAATTCTCTTGGATAAATATCTAGGATTATAATTGCAGGGTCACCTGGTAACTATGTTTAACTTTCTGAGGAACTGCCAAACTGTTTTCAACAGCAGCTGCACCATTTTCCATTCCCACCAGCAGTATTTCTGCACATCCTTGCCATCTCCTATCTTTTGATTCTAGTCATCCTTGTGAGCCTGAAGGTGGTGTCTCATCATGGTTTTGACCTTCATTTCCTTAGTGATATAGGCCTTTTCCAGTGCTTCTTAGTCATATGTATATCTTCCCTGGAGAAAGGCCTATTCAAATCTTTTGCCTGTTTTTTTAATTGGGTTGTCTTACTATTGAGTTGTAAGAATCATTTGAGTAGGAAAATATACTCTATTTTTATTTATGAAAAGCTGATACATAATGAAATCTCAATCTTACCTATCACACTGGCCTATTATGGATATATAATGTGCATATTCATATTACAATGTGAAATATTGTGAGTTATGACAGCTAATTCATTTGCCACCAGGCTAGATACATCTGATAACAGCATGATTTAAACCTTCCAGGTAAAAGGGGGTCCACTTTTGTTATTAATTTCTGAGTTACACTCCACCGTGGTGACACAATGTTATTTTTGTTATTTCTGGTGACAGGTTCAAAAAGAAGGTGTACTTTCTATCTTGGACTGAGAGGTATGACCAAGTCTGTTACTGTGCTGTATTTCTCCTTTTACTGTCTGTAGTTTCTGCTCTACGCTGTGTTTGGGACTGTATAGCTAGGAATGGTTGTCCTTACTGAGAATCATGGTCTTCAGTATCACAGAGCATCCACTGTCATATAAGGTTTTTTTGGAATTCTACTTTTGCAGGCAAGTATATAATTGCTTTATTTTTAGTTACAACTGTCTCATCTTTGTCTATTTTTTTTATTTCTAACCTTTCTGAATCCTTGTTTAAGGTTGGATTGCACTTTGTGAAGCTAAGTCATCTCTTTAGGGATGAGTTAGGCCAAACTGTTTATTATTACCAGTATGTTTGGTAATAGTTCAGTCATTCTTATATTTCTATAAATCACATATAAATTCTTTATAGGACCTGGTTTCTTCCATTTTGATGCTTAGGGAGACTTGTATTTCTGATCTACTGGGCTACCTTTTGATTAGTGTCTTTTAAAAAATGAGACCAAGGGGAGTTCCTGTGTGGCACAGCAGAAATGAATCCAACTAGTATCCTTGAGGATGCACGTTTGATACCCGGCCTCAGTCAGGGGGTTGGGGATCTGGCATTGCTGTGGTGTATGTCGCAGACATGGCTCAGATCCTCTGTGGCTGTGGCGTAGGCTGGCAGCTGCAGTTCCAATTAGACCCCCTAGCCTGGGAACTTCCATATGACTTCAGTGCGGCCCTTAAATAATATTCTTGGTCTTTTTTTCTTTTTTTTTTTTTTGTCTATTGATTCCTTATCATATATTCAAATTAGCTAGTAGTCTTTTTCTCTCCCCCAGTGTCTAAATTTCAAATAGGCTTTTACTTAATTAATAATCAGTAAACTTATTCAACTTTCAATATACTCTACTCTCCATGTATATAATAATTGTATTATATCTACATTGTTAAAGCATATTATCATCATAAAGTATTTTGTCACCTTTAATTGAATTCACTTAAATCAGTAATTTTTACGTGCCTGCCTGGGCTGTCACGTTCTTGGATGGTAGCAGTGTGTAAAATGTCAACCCATTTAATCTACAGAGGTACAGGCTTACTACTGTAGGAAAGTCAGTTACATTGGTCACAGATAACCCTAAAGTTTAATATCAACTTTCTATCACTCTAAAGAATCACTATTTTATAATACCACAAACAGTTTTCTAGTGGTGACAAATATATTCCCTAAAACATCTGGTTAACAGAGAAAGCAAGAATTCTGAGCAGGGTCTACAACATTGGTAATTATATACAAGCTTTCAAACTTTTCCACCAAAGTTCATTCCTGAGCAGTAAAAGGGATTATCAGAGCTACAAAGGAAGGCCCACTTCTCCACTCCACCCCTCACATACACAGCCTTTCATGTATAAATGAAAAGCACTAAAACACTAATGAAAAACAACTACAGCTGACTGTGTTTCTTTTAAAAATTTATGTCTGAAGTTTACTACAACTAGGGTTAGTATTTTTCCCTAGTGATATGTATTTGATTTCAAATAAGCTATTTTTAAAAGAAAATACATACTGCACATTACATTCAGTCTTAAGCTTGTTTTCTCAAATTTTTAACTGAACTAAGGATTTTTAAAACTTTCAGTAATTTTTTAAAATTATTTTCACCCAGACAGTTCTCAGCTAAACAATATTTAACAATTCTCTATTCACAGAATTTTACTTTGCATTTAATATATTCAGAAGATTAATTTCTAGTAAGATACCAAAAGCAGTAATACTTATGAGATTTATTCACTCCATACACTTCTATTTCTAATAATAAGCACACCCCTAAATTTCTTGCTACATTATACTTAGAAATGGTGACCAAAAGAAGCACCTTTTAACATGGGTCACTGGCTTTTACAGGTTCAAATGGCTCTGTCCTAGTGAATAGTTCAAGTGAAAAATATTAGCTCACAGGCCTGGGCTCTGAATTTATAATACATCTGTTGCCCAAGTTGTTAGCTCACTGCTGCCCACCTGCTGTCCTGAGAAAGACAAAGCAAACCCAACACTTTTTTGGAGCTTTGTACCTTCCTCCTGTACTGGACTCCCACAGGTAACACCTGACTGAAGATGAGCATGCAGAAACAAAGAGCAGGATAAGATCACACCAGCCTCAGAAACTGAAAATGGATACAACCTGTGAGTATTTCTAAAAAGGGGAATGAATCTAAGAAACAATGTGCTATGAGAGAGAAACATTTAATACTCTGCAGTTAATTGTGTATCATTAGGCTGTTCCAGGTCCCTGTTACCTGTGTGGTTTAATTGTACAACCTTATGAAGAAACTGATGCATGGCCTGAGTAACTTTCCAAGGTTATGCAAGTAAGGACTGACAAAGCTGGGATTTAAACCCAAGCAGTCTGGCTCCAGAATCTATACCCCTTAATGTGCATGCTAAATCAGATTTCCTGAAATGATAAATATAGTCATTGATATTTTGAAAAGAAAATCCCAATAGGAAGGTTAAATAACATTAAGACAATGCAGAATAGATGACTGGTAGGCAGGTGTGAGAAGGTGGACAGAATGAGAATAGCTGAATGTTTTCCACAACTGATAAAAGGCACAGAATTTCATTCAAAAAACAGTATGCCCTGAACAACAGAAATAAAAATAAAGAAAAACTGAAAAAAGCACCAAACAAAAGACACCACAGACTGTATTCTCTATACATAACTGAGATAAAACACTATGAAGGCTTTAGAGAAAAATAAAAAATGATCAGATAGGGTTTATTAGGTTTTTTCAATTTAGAAATGAACTACAAGTGTGAACATTTTTCTAAAAATGAATTAACATTTTTAAATGTTCAGAACAGACCTGAAAGGAAAAAAAGAATAGATGGAAAGCCTGACTGCTGCACAGAGCTGTCATTCCCACTCCTCACTCCACTCCCAAATTAACATTTAGTTTTTAGGTTTTCTGTAATTCTAATCAGTGAGATTTTTTTCTGTAGCATAACAAAATGACTCTAAAATTTACCTGGAAAAAAATTTAACTGGAGGTCAAAATGGACCAAAATTGGACAAGTCAATTGAATAATAAAAAGTTCAAAAAATAATAGGTAAGCATAATTAAAACTAGAAATTTTAAATATGGGAGTGGATATCAGTATTAAGATTTATCCAACATGAATATTTAAACAAGTATATCTATATATACAATATGACTGAGGACTTTTTTTTTTTTTTCTACATAATTACTTGGAGAAATTTCTTAACAGAGTTAGTTAATTTCAGAGTTAGAGTTAATTTATGACATATCCATACCATGAAATACTGTCCTGCAACTGAGGATGAAATAGTTCTGGGTATACTATCTGATATATTAAGTAAATAAAAGCAATTTTTTAAACGATGTATCATTGCAATTGTTTTACAAAATTATAACATGATAGAAAAATATCTGGAAGGATATACCAAGGTACAGAAGAGTCTCCACATTTTAAAAAATATGTCTGAGTTGCTTAAGTGTTTTTCATCAAGCACATGCTGCATTTATAATTTAAAAGGGCTGGTGGAAAATATTATGTAAGAATGCTGAAATATATGCAAAAACAGATCTCAGAAGTTTTTGAGACAGTTGATTCAACAGATACAAGGTACAGGCCTTCCACAACACTGGTGGAGATGGGTGGGGGAGGTCAAAAAAAGAAAACCCAAGTGATCCATTCATGAAAGAAGGTGGAAAAGGGAATTAGAAAACAAAGGAAATTGGTGCAGTTCTAGTAAAGATAGAGTTGAATTAATTTTTTAAAAACTCAATCCTGTGTTTCCACAGGGAACACTTAACAAAACAAAGTAACACAGGAAGGTTAAAAACAAATGGATGGTGACTCACTGGGGATTATGATAAAGAAAGCTACTACCAAAAGGTTATTTACGGTATGATGCCACCCATAAAATGCTTTTGAGATGACCAAATTTTAGAAACAGGACAGACTGCGGTGGAGGTGGGAGGGGAGCAGGCAGGGGATGGATATAGTTATACACAGACAACCAGAATCCTGGTAAGTTTGGAACTGTCTTGACTGGATATTGATACTCAAAGTTCCAAAGGGACAAAATTTTATACAACTTAACACACATTTGGGGAAATCTAAATAAAATTTGTGGACTGCAGCAATGTTAAAACCCTGGTTGTAATATTATAATATTATCTGCAAAATGCTGCTGGTGAGGGAACTGAGAAAAGTTCAAGATATTGCTTAAAGAATTGAATATGAATCTACAATCACTTAAATAAAAATTTTTTAATTTTTTTTTTTTAATCTTTTTAGGGCCGCATGCATGGCACATGGAAGTTCCCAGGTCAGCCGTCTAATCGGAGCTGTTGCTGCTGGCCTACGCCACAGCAATACCAGATCCAAGCTGCATCTGTGACCTACACCACAGCTCACAGCAACGCTGGATCCTTTCTTAACCCACTGAACAAGGCCAGGGATTGAACCTGCAACCTCATGGTTTGTAGTCAGGTTCGTTTTTCGCTGTGCCATGACTGGAACTCCAAAAATAAAATTTAAAATAAAAGGGTAATACTACAAAGGTTAAAATGAAAAACACAGGCAATACTAAATGTACATAAGGCTACAGAGCAAGGAGAATTCTCATACATAGCTGGTGGAAGTGTAAACTGATTCAACCATTCTGGATAACAACATATACCCACCCCTAGGAATATACCCAATAGAAATGCATTATGTACATTCACAAAAAAAAAAAAATTATTAAAGGTTCCTGGCAGCACTATTTATAATAGCCGACAATATCTACAACAAAATGAATAAATAAAATGTACTGTATTCCTGCCTGAGAATGAACAGATTGCTCCTTTGTCCAGTGTGAACAAATCATACACCTATGATACTTGACGAAAGAAACACAGACCCAAAAGACATACTTTCTGATTCAATCTAGATGAAGCTGAATAAAAATATGCTTTTGATTAATGCTGCCACAATGGTAATTAACCTTGAAAAACTTATGTGAAAATTCCTGATGTATACCTATGTTTATTTTTAAAATATAAATATACCATGCAACTATTTAAAAAACAAGAGCCAAGACTGAAATGAATGAGACAAAATTCAAGACAAAAACGTTAAATGATGTAACAAGTATATTTTAAGATGATAAAAATGCAAACCTCTAAGACAACACTCACAAATCTAATTTTAAGAATTAACCTATTAAATACTAGATTTGATTTAATAATTAAATTTGTGCTTAAAAATTCTACAAAAAAATTCATACCTAGATAACTTCACTTATAAATTCTAGTGAACATTTAAGGAAAAAACAGCAATATCATACAAACTCGAAAAATAGAGGAGAGAAAACATTTAGTAATCATTTTATGAGTCCTGAATTACCCTCATACCATGTCAGACAGACATTACAAGAAAACTACAGCTAAGATCCCCTCATGAACACAGACACAAAAATACTGGAAGTAGGGAGTTCCTGTTGTGGCTCAATGGTAATGAATCTAATAACCAGGAAGACTTGGGTTCAATCCCTGGCCTTGCTAAGTGGGTTAAAGATCCAGCATTGCCATGAGCTAAGGCGAAGCTTACAGATGTGGCTGTGTCATGGGCCAGCAGCTGTAGATCCAATCTGACCCCTAGCCTGAGAACCTCTACATGCCATGGGTGCGTCCCTAAAAAGACAAAAAACAAAACAAAACAAAAAACTGAAAGTATTACCACATCAAATCCATCAATATGTACAGAGGCTAATTCAGACTCCACATAAACATGCGGAGAGGGAACATAACATAATAAAGGCCATTTATGACAAACCCACAGCTAACAACATACTCAATAGTGAAAAGCTGAAAAGCTTTTCTCTAAAATCAGAAATAGGGAGTTCCCGTCGTGGCACAGTGGTTAACAAATCCGACTAGGAACCATGAGGTTTCGAGTTCAATCCTTGGTCTTGCTAAGTGGGTTAAGGATCCAGCGTTGCCGTGAGCTGTGGTGTAGGCTGCAGATGCGGCTCAGATCCTGTGTTGCTGTGGCTCTGGAGTAGGCTGGTGGCTACGGCTCCGATTAGACCCCTAGCCTGGAAACCTCCATATGCCGCGGGTACGGCCCTAGAAAAGGCAAAAAGACAAACATAAAATCAGAAATAGGACAGGGATACCCCACTCTTGCCAAATCTATTTAACACAATATTAAAAGTCCTAGCCACAGCAATATATAACAAGAAAAAGAAAAGCCATCCAAATTGGAAGGAAAAAAAGGAACACTGTCACTATTGGCAGATCACCTGATATGTAATACAGAAAACCCTAAAGTCTCCACAAAAAATTGGAATTTGGTAAAGTTGCAGGCCACAAGGTTAATATACAGAAATCTATTGCTTTTCTGTACATTAATAATGAGCCATCAGAGAAAATAATAAAACAATCTTATTTAAAATTGCATCAAAATAATTTAAATACCTAGGAATAAACTTCACCAAGGAAAAGAAAGGCCTATAAAACACTGATGGATAAAACTGAAGATGATACAAATAAATGGAAAGATATCCTGTGCTCTTGGATTGGAAGAATATTGGTAAAATGACCATACTACGCAAATCAATCCACAGATTTACACAAAGGACCCCAAGTTGCCAAAACAATTTTGAGAAAGAAGAAAGCTGGAGGTATCATGCTCCTTGTCTTCTGACTATAATGCAAAGCTACAGTCATCAATACAGTGTGGTGCAGGCATTAAAAACAGACACAAAGATCAATGGAACAGAATAGAGGGCCCCAAAATAAACCCATATACTTATGGTCAAATAATCTATGACAAAGGAGGCAAAAATACACAATGGGGAAAATAAAGTCTCTTCAATAAGTGGTACTGGGAAAACTAGACAGCTATATGTAGAAGAATGAAATTAGAACATTTTCTCACACCATATACAAAAATAAACTCAAAATGGCTTAAAGACCTGACACCATAAAACTCCTAGGAGAAAACCAGGCAGAACACTATGACAAATTGTAGCAATATTTTTTTTGGATCTGACTCCTAAGGCATAGGAAATAAACAAAGAGGTCCTAATTAAACTCAAATGCTTTTGCACAGCAAAGGAAACCAACAAAACAAAAACACAACCTACCAAGAGAAAATATTTGCAAGTTATATCACCGATAAGGGGTTAATATCCAAAATATATAAACCCATACATCTCAATATCAACAAAACAACCTAATTAAAAAATAAGCAGAAGATCTGAATGGACATACAGATGGCTAAAAGGCACAAGAAAATTTCCCAACACTACTAATCATCAGAGAAATGCAAATTAAAACCACAGTGAAATATCAATTCGCATCTGTGAAAACAGTAAGTTCTTATATGGGTATGTAAACACACACACACAATGGTATACTACTCAGCTATGAAATGAAAGTTTATCATTTGCAACAATGTGATGTGTCTGGAGGGTATTATGTTTAGTGAAATAAGTCAGAAAAATAAATACTGTATATTACAATTAATATATGGAATCTAAAAAATAAAATGAATATTGAAAATTTTTAAAAGTCAAAAGATTTATTTTTAAAACTTTTATTAGGAGTTCCTGTCATGGCTCAGTGGTTAACAAATCTGACTAGGAATCATGAGGTTGTGGGTTCGATCCCTGGCCTTGCTCAGTGGGTTAAGAATCTGGCATTGCTGTGAGCTGTGGTGTAGGTCACAGACACGGCTCAGATCCTGTGCTGCTGTGGCATAAGCCGGCAGCAACAGCTCCGATTTAGACCCCTAGCCTGGGAACCTCCAAGCAAGTCACAAAATATACAGTCAATCCACAAAATCCAGTGTGAAATATCAAGCCATGAAGAATTAGAGATGGAAAGTTTAAAAAGTTGTATTTGTTTTTAAAAGTTGTTTTTAAAAATACTAATACCTGACAATAATATTAGCAAAGCATGTGAAAAAATCTATAGACTGAAAACACAAACAATGCTAAGAGAACATAAGGAAGACCTAAATAAATGGAGAGTTATATCATATTTATGCACTGGAGTTGTCAATATCAAATTAACCTATAAATAAAAACCATTCCAGTCAAAAGCCTTACAAACTTTTACACTGCAAGCTACTAAACATTGCTTAAAGAAATCAAGACAAAAATACATAGAAAGACATCCTGTATACACAGATTAGAAGAATTAATAATGTTAAATTGTCATACTACCCAAAGTGATCTATAGAATCAATGCAATCCCTATCAAAATCCCAATGGCATTTTTTGCAAGATAGAAAAATCCATCCTAAAATTTATATGGAATCTCAAGGGACACTAAAGAACCAAAACAATCCTAAGAATGAACGAAGCTATAAGCCTCACACTTCCTGATTTCAAAACATTTTCAAAGCAATACTAAACAAAATAGTGTGGTATTGGCACAGATACAAACATAGACAAATGGAACAGAACAGAGAGAAGAGAAATAAAACACATAATATGGTCAAATTATCTTCAACAAGGATGCCAAAACTAAACAAAGAGAAAGACTACACATTTTTCAAATGTCCACTGAATATTCAACAAAGTTGCTGGGAAAACCAGATATCCACATGTAGAAGAATGAAATTGGATCCTTAATTTAACCATATAAAAAAATCAGCTCAAAATGGATTAAAAAACAAAGTATAAGAAACTATAAAGTTCCAAGAAAAAAGCACAAGGGAAAGCTTCATGACATTGAATTTGACAGTGATTTCTTGGATATGACATCAAAAAAATGGGCAACAAAAGCAAAAAACAGACAAATGGGACTATGGTTGTGCCCAGGTATTCCACAGGGTTTGGTTCCAGGAACCCCTGTGCATACCAAAATCCATAAATGCTCAAGTCCCTTATGTATACTGGCATAGTATCCGCCTCCTCCCATATACTTTATTTTTTTTTTTAATTTGTTTGTTTGTTTGTTTGTTTTAGGGCCACACCCATGGCACATGAAGGTTCCCAGGCTATGGGTCTAATCAGAGCTATAGCTGCCAGCCCACACCACAGCCACAGCAATGCTGGATCTGAACCACGTCTGTGACCTACACCACAGCTCACCGCAACACCTGATCCTCAACCCACTGAGTAAGGCCAGGGATGGAACCTGCAATCTCATGATTTCTAGACAGATTTGTTTCCACTGCGCCAGGACGGGAACTCCCTCTCATATACTTTAAAGCATCTCTAGATTACTTATAATAGCTGGTACAATGTAAACATAAGCAATGCATTGTAAATGCTAGGTATGTAAATGCTATGTAAATAGTTGTAAATGCAGTGTAATTGCTGTGTAAATAGTTCTCAGTGCGCAGAAAATTCAGATTTTTCTTTTTGGAACTTTCTTGAATTTGGAGGGAAGCTGTGGATACAGAGAGCTGACTGTATATCAAATTTAAAAACTTCTGGAGGAATTCCTAAGATGGCAGAGTAGTAGAATGTGAAGCTCATCTACTCCCACAAACTCATCAAAAATACATCTACGTGTGGAATGAAACACAGAGAAAATTTACTGAACAATGGTGAGAGATCTCAGGATTCTGACAGAGCAAGAAAATCCAAGGTAACTAGATAGTACTACAGAAAAAAGAAAATGAGAAAGGAAGCAGGATGGCACCTGCTCCTAGGAGGGAGCTGGAAGAGAAGAAAAGTTCCTACACACTGGGAAGCCCCACTACCGGGGCGGGGGGGGGAGATCAGCCAGGACAGAGGAGGAGCTTCAGAGTCTTGAAGGAGAACACACAATTGGTTTACAGCAATTAAAACGGAAAAAGACTTGCACAAATAGTCAGTGCTACTGCCCTGCACTCCCCAGCCCTAAATAACTGTGTCACTGAGCACAGGGGCTAGGAAGTAAAATGGGCTTTAGAGATCACACTCAGGGAGAGAACTGGGGCTAGCGGTATGAGAAGAAACTGGGGTTGGCGGCACAGAAACAGCCTAAAGGGACTAGGGTTTAGGGTGATCACATTTGAGGGTGTAAACTGAGAAGACCCAGACTGACTTAGAGGCCAGGCACCACTGATGGGGGGCGCTGGAGGGGAAGGGTGGGATACAGCACATGCTCTCAGGCAGCAGAACTCCATATCCGCCAGCTCCAGGAGTCCTAAAATAGGAGCTGCTTCTGGCAAAGGGGAGGGTTCGTGGAAGCCGCTGGCACACACCCACCTCCCTCAGGGACCCCATCCCTAGCAGCCACCTAGCTCCAGAAGAGGTAGAGAGCTACCAGAGCTCCCATCAAGTGCTCTGGGTGCATGTGAGCCACCCCCCAAAAACTCCAGGACCAGGCACCAGCTATTTCGTCTACACACCTGCTGTCAAGGGGACCACTAACATAGACAAACAATATAAGATGACAAAGAAGTATGTTTCAGACAAAAGAACAAGATAAATACACATAAAAGCAACTAAATAAAGAGTAAATAGATCACCCACCTGAAAAAGAATTCAGTGATGATAATAAAGATGATCTGCGATCTCAGAAAAAAGAATAGAGGAACAGACTGGGAAGTTACAAGAAATGCTTAACAACAAAAATAAATTCAAAATGTATTAAAGATGTAAATGTAATACTGGATACTATAGAAATTCTAGAGAAAAACATAGGCCAAACACTTTCAGACATAAACTACTGCAATAACCTCTCAGATCTGCCTCCTAGAGTAATAACAATAAAAACAGAAATAAACAAATGGGACCTAATTAAACTTAAAACTTTTTGCACAGCAAAGGAAACCATGAACAAAACAAAGACAACCTACAGAATGGGAGAAAATACTTGCAAATCAAGCAACTGACAAGGGATTAATTTCCAAAATATACAAATACCTCCTGCAGCTCAATAACAAAAAAACACATAACCCAATCAAAACATGGGCAGAAGATCTAAGTAGACATTTCTCCAAAGATGACATACAGATGGCCAAGAAAACACATGAAAAGATGCTTAACATCACTGATTATTAGAGAAATGCAAATCAAAACTACATTAAGGTACCACTTAACACTAGCCAGAATAGCCAACACCAAAAATTCATCAAAAATATAAATGCTGGAGAGGGTGTGGAGAAAAGGAAACCCTCTTACACTGTTGGAAGGAATGTACATTGGTGCAACCACTATGGAAAACAGTCTGGGGTTTCCTCAAAAAACTATAAACAGAACTACCATACGATCCAGCAATCCCACTCCTGGGCATCTAATTCAGAGAAAACAATAATTTGAAAATATACACACACCCCAATATTCACTGCAGCACTATTTACAATTGCTAAGACATGGAAGCAACCTAAATGTCCACTGACAGAGGAATGGATAAAGAAGACATGGTACATACATACAATGGAATACTACTCAGCATAAAAAGAATGAAATAATGCCATTTGCATCAACATGGATGGACCTAGAACTATCATACTAAGTGAAGTTAGGCAAAAGACAAACATAATATGGTATCACCTATATGTGGAATCTTAAAAAAAAAAAAAAAAAGGATAAAAATGAACTTATTTACAGAACAGAAAGAGACTCACAGACTTTGAAAAACTCTTGGTTACCAAAGGGGACAGGTTGTGGGGAGGCAGAGAGTGGGGGTTTGGGACTGGCATATGCACACTGAGGTATATGGCATGATTACCCAATGGGGACCTGCTGTATAGCACAGAGAAGTCTACCCAGTATTCTGTGATAATTTATGTGGGAGAAGAATCGGAGAGAATGGATATGTGTATATGTATGACTGGGTCACTTGGTTATACAGCAGAAATTATCATAGCCTTGTAAATTAACTACACTTCAATAAAACTTAAAAGAAGAAATGTTAGAGTTCCCGTTGTGGCTCAGTGGGTTACAAACACAACCAGTATCCATGAGGATGGGACGTGGGTTTTATCGCTGGCCTCACTCAGTGGGTTAAGGATCTAGTGCTGCTATGAGCTGTATTGTAGGTCGCAGATGCAGCTCGGAACTGGCATTGCTATGGCTGTGGCATAGGCCAGTAGCTGCAGCTCTGATTCAATCCCTAGCCTGGGAACTTCCATATGCCCAGGTGCAGCCCTGAAAAGCATATTAAAAAAAGAAAGAAATTACAGGAGTTCCTGTGGCAGCTCAGTGGTAACGAACTCAACTAGTATCCATCAGGCCACGAGTTCGATCCCTGGCCCTGCTCAGTGGGTTAAGGATCCAGCATTGCCATAAGCTGAGGTGTAGGTCGCAGATGCAGCTCAGATCTGGCATTACTATGGCTGTGGCTCTGATTGAACCCCTAGCCTGGGAACTTCCATGTGCTGCGGGTGCAGCCCTAAAAAGACCAAAAAAAAAAAAAAAAAAAACATTAATTATGGTGGGGGAAAAAACTGTAATTGCAATGTATACATGTAAGGATAACCTGACCCCCTTGCTGTACAGTGGGAAAATAAATAAAAAAAAAAAAGAAAGAAAGAAATGTTTAACAAGGAGCAAGAAGATTTAAACAACCAGAAAACAAAGATGAATAACACAGTATTTGCAGTGAAAAACACATTAGAAGGAATTGATAACAGGATAACTGAGGCAGAAGAATGAATAAGTGAGGTGGAAGAGAGGTAGAAATCATTTCCACAGGAAAAAATAAAGAAAAAAGCATGTAATGAATGGAGGACAGTCTAAGAGACCTCTGGAACAACATTAAACATACCAACATGTGAATCATAGAGGTGCCAGAAAGACAAAAGAAAAGGCCAGAGAATATATTTGAAGAGAGAATAGCTGAAAACTTCCCTGATATGGAGAAGAAAACACTCACTCAAGTTGAGGAAGCAAAGAGAATTCCATACAGGATAAACCCAAGGAGAAACACAGCAAGATACACACTAATCAAACTGACAAAAATTAAATATAAAGAAAAAATAGTAAAAGCTAGAAGGGAAGAGCAACAAATATATACAAGGGAACTTCCACAAGGGTATCAGCTGATTTCTTAGCAAAAACTCTACAAGCTAGAAGGTAATAATGACAAGATATGCTTAGGGTGATGAAGGTGAGGAACCTACAGCTAAGAACACTATACCAAGCAAGGTTCTCATTCAGATAAAATGGAGAAACCAAAAGCTTTACAGCAGAGCAAAAGTTAAGAGAATTCAGCATCACCAAACCAGCTTTACAACAATTTTTCATAAATAGAGAATGCTGTATCAAAACTTCATGGGAACCACAAACAAAAAAAGTACATTAGACACATATTAAAAAAATCCAAAGTTGTCAGAAAATCACAAAAAGAGAACAAAAGTGGAAGGAATGAAAAAACGGAGTTCCCGTCATGGCATGGCAGAAACAAATCCAACTAGGAAACATGAGGTTTTGGGTTCAATCCCTGGCCTCACTCAGTGGGTTATGGATCTGGCATTACCGTGAGCTGTGGTGTAGGTCACAGATAAGGCTTGGATATGGCATTGCTATGGTGCTGGCAAGCTGTAACTCCGATTAGACCCCAGCCTGGGAACCTCCATATGCCACAGGCACGGCCCTGAAAAGACAAAAAGACAAAAAAGAAAAAAAAGAAAGAGAAAAAAGGCCAATATCAACAAATACAAAACAATTAAGAAAATGGCAACAAGTACCAATATATATCACTAATTACCTTGAATGTAAATGGGACTAAATGAGCCAACCAAAAGACACGGACTGGCTGAATGGTAAAAACAAACAAAAAAAAACAAGACCCACACATATACTGTCTATAAGAGACACGCTTCAGTTCTAGAAATATATACAAAGTGAGAAGATGGAAAAAGGTATCCCATGCAAACAAAAATCAAAGGAAAGCTGGAGTAGCAATACTTCTATCAGACAAAAAAAACTTTAAACATGGTTACAAGAGACAAAGAAAGACATTATCTACTGATCAAGGGATCAATCCAAGGAAATAAGACAACTGTAAATATATATGCATCCAACAATAGGAGCACCTCAATATATAAGGCAACTACTAACAGCCATAAAAGGAGAAATTGATGATAACACAAAAATAGTGGGAGACTTTAATACCCTACTTACAGCAATGGAAAGATCATCCAGACAGAAAATCAACACGGAAACACAGGCCTTAAATGTTACATGAGACCAGATGGACTTAAAAGATTTATAGAACATTCCATCCAAAAGCAACAGAATACACATTCTTCTCAAGAGCACAGAGAACATTCTCTAGGATAGATCACATTATGGGCCACAAATCAAGCCTCAGTAAATCTCAGAAAACTGAAATCATATCAAGCATCCTTGCTGATCACAATGCGGTAAGACTAGAAACCAATGATAAGGAAAAAAACGGCAAAAAACACAAACATGTGGTGACTAAACAGTATGCTACAGGAGTTCCCATTGTGGCGCAGTGGTTAACGAATCCGACTAGGAACCATGAGGTTGCGGGTTCGGTCCCTGCCCTTGCTCAGTGGGTTAAGGATCCGGCGTTGCTGTGAGCTGTGGTGTAGGACGCAGACACGGCTCGGATCCCGCGTTGCTGTGGCTCTGGCATAGGCCAGTAGCTACAGCTCGGATTTGACCCCTAGCCTGGGAACCTCCATATGCCGCGGGAGTGGCCCAAAGAAATAGCAAAAAACAAAAAACAAAACAAAACAAAAAAACAGTATGCTACAAAGCAACCAATGGACCACTGTAGGAATAAAGGAGGAAATCAAACAATATCTAGAGATAAATGAAAATTAAAACACAGGAGTTCCCATTGTGCCTCAGCAGGTTAAGAATCCAACTAGTATTGATGAGGATGTGAGTTCAACATCCCTTGCTCAGTGGGTTAAGGATCTGGTGTGCCATAAGCTGTGCTGTAGGTCGCACATGCACTCAGATCTGGCATTGCTGTGGCTGTGGTGTAGGCTGGCAGCTGTAGCTCTGATTAGATTCCTAGGCTGGGAAGCTCCATATGCCATAGATGCAGCCTTAAAAAGCAAAACAAAACAAACAAATAAACAAACAAAACCTATGTAGGAGTTCCCGTCGTGGCTTAGGGGTTCATAAATCTGACTAACATCCATGAGGATGCAGGTTTGATCCCTGGCCTTGCTCGGTGGGTTAAGGATCTGGTGTTGCCATGAGCTGTGGTGTAGGCTGCAGGATGCAGATGTGGCTTGGATCCCTCATTGCTGTGGCTGTAGTGGGCCGGCAGCGACAATTCCAATGTGACCCCAGCCTGGGAATATCCATATGCTGTGAATGTGGCCCTAAAAAGCCAAAAATAAATAAATAAATAAATAAACCTATGGGATGCAGCAAAAGTAGTTACAAGAGAGAAGTTTATAGCAATACAAGCCTCAGGAAACAAGAAAAATCTCAAATAAACAACATAAGCTTACACCTAAAGCAATTAGAAAAAGGACAAACAAAACCCAAAGTTAGTGGAAGGAAAGAAATCATAAAGATCAGAGCAGAAATAAATGAAATTAAAACAAAGAATACAATAGAGGAGTTCCTGTTGTGGCTCAGTGGTTAGCAAATCCAACTAGGAACCATGAGGTTGTGGGTTTGATCCCTGGCCTCAGTGGGTTAAGGATCTGGTGTTGCCAGGAGCTGTACTGTAGGTTGCAGATGCGGCTCAGATCCCACGTTGCTGTGGCTCTGGCGTAGGCCAGTGTCTACAGCTCCAACTTGACCCGTAGCCTGGGAACCTCCATATGCCACTGGAGTGGCCCAAGAAATGGCAAAAAAAAAAAAAAAAAAAAAAAGGGATACAATAGAAAAGGTCAATGAAATGAAAAGTTGGTTCTTTGATAAGATCAACAAAATTGGAAAATTCTTAGACTCATTAAAAAAAAGGGCTCATATCAGTAAAAATTAGAAAGGAAAACTGTCACAAAGGACATCAAAGAAATACAAATGATCATAAGAGACTACTACAAGCAATTATATGCCAATAAAATGAACAACCTAGGAGAAATGGACAGATTCTTAGAAAGGTACAACCTTCCAACACTGAACCAGGAAGAAAAGATGAATGGACCAATGACAATAAATGAAACTGAGGAGTTCCTGTCCTGGCTCAGTGGCAACGAACCCAACCAGTATCCAGGATGCTGCGAGTTCAATCCCTGGTTCCAGTAGGTTCAGTAGGTTAAGGATCTGGCATTGCCATGAACTGTGGTATAGGTCACAGATGCACCTTGCATCCCGCATCCCAAGTTGCTATGGCTGTGGTGTAGGTTTGCAGCTGCAGCTCCAGTTGTACCCCTAACCTAGGATTTTCCATCTGCCATGCGTGTGGCCCTAAAAAGACCAAAAAAAAATAAAATAAAAAATAAAGTAATGAAGTTGATAATGTGATTTAAAATCTTCCAACAAACAAAAGTCCAGGACCAGATGGCTTCACAGGTGAATCCTATCAAACATTTAGAGAAGAGTTAATACCTATTCATCTGAAACTATTCCAAAAAAATCGCAGAAGAAGGAACACTCCCAAACTCATTCTGAGACTATCGCCACACTGATGTCAAAACCAGACAGAGACACTACAAAAAAAATTATAGGCCGGAGTTCCCGTCGTGGCGCAGTGGTTAACGAATCCGACTAGGAACCATGAGGTTGCGGGTTCGGTCCCTGCCCCTTGCTCAGTGGGTTAACGATCGATCCGGCGTTGCCGTGAGCTGTGGTGTAGGTTGCAGACGTGGCTCGGATCCCTCGTTGCTGTGGCTCTGGCGTAGGCCGGTGGCTACAGCTCCGATTCAACCCCTAGCCTGGGAACCTCCATATGCCGCGGGAGCGGCCCGGGAGATAGCAACAACAACGACAACAACAACAACAAAAAAAAAGACAAAAGACAAAAAAAAAAAAAAAAATTATAGGCCAATATCACTGATAAACATAGATGCAAAATCCTCAACAAATTATCAGCAAACTGAATCTAACAGTACATTAAAAGAATCATACACCATGATCAACTGGGATTTATCCAAGGGATGAAAGGATTTTTCAAGATCCACAAGTCAATCAGTGTGATACATCCCAATAAAAAATTTGAAGGATAAAAACCATATGGTCATCTCAACAGATGCAGAAAAAGCTTTCAACAAAATCCAACATCCATTTCCGATTAAAAACGACCCTCCAGAAAGTGGGTATAGAGGGAACCACAACATTAGTAAAGGCCATATATGATAAACCCATAGCTAACATCATTCTAAATGGTGAAAAGCTGAAAGAATTTCTGCTAAGATCAGGAAGAAGACAAGGATGTCCACTCTCCCCACCTTTAGTCAACATAGTTTTAGAAGTCCTAGCCACAGTGATAAGAAAGAAAAGGCATCTAAATTGGAAAAGAGTTCCCATCATGGCGCAGCAGAGATGAATCCGACTAGGAACCATGAGGATGTGGGTTCAATCCCTGGCCTTTCTTAGTGGGTTGAGAATCCAGCATTGCTGTGAGCTGTGGTGTAGGTCACAGATACAGCTCAGATCTGGCACTGCTGTGGCTCTAGCATAGATCGGCAGCAACAGCTCTGATTAGACCCCTAGCCTGGGAACCTCCATATGCCGCAGGTGTGGCCCTAAAGAGACAATAAACAAGTAAATAAATAGAAAAAGAACAAGTAAAATTGTCACTGTCTGCAACTGACATGATACTAAACATAGAAAACCCTAAAGATGCTACCAGAAAACTACTAGAGATAACCAATGAATTTGGTATAGCTGTGGGATAGAAAATTAATACACAGAACTCTCTTACATTCTTATATGCTAACAATGAAAGATCAGAAAAAGAAATTAAGGAAACAATGCCATTGACTATTGCATCAAAAAGAATAAAATACCCAGAACTAAACCTACCTAAAGAGGCAAAAGACCTGCATTCTGAAAACTATAAGACACTGATGAAGGTAATCAAAGATGACACAAACTGATGAAAAAATACTATGCTCTTAGATTAGAAGAATCAATATCAAAATGACTATAATATACACGGTAATCTACACAGATTCAGTGAAATACGTGCTAAATTACCAATGGTATTTTTCACAGAACTAGAACAAAAAAAATTTTAATTTGTATAGAAACAGAGAAGACCCTGAATAGCCAAAGCAATCCTGAGAAAGAAAAATGGAACTGGAGGAATCAGGCTCCCTGACTTAAGACTATACTACAAAGGCATAGTCATCAAAACAGTGTTGTACTGGCACAAAAACAGAAACATAGATCAGGAGAACAGCATAGAAAGCCCAGAAATAAACCCACCTACCTAATCTACAACAGATGCGAGAATATACAATGAAGAAAAGAAAGTCTCTTCAATAAGCGGTGCTGGGAAAATAGGACAGCTATATGTAAAAGAATGGAAATTAAAACACCTCTAATGCCATACACTAAAATAAACTCAAAATGGATTAAAGACCTAAATATAAGACCAGATACTATAAAACTCTTAAAGGAAAACATAGGCAGAACACTTTCTGATATAAACCACAGCAGTATCTTTTTTTGATCCACCTCCTAGAGTAATGAAAATTAAAAAAATAAAATGGGACCTAAGTAAACTTAAAAGCTTTTGCACAGCAAGGGAAACCATAAACAAAACAAAAATACAACGCACAGAATCAAAGAAAATATCTGCAAACGTAGTGACCAACTAGGAATTAATCTCTAAAATATACAAACATCTCATACAGTTTTATACCAGAAAAAAAAACAAACAACCTAATTTAAAAATGGCCAGAAGATCTAAACAGACATTTCTCCAGAGAAGACAGGCCAAAAGGCAAAAAGCATATGAAAAGATGCTCAACATCACAATTTACTGGAGAAATGCAAATCAAAACTACAATGAGGTACCACCTCACATTGGTCAGAATGGCCATCACCAAAAATTCTACAAACAATAAATGCTGGAGAGGGTATGGAGAAAAGGGAGCAAGCCCTCCTACACTACTAGTAGAAATGTAAGTTGATTCAACTACTATGGAGAACAGTATAGAGGTTCCTCAAAAAGCTAAATGTAGAACTTCCATATGACCTGGCAATCCCACTCTTGGGCATATATCTGGAGAAATTCTTTTTTTTTGGTTTTTAGGGCCTCACATGCAGCATGTGGAGGTTCCCAGGCTAGGGTCGAATCAGAGCTGCAGCTGCCAGCCTACATCACAGCCACAACAACACAGTCTTTTTTTTTTTTTTCTGTCTTTTTGCTATTTCTTGGGCCACTTCCGCGGCATATGGAGATTCCCAGGCTAGGGGTCCAATCGGAGCTGTAGCCACTGGCCTACGCCAGAGCCACAGCAACGTGGGATCTGAGCCGCGTCTGCAACCTACACCACAGCTCACGGCAACACCGGATTGTTAACCCACTGAGCAAGGGCAGGGACCGAACTCGCAACCTTGTGGTTCCTAGTCGGATTCGTTAACCACTGTGCCACGACGGGAACTCCTGGAGAAATTCTTAATTTGAAAAGATATGTGCACCCCAATGTTCACCGCCACACCATTAACAATAGCCAAAACATGGAAGCAACCTAAATGTCCCTCAACAGAAGACTGGATAAAGAGGAGTGTTGCAGGAATTCCCATTGTGGCTCAGCGGCAGCAAACCCAACTAGTATCCATGAGGATGTGGGTTTGACCTCTGGCCTCACTCAGTGGGTTAAGGATCCCATGTTGCCATGAGCTGTGGTGTAGGTCACAGATGTGGCTCAGATCCCACGTTTCTTTGGTTGTGGTGCAGGCGAGCAGCTGCAGTTCCAATCTGACCCCTAGTCTGGGAACTTCTGTACAGCCCTAAAAAGACAAAAAAAAAAAAAAAAAAAAAAAAAAAAAAAGAAGAAAAAATGGTACATATATATATACAATGGAATATTACTTGGCCATAGAAAATAATGAAATAATGCCATTTAAGCAATATGGATGACCTAGAAATTATCATACTAAGTGAATTAATAAGTTGGAAAGAGACAAACGTATGAAATCACTAATATGTGGAATCCAATAAAAAATGATACAAAAGAACTTACAAGACAGAACAGACTCAAAAGATTTAGAAATCAAGCTTATGGTTACCAAAGGGAAAACATGGTGGGGAGGGATAGATTAGGGGGTTGAGACTAATATATACACACTACTATACATAAAACAGGTAAGTAGGAATTCCCTTTTAGCTCTGAAGAACTTGACGTGGTGTCTGTGGAGATGCAGATTTGGATCCCAGTGCTGCCATGCTTGTGGGACAGGTTGGCAGGTGCAGCTCTAATTCAATTCCTAGTCCCAGAACTTCCATATGCCATGGGTGTGGCCCTAAAGGGCAGGGGGGAGATGGGTAACAAGGACCTATTGTATAGCACTGGGAAATATATGCAATACTGTGTAGTAACCTATATGAGAAAAGAATCTGAAAAGGAATGGATATATTGTATAACTGATTAACTTTGCTACACACTAAGCTGAAACTAAGACAACTTTGTAAGTTAGCTATACCCCAATATAATTTTTTAACTTCTGCACAAACAATAAACAGAGAGAAAAGGCAACCTACAGAGAAAACATCTGTAAATCATATATCTGATAAATTAATACCTAAAATATATAAAGAATTCCTAGGACTTAATAACAATAAAAAAACCTGATTTTTTAAATGGCAAAGGACTATAATAATTTCTCCAAAGATGTACAAATGGCCAAAAAGTATACAAAGAGAGACCCAACATCACAAATCATTAGTAAAATGCAAATCACAGCTACAATGAGATAGAACTTCAGACCCATCAGGATGGCCAAAAAAATCAAAGCAAAACTGAAAATAAGTGCTGGCAAGAATCTAGAAAAACTGGAACCCTGTACACTGCTGGCAATAATGTAAAATGGTGCAACTACTATAAAAGATAGTATGGATACTCCTCAAAATATTAAAAATTACCACATGATCCAGCAACTCCACTTTGGGTATATAATAAAAGAATTGAAAATAGGCTATCAAAGACATATCTGCACACCTGTGTTCAAAGCAGCATTATTCACAATAGCCAAGAGGAAGAAGCAACCCAAGTATCCATCAATGGATTAATGGAGCAACAAAACAGGATATATCCATACAATGGAATACTACTATCTAGTCTTTAAAAACAAAGAAATCCTGCCTTTTGCAGCAATCCTGATGAACCTTGAGGACAGTACGCTGAGTGAAATAAGGCAGCCACAAAAAGACAAACACTGCATGATTTCACTGATACGAGCTACCTAAAGTAATCAAACTCATGGAAATAGAAAATGGATGGTGGATACCAGGGGCTGAGAAGAGAAGGAGCTGGAGAGTTGCTCAGTGAATACAGAATTCCAGTTTTGCAAGATGGAAAAGTTCTAGAGGTCTGTTACAGAACAATGCACATATTGTTAACACTACTGTATACTCAAAGATGGTTAAGAAGGTAAGTGTTATGTTATTTGTTACCACACGCACACAGCAAAAACCTCTGGCATGTTTTTCTGTAAAAATTGAGAAAGTGAATCTAAAATCTACACAGAAATATGCTAAGGACCAAGAATAGCTAAAAGAGTGTGGAAAAAGAACTAAGATGATTTATTTATACTACCCACCTTCAAGACTTATTCAAGATAAAGTTACAGTAATCAAGGCACAGAAGTAACTGGCACTAGGATAGACATAAGATCAACAGAACACAGCAGTATGTCTAGAAATAGACCAGGAAATAGATCCAAATGATTTTCAGCAAAGTGACCAAAATAATTCAATCGGAAAAGACTTCTCAATAAATAGCGCTAGAACAACTGGATGTCCATTTAGGAAAAGAAGAAAAATGTGCTTGTCTAGCACAAACATCAATTTGAAATAAATCATAGACAAACATAAAATTTACATCTACAAAACAACTAGAAGCAAGCATAGGAGAAAATCTCAAAACACTAGTCATCAGAAAAATGCAATTACAAGTACAATGAGATACCACCTCACACCCACTAGAAGAGCAAAAATTTAAAAACAATACCAAATTTGGCAAATATGTGGAGAAACCGGAATTTTTATTTGGAAATGTAAGTGGTACAACCATTTTAAGAACGTTTGGCAGTCTCTTTAAACATTCACTTAGTATAAACTATGTAAGTAATTCCACTCCTAACTATTTAACCAAGAGAAAGGAAAGATGTCCAGACGAAGATATGTATGAGAATGTTACAGTAGCTTCATTCATAATAGCCATAACTGGAAAAGACCTAAAAGTTCACTAACAGTTAATGGATAAATATATTATGGTATATTCATGCAATGACACACTACTCAACAACTAAAAATGATGAGTAACTGATACATGCAACACAATAAATGAATCCAAAACATTCTGTTGAGTGAAAGAAGCCAGACACAAGAGTATATACAGAATGATTCCATTTATATCAAATTCTAGAAAGGCAAATATGATCTAGAGTGCCAAAAGGCAGATCAGTGGTTATATAAGGCCAGAGGTAGAAAAAAACTAACTGCAAAGGGCACAAAAGAACTCTGAGGATAACATTTATACTTTAATCATGATGGTGGATGTACAAGTGAATACATTTCAAAACTTCATCACACTGTATACTTAAAAATGGAGGGATTTTTTTACGTAAATTATACCTCAATAAATTTTATTCAAGAAATAGATTATGAGGCTGTACTGCCCATAGTAACCACAAGTGGCTATTTGAATTTAAACCAATCACAGTTAAATAAAGTAAAAAAAAAAATTTCACATCCTCAGTCTCATTAAGCCACATTTCAAGTGCTCAATAACCACATGTGGCCAATGGACATTGGCTATACAGACAGGGAAAATTTCCATCATTACAAAAAGTTGTACTAGTACTGGATAGCAATGTTACAGAGGCTCTATATTAGACAATTAACAATTTGATACCTATATCCATATACATGTTAATATTCTATATCAACAGTGTTGCAAAAAAAACAATTTGTGACCAAAAAGAATGCCTCTCCTTCAAATGTCCATTGAAATTTTATGAAAGTTAACTGTTTAATTTTTATAATAAACAAGGAAAATCCCCCCCAAAGAAAAACCCTTTCATCTTTGATCCTATGCAATAAAACCAGACACCTCTTTCCCACAAAACACCCTCAAAACTAATCAAACAGCTTGCAAACTTTAAAACAGTTTTTTGTTTGTTTGGTCACAGCCATGGCATGTGGAAATTCCCAGGCCAGGATTCAAACCCAAGCTGCAGTTGTGACCTGCACCACAGCTGCAGCAATGTGAGATCCTGAGTGCACTGTTCCGCAAGGTAATTTCCATGACAGTTCTTCTAACAATCTTTGGGTAAAAGAAGAAATGTAAATTAATAGTATATATTACTTAGAGACAGGATTAAGATGGTGGAATAGAAGGATTGGAACTCAACTTCTCTCCTAAAAACAACAAAAATTCACAACTAAAGGCTGAGCAATCTCCACCCAAATGGATCAGAAACCTTAAAAAAGACAACCTACTCCAGAAGAAAAAGAGGAGGCCACATCAAGAGGTAGGAGGGGCGATTTCACAATATAAACAATCCCATACCTCCAGGGTGGGAAGCTCCACAGACTGAAAACTAACTGGTTCACAGAGACTCACCTACAGGAGTGAGAGCTCTGAGCCCCACATCAAACCCTCACGTGCAGGGATCTGGCACTGGGAGAAAGAGCCCCTGGAGCATCTGGCATTGAAGGCCAGCAGGGCTTGTGCACAGGAGCTCCACAGGACTGGGGGAAACGGAGCCCCCATTCTTAAAAGGCACACACGGACTTTGACATGCACTGGGTACCAGAGCAGAGCGAGGTCTCCATAGGAATCTGGATCAAACCTCACTGCAGTTCTTGGAGGACATCCTGGGAAAACAGGGGTGAATGTGGCTTTCTGTGAGGGAAGGACATTGAAGGCAAAGCTCTCGGGAATATTCAGCAGCTGCCTTTCTCTGGAGGTGGACATTTTTGGAAAATCTGGCCCCACCCTGTCAGTCAGTCAGTCAGCACTGAGAAGCCCCAGGGCAAACAATCCAGGTGGGAATCACAGTCCCACCCCTCGGTGAACAGGCTGCCTCTAATCCCATCCAGAGACAAAGCCCCACCCACCAGAGGGATTAGAATTGGCTCCACCTACCAGTGGGCAGGCATCAGCCCCTTCCTTCAGGAAGCCTTCAGCAAGCCCCCATACTGACTTCAGCCACAAGGGGGGCAGACACCAGAAGGAAGAGAGGCTACAACCCTTTACTCTGTAAAAAGGTCACCACACCAAAAAGCTATAAAAATGAAAAGTCAGAGAACTATAACTCAGATGAGGGAGAAAGGAAAAACCCCAGAAAATCAGCTAAGCAATGAGGAGATTCTCAGCCTCCAGGAAAAAGACTAGACTGTCGATGCTGCAGATGATGCAAGACATTGGAAATAAACTGGAGGCAAAGATGGATAACTCACAGGAAACACTAACCAAAGAGATACAAGATATAAAACTTAAACAAGATGAGATGCAAAATACAATAACTGAAATAAAAAGCTCACTAGAAGCAGCTAACAGCAGAATACAGGAGGCAGAAGAACGAATAAGCGAGGTGGAGGACAGATTAGTGGAAATTACGGATGCAGAACAGAAAAGAGAAAAAAGATTGAAAACAAATGAGAGTTTCAGGGAACTCTGGGACAATGTTAAATGCACCAACATCCGTATTATAGGGGTACAAGAAGGAGAAGAGAGAGAGAAGGGGACAGAAAAAATATTCGAAGAGATAATAGCCGAAAATTTCCCTAACATGGGAAAGGAACCACTCACTCAAATCCAGGAAGCACAACGAGTACCGTATAAAATAAACCCAAGGAGGAACACCCCAAGACACATATTAATCAAACTGACCAAAATTAAAGACAAAGAGAAAAGATTGAAAGCAGCTAGGGAAAAGAAACAAGTAACACACAAGGGAATCCCGATAAGGTTATTGGCAGATTTCTCAGCACAAACTCTGCAGGCCAGAAGGGAGTGGCTTAATATACTTAATGTGATGAAAGGAAAAAACCTCCAACCAAGAATACTCTACCCAGCAAGGCTCTCATTCAGATTTGAAGGAGAAAGCAAAACCTTCACAGAGAAGCAAAAGCTGAGAAAATTCAGCAACACTAAACCAGCCTTACAACACATACTAAAGGAACTTCTCTAGGCAGAAAAGAAAAGACAGCAACAGGAAACAAAAATTCCACAAATGACAAGGCTCACCAGTAAAGGCATATATACAGTAAAGATACGAAATCATCCATGCACAATTATACCATCAAAATCAGAAATCATGAGAAGAGGTGGATACAAATGCAGGACACTGGAGATGAACTTGCAATTAAGAGAACAACAACTTAAAACAATCTCATATACATATAGACTCTTATACCAAAACTTCAGAATGACTGCAAACCAAAAATCTACAATTTATACACAAACAAGGAATCTCTGGAGAAGAAATATATCTCATAGTAAATAAGTGCATAATCCACCATAAAGGGGGTCATTTGACATCATTCTTGGAATGCTGAAGTCTTACATCTGATTCTGATTTCCTCTCCATCAAAGAATTTATAATTATAATTAAATAATGCAACTGTACAATAATACAGTTCTACAATTGTATTATTAATAATCATTTCTCTCCATGGTACAATGTAAGGTCTATAATGTCTTGTTTATCACATCACCTAGAATGGTGTAATGCCTATATTGAGGAATCAATAAGATGTAATACATTGTGAGGACATATTTATATAGCTACACTGTTTTTTAACCAGTTTATGCATTTTATATTCTACTTATTTTCAGAGGGTATATTATTTTTGTTATTCTTACCAGTTAAGTTATTCTTTTTATTATGCTATATAAAACATTTAATGGTATATAAGGCTTTCTTCTTTATAAATTTTAGTTGCATAATATAACAATTTTAATATAATGCTAATTTTTAAAGAAATATTGAAATATAATAAATAATACTAAATAGTAAGGATGAAAGCCATACAAAATGGGATAAAGTATGGAATAAATTCCCTATTTGTCTCAGCATATTTTCCATTATACTTTTCCACAGGGAGTCACTTAATCTGTTTCTTAAGATCCATGATACAATAATCTGTGTGAATGTAATTGTGTTTAAATGTATGTATTTTATTCTGTTAAAAAAAATAAAATAAAATTTCCAAAAAAAAGTATATATTACTTAGAAATCGAAGATATAGAAAACATGGGAAAATCTATGTAGTAACTATTCTTTATTTGGTCAGTACCCCTTTCTTGGAAACCGTCCCTTCCACCACTATCCTCCTTATGGTGTTACCTCATTTATATATAATCCTACTCTCCATGGTGGGACAAACCACAGCATCACACCTCACGCTTGTAGAGACTACCACTGGGGTAGGTTCCTTGTTCAGGTTAGACCAGTGAGTCCTTTCTCTGGGATGTTTGGAGTTGGCACTAAAAAGAAATGTCAGAATGGTCCCTCTCTGGGGGGGGGGGGGGTGAAACTGTAAAATGTAAAATTTGAGATCTATTGGTGTTCACGTTTATCTACCACATGGAAAAGGCACACTGACTATCCTAAGAACAGAAACAAAAGCCTCTCATAGGCCAGAAGGAGTACTGACTAGGAACCATGAGGTTTCGGGTTCAATCCCTGGCCTCGCTCAGTGGGTTAAGGATCCAGCGGTGCCATGAGCTTCAGCATAGGTCGCAGACGCAGCTTGGATCCTGCATTGCTGTGGCTGTGGTGTAGGCCAGCAGCTACAGCTCCGATTAGACCCCTAGCCTGGGAACCTCCATATGCTGCAGGTGCAGCCCTAGAAAAGGCAAAAAGACACCCCCCCCCCCAAAAAAAAACCAATGATCACAAAACTGCAGAAAAACAACTATACTTATATACATTGCTGGGAGCATTCTAAATTTTCTAGAAAACAATCTAATAACAAATCTAACAAAAACTTTTCAATTACTTCTTAATTTTCATAAAATATTCTCTGATTAATTCTGCTTTGGGGCACACAGGTCATGAAAACATCCCTAAGCAATGGTAAGAAGACAATAAAAGGAGTACCAAGATATCAGGGCAACGTTATTTACAACATAAAGCTTTTCAGACATATACATAAATCAAATAGTAGAAGAGTCAAATTGTAGTACAGCCATAATGGAATAAAGTTATTAAAGTGAAAATTACATGTCTAAAGCCAATACTCAGAAATGTGTAATAATAAAGTTTTAAAAATAAAAAGCACAATATAATATGGATTCACTGATTACAACTATATAAAGTATATTTACACTTATTGGCAAAGATTAGAAATTAATGTGGAATGATGTTAACTCTATAATCTTTAAATTCTTATTTCTGTAAGGTTTAAATTTAGGATAAAACAAGCAACAGATCTCAACAGCCTATCTTTGAAAACAGTATTTTAACTTCTAGTAACTAAATACATATTTTACAAGTTTAAGTAAAGCTTGCAAAACATATCTTTTGTCTCTTATCTAAACCTGCTCCATCCAATTTTATTTATTAGGAAATACACAGTGTTCAATAGTTCACCTCAGATCTAAGGCATTATTTCTGCCTTTTTTTTTTTTTTTTTTTTTTTTTTTTTAGTGGCTGCTCCTGCAGCATATGGAGGTTCCCAGGCTAGGGATCCAATCAGAGCTATAGCCGCTGACCTACACTACAGCCACAGCCACATCAGATCCGAGCCCTGTCTGTGACCTACACCACAGTTCACAGCAACGCTGGATCCTTAACCCACTGAGCAAGGCCAGGGATCAAACCTGCGTGCTCATGGATGCTGGTCAGATTGGTTTCCACTGAGCCATGACAGAACCCCAGGAAATTTTTTTTAAAGAAACTCCTTATGAGAAATAAAATGACAATTTAAAAAATTTTCCACATTTTAAACAAACTTCTGTAGACTGTCTACACTACTGATTCATTTGGTACAATATATGCCCTGAGACTTAGAATAGCACCATACATACCTGATGCAATGACAGGATCTTTCATAAGCTCCCTAGTTATTGGACATATAAATTCATCAGGAATTCCAGAAGAAAGGATTTTCACCTTTTTCCTGAGCTCTTCAATTTTCCTCAGAACTTTACTCCGCAACCCTAGAGATTCTGAAGAGAAATTATTATGTTATGGCTAGAGAATTACTTTTAACCTCTAAACACGTCTTCAGCAAACAGAGAAAGATTTTATCCACTACAATCAAAAATCTTCAGATAGACTGTTTCACCACGTGGGACCTCTTCTTTACAAATTCTTTAACAAATCTTTGTAATAAATACTGGGCATTCCCACTGTGGCGCAGTGGGTTAAGAATTCGACTGTAGCTCATGCCCCTGCAGAGGGGCAGGTTCGATCCCTGGCCCAGAGCAGTGGGTTAAAGGACCCAGCATTGCTGCAGCTGTGACATAGCTTACAGCTGCAGCTCAGATTCAATTTCTGGCCAGATAACTTCCATATGCTGCAGGTGCAGCCATTAAAATATTTTTTTTCTTTTTTTAAATATACTTTAAATATACATTTTTAAATATACTTTATATATATTATATATAAAATACTGTTATTAACTCAGCAATAGAAAGTTTATTCTAAGTAACTTTCAAATCTCTAAGTTTCTCAAGAATTTCACATTGCCAGAACACTAATATACTATACAAAATCAGAAAATGCTCCTTATTATAGGTTTAGTCAACAAAAAATTTCCTAAAAATAAATTTTAAAAAAGTTCAGTTTAATAATATAAAAATTCCACCTTATATTTTTGAACATTATGAAACTGGATATATTATTTGCTCGTAATATGTAACAATCTCAAGTGAAACACAATCTCAAATAAAGGTCATCTGTTTGTCTAAGACTGTATGCATAAATTTTGTATCTTTAAATTTTTTAAATTCTTAATTTTTAATTTCAAGAAATTTAATATAATTAAATTCAGGAAATTTAGTGTTATCAGTTGTTTTGTATCTTTAGATAAACTAGCTGACAGTTCTGTTTTAGGTAGAGGTGTTTGGGAGGTTGGGGTGGGTAGAAAAAAAGAATTACATTTTAGAATGCCTCAAACTTCCCATAAAAAACCAAATCAGCTTTCTGATTAGAAGGTAATTCTCTATAGTGTTTATATACACCTTATGACACCTTTTGCCTGGCAATCTTTTCAAGGATGTTTGCAAACTTCCTTGGAAGCTAGAGACAGTGTCTCCCTGCCAGTCAGAGGGCAAATTTGTTTCCTGACAAGTACAAAGATAATGTCTTCCTCATGAACTAGTTTGCTAGAAGTCCCCCTATAAGATGGGGGTTTCATAAATTCGGGGTTCCTCAGCTATGACACAAACACAAATTGCCCCCACAAGACTTACGGGGAAAGGGGAGCCAATGAGAATGTGAAGTTCATGTCTCCTGCTGTGCCATGAGTAATAAATGACTTAAATATATTTGGACTCACTGACCACATCTAGAGAAGTACAAGTCAATCCAGCAGCTTCCTGCATCATAGGGACTGTTGCACTACCCTCCTATGACTTCTTTCCTGTGTAATTCACCGAAACCAAACTGAGAATTTCTGAAAAAATTTTTCAAAAGCACCACAACACATTTATAATTAGACAGTAGTCATCTCATTAAAGGGGATAATTATACAACCTGTAATAAGGATACAGAATCATTTAATATTCTGAAACCTGCATACATTACCCTGTCAAAAATACTATACATGTGTGCTAACACCCTTACAATTCAACAATAAAAAGACGAATCAATTTTAGGAGTTCCCACTGTGGCACAGTGCAGCGGCTCAGTGTCTGCGGAGGTGTGGGTTCCTTTGGTCCTCAGGGTGGTGCAGGGGGCTGAAGGATCTAGTGTTGCTGAACTGCAGGATAGGTTGCAGCTGTGGCTCGGATTCAGTCACTGGCCTGGGAACTTCCATTTGCTGCATGTGTGGCCATTAAAAAAAAGAGAAAAATCAACTTTAAAAGGATAAAGTTCAAAAAAGAGATATACACAGCAACAAACACTTGAAAATATGCTACATATCATTACAAATGCAAATGCAAACCACAATGAAACACCATTTCTACTGGATGGCTATAATCAAAAAGGTAGGTAATAACCAGTGTTGACAAAAAGGTGAAGAAATTGGAAACCTAACACATTGCTAGTGGGAATGAAAAATAGCACAGCTGCTTTGGAAAACAGTCTGCCAGTTCCTCTAAATATTAAATGTAGAATTACTCTACTTTTAATTATATACCCAAGATAAATGAAAATATACTCATACATATTTATTCATAGAAGCCTTATTGATAAATGCCAAAAAGCAGAAACAAGCAAATGTCCATCAACTGATGAATGGATAAACAAAATGTGGTATAGCTATACAATGGAGTACTATTTAGCAGTATAAAGGAATGAACTACTCATACATACAAAACATGGAAATATGGATGAACCCTGAAAGGATAAATGAAAGAAGCCATATATAAAAGGCCACATATTGTATGATTCCCCTTACAAGAAATGTCCAAAATAGGTAAATCCTATTTCTACAGAAGACAGATTAGTGGTTGCCAAGAGGCTACAGAGAGGCTAGAATGGGTTTGGGGGAGGATAAAAATGTTCTGAAATTAGACAGTGGTGATGACTCTGTAACTCTGAAAGTACACTAAAATCCACTGAATTGTACACTTAAGAAAAAAATGATTTGTACATGGAAAATTACAAAGCATTGTCAAAAGACATTAAGACAACCTGAATAAATAAAAAAATATAACGTAAATGGAATATAAGTTGGTGCAACGACTATGGAGAACAGTATGGAGGTTCCTCAGAAAACTAAATATAGAAAAGAACTGACATATGATCTAGCAATCCCACTCCTGGGCATCCATCTGGAGAAAACCATAATTTAAAAAGATGTGTGCACTCTTATGTTCACTGCAGCACTATTTCTAACAGCCAAGACATGGAAGCAACCTAAATGTCCACCAACAGAGGACTGGAAAAAGATGTGACACATAAATGCAATGGATTATTAGCCATAAAAAGAATGAAATAATGCCATTTGCAGCAACATGGATGGACCTAGAAATTATCATACTAGGTGAAGTCAGACAGAGAAAGGCAAATAAAATGATATCACTAATATGTGGAATCTAATTTAAAATGATGCAAAGGAACTTACAAAATAGAAACAGCCTCAAAGATTTTTAAACCAAATTTATGGTTACCAAAGAGGAAATGTGGGGGGAGGGATAAACTGGGGGTCTGGGATTGACATATACACACTACTATATATAAAATAGATAGGTAACAAGGACCTACTGTATAGCACAGGGAAATTTACTCAACATTGTATAATAACCTCTATGGAAAAAAGAATGGATACATGTATAACTGATTTACTTTGCTGTATGCTTGAAATTAACACAACTTTGTAAGCCAACTATATTCCAATAAAATTTTGTTTAAATAACTTTTGTGCATCAAGAGTTCCCGTCGTGGCTCAGCAGTTAACGAACCCGACTAGCATTCATGAAGTTGCGGATTTGATCCCTGGCCTTGCTCAGTGGGTTGGGGATCTGGTAGTGCAGTGAGCTGTGGTGTAGGTCGCAGATGTGTCTTGGATCCCGTGTTGCTGTGGCTGTGGTGTAGGCCAGTGGCTACAGCTCCAATTCAGCCCCTAGCCTGGGAACCTCCATATGCCACGGGTGTGGCCCTAAAAAGACAAAAAGGCAAAAAAAAACCCCAAACAAAAACTTTTGTGCATCAGAGGGCACTATCAACAAAGTCTAACAATAAGCCACAGAATAGGAGAAAATACAAATCACTACCTGATTAAGGGTCTAGAATCCAAATTTATATAAACAACTCAACAATAAAAAGACAACCCAGTTTTTTTAATGGACAAAGAAATCTGAATAGACTTTCTCTAAAGATGTACAAATGACCAATGAGCACATGAAAAGTTGTTTAATGTCACTAGTCATCAGGAAAATGCATATCAAAACCACAATGAGAAACCACTAGGATGGCTATAATTTGAAAAGCAAACGTGTTGATGAGGATGTGGAGAAACTGGAATCCTCATACACTGCTGGTGAGAACATTAAAAAAAATGTAGTTGCTCTGGAAAACAGGCAGTTTTTCAAAGGTAAACACAGAGTTACCATATGACCTGCCAATTCCACTCCTAATTATACACCCAAGAAAACTGAAAACAGATGCCCACACAAAACTTGTACATGCAGGTTCACAGCAGCATTACTCATAAAATCTAAAAAAAATGAGAACAATCTAAATTCAGTCAACGGATGAACAAATGAGCAAAAGTTGTAAATTCATACAATGGAATATTCAGTCATAAAAAGAAATGAAGTGCTAACATATACTACAACATGTATGACCCTTGAGACATGCTAAGCCAAAGAGGCTAGACACGAAAGGCCAATCCTTCCAGACAGAAAGCAGATGAATGGTTGCCAGGAGCTAGACAAAAACAGAATAGGAGTGACTGCCAATGGGCACAGAGTTTCCTCCGGAAGTGATGGAAATGTTCTGGAATCACGTAGCGGTGATGGTTGTACAACTCTGAGTACACTAAAAGTTACTGCACTTATAAAAGAGTGAATTATATCACAATTTAAACATACCTATTTAATAATATATCTACATATACATGTGTGTGTGTATAATACAAAAATATAAATATATATTTTTTTTGTCTTTTTAGGGCTGCACCCTCAGCACATGGAAGTTCCCAGACTAGGGGTCGAAACCCAGCTGCAGCTGCTGGCCTATGCCACAGCCACAGCAATGCACAATACAAGCTTCATCTGTGACCTACACTACAGCACAAGGCAACACTGAATCCTTAACCCACTGAGCAAGGCCAGAGATCAAACCTTCATTTTCATGGATACAGTCTGGTTTCTTACTGCTGAGCCACGATGGGGAAGTCCAGTATATTTTTAAATTACAGTTACATAGTGGCTTTAATTACCTAAAGAAACAGTATGTAACATTTCTTTTCCATTATCAAGTAACAATATACTGTCCTCTGTTTTTTGGGGTTTTTTTTGTTTTTTTTTGGGGGGGGGGGGGCTATACCCATGGCATGCAGAAGTTCCCAGGCCAGGGATCAATCCACAGCAATGACAATGCCTGATCCTTAACCTACTAGGCCACCAGGAACTCCTTAAAAAACGCACTTCCTTCTATACAAAGACATACACCAGAAAACTACTGTGGTCAAATATTAAAAGGAGACCATTAATGCAACTCAATCCAACCTCAGAGTAAATCATCAGAAGTTGTTTTTAAGACTACCTATCTTTCATTAATCTTACCAATCTTCAAATCATCAGCCAGACTTTCTTTTGTAAGATTCAACAGTTCTCTTCCATCAATATTATTCATTTTGAAAATATCAACGAGGTCTTTTAAACCTTGTGCACAAAGCCAGTCTGAGACGTCGTCCTCTGACCAATCTTCGACAAATTGCTCTGGTTGATCTTCTGGGATCCTTGCTTAAAACACAAACAAACCAAAAAAACCCTCAAACAAAAGGTAAGTGAAGTACAAGCAAAAGTATTTCTTTTATAAACATTCTCACTTTGCAGTAAAAAAGCAAATGAAATTTTAAGTCAGTGTTTTCTACTTTAAAATCCTTTAAGAAATTTCAAAAAATCAAACAATACTATGCATAATTAAAGTATTATTTAATATTACATTAAATACTACACTTTCAGAACTTTTCCATTCCAGAAAAAGCTTTTATTATATAAAATTCATATCAGCAAAAGTATATCTAATCTACCAACTGCCTATCAGCACCACTATTTGGTTAATTTTGACAGTGATAAAAATTTTTTGGAGTTCCTGTTGTGGCGCAGTGGTTAACGAATCCGACTAGGAACCATGAGGTTGCGGGCTCGATCCCTGCCCTTGCTCAGTGGGTTAAGGATCCAGAGTTGCCGTGAGCTGTGGTGTAGGTTGCAGACGCGGCTCAGATCCCACGTTGCTGTGGCTCTGGCATAGGCTGGTGGCTACAGCTCCGATTAGACCCCTAGCCTGGGAACCCCCATGTGCCACGGGAGTGGCCCTAGAAAAGGCAAAAAGACAAAAAAAAAAAAAAATTTTTTTTTAAAACCCCAAAATTATGTAACAACATTGCTTGATGAAACCAAAAATAAAACCAACAAAATAAAATTATCATTTATATTTTGTTCAGGGCTATATTTATCTGAAAAATTAGTATACAGTATAAATAAAGAGCTCATGACATACACAATTGTAGACCCAAAAACATTTATATCAACAGTTTTAATGTAGGTCAATCACTTTAACACTGGGTTCTCTAAAATTATTTTTAAATGACATTAGTTTTGAATGTAAGCTTTATATTGAGACAAGCAGTGTGAATTAATTTCTCAAAAAAATTACTGAATTTCTAACTTTAATGATAAATAGCATTGGTGAACTGGGTTAAATATGCCCTTCTTACTAACCTTGGCAAAGTGCTCCTGGGTCAAACTGCCAGATGTTCACTGTTTTGTCCATTGAACCAGTAGCAAGTAAAAGGATACTGGGTGCAAAGGCACAAGTTGTGACGTACCTAGTTAACAAAAACAACTATGATATATCCCCTCAGCCCAATTTTTTAATTATATTAACACAAAGTGAGGTAAGGTTCATACCTGGTGTGCTGAGTCAAGGTGTAAAGTATATTCTCAGTATTCTGCAAAACAACATAAACAGCTTTACCAGTAACTTTACTCTCGCCTGAGTAAAGACTTGACTTGAACGGCTTATATATTCTATGTATTCTATTATTATTATGAGTCACTAATATAAGCTGAAACTTGACCCAATGAATACAGAATATCATTTATAACTAATACTATCAGGTACTTATTTCACTCTTTCTCAATTATCAGCACTGCTGTCTGCTGAAATTTTTAGTAAAATAGAGTCTTAACCACTTTGTCTCAACTTGCTAATGATAACCATGAAATAAATCCTATCTTTGTTATGGCATTTGACTTGTACCCACTACAAAGCAGTGAGTAGAAATTAGTCACTTAGATTTTGAGTACATTTAGCTGGCTCCAGTATCTAGATGCATTTAACTGATTATACACACACACACACACACACACATATCCAAAAATTTGTTACAGTCATTTCTGTAAATGCAAAATCTTGCAAAAATTTCCTGAAAAATATTAAGGATCTAACTTAACTTGAATACTCTTTGCCACTTTCTGCCAACACTCAGTGATTTGAACTTGTGTGTGAAGGACTACCTTAGCTTCTTGCTTGACTGCTACACTTTGATGGCTTACATCTCTATTTCATTTAATGGCATACTTAACAACCTAAACTTGACCGCTGTGAAGTTCCACTCAACACTGATTTCTCTTGGAGAATATTTTTGTCAATTACAGCTTGACTCTCTAGAAAATGTTCATTTTTCTTCATACTCATGCAACTTGGTCTTTATTCACATGGATATACAATAAGCCCCATATTTCCAAATCCTTTATAACCTACTCTTCCTTATACTAGTCTCTAAATCCAGCCAGTACTCTAAAATGGTAGGCCACTTTGCCATCAAAGAAACCTGGTATACAAGTTTAAGAATAATTGATTTGAAAAGTGATTTTTCTGAATATTGGTGCTCTTTAAATGTGTGTTTTCTCTGATCAAAAATCTGTCTATCTTAAAACCATTTCTGAAATATTTAAGGGCTTGTCCCAGAACCAATACCTTACTTTCATAATTATTTTAGCATTTCTGAAAATGTACATATTATATTCTTCGGCACCCTGTTCAGAAAAAAATATACATTTTTCCCATCTTGCCTAACCTCAAAGTTCAAAAGAATAAACATAATTACACAGATCACACAAGATTTTGAAATACTTACAGTATCATACACAATGACAGACTTATCCACTGATCTTTAAAAGAAAAAAATTACAGGTGAAAAGTTCTATAAAAACAAAGTACAGTGCTTATGAAATTAATATTTTAAAATCACATCAAGAACTTTAAGAAAAGGCTGAAATATCGATAAACATTAAGAATGCAGTCTTTTGGAGTTCCTGTCATGGTGCAGCAGAAATGAATGTGACTAGCATCCATGAGGATGCAGGATTTAGCGTTGAAGTGAATGTGGTGTAGCTCGCAGACGCGGCTCAGATCTGGCATTGCTATGGTGTAGGCCGGGGGCTACAGCTCCAATTCAACCCCTAGCCTGGGAACTTTGATATGCCGCTAGTGCAACCCTAACAAAAAAAAAAAAAAAAAAAAGAATGCAGCCTTTTGTTCATACGTATGTATTTTTATTCAAAAAACTACATATCATGTACAAAATTTACCAGAAAATTATAAACTTTATTCAACCCTGGCACATGCTACCTATACTGCATAGCTGTAAGCAGAAGAAGGATTTGTAATGCATAAAAAAGACACAATCTCATATCAAGTTAGTAACTCAAGGGGAAAAACCACTACAAGGAAAAGCTATTACTTGCTACTTGATTTGTTTCACTGTTCTTTATTATCAATATGGCTGTGCCTTAATTGCTTATCAATATAAACATACATATGTCTTGATTATGACTCATCTTGAAAATTGTAATTCTAAACTTGATATGGACTCTACATGGTCTCTTTTAATGCTATAAAAATTAAAACAATCATCTAGTGAAAAAAAAATCACCATTCAAAAGAAAAATGCAATACCAAACTATATAATCAGAAACCAACAGATAAGTATGATTTTACACAGTATTTTCAGCCTTTTGGAAATAGTTGTTATGCCACCATGATCTATCTTTCAAAGCGAGAAAATATACCACCAGTACAAGTGTTACTACTCTCTGCAAAACTTTAATAGTATTTGTGCTGTTATTTAAGAAATCTGATTACAGTCTGATCACAGGTATCATATCTATTGGAAGGTTGGAAATTCCTTTGAATAAGACTTAAAATTCCTTATTTAGTAGGCTATACAATGTTGATAATAGATTCTAACTGCAGAATATCTGTCATAGACTTCAAATAGAAATTACACTTTACAAGCAAATGAGAAGCATATATGCATTCAGGATACCAAAGCAGAATATAGCATTAAATATTAAATTATAGCCAAAAACATTAAGAAATAATATTGACAGTTCATGTATATGATAGACATGATTTACAAACACTCTTATTTAGTCCTAAATTCCTGAAGGTACAAGGTATTATTACTAGAATATTTAAAATTCTTAGGGGACGAGTTCCTGTTGTAGCTCAGTGGGTTAAGGACTTGATGTTGTCTCTGAGTTTGCAGGTTCAATCCCTGGCCTTGCTCAATGGTTAAGGATCCAGCGTTGCCACAAGCTGTGGTATACACTGCAGACTTGGATCCGGTGTTGCCATGGATGTGGTGTAGGCCAAAGCTGCGGCTCCAATTTGACCCCTGGCCCAGGAATTACCTTATGCTGCAGGCGCACCATAAGAAGAAAAAATTCTCAGGGAAACTTCATTACTTCTTAACATCCTTAAAAAAAAAAAAATAATAAAATAAAAAAAAAAAAAAAAAAAAAAAACACCTAAAGGGAAATTCTACTTTCTGAACCTATCACTAGTGCAATTAAAACTAACTCATCCCAATGATGTAGCACTTGAGAAGCTGGATCATCATTAGACAGTTTTGTACACAACAGATAGCCAGCCATAATGGCAATGAAATGGGTTCACTTGCTGACTAGACACAAATATGAATTTGAAAAGCAAAAGACCATACAGAACTAAGAGTCTACTGAAGCTAAACCAGAAGAAAGGAGGTTATGTTCAGAGACTTGCAGACATTTAGAGGTTAAAAAGATTTTAAATCACCTCCTATACCCATAATTTGACATGGGGATTCAAAGAAAGATGTAATAGAATTTGAAAACTGATTAGGTTTGGGGGGAAAGAAATTAGGATTAGGGAAAAATAACAGTTTTCGATATCTGAGATTTAGGTTTGAAGGACCAAAAAATATTTATAACCACTATAAACAGACAAAATATCTTGAAACTATTAAAACAATATAAAACCCCAAAATATTCCTTAAATAAAATATAAACCAACACCAAACAAAAATTTCAATTGTTTTGGTACCCCTGGCTTTAGATAGATAGATAGATAGATAGAAACTTCCTTCAACTTTTCAGCACCCATATTCCATCACAATCTGCCTGTCACCTTAACCCCACTTTGCTTTATAAATAACACATTAATATTCAAGCCTTTTAATACACTTATTTCACTTAGAGGGAGAGACAATACGGCACAGTAGAGGGACTCAAACTCACCTCCTGTCACAAAAATACCAAAATTACAACCAACTGCAGAACAACCATCAACAAAATAGATTGAGAGCTACCAAAAAAAGATATTCCATGCCCAAAGACAAAGAAGAAGCCAAATAAACATTGTAGGAGGAGCACTTTCATAATATAAGCAATCTCATAGTCGCCAGGTGGGTGACCCATAGACTGGAAAACAACTATATTGCAGAGGCTCTCCCACAGGAGTGAGGGTTCCAAAGCCCATGTCAGGTTCACTAGCCTGGAGGCCTGGCATTGGGAGGAGGAGCTCCCTGAAGCATTTGACATTAAAGGCCAGCAGGGCTTGTGTGCAGGAGCTCCACAGGACTGGGGGAAACAGACTCCACTCTTGGAGGGTGCACTCAGGGTTTCATGTACACTGGGACCCAGGGCAAAGCAGGGAGTTCATTAAAATCTGGGTCAGACCTACCTGTAGGCCTTGGAAGTTCTCCTGGGAAAGCAGGGGTGGCTATGGCCCCTGTGGAGAACACTGAAGGCAGAGGTCCCAGGGAATAATCATCAGCGTGACCTCACCTGGAATCCACCAATTTGGAAAAATCTGGTCCTACCCATCAGGTCTGAGAAGTACCAGCCCAAACAACAAACAGGGAAGGAACACAGCCCCACCCATCAGCAAAGAGGCTGAATAAAGACCTCCTAAGGCACACAGCCACCTCTAATCACACCCAGAGACAAAGACTCACCCACCAAAGGGACAAGATACAGCTCCACCAACTAGTGCGCAGGCACCAGCACCCTCCTATCAGGAAGCCTGCCACAAGCCCCATATCAAATTCACCCACAAGGGGGCAGACACCAGAAGCAAGAGAGGCTATAACCCTATAGCCTTCAAAAAGTAGACCACACAGAAAGATAGACAAAATGAAAAGGCAGAGAAAAGTGACCCAGACAAAGGAAGAAGAAAAAAACTCCAGGAAATCAGCTAAGTGACCTGGAGATTAGCAACCTCCATGAATAAGACTTTAAGAGTAATGTTAGTAAATATGATTCAAGATCTTGGGAAAAAAACTGGAAACAAAGACTGATAAACCACAAGAAACACTGAACAAAGAAATAGATGGTTTAAAGATTAAGCAAGCACAAATGCAAAATACAGTAATTGAAATAAAATATTCACTAGAAGGAGACACTAAAAAGACCAAAAAAAAGAGAAAATTATAGGCCAATATCACTAATGAACATAGGTGTAAAATCCTCACTAAACTACTAGCAAACCAAGTCCAACAGTACAAAAAGGATCATACACCATAATCAAGTGGGATTTATCCCAGAGAGGCAAGGATTTTTCAAGATTCACAAGTCAATCGGTGTGATAAACCCCATTAAAAAATTAAAGGATAAAAAACCATATGGTCATCTTAATAGATGCAGAAAAAGCTTTCAGCAAAATCCAACATTCATTTTTGATTAAAAACGACCCTCCAGAAAGTGGGTATAGAGGGAACTTCAACATAATAAAGGCCATATATAATAAACCCATAGCTAACATCATTCTCAATGGTGAAAAGCTGCAAGAATTTCTGCAAAGATCAGGAACAAGACAAGGATGGCCACACTCTCACTTTTATTCAACATAGTATTGGAAGTCTAGCCATGGCAATCAGAGAAGAAAAATAAAAGGAATCAAAATAGGAAAAGAAGTTAAACTGTCACTGTCTGCAATTGACATAATACTAAACATAGAAAGCCCTAAGGATGTTACCAGAAAACTAGGAGAGATCATCAATGAATTTAGTATAGTTGCAGGATACAAAATTAACACCCAGAAGTCTCTTGCATTCTTATACACTAACAATGAGAGATCAGAAAGAGAAACGAAGGAAACAATGTCATTTACCATCATACCAAAAAGAACAAAGTATCTAGGAATAAACCTACCTAAAGAGGCAAAAGACCTGTATTCTGAAAACTCTAAGACACTGATGAAGGAAATCAAAGATGTCACAAACTGATGAAAAATATACTATGCTCTTAGATTGGAAGGGTTAATATTATCAAAATGACTATACTACCCAAGGTATACTACACTAGTATACTATACTACAATCTATATTGTACAATCTATACTACAGATTCAGTGAAATACCTATTAAATTACCAATGGTATTTTTCACAGAACTAAAAAAGTTTTAATTTGTATGGAAACAAAAAAGACCCCAAATACCAAAAGCAATCCTGAGAAAGAAAAATGGAGCTGGAGTAATCAGGTTCCCTGACTTAATACTATACTACAAAGGTATAGTCACCAAAACAGTATTATACTGGCAGAAACAGAAATATAGATCAGCAGAATAGCATAGGAAACCCAGAAATAAACCCATATGCCTATGGTCAACTAATCTACAACACAGGCAAGAATACACAATGGAGAAAATACAGTCTCTTCAATAAGAAAACTGGCTACCGTAAAAGAACAAAATCAGAGCATTTCTAACACCATACACACACACACACACACAAAAGCACCTCAAAATGGATTAAGACGTACACATAACATCAGATACTATAAAACTTAGAGGAAAATATAGGCAGAACACTCTCTAACATAAATCACAGCAATATCATTTCAGATCCACCTCCTAGAGTACGAAAAATAAAAACAAACAGTTCCTGTCGTGCCTCAGTGGCAACAAATCTGACTAGCATCCATGAAGATGCAGGTTTGATCCCTGGCCTCGCTCAGTGGGTTAAGGATCTGGCATTGCTGTGGCCTGTGGTTTAAGTCACAGACGTGGCTCAGATCTGACGTGCTGTGGCTGGAGTGCAGGGCTGTGGCTGTGGGTAGGCCAGCAGCTACAGCTCCAATTCAACCCCTAGCCTGGGAAGCTCCGTATACTGTGGGTGGCCCTAAAAAGCAAAGCAAACAAACAAATGGGACCTAATTAAATGTAAAATATTTTGTGTAGTAAAGAAAACAAAATGAGAGAAAGTATTTGTAAATGAAAAGACTGACAAGGAAGTAATCTCCAAAATATACAAAGAACTTATGTAGCTCAACATCAAAAACCAAACAACCCAATGAAAAAATGGTCAGAAGATCTAAACAGACATTTCTCAAAGAAGACATATAGATGGGTAAAAAATACATAAAAAGATGCTCAATATTTTCTAATAATCAACTAATCAACTAATTATTAGAGAAATGCAAATCAAAACTACTATGAGGTACCACCTTATACCACCCAGAATAGCCATCAGTCAAAAAGTCTACAAACAATAAATGCTGGAGGGGGTGTGCAGAAAAGGGAACACATCTACATTGTTGGCAGGAATGTAAGTTGCTGCAACCACTATGGAGAACAGTATGGATGTTCCTCAAAAAACTAAACTAGAACTACCATATGATCCAGCAATCCAACCACTGGGCATCTATCCACAGAAAACCATAATGTGAAAATATATATGCATTCCAATGTCCACTGCATCACTATTTGGAATAGCTAAGACACGGAAGCAACCTAAATGTCCACTGACAGAGGAATGGATGAAGAAGATATGGACCTTATGTACACGAAATATTACTCGACCACAAAACAGAATGAAACAATGCCATTTGTAGCAACATGGATGGACTAAGATGATCATACTAAGTGGAGTTAGGGAGTGAAAGACAAACATCATATGATATCACTTTTTATGTAGAATCTAGAAAAAGGACACAAATGAGCTTATCTGCAAACAGAAACAGATTCACAGACTTTGAAAACAAACTTATGGTTACCAAAGGGGAAAGGTGGTGGTGGGGGTGGACTAAGGGTTTGGGCTTGGCATATTCACACTGAAGTATATGGAATGACTGGCCAACAGGGACCTGCTGTATAGTACAGGGAACCTTATCCAATATTCTATGATAATCTATATGGGAAAAGAATTTAAAAAAGAATGGATGTGTATATATGTGTGATGTGTGTGTATGTATAACTGAATCACTTTGTTACACAGTAAAAATTACAACATTGTAAATCAACTATACTTATATAAACCTTTAAAAAATAAAAAAGACTCCATTCCTACAGTTTTGCAGCAACTTCAAACCTCAACTCTGCTTACTCATGTGTACAAGAGGAACATGTCAATTTTATCTGGGGGGCTACTGGGCAAGAGCACCAATACATACAGTTAGGTGCTTGATATGGAACAGCATGTAATCATAGACTCAAGGGATATCAAAGACAATATAGTGACATTGTACAGCCATCCAAGTCACCAAGCACCTAAAACATTTTAATCCAAACTAATTTTACACAGTGGCCAAAAAACTAATCAAATGAAATTACCAACAATTATTTCATTACGTCAAGTATGTCCTAAGGTTTAAAGATTTATTTTACACTCATGCAATTTTATTGTAAATGTACACCTGCGTTTCTTCTCATTCAGAAAGTATTTGCGGTCTCTTGCAAAGATGTAACAAAAGAAAGATAAAAACTATGTGCGGCAGCTAGAGAGGAAAAGAACAAGGATGAGGTGGGGGAGAAAGATGCAGGTTAAGATGAGTACTCAAAATATGTCATAACATATAGTCCACTTTGCTAATGGAGGGCTACAAGTCTGTTTCTGAACTTCTTCAACGGCAATTCAAAAAAGGAAACATAATATCTTAGACAATTTAAGACAGAAGTACAAATCCAGTGCTTGGGAAGGGGACATGAATTCCTTAGACTGAGGTCTGTAGGACTTTATAGAGATGATGCCGTGAAACACAGACCCCAGCAACTCGTCCTGAACAAAGGTAAGTTTAAAACAGCTGTTTTATAATGCCCCTCAGTAAAGATTAACAGCTGAAAACTTAAGTCAGAAAAATAAATCAGAAAATGAGGGGGATAAATGGTATGCTATACAATTGCCCAGTATTCTGGATTACGAAGATAATACATAAAATGATGTTATTGTAATATATATAATATTTAATAAACCTATATTGAGCAATTATTGTGCCCCAAACATAAATGCTTTGCCTGCGTTTTCTTATTTAAGCTTCATAAAAATCTTATGAGGAAAACGTTATTTTTCCTATTTTATAATTCAGAAAAATGAAGCTGAGAGAAGATGCAGAACTAACTTGTTCAAGGTTGAACAGCTAGTACATGGCAGGGCTGGGATTAAAACACAGTACCCGTGTTTTTGGAGTTTACATTTCCTAGAACATCACCCCCCCCATGAATGTATTAAAATTAGAATTGATTCATAATGGGCACATACCTTGACAGTTTTAGCTTAAAAACTTATAAACCAGAAGGCATGGCTATTCAAATTTCACTAGAGTTTTCATAAGGCATCTATTTCTTTAAGCAATGTTTATCATGCTAACTCTCATGATAAACAAACTGCAACATGGACTTTGTTCAGTGAACTGACATGTTCAATAGTTTTGCTAACGATGTTGTTAGAGTATAGGGAAATAAAGGATAATTTAAGTTTTGGAACGGTGATCTTAAGCCTTTTATTCTAGGCATTACTGAGTTAGAAAGAGTGGTTGTTAAGCCACTACTAATGCATTTATAAAGTAGATAAAAACAAGCATCTTTTTGAGAAGAGGAGGGGCACGCACTTCCCATTCTTTCTGAAATAAGATTCCTGGCCTCTCTCCTCCTCCTCCTGCTTAGCAGAAAAGGAATGACAGATGACTGGAACATCTGGGGAAGATGCAGAGGCATGTAGCTCAGCCCTTACTGGATTTTCTTCTTTTCTTATCTACCTCTTCAGGAGAATTCTGCAGTGGTCATTACCACCTAAAAGCAGGTGAGCAAGTCAACTGTTATCTAGTCTCTTTAGCATTTCTCTGTTACTGGTTTTCAACTCAAGAAGAAAAAAAAAAGGGGGGTGTTATTTTTGAACCTTTACAACTAACAATTATGGGCATTTTTAAACTAGTCTCTAGGAATTCCCGTTGTAGCTCAGCGGCATTAAGAACCCTACTAGTAGGATGAGGGTTTGATCCCTGGCCTCGAACAGTGCATTAATGTTGAGAGCTGCAGTGTAGGTCACAGACGTGGCTCAGCTCCCAAGTTGCTGTGGCTATGGCATAGGCTGGTAGCTGTACTCTAATTTGACCCCTAGCCTGGTAACTTCCTCATGCTGCAGGTGCAGCCCTAAAAAGAAAAAAGAAAAACTGGTTTCTAAATAATCTTAACTACTAGAACTCATAATTTATGGGAAGAGGCAGCCTCTGTTTAAATTACAAAAACTGACCCTCCCTGCTTGAACGGAAGCTAAAACATATAATATTTATTTTATCTGGTTGTATCGGGATAAGTAAGGCAAAATAAAACAAATTCTGCTAAGGGGCTAGAGGAAAGTTATTAGAGGAGAGATGTGAAGAAAGATGAAGAGAAAAAGTTTCTACATATTTTGCTCCATAACATGTAATGCCATCATGGCCCTGAGAGCTAACAGAATATGTGAAGTAGACATGAGTACCTACATATCTTCTGCTAACCCAGATACTGACGAGATTTTCCCAAATGTAAAACAATGCCACTTTTCTCACTATTTACATTATTCCTCCCAAGGAAAAAAACGTGATAGGCAATGAGTTATTACTGTGTTTAAGTACATTGAAAATATCTTCCAATCTTCTTAGTATTATTTTCTATAAGTAGCAATATATATATAACCCACATAAGCAAAAGCTCTTTGGAGCCCTCAAAAACTTTAAAGAGTGTAAAAGAATCCTAAGACCAAAAAAGCAATGAGAAGTATTAAGGCAAGAGACACATGGGTCTCAGGCTGAGCAAGTGTAATCTGCTTCCTGTGGACAGATAACGTCAAGATAAAAGCTGCATCCTTCTTGGATAAAAGAGAACACCTATTTCTCATTCTTGAGGTCAAGGAGACCTCCCTCCGGAACAACTACATATTAGCAGAAAGGCTCTTTCAGGGGTCAGAGAAAGGAGAGGTACCATAGTACATCCTGTCAATTTCCCAGAGACCCTTGTGCTAGAATCCATAAAGATGTGCATGCACACAGGGGAGGGTCCCGAGTCAGGCCAAAGCCAGCAAAGCAAAATGATTGGCCAAAGGAAACCCGAAAGGACTGTACCCATACAAGTGATTTAAACAGCCTCCAAAGCACTTGTCACTCTCTTCCTCTGTCTCTGTCCCTCTCTCTGCCCCCCAGCCTGCCAGTGCCCGTGCTTTCTCCATACCTATCTTCTCCCTATTCTCTTTTTAAATAAACTTATTTGCTTCACTACCCTCATTCTCTTTGTTGAATTCTTTCTCCAGAGGGACAAAGTTCTGGGGACCTACATCAAACGGTCAGGGTTCAGCATTCCCACCCGACAGCCACCTGAGAATGCTACGACCTTTATTTCACTTATCTCCCACAGAGTGGCAACATGTGTTAGATAACTGCTTTAAAAGTGTCCATAGTTCTTGGAGTTCCCATCGTGACGCAGTGGTTAACGAATCCAAGTAGGAAGCATGAGGTTGCGGGTTTGATCTCTGGCCTTGCTCAGTGGGTTAAGGATCCGGTGTTGCGATGAGCTGTGGTGTAGGTTGCAGATGTGGCTCGGATCCCACGCTGCTGTGGCTCTGGCGTAGACCAGTGGCTACAGCTCCAATTCGACCCCTAGCCTGGGAAACTCCATATGCCGTGGGAGCAGCCCAAGAAATGGCGACAAGACAAAAAAAAAAAAAAAAAAAGTGTCCATAGTTCTAGATCTACTTTATGAAATTATAACAACATCCTCTATCATCTGTACTACCTATTTTTCCAGCCTAAATCTCCCTTAGTCCTCTTGATATTTATCATATAATTTACTCAAGAATTCCCTGCCTTTTGAAATGCCCTTTCTGTTCCCCACTTCTCCTGTATCTGTAGATATAAATTCTATACTGTTTTTAACATGGTCACCCGGTATCTATGCCTTATATGACTTTCTTAGCATACCTTCTGTCCTACAATCCCATTCTATTGTCTATTCGTTTTTCCTATCTAGCCACTTATATGAATATGTCTTTTACCCTAATCACTTTTTCCCACTGTCTCCCTCGTATGTATCCATTCCATCTTACCAATAACCTTTAGCCACAAATGGAATCTATCACTGATCAATTAACTTATCTACTCAAGTATGGTTTAAACATCTCTTAATTCCTAAAAACTAAGTGTTTATACTTCATTAATTTACATTTCCAACCAAATCACTTGCCTATATACTTACCCAAATACACTAAAAACAACAAGAATATCGGAATGTGACCTAGAGCATTACCAAACACCAAAAGAATTTAATAATGGAAATCTCCATTTATCCAGAATGACTCAGAAAGGTACATTCTGGTTAATATATATGTTAGCTAATTAAGATCCACATATATACAAGGTGACAAGAAATTATAATGCTATAAAATGAACTTAATATAAAAACTATATTGAGCATCACTGAACACTTGTGTGATTCCGAGAGTAAGGGCATGTCAGAACCTTGCAATGTTATTAGGTTATCACTATGGATATCAACTATCAGGAAAGAATTAAAACATCTTCAAGGGTATAAACATTGTCTTACACTTCCTTTTATGTGCTCCATTACAACTGGAAGAGAAGTAGGCATATAAAAGAGCCATAAATACTAGCTGAATTTCATATATAGTCAATTTGCTATTAACATCTTTTCTTAAGAATGCACATTTTATCTCCCCCAAAAATAGAAGGAAATCCAACTTCATTTAAAATTTCCACTGATTTCAATACTAAGCTAACAGAGCATTTTTATAAGTGCTTTTTGATGACAAACTATTTTTATCTTTTGAGATGAAAACATAACCATCTAAAATAATGGCAGGAGTTCCAAATGTAGTACAGTGGAAACAAATCCAACTAGTAACCATGAGGATGCAGGTTTGATCCCTGGCCTTGCTCACTAGGTTAAGGCGTTGCCATGAGCTGTGGTGTAAGTCACAGACATGGCTTGGATCCCATGTTGCTATGGTGTAGGTCAGCAGCTATAGCTTCAATTCGACCCCTAATCTGGGAACTTCCACATACCGCATATATATATGCTATATATGCAGCTAATTACTTGGCTGATTATTTATCAAAATTGGAACATACAGGGAAAAGAACTATCAGGCTTGGTCCAGGAAATTTTAAGTGGTGGTTAGAAGTCTAAATATTTTGATTAGAGCCAAAGCTGCTATGAAGAGCCATGAATGTGGGTTTGAATGATATGGCCTCTGAGATCAAAGAGGAAGTTTTAGAAAATCCAATGGTATATTTTCTTCTTCTTTCCAAAACATTCAAAAGGAAAATATAAAGGATCTGAATAATGCTACTGTGGCCCAAACCAACTGCTTTACTAAAAAACAAAACAAAAAACAGCTATAAAAAATAAAAGCAAGATTAAAAATTTCAACAGATACCTAGAAATCATAAAAGTGTCATAGTGGACCAGAAAATAGCCAAAGAGAAGTCCTATAACAACAAAAAAAATAACCAAAGTTAGGAACTCTTCAATGAACCACTTAAAGAGCACACTAGAGAAAGTTGAGGAGAGACTAAGTAAAGGTGAAACCATTTAGAACAAAACATAAGAAATAGAATAAAAAATATAGCAGAGGGAGTTCCCGTCATGACTCAGTGGTTAACAAAACCCAACTAGTATCCATGAGGACACAGGTTCAATCCCTGGCCTTGCTCAGTGGGTTAAGGATCCGGCGTTGCCCTGAGCTATGGTGTAGGTTGCAAATGCTGCTCGGACCCCACGTTGCTGTGGCTGTGGTATGGGATGGCGGCTACACCTCTGGTTGGAACCCTAGCCTGGGAACCTCCATGTGCCACCACAGGTGTGGCTTTAGAAAGACAAAAGACAAAAAATATATATATACACAACAGAGAGTAAAAGACATTGAGTTTAGAGTGAAAAGGTATTATGTACATTGGAGTACCAGAATTAGAGGAAAGAAAAGGACAGAGGCAATATTTGAAAAGATAATGAATAATAATTTCCCCCAAACTGATGAAATATCATTCTTCATACTTAAGAAGTTCAGGGAGTTCCAAGCAGACTAAACAAAAAGAAACCCAAGTCTAGGTACATCAAAGTAGATGTGCAGAATATTGCAAAATAAAATTTGTGAGCGGTCAGTGAAAAAAAGATGATTTATATCCAAAGAAACAACAGAATAAAACTGAATTCTCTATAGCAATATGCAAAAAAAATAAGCCACCAAGTTGTGTTTATTGCAAAGCAAGGTTGGTTTAACATCTTAAAAATAAGTATAATTTATGACACTAATAGAAAAGGAAAATCATATGACCATTTCAAAATATGCAAGAAAAATCATTTGATAGAAAATAATACCTACTTAAGAAAAAAAAAAATTCTTAACAAACTACAAGGAACGGAAGAGCTAATAAAGCTTATTCTCCAAAGACCTACAGTGATCATACTTAATAAGGAACGCTTTCCTTCTGCAATAAGATTAGACAAGGTCCTTGTAGTGGTTGCCAGTATAGTAAAGCACAGGAGATGACAAGGGTACAAGAATGAGAAAGGAGACAAAAACCATCACTAACATGTGACATAATTTTTTACATATAAAATCCAAAATGAGAATCTTTACAGATAAAATCCACTGTGTTTGCATATATATTTCCCTGAGTTAGCAACATCTTTTCCAGTAGCAACAAAAAAATTAAGTGCCTGGAAATAAATCTAATAAAAGACGAGGAGTATCTCTACATAGAAGACAAATTGTCTTCTATTGAGAGACATTATATTGAAAGAAATCAAAAGACAAATAAATGGAAAAATATGCCATATTCATGGATTGGAGACTCAGTGTCATAAAGATGTCAATTATCTCCAAATTTATCAGACTGAATATAATCCCAATCAAAATCCAAACAGGTCTGTGTATATAGAGGGAGGAATTGGAGGCAACCTGACAAGCTAACTCTAAAATTTATATGCAAGTGTCAAAAGCCAGCAATAGCCAAGTTATAAAACCTCAGAAAGACAAAATGTTATTAGAGCAATGATAGATAAAGAGAGAAACAGAACACAATAATAGACTGAGAAACAGGACCGCACATACATGATCAGTGATTTCTGACAAGACGGCATATTAAAATGGTGAAGAAAAGATTATCTTTTCACTCTACGGTACTGGGACAACTGGATATCCATATGGAAAGAAGTGAAACTGGATTCCTATTGCATATCACACACCCCAGATTTGCTCAATCACTTGGAAAACAAACATATGGTTGAGTAAAGGAAGCCAGACACAAAATAATTCATATCGTATAATTTGTTTGTCAGTTTAAGAGGAAAAAGCAGGGAGTTCCTGTCGTGGCTCAGTGGTTAATGAACCCAACTAGTATCCATGAGGACGTGGGTTTGATCCCTGGCCTCGTTCAGTGGGTTAAGGATCCGGCTTGCCATGAGCTGTGGTGTAGGTCACAGACACATCTCTGATCCTGCGTTACTGTGGCTGTGATGTAGGCCAGCAGTTGCAGCTCCAATTCGACCCCTAGCTGTTGCTTATGACCTCAGGTACTGTCACTGGAAAGGGGCACTTGGAAGGGGAGGACCTCTGGAGGAAAACTGGCAGTTTTCTAGTTCTTGACCTGAGTAGTGGTTTCAAGTTTGTATCATAGTGATTTATCAAGCTATTCTCTTATGTATTATGTACTTTACTATAAGTCAATTCTATGGTCATATCGAAATGATTAAATTAAAAATTTACATTAAATATCTTACCCTGAGACTAGCATCTGCCCATTGTGAGAAAAAGCACAAGCCAGAACAGGAGCACAGTGCCCACTCAGTGTACTTTTATATTTTAATTCAAAACCTGCAAATAACAAGGTGAGAATAATTAGCAAGCTGTGCTTAGATTTTATTTTTAAGTAAAAACTATTTTATTTATTCAACTGAGTGCCTAAAGAACACAAAAATGAAAAAACGAATCCTGGTGAAACTCAAGTATTGAAATGTTGTGTGACTAAGTGGCTTTTAAAGTTCAGTGATGGGTAAAGAAAACAGTGGGCTCAGCAAAGGCTAGATTGGGGTGTTATAATTATGAAACTATTTTTAAAATTAATTCTATAAAATACACAAATATATAACATTTTAAACTAATCTAAAATTTTAAACTATACTACAACTTTGTTATCTAAAAAGATATATATAAGAATTCTAGCTGTGGCTCATCAGGTTACGAATTTGAAGAGTATCCATGAAGATGTGGGTTCTACCCCTGGCCTCATTCTGTTGGTTAAGTATCTGGCATCGCCATAGACTGTGGTGTAGGTCACAGATGGGGCTGGGATCTCGCGTTGCTGTGGCTATGATGGAGGCTGGCAACTGCAGCTCCGGTTTGACCCCTAGCCCGGGAACTTCCATATATATATACACATACACCACACACACTAATTGCCCAAATGCCTAAAAAGAAATCAGATGGCTGTAGCTTTAAATATCTGATATTAAGAAAATGTTTTCCTCACTCCATAAATTTAAAATAATGGTAATTTATACGTCTTATAACTCCAATATATCCTATAATACTCCTACAAAGGATGTAACACTGAAATGCTTTTTATGCTTTCTATAATTATTGAAAAAAAATCACAACTCTTTTAAAGGTACACTGAGGGAATTCAATATATTTTAGTGACAATCTATAAAAATAATCACTAATATATTGGACTGGGAAAACAAGGAAATAAGATTTATAATTTTCTCAGATCTAATAAAAGCTTTTTTGAAATGTTAATGGCTTTTAGAAAGCTTTTAACTAACAAAAAGGTCATTAGAGCAAGTAAAAGTTTCAACAAAAAGAAAATACATCTCATTTTATTACTGAATATATACTTTATTTCTATTCAAAATAAAAAAAATGTATTCTTATCTGAGAGAGTAGATGTGGGCATTCAAGGTACTGATCAATAATTAAGGACATATAGATCAACAAGTTGGCACAATCAAAACATAAGGGTTTACAAGCTGCAAACCAAATGAAGATTTCTAAACTTGCAATAGGATTCTAAGAATTGGTTACATTCTCAAGTAAAAGATCCACTTGTCTATCTACTCCTCCTTACAAATGAGCCATTAAAATTGGGAGCAAAGAATGCTAAATGCTTCATTAAAAGGCTCTAATTGCATATGTTTATAAACTGTTATATATGTCTTTTAAAGAGCCAGGGTAACAACACATTTTCCAGACAATGTATCAAAAGCTTTCCTTTTGAACAATCCACACATGTGACTATATTCATAGTTTCTTATAAGAATTTTACTTGAATAAGAAGAGAATGAAGAGGCAGGATAGACCAGAGAAGTAATGAAACTCCTATCCTCATCAGCATGTCACTGAATACCTTAAAAGAATTACTGAATGTAACCTAAGAGTCAACAAAATAACTAAATTTCCACAAAAAGAAATGTATTTATTTCCTAAAAATAGGCCCTTCCCTATACATTAGCAAAATGACAATTCTCTCTATGACCAAACTCTTGTGAGCCATCTTCTTGATGAGGCCTTGACTTTGGCCTACAAAGGCTTAAACAATATAGTTTTGAAGCGCTCAAGATCACATCCCAAGGATGACCTTGGCCCCCTTACAGTGCCTTTCTGGGAAAACTCAGGGCTGCCAAAAGAATGTACTGCTTACTCCAGCCAATACCTTAAGACAGAGCTTCAGTGTTCCAGTCTGAGACAAACTTCCATAAGTGACAGTAAACTCAGATGGGTTTCACATGGACCAATTCCTAGCTTCCAGCACTGTGTAATGTTTCCACTTCCCTGATGCTATAGAGCCTTCACTGACCCCCTCATTATTCCCTCACCCTCCCTTTAAAACACACAGTCACTTCTGTATAAACTGAAGTTGAGTTCAGGTCATGATGGACTCTTTCCCCTATTGCAATGGTATATTACTGATTAAAATCTGTCCTTACTGCTTTAATTTGTGTCCAGTTTTATCTCTGGCAATAATTTTATAAACAATAAAATAGTGCATGATTTGACTAAAGCTTATTAAGTAACAAATAATAAAATAAGAATATTTTTAGGCATCTGAAGCAAGATGGCCAACTGACCATTTAATTTCAGAGTTCCCATTAAAATAATGAAGGAATAAATAAAGATAAAAATTCACATTAATTTAGAGAATAGGAAAGGACACATCAGCAAATGAGAAACTAAAAACAATTTGGGAAAGGAAGAATGCAAATTAACTGATGAAAGTATAGAGGATTTAACAGCCTGGGATGCAAAATGAGGAGCCAGGAAGAAAGCTAATCTTCCCCTGAAAACCCCAAAGACTTAGGACTATTAACAATTGAGGAAAAGGAAAGTCAGAAATGATACAGACCTGAAAACAGAAAAAGTCTGTTTATGAAACATTCAGTATCAACCTCCCATCCCTTCCTGACCCCACCCACAGTATGCTGCATAAAAGCCAGATGCTTCTCCCCAGAAAGAAAGAAAATAATGACTGCCTGGGGAGCTCTATCTCAGCTCCAGGGCAACACAGACACCCACATACTCCAAGCCCTTATCCTTTCCCAATAAGGGAATAACCTACCTCCTTATCCTAAAAGGAAGCCAGCAACAACAAACCACCACCAGGTGCACAGACCTTCTAAACTTATTGTCTAATTTTGAAAGTAAATGGAATACTAAGGGTCACCCAGGCCTTTGAGGAAGGTAACCATGTGAAAAAGAAAGAAAGATCAGGGTAAACAAAAAAGCCCAAGAGCAAACAAGGATGATCAGGAAACAGAAGGTACTTAGAAACAAAACAAAAAGCCTCTAATTGGTATCCTGAGAGTTTTGAAAGGATCTTACATTCATAAAATAAACGGAGGAAATTAAGAAAAAGAAACAGAAAAGACAAACCTTTAAAAATTGAAAATTGGGAGTTCTCTTGTGGTGCAATAGGTTAAGGATCCAGCTTTTGTCACTGCAGTGACTTGGGTTGGTGCTGTGGCACAGGTTTGATTCCTGGCCTAGGAACTTCCACATGCCTCAGGAGTGGCCAATAAATAAATAAATAATAAAAATTTTTTTGGGGAAAAAAAAAAGGAGTTCGCATCATGGCTCAGCAGTTAACGAATCTGACTAGGGACCATGAGGTTGCGGGTTCGATTCCTGGCTTTGATCAGTGGGTTAAGGATCCGGCATTGCTGTGACCTGCAGTGTAGGTTGCAGATGCAGCTCAGATCTGGCGTTGCTGTGGCTGTGGCGTAGGCCAGCAGCTGTAGCTTGGTTTGGACCCCTAGCCTGGAAACCTCCATATGCTGCGGGTGCAGCCCTAAAAAGACAAAAGACAAAAATAAAATTAAAAAAAATTGAAAATAGGATTAATGAAATAAAAAAATTCAAGAAAAGGTTAAAAGACAAAGCTAAGGAATTTTCTCATTATAGAGAAAAACGATAAAGACAGAAGTGTGAGGGGGAAAGTTACAGAGAATCAAGTTAGGAGTTCCAACACTCAAGTAACAGCAATTACAAAAAGTAGAAAAATAAATAAATCAATAGCATAAATGATACTGTGTTCCAAAAATGAAAGACATAAGTTTCTTAACTGATGAACTGCCTGAAAAAAATTGTACAATGTGGAGTTCTACTATGGCCCAGTGGGTTAAGGATCCAGTGTCATCACTGCAGCAACTTGGGTCGAGGCCGTGGCAGGGGTTCAGTCCTGGTCCAGGAACTTCCACATGCCACAGGCACAGCCCCCCAAAAAGAATAATACAATGCATGGGGAAAAGACTATCAAAAAACCGTAACTACAAAGAATAAATTTCAGATGTGGCGGTATAACCAATATTTACAGAAACTGTGAAAACCATCAAAAGAGTTGAAAAAAGAAAAAGTACAAAGTCGTTACCTCTGGTGAGCAGGAATGTGTGTAGTGATGAAGTCATAGCCAGCAGTGAGCACACAACTTCTAAATCATGCACATGTGTTACTTTGATTAAAAATTCTTAAATAGGAGTTCCCTTGGTGGCGCAGTGGTTAGTGAATCCGACTAGGAACCACGAGTTTGCAGGTTCGATCCTGGCCTTGCTCAGTGGGTTAAGGATCCAGCATTCCTGTGAGCTGCGGTCTAGTTTGCAGATGTGGCTCAGATCCTGCATTGCTGTGGCTCTAGCACAGGCCGGCAGCTGCAGCTCTGACTGGACCCCTAGCCTGGGAACCTCCATGTGCCACTGGAGCGGCCCTAGAAAAGGCAAAAAGACAAAAAAAAAAAAAATTCTTAAACATTTTTATATTCACTTTTAGATATCCAGAGTACCCTAGGTAGACAGATTAATTAAAGCAGAAATTTTACCTGGATCATAAGTAATTTTAGAGAACTACTAGTTGAATACATACCTAAAATGTGGGTAAAAGAAATCATCCAAATTTTCATGTGGCAATCCTGACCACATGATGCCAATCGGAAAAACTGAAGACCTTGTTCTCCATCTAAAAATGTAAATTTGTTTAAAAATAAATACACAAGAATTGATAACACATTTAAACCAAAATTTTTTCAATTTCTCAGGCTAAGGTCTGTTAATTCTATTCATTTAAACCATATTCACAAGAAATATTAATTTATAACATATAATGAAATGTCAGTTTAAGAATTCCTTTTAAACAAGGTACTTCAAAGGATTATGACTTTAGCCCCTGAAGCTGCTATAACAAAATACCTTATTTTCCTCCCACTAAGGATATAATTCAGTGTTGCAGGGGCCAATATTGAGTCACTAAGCCTAGAGTATCCTCCAACCCAATTTTAGTCTATGAGGTTAGCACTGATGGGAAAAATGGGGAAGAAAAATCTGTTACAATATTAGTGTTAAAAGTTTAATTACTCCCAATTTAACTTTTTAAGGATATATTCATTTCTTAAAAACTTAGTCTATAACTGCCATGGAATAATGAGAGAGATTTCTGCCATGGAATAATGAGAGAGATTTCTCCCATTTAATCAAGACAAAGGCTAGAATTATATAAATACAAAACTAAATCAATTCAGTCCAACAGATTTGGTGGAAAACATTACACAAATCAGGGAAAGTAATCACTTACATGTGGAGTCATGAAAAAAACCTACTACATGTTTATGTTTATTTAGATAATTTCAGCAAATCATCATAAAACCACTAGGCAAATTCCTAAATACTTGTAGGTAATGTAAATATTGGTATCAACTCAGTTTTATATGCGTTTCCCCTAATACTACAGATCAAAGGAAGTTTTGGTACTCATATGCAGTAAAATACAATTAAGAAAAATAATAAGGAATTCCTGCCATGGCACAGCGGAAACGAATCCAACTAGGAATCATGAGGTCCCGGATTCAGTGCCTGGCCTCTCTCAGTGAGTTAAGGATCTGGTGATGTGGTGAGCTGTGGTGTAGGTCACAGACGCAGCTCGGATCTGGCGTTGCTGTGGCATAGGCTGGCAGCTGTAGCTCTGATTAGACCCCTAGCCTGGGAACCTCCATATGCTGTGGGTTCAGCCCTAAAAAGACAAAAAAAAAAAAAAAAAAGCTAATAAGCATCTTAAGATTGCACTCTGGTCTTGCAAATATTTAGTACACAGTATTTAAACACTTGGGTATGTAAAATCATTTTTTTCTATAGACTCTGTCTTGTTGAAAGCATGTATATTTTATTAACATACTAATTCTTTTTCACTCAAAAGTTTTCTGTTTTTCGTCTTTTTGCCTTTTCTGGGGCCGCTCCCGCAGCATATGGAGGTTCCCAGGCTAGGGGTCCAATCGGAGCTGTAGCTGCTGGCCTACGCCAGAGCCACAGCAACTCGGGATCCGAACCGAGTCTGCGACCCACACCACAGCTCACGGCAACGCCGGATCCTTAACCCACTGAGCGAGGCCAGGGATGGAACCTACAACCTCATGGTTCCTAGTTAGTTTCGTTAACCACTGAGCCATGACAGGAACTCCTCAAAAGTTTTATTAACTGCATGAGACTTCAACATTTCAATCGCGTTTTTGTAGCACACAAATTCAGCCATGTTACATTCTCAGAGATCTTGATGGATGTAAGCAATTTCTTACAAATTATTAAATGTTTTTAAGGCAAAAAATTTACTGAAAAACGGCATAAACGAGAGTAAAATATTTAAGTGCTAGACCCAATTAAGAAAACTTTTTTCATTTGTTTCTTGACTAAATAGATCCTCCGAAGTTAATTCTGGAGTTTCTTTCGGTAGTAAAACTGGAGCGAACTGAACATTTATCCTCCAGCACAAACAGTATTATTTTTCCTTATTTGAGTAAAATGTCATAAAGTCAGATCAATATGTCCTAAGTATTTACAGATATTACCAAATAAAATAAATTAAAATTACATATTTTGCTTTTTACAAGAATACTGTAGTTGCCAAAAATTCCTAAAATAATCACTTATAAAGCATATATTGATCTGTTTTAGGGAATTTACACATAAGGTTAAAACATATTTTAACAAGCTGAAATAAACTATAGAAGCATATTAGACTATACTGAGAAATATACTTTCAAATATACTCTAAAGGCAGGGTAGGGATGAGGACATTATACTTATTTTAGAATCTCATCTAGAATTCTCTGCTTGGTTTAGTGAACCTTTCCAGGGCCCACTGGCTGAAATCTCTCTAAAGATAGGACAATGATGCCCTCAGTTTACTCTAAAATTAATAATAAAAATGGTATTTTAATAAAAATCTTTTTCATATAACTTAGAATTAAAAAGGCAAACTTAAGTCTCCCTATGTTAATGTAATTCATCAAAGATTCACTGAGTGTCCATGAAATTTTGAAGATGGAGTCACAGAATGGAAAAAACGGTTTTTACGTTACAAGCTGGTCTTAGAATCAAACAGCCTAAAAGAACATATTAAAATAATAAATTACCTAAATAAATTAGGTAGGGAGTTTAATATAAGAGTGGACTGAGGAAAAATAAATCTATTAACCTGCTATATGATAATGATAGGTTAGGAAAACAAAAACAAGAAATTTCAGTAAATCAGTGTGCATTTCTAAGCCTATTATGTACCAACCACTTTAAATAAAAAAGTCCCAGGTCTGCCCTATGGAGCTTACAATATAATAGGAAAAACACCATTAAACATAATCTATATAAATAACTATATAAATAAAACTTGTGATACTTCCTTAAGTACCATAAAGGAAAGATAAACCATGCAACTAAAAGACTGAATCAAAATACTTTAGACTGAATGCAGGAGCCAAGAGCTGGGGAGGTGCGTCTTATGTGATTTTTTTTACCTGAAATCTAAAGGAACTAAGAGTGAACCAGGTGAAGGGTCCATATGTGAAACCTTCGGAAAAATCTTACACTCAAGGAATGAAAGGAGGCCAATGTGACAAGAGAATGCATGTGGCCAAGTGTGATTCGAGGTGAGGCAGGGAAATAAAACATGTAAATACTTAAAGGCTTTGTGGTTTGTATCTGGTCTTTTATCTCACCTGAATCATATTTTAATGAGCTACTGATGACTTTGAAATGGGGGGGGCGGGGTGCCAAAGCCATCCTGCTACTGGACCTGAGGTGTCCAATAAGATAGTAACTAGCCATGTGCAGCTACTGAACAATTGAAGGGTGACTAGTATGAGTTGAGATATGACATAATATACACATCAGATTTCAAAGATTTCAAACCAAAAAAAAGTATCTGAATAATTTTATTGATTAAAAATTATTAAAACATTTTATATATTTTTGGTAAAATATATGACAAAAAAATAATTTTAGTCTTTTCTAGGGCCACTCCCGAGGCATATGGAGATTTCCAGCCTAGGGGTCTAATTGGAGCTGTAGCCACCGGCCTACACCACAGCCACAGCAATGCCAGGTCTGAGCCGAGTCTGTGACCTACTCCACAGCTCATCGCTATGCCAGATACTTAACCCACTGAGCGAGGCCAGGGATTGAACCCGCAACCTCATGGTTCCTAATCGGATTTGTTGACCACTGCGCCACGACGGGAACTCCTAAAATTAATTTCATTACTAGAAATTTTCATTCTATTACGAGAAATTTTTTAATTTACATATGGACCTCACATTATATTGCTATAGGACAGCACTGTCCGGCATTAAGACTGGAGGATCCAAAAGCAGAACTTCTATACTAACAGGAAGATGAAAAATGAAAGAAAACAACTTCCCAATTCACTGTATTTATTTAGAACCAAGAGTCTAGGGAGTTCCCATTGTGGCTCAGCAGTAAGGAATCCAACTAGTATCTATGAGGACACAAGTTCAATCCCTGGCCCCACTCAGTGGGTTAAGGATCCGGTGTTTCCATGAACTATAATGTAGGTCACAAAAAGTGGCTCAGATCCTAAGTTGTTGTGCCACAGGCTGGCAACTACAGCTCCAATTCAACCCCTAACCTGGGAACTTCCATGCCTCAGGTTTAGCCCTCAAAAGCAAAAAAAAAAAAAAAAAAAAAAAAAAAAAAAAAAAAGTGAGATTTTAGAAAGAAAAAAAAAAACTAGAGTCTATATATTCAAGAGTTTTTGTTTCTTTTTCCAAAAACTAGTCATATTGTCAAAGGCTTTACAAGTTTATCTTTTGAAAGATTAGATTAGTAAAGGGAAAATGTACCTTGTCTCCAATTTTTAATTTCATATTCCTATTTGAATATCAATATTTCAAAAGCAGAGTAAAATCAATAAAGTCCTCTGAATTACCATACTTGAGGAATCCAGACCCACTGTACCAAGCAGCATCAGCCCCTGTATACTAAAGAATCTAATTTTCTCAAATAACATCTGTCATTTTCTTTTGAACAAAAAAGATGGAGAAGGATGATTCCTTAAGAAGAATAAATCAAAAGGGCTCATCATTTTACTAATGAAGTAAAAACGATGAGTAAAAGAAGTCAAACTCACATACAAATTGCAAATGGGAATTACTAGTGCTTACAAGAGTAAGATAACTAACCAGAAACTGGTTGTGGAGAAAAATCGCAGCATGTGATTCCAAGATCGTGTGCTTTTTCATCATGCAGACACCTCATTTTATCATCCCACACTGTTAAATCTCCACATGAAGAGCCAGTGACAAAGAGGTTTCCATTAGGTGAAAATGCACAGGCCACCAAGGAGCCATCCTTAACACTACCACATCTGAAATAAAACCAAAGAAAAGAGGATTTTCATTTCAGAGCATCTTTTTACTTTGTATTACAATCTCTAACACCAACTCAGTATAGTAAAGAGGATAAAGGGCTATCTAGAACTAGAAAGGGCAATAGATGCCTATAGAAATAAAATCTCATATATGCTAAAAACTGAGATATGTAAGAGGATTTAAACATTTCAACCAAACCAAAATCCACATATCTTCATACTCTTCCATTTAGCAAATCAGTATGAACATGTTAAAATCTACAAAGCTTAACAAAAAAAAGCAAGAACAACCAACAGTTTCAACTGCCGTCACATTTTTAAAAAAGTTATAAGTATTTTTATCAAAAAACACGTTACTAGGGTCAAAAGTACTTTTGATTTAAAATCACCCAGAAACAACAGTAAAGATTTTCATCTCATCGTCAAGTACAAATATAAATTCTTTATGTAAAGAAAATGCTGTGAACAGGTTAAAATATCTTGGGAAGATTAGGAAGTACTAGGCTAATTATCTTCTCAACTAGGAAAAATAAACTGGTAAAAACTCAACAATTAGTGCAGTGTCCCATCCAGTGCTTAAATCTACTGCAGTGTATCATTTTTACATCATCAATTACATACATTAGAGAAATAATGTAAGGGAGGCAGAATTTATCATCAGATGAGAGAAAATTCCTTAGCTGACAGCTGTTATTTCATTCATATAAAGTAAGTTAAAGACAATTCAGTGCTTTATCTTTAAATTGTTTATCAATGCCACTTAAAACACATCACCTTCTTCAACCCAGAGACCCAAATCTAAATGAGCAACAGTTGTGTACCAGTTACCACCTGTTCTCTGAGTGATGCTGGGTTAGGGAGAGGGGAAGAAGGTACACTAAGCTATGCTAACTGGTAACATTTAAAAGCTTACAGTTTTTAATATATTTGTTATCATTGAACTGTACACTTTAAAATGATATAAATGTTTTATCTTCTAGATATTTCACCACACTAAAAATACATACAAGTACATGGTTTTCATGCTGGTAAGTTGCAACATAGCATTACCAGTGTAAACTAACCGATAATTGTTAGCCAAAAGGAGCTTTTCAGATGATTTTTTTTTTAAAGGAATGGTAACACAGCACCATACTAATCATAAGGTTCCTTCTGGGCTTGGTCAGCAAGAATCCTAGTCAGGAAAGTGCTATGTCTCTCAGGTGAGACTTTTATCATTGGGAACATGTGAGCCACAAGTGATAAAAATAAAGCCTAAAATTACTGTTCTTCAAAAGACTTGCAGAATTTTTTTTCTTTTTTTTTTTTTCTTTTTTGCCTAACTTAAAATAAAAACCCATAAAAGACTAACAGGATTAATTCTTATTTTACAAAAGATTCAAAATTTAAAACTTTCAGAATCAAGCAAATCTACTTCAAGAATCATATTAAATGTTTTTATGACCTTCAGAAGTTGGTCAAAATATTCTTCCTTTGACATCTGAAGATTATCTGCTTCTTAAAGGCATCAAAATATCTTTTTTTTTTTTTTTGGTAACACTGTTATTAGGATTAAACACAGAAAGGATTTAAAATATATTCCTACCTATATAACTTGTATGTCTGTGCATTCCACAAAACAACCGTTCCATCCGCCGCCCCTGACACCAAACAAGAGGAGTCTGGGGAAAACCGGCAAACCCTCACAGGGCTACCACTGGGCTGCTCCATCACCGCCAAAATCTGTCCATTCTGAGTATCCCACAGGACAGTGGTACCATCTGTTGAACACGAAGCCAAAATATGTCCTGAAGGGGAGAAGCAGCAGCAGTGGACAGCATAGGTGTGAAACTTCAATGGAGAGTGTGGCAGTTCAGTAAAGTCACTCAGGCAGTACAGGCGAATTGTCTTGTCCAAGGAGCAAGTGGCCAAGAGGGAAGCAGAGAAGGCACAGCAGTTGACATCATCATCATGATCAGCTAATGTGTGAATCAGTTTCACCATGTTCTTTATTTGAAGTAAAATATCCTGCAGTTATCAGATGGATAAAGGTTACTTCATCCCAGGAATCAAATAAACACAACTCCAATCCGTACAAAAGAGCCAAAATCAATTTCAAAACTTGCTCAATGAAAGCCCCTACATTCATATTTTTAAAAGACACTATATTATACCCAAGGTAAGAATAATTTGGAAAAAAAAGCATTAAGACTATAACCTCTGATGATGATCACAATCATCCGTGCCATAACAATAAAGTTCCCTAACTTCTGAAAAAGAACCTAGTCAAGTGACCAAAATGATGTGACACTGAACATCCAAAACCATTTCGTCTTTGAAGACTTTCCCTTAACTGCTACTTAACACTCCCTCATTCCAGATCTGCTAATCTCAACTCAAAAATATTTTTCACTATTTTAACAAACTCTCCCTCTCCTTGCACCGGATGGAGACAAGGCTATTCCTCTGCCTCTAAGATGGGGAACTATATGGTTCACTCACAAAAAGTTTCATTTACAATTTAAATGAAAACTATCATGTCATGGTCTGTCATCTTGTCTAACAAAAAATAAAATAAGTAAGAGATTTGTGGTGAAGAACCAATGTAATAAATCAAGGAAACCAAAAAGAATGGCAAAAAATGGACCTGGCCAGTTGCACTGAAAAACAAATTTACAAATTTATAATAAAATCCAAACTCCTCACTACAGCTTACAAAACCCTCTATGACCCAGCTCTTGCCTGCCTACTTTTCAGATCTCAACTCACCACTTTCTCTCTCCCACTTCTTTCCAGCCTCCCTAGTCCAAAGGATTACATTAAAGATCTTCACCAAGTGGTTTTCTTAGGCTTAAATTCTCTTCTCTCTGCTTTTGGGATCTTATTTCTCATTCAGATTTCAATTTCAGCGTCCTTCCCAATCTAAAGTAGCCACTCTCTAGGCTAATGTATCACCCTACTTTAATCCTCAGCCTATCAATTACCAACAACCGACATTCACTTGTCTCCCTGCCCCCCAACTACAATGTAAACTCCACAACAGTAATCTGTTCCATCTTGCTATCCACAGCATGGAAAACAATGGTGTCAGCACATAACGTGGTCAAATAAATATTTGTTGAATTAACATGTTTTCCAAACCCAGCTGGGTTCTATTCTTTAAATATTATAGACTATTAATACAAAACGATTAGAAAATTAAAAATAAAGCTACCAAATGCTTTGTTAAAAAAATCCGACAGCGGAAAAATGGTGCAGAACGAGGCAATCAGCCCTGAAGGGACAGGTATAACCTTTAATTGTAAAATTTATAATGCCTTGTTCTAATGTTACTTACAGAAAGCTTTACAAATAGATGGAGCATGTCTTTTCGATATCTTATCCCAAAAGTTCAGCCTCTCTTTTTCAAACAAACTACAATGAAACCTAAAAAACTGAAAAACCAGCAAAAAAAAAAAAAAGTTCTGGTAGATTACCGCCTGTTTTGTTGCACTGAAAACAAGTGCGATCAGGTGGTGCTTTCTGGAGAGCTCCCAAGCCCCAACTATGCAAGTGCACACAAGCAATTTTCCAAACAAACTTGCTTCTTCACCCCTGTGGCACTCATTTCCTTTTGCAGTTCTAGGAGACCCCAGAGTCAGAAGGACGAAACCGAAATCAGCTGCACAGTTTGTTTTGAAAAGGTCTCTCAAGCCCCCTACCTGCTTTGGGGAGTAGGTATCCACCTTCAAGACATAAAGCCAAACACTCACAGGCAAACCGGGTCAACTCGCCAGTGTGAACACAGGCATCCCTATCTAATGCAAAGCAAACCCGAAATGGCAAAGAATCCCCCCGAATGTAAAACCGGCGACCTACTTCCCCTGGACGCGGGGACCAAGGATTTGCCCAACGTCGAGCCAGCCGGTTCTCGGCGGAAGGAGCAGACCGAGCGGACGGAGGCAGGAGCGCGGCCGGAGGAGAGCAGGGCCTTCCAGGGCGCAGGAACCGGAGTTCGGGGTAGGACCGGGGAGAGTGCAGCCGGGGCTTCCACACCTCAGCGGGAGCACCCGCCCGGCTCTCAGCCGAGACAGAACAACCTTGCCCCGCTCCGGTCAAGGGCTCAGCTAGTCCCTGTCGCGCGCTTAGAACCAGATGCGGAGAAACAGGAGGGTTTCGACACCGGAACACGGCGGGCTGACCCCAGTCACACTCCCCCACCTGCCGCCGCTGCAGCTAAACTGGCCCAGGAGCGCGACACCTTTCACCTGGAAGACCCACGACGCCTGGGTTCCGCCCTCAGGGGCCCTGCAAGCAGCACAGCACACGTGACACGCAGGTGAGCCGGGTGGAGCTGGCACGGGTAGAGGCCCTAAGGCTAAAGAATAGGCTCCGCCCCCCTGAGGGGTCGGCCCGCGCTGCGGCGCATGCGCGCCCTTTCGCCCTCTGATGGGGAGGTCTCTAAATTCTGCCTCTAGGATTCAAAAGAGTCCAGACTTGGGGAGATATTTTAGTTGAAATTTTTTTCCAGTTGAGGAAGCTGAAATCCCAACGTTTAGCGAATGTCTGAGATGCGGTTTTACAGGAGGGATTATACAACTCTCCAGTTATTCCAGCTCAAAATTTTGAATCTTGTTCCTCTCTTTATCCCCGTCCCCTGCCCCGTCTATTTTCTGACCTCCTGATTGGTCTTTTCTGTTTAGGCTAGCTCTGACCTCGGCTGTCCATAAATTCTGCCACAGCCTTTGTGCCCAGGTTACCCACATCTCTTTTTCTAAGGTGGGCTCCTCACCCCTGGGCCCTGGTCCTGTCGTTCTCCTGTTCGCTAAATAGGTCCAGGTGGATATCCTGGCATCACCTGAACCCAATGTGCGTTTCTTCTAGCGTTGCCGACTGTCTCCTAATTTCACGGATAGACCTATGTGTCTACGGAGTGGTCTTGCCAAGCCCTTTTGAGGTTAAAAAAATTGACCAGGAAAAAAACTTCCCAGGCATGCTAATACCTATCATCTTAGGGCAGGACACAGTATAGGACCATGTTCGGGTGAAAGTCAAAGATACAAACAAAAGTGTTTTCTTCAATGAGGAAATAAATTATCAACCCAAGGAAGCCAAAGTCTTATATTTGAAAAGTAATAACCTAAAATATTCATATTTAAACATGAAATTGAGATCGCTGGAAAATATTTGTAAAAGGGGAGATCAAAATTCATGATTTTGAGATGCTCCTGTGATTTTTATTTATTTTTGCTTATTGGGACCACACCTGTGGCATGTGGAAGTTCCCTGGCTAGGAGTCAAATCCGAGGTACAGCAAACTATGTCTGCAACCTCACCACAGCTCAGGGCAAGGCATGATCCTTAACCCACTGAGAAAGGTCAGGGATTGAACACATGTCATCATGGATACTAGCCAGGTTCATTACCACTGAGACACAAGGGGAACTTCTGCTCCTGTGATTTTTAAATCGATTAACAAGTGCATTATGACTGAGACTTTGAAATCTGATTATGTGCCAAATACTGCCAAATTAGTATTTTTCTAAAAGTGAAACTGACAGCACTAATGGCCTGAACCCAGCCAGAACACAGATTGGGACTTGAACCCATGTTTTTAAATTCGAGTTACCCTGTGTCTGGATTCACTAAGGTTTGGGTTCTTTGTGCCTCAGTGCAGCAGTAATTTTCAGTGAGAGACAAAGTGATAGGTAAAAAACAGATTTAGTAGGATAGACCGCTTATAAGAGATGCAAGCAGGCAGACAAGGAAGCTCTGCCTGAGGATCTGGTGGGCCACAGTTTTATCATCCAAGGGAGGCAGGGGTTGGAAAGGCTCGCCTCTTTAGTATCCGGTAAGGTGTGCATTCAAATCAGCTGAAGGGTGGTCCTCAAACTCCTGCCCTAGGTCTGAATCTGAATGCAGGCCTCATCCCATCCCCCACCCAAAGACCTGAGGCAATTCTTGAACCTCCGCTAGTTAAGCAAGCCTGCTTTTTCTCTAACTTACAGTGGTCTCCCCGCATCCCCCAGGTTTCCCTCTTTATCTATGGTACCCTATTGGGACTTCTACAACCACCTATGCCTACTCTAGCCCTATCAAAAGCAATTTTTTAATTGTATAAATAATAGAGCTCTCTGTAGGAAATAGAGAAACTATAAATAAGAAAAATAGCTAATAATCATACTATCCAATGATAAGCCACCCAGAGATAACACTTCCTTTCAATCTTTCATGCGTTAAGATCAATAATTTTACACAAAGACCTGCAAACTACCTTTCCAACTTAAACTTGTAGGCTGAGCATTTCCAAGTCTAAAATTTCTTCCGTAGTTTAATTACTGTTTCTGCCTAATGGTCCACACCTCCAGAAACATACCGCAATTTATTTAACATTTTCCCAATTGTTTCAATATTTTTGTGCTTCTTATAAATAATACTGGATTCAATGACTTTGTGCATAAATCCTTATTCACATTAATGAACATATGCTAAGGAAATTGTTAAATAGAAATGGAATTACTGGACATAACATAGTTTTAATAAATTTTGCCATATTGCTTTTCAGAGAGGTTGTATGTTTTTCACTCTCAGCAGCATATGGTGGTGCCTGTCCCTCCACATTCTTGACAGACTTGAATAATTTTTTTATATTTTCATTATTTAATGGGTGAAATTGGTTATAATATTCTTAAAGTAAAATATGTAAAAGAAACCCCTGACTACACAGGCCAGTCATTTAGCACAGAGACCTCAAGCCCAATGTGGTCAGTTTGCCTGTCCTGCAAAGAAAGGCAGTTTCAAAGAAGGAAGGTTTATTGTAGCTGCTGTCTAGTCTATGAGTTTCCAACTTCGGAGATGTTAATTAAGATATATTTGCTATATACTAAAGAAGCATTGCAAGAATTTATGGAGCTCTTTGATCACATGAGTGAACTGGTTATCTTACCTCAAAGGACAGAGTGTCAAATAGTTGGAACTTTGAGTTGGAATATTAAAGATTTGACTATTTTATACACTTTTGCTCTAATTATGTAACTGTAGTCAATAATTAATCCTAATTTATTATTAATTTCTAGTTTTATTCCTTGTAATGACATTTGGAGAATATAGAAAGCAATTTTAAATGATATTTTTAAAGGGAAACTCATTTTTCAATTTAATAATAAATACATGCTCTCAAAATAAAATTCTATGGGATCAGAACAGATGTGAGTCAGTGATTACTCAAAAATTTCTCCAAGAGTAACCAAGAACCCAAAGGAGAAAGAAAGTGAAGATAGGCACTGGTGAAATTAGAAAAGGTGGGTATCAGAATGGGTCCTAAACAGCCTTAAAGCGTGAGCCAACTGAGGTTTGAGCTTGGTTAATATCCAGTTTCAGAGTAAATACTCAGGGATGCATTTGGGTTGTTCTGCTTTGCAGGCAAACTAAAGCCAGAGTTTCCAGAACAATCAGGCAAGGTAGAGTAAAAGATGTAAAAAACTCCCTGGAGGTGTTCAGGTTGCCAAAAAAAAAAAAAAAAAAAAAAAAGTATCAAGCTCAATACATTTCATACCAGCATTTTGGTGTCGTGTATATACTTCAAAAAAAGTCTGTAAATTTATCCATGAGAATGATCCAGGAATTCTCTGATACTGAGGTAATCATTCACTTTCCACACCTGGTATTATACACAGCACTACCTCCCAGAAGAGAACTCTGGATATCTGGGAAGATGTAACTGGAAGTGGGCTGTTATCTTCTGCTTTATGGAATAGTCTCTGAATTCCCCTTAGCCTTTGCCATTAAATAAACTTTACATCCTCTAACTGGCCATGTTTCCATTAATCCGCCCATAGTCCTGGGTGTCAACTACATCATGAGAGTTGAGTAGAGTTCTTTGAGTTAGTGCGTCATACAGATAATAGGAAGACCTAGGAGCTGCCAAAGAGGTTGAGGAAGGATCCTGCTGGGCACAGTGAGAACTGCCTGATGATCGAAACTGTACACATAGTTGGGAATAAGAAGACTGGAAAGAAATGTGACAACACTTGGTATTTGTAAATGCTAAATTTTGCAGTTCCGACTATGCCCATTTCTTCCTCTTTGATACAAGAAGCCTTTTTCTTGTTTATAGATTTTTAAATTCCAATTTCCCATCATTAAAAATTATCTTTTCTTATTTCTTCTGTCTCATCTTCTCAAATTCTTTATCTTCCAATGTATTCCTATTAATGTGCTCCAAGAGAATTCAAGATTTTTTAAATACATTTTTGATTAAAAAACCCCACATTTTGTCTCTGATTCATGGGTTTTTTAAATAACATAAGAGGAAGATATGACAGACATTGTATAATCAACAGTCCAACTTACAGAATTAGCATTAATTCAAACCCTTTGCTTGTCATAGGTCTATTTAGAGTTTCTCTTTCTTCTTGAATCAGTTACAGTAATTTGGGTCTTATAGGAATTTGTCCATTATCACTTAGGTTTTCTACTTGGTTAACATCACTTGTTCATAGTATTCACTATAATCCCTTTTTATTTCTATAAGGTCAGTAGCAGTGACCCCTCTTTCCTTCCTGACTTTGGTAGTATGAGTCTTCTCTCTTTTTGTCAGTTTACCTATAGCTTTGTCAATTTTGTTGATCTTTTCAAAGAACCAATTTTTGATTTGATTTCTCAATTCTCTTTATAGTCTCTTTTTCATTAATTTCTCCTCTATTCATTATCTCTTTCCTCCTGCTTGCTTAACATAAAGTTTGTTTGGAAGTTAAGGTTATTAATTTAGGAATTTTTTCCCATACAGAATTTACACTATAAGTACTCCTCTAAACACTGCTTTGGCCAAAGCCCAGTAATTGTTTGTATTAATAAAAATCTACCAGCTTTCTTTAGGAGGATCCCAACTTGGGTCTCCATAATATCATAAAGCATTGTTCACACAAATCCATACCAGTCCAAAGTTTCATCGGGTCAAAATATACTCCAGCCCCTCAATTTTCTTACTGTTTTTGTGTTTTTTCATCATAGGATTTCTCAAATGCAGTGTCTCCTCTTTTAAACCTAAGGTAAACTGTATTAACAGTCTGTCATGATTATGAAAGATTTATATGGCTCGATCTATTTATCGTTTTCCAAGACCCTCTTAATCTTTTATCACACTTTCCTTGATTGTCCATTCTAGTTCTCTTCCAGGACCCTTCATAAATCATGGGATAGAGAGAGGTAAGATATTAGGCCCTACTGGGCCTACTTTTTCCTTCTAATCCAGTGGCTTGGTAGCTAGTCAATGAGAATCAGGATAGCCTAGGATTTGGGACAATTACAATGAACCCCAATATCTCAGTGACTCAAATCAAGAAAGGTTTATTTCTTAGTTAGGCTATACATACATTACAAAATGGTAGGGAATTATATTCAACATAGTTAATCAGGGGCCTGGGATAACAGAACATGGGTTATCTGTGTCAGAGGGAAAAGAGAGAAATTAAACCCTTGGCCAGCAAGATACAAATACTTACACTCAGATCTCCTTGGTCAGAATTAGCTTGTCAAATGGCCTCACTCCACCACAAGGTGTGTAGGAAATACAATTCCACCATGTGCCCAGGAAGATGGAAAGCTAGAAGTCTTTGATTTTATGGTATTAATGACTATACCAGATAGTACATTCTGTCCCCTTAGAAGAGAATGAGATCAAAGTTAGAGTCCCTCTTGAAAGGGAATGAGATCAAAGTTAGAGACCAGAGGAAAGCAATCTGGAGAATTACAAGAAGTTTTACTTTGTATCAGATAATCCATTGTTTTTCACCTGTTTAGTTCACTTGGGAACTTTCAGGCCCTTTATTTTAGATATGAGCCTCTTTAACATGTCCCAGGAAGCAGCTGTACTTTATCAGAACATTACTAAGCCTTAAGATAGGATTATAAAGTAATATGACTGTGTATTCATGAAATTTAATCCAACATAGATATGCAATAAGAGCTATCCTTTTCAAAGCAATCATTTAGGAAATTCAAACATTTATTCCAGCATAGGTGCTACCCAAAATATATTTAGAACCACAATTTTTGGCATTGTTTTCAGAGAGTGTGGCTCTTTCTTTCGAATATCTTCCTTAATGGGAATGCTTTATTGACAGAATTTTGTTGGGTATTTTTAATATGCCAAAAATTATAGTAGATACTGGGTATTTTAAAATGTGAAAGGCACAATCTCTTGAGGAGCCATGTCAAGTGAGAGTGGAAGATACACATCCCATAACAGCAATACTTGAGTTATAGGAGAATAATGAATTCCAGCTGCTTATAGGAATTTTGAGTGGAAGAGTAAGAAAGCCAGTTAAATCAATACATAGTGGACAGTTATCTCTATTCATGTAACAGGAGCATGCCAATAAACACATGACTCATGCTGAGCTTTACAAATGTGCAGAATTCCAATCAGATGGCCAGAAATAATTTTAAACAGGCAGAACCGGAAAATGTGATAATCAAGAAGGCTGAGGAGTTCCAGCTGTGGCACAGTGGGTTAAGGATCCAGCATTGCTGCAGCTGTGGTGTAGATCACAGCTGTGGCTCAAATGCAGTCCCTGGCCTGGGAACTTCCATATTCAGTGGATGCAGCAAAAATAAACAAATAAAAAATACAAAAATGAAAGAAAAGATAGAAAGCTGAGATATTTCAGTCTCTCAGTAACAAAAATGGGGATAAATATCATGGAACAGAGAAAAAGGGAAGTTTGAGGGTTAAAATATGCTGTTTAGCATTAGTTGTCCAGAAAAGAACCCCAGAAGGTGTCAGAGAGACTCTGTTGTGGTTTGCGGTGTTGTGGAGAGGGGCTGCCTCACCTGCCCTTCCTGTACCTGGATAAAACACTTCCAAGGGCATCCCATTCTCATTGTGTTGATTGTATATGCTCATCTAGTATATTTCAGATAATTCAGTCTCTTTCTTAAATATCATGGCACTGGAAACCTGGACACAGTACTTTAGTTAATACAAAGGAATGTCTCCTGTTATGATTTGGTTGATATGTTGGTTTATGCTTCACTTAGTGAGTGTGGTTTGTGCACTTTGGCAACCCTAAGTCTGATCAGCTTTGGAGGCTGTGATAAAATCACGTCCAGAAAGAAAGTAGGTAAGTCACCAGACTTGGTCATATTTCACTCACCATCCACTCTCTTTAGCGTCTTTATAGCTTAGTGATAATAGCATGGTTTGGGGCCCACTGACTGAGTTTGAATAGTAGTTCTGACAACTAATTAGCCATGTAGCCAAACAAGCCTTGGTTTCCTCATATATCATATGTCACATAGGACTGTTTAGAAGATTAAACAAAATACTGCATATGCAGTATGTAGCCTAGTGTCATATATGTATGAATACTCCTTTCCTATGTAACTGCAAAAAACAAGTATGGTATCTCTGAGCAAAACAAACACACACAAAAAATTATTCTTGGGAGTTCCTGCTGTGGCGCAGCAAAAACAAACCTGACTAGTATCCATGAGGATGCGGGTTGGATCCCTGGCCTCGCTTAGTGGTGTCGAGATCTGGCGTTGCCATGAGCTGTGGTGTAGGTTGCAGACGTGGCTTGGATCCCGCATTGTTGTGGCTGTGGTGGAATAGCCTGGGAACTTCCATATGCCATGGGTGCAGCCCTAAAAAAAAAAAAAAGCGAGAAAAAATTCTTTGAAGGGCCATCAAGAAGCTCAACTTTTTTTGGGTGGAAGCAGGCTTGTATATACAACTTGTTATGATATGATGTGAGAATGGCTCTGATAGTCACAAAATTCTATAGGAGTAAAAATAACTGCCACCTTGGGTGGAGGGTGGGAAGGAGAGTAGAGGAAGGCACAGATAATAGAATCTGGCCCATGGTAGGTAGGTATACACTGTGTTCTGGAGTAATTTTGTGGGATGAGTTGACAATGTAGGGAAGAGAGGATGAGGTCATGATAGGAGGAAGGCTCAGAATAGGCTGAGCTAGATGTGAAGAGCCTTTAATTCCACACACATATTTTTAGCAAGGGCCTGAGAGAATATTGGTTCAGGATGACAGAGTGGTGGACAAAAGGAGGATAACTTCAAAACTTCAAAACTTATTAAAACAATGGAAAGAGACCTGTGGAAAAGAAGAGAAAGCCCAGAAATAAGCCCTCGCATATATGGTCAAGTGATTTTCAATGAGGATGTTGAGAACATTAAATGAGGAAAGGAATTTTTCCAACAGATGGTGTAGCAAAAACTGGATATCCACATGCAAAATAATGAAGTTGGACTCTTGCTTTTTACCATGTACAAATATTAAGTCAAAGTGGATCCAAGACCTAAATGTAAGAGCTAAAACTATTAGAAGAAAACATAGGGGGAATGATTTATGACATTGGATTTGCAGTGATTTCTTGCATAGGATGCCAAAAACACAGACGAAAGAAAAAAAGTAAATTGGACTACATCAAAATTAAAAATTTCTGTGCATCAAAGTGTACAGACAACAGAGTAAAAAGGCACCCCATAGAATGGAAGAAACTTTTTATAAATCATATATTTATAAGGGTTGTTAATATTAGAATATATACAGAATTCCTATAACACAACAAAAACAAAAATACAAACAACCTGATTTTAAAATGGGCAAAGGACTTAGACATTTCTCCAAAGGTATGCAAAAAGCCAATAAGCATATCAAAAGATGCACAACTTCACTAATCATCCGAGAAATGCAAATCACAACCAAAATGAGATACCTCGTCACACCTACTAGGATGGATCATATCAAAAAACAAAGCAAGTGTTGACAAAGATGTGGAGAAATTGGAAACTTGTATACTGTTGGCAGGAATGTAAAATAGTGCTCCTGCTATGGAAAACATTTTGGTAGTTCCTTAAAAAATTAAAATTAGAATTTTCATCTGATCCAACAATTACCCTTCTGAGTACTTACCCCAAAGCATTGAAAGCAGGATCTTGAAGTGATGTTTGTACACTTATGTTCGTAGCAGCATTACTCACAATAGCTAAAAGAGGAAGCAATCCACAAGTACATCCACAGATGAATGGATAAACAAAAAGTGGTCATACAGATATAACGATATTTTTATTCACCCTAAAAAGAAAGGAAATTCTGATACATGGTACAACATGGATGAATCTTGAAGACATGTTTAATGAAATAAGCCAGGTGCAAAAAGACATACTGTTAAGATACCACTTACATGAGGTACGTAAAGTACTCAGATTCATAAAGACAAAGTAGAATGATGGTGTTCAGGGGCTGGAGGAAGGAGGGAATGAGGAATTACTGTGTAATGGATATAGAGTTTTAGTTTTACAAAATGAAGAGGCTTCTGAAGCTGGTGATGGGTGTGCAACAATATGGATGTACTGAATATATCAGATTAAAGATAATTCCAGTTCCTTCCTTATGTACAGACGCGAAATGTTCAATATACTTTCATTATTTTGATTGTAAAGCAATGTAATTATTTCTAAATAAATTAAAATGCATTCATCTCTTTAAAATTATCATCTTGATATTATTCCATGATGCTACCAATGCAAAAATTAGTTTTGGAATATTTGGTGGGAATATGCATTCAAAAAATGTTCAAAGTAATCAAGAAAATCAGTCTTACGTTCTGAGAAATTCTATTTGAAAGCCAAAGACAAGCGTTTAAGTCTCAAATGAAGTTTACCAAGTTTGGTGCCAAGGAGTAAATTACTTGACCTTTTTAGTATTGGTTTCTTGTCTGTAAAATGGGCTACACTCTAGCCTATATGAATGGAGCCCTCTGAAACTGCATAGCATGTAGCCTGGATACCTGCAAAGCAGTATCCCTAGTTATATCAAGGTGCTCTCATCTGAAACAATATATTCAAATCAAAATGGCTTAGGCAGTAGAACAACTTATCATACCTAGCAAAATGTTCAGAGGTTGTGTGGTTCCCAGATTAATTTGATGGCTCAAGAGCTATCAAGAACCCAAGTCCATTCTATCTCTCCCTCCTCTCCCATCTTCAGTGATATCATCTCTCAGGTTTGCTTCTTCATAGCTGAATGATGGCCGGAGTATCTCCAAGTGTCATGGCCTCCCATAACCATTTCCAAAGACTGCAAGAGAGGATGTCCTTTTTGGACAAAAATTCTCCTCTGGATAAATCTCCAGGAATCCACTGCAGACTTTCTCTCTCATGTCACTGCCCAAAATTGTGTCACATCCTCAGTCTTTTAAGCAATAACTTTCAAGAGAAATGGAATTACCAGGAACGAATTAAAAGACTCTTCTGGGGCTAAAAAAGGGCCCGCTTTCCCATGAAGCATATAACCAACCAACATCTTCAAAGAGTGGAGGAAAGGAAGGAGATGATATCCAACTACTGAATAGGCAATTAAAATGTCTTCCTGAATTATAGTTTTGCCTGGATACAAAACTATAATTCAAAAAGATTCGTGCACTTCTTTGTTTATTGCAGCACTATTCACAATAGCCAAGACATAAAAACAACCTAAATGTCTACTGACAGATGAATGGAATAAGAAGATGTGGTGTGTGTGTGGAATACTATTCAGTGGAATATAGTGGAATACTACTCAGCCATAAAAAATAGTGAAATAATGCCATTTGTAACAACACAGATGCAACTAGAGGTTTATCATACTAAGTGAAGTCAGAAAGAGGAAGACAAATACAATATATCACTTATATGTGGAATCTAAAATATGGCACATATAAACGTATCTATAAAACAGAAACAGACTCATAGACACAGAGAACACAAGGTTGCTAGGGGGGAGGGGAGAAAGAGTAGGAGGGACCGAGAATTTGGGGTTAGTAGATGTAAATTATTACATTTGGAATGGATAAGCAGTAAAGTCCTACTGTATAGCACAGGGAATTATATCCAATCTCCTGGGGGGGGATCATGATGGGAAATAATATTTTAAAAGTGTGTAAATATATATATTTGTCACTTTGCTCTACATCAGAAATTGGCACAATATTGTAAATCAACTATACTTTAATAGAAATGTCTTCCACATGAAAAATATCCATATGATAAAAAGCCCTGCAGATTTTTCCCCATGCTGAGGGCATTAAATGTATTTTGGCAGAATTACTATAGACTATACTACAACCAGCTTTTTCACTTAATTTACCCATATTAAAATTTTCATGATTAATTTTTAATGATGGAATAGAATCTGACTTTGTTTTTAAAAAGTCACTTCTATATTCAAAAGAACTGAATATGCTATAATGAAGATCTTCAGAAAAGTTTATCACACATACTGAAAGCAATATTGAAAAACAAGTTGTAAACGTATTCAGAAAATTGGCGGAAACACTAGAATATGTATGTACATTGCAAGGCCTTCCACTGTTTTCATACAAACCGGCCACGTAGGTGCTTCACTAGCCTTCGGTGCTGTGATGACTTCCTTTCATCTCAGCCCAGAGCAGGGTTTATTCCCAACTGGCTGTAAGTCTCAGGTCTCTTTCACTCACTACTGAATTCCTCTTCAAGATTCAACCACATTCTTTGATATCCATTACCATGATTATTATGCTTTTTTTATCGTTATTAATGCAGTAAGGAGTTCAAGGAGAATACAGGAACCTTTAGAAGTCGGCTTGGTACTTTTTTTTTTTAATTTCAAGAATGAACTATATACAACTTATAGTGTACCCCACAATGCTGTTATTTAGTCATCTGAGTGAGAACCCAAATGATCTTCATGTATACAGTCACGGTACAGAAAGCACAAATAGATCTCAGATATTAATTTTGCCACTGCTTCTTCTTGGATATAAAGCTAAAGTGCAAAATTCTGTTCCAGTAAAGGTTCAGAGAATCCAAATTTTCTTCTTTCAACTCTACATTTGGCCAACTAAATCACCCTTCCAAGCACTGCTATAGTAATCCATATGTCAACATAAGCCCCAATAATACCTGAGAACACTCAGTATTTTCTCTCCATCTGCATATACCTGAGCTTTTCCCCAGTTCATCTACTGAATGTCCCATCTCCTGAATATCTGAAAATAAAATGTGGGGCGGTTTTACAGTCCCTAAAAGGCAGATGGGGTTAGATATGATGTTAACATAAAGCCAATAAAAAGGCAAATCCAAGCTGAAGCTACTAAAATGATTACAGAAACTGTTCGATATTTCTCAAGACATAGTATTCAAATTCAAAATATGTAATAAATTGTTAGTGAAAAATAATCCAAACAAATACTGAACATTGGTTGAGAGACAGGGGAAGGACTCCTCTTCCCATGCTGTTAGAAGTGTAAACTGCTGCTGTCCTCTGGATAGTAGTTGACATAGCAGGTCAAGTAAGTGTGCACCTAACAGCTTGGGTGGGGAGGGGTAGATCTCCTTACGTATAGATCCTAAAGAAACTTATCACAGTCTGTTAGTTATCTATGGCTGTGTAACAAATTACTCAAAACTGAGTGGCTTGAAACAACAATAAACATTTATTATCTCATATTTTCCATGTGTCAAGAATTCAGGAGGGCCTCAGGGTCTCTCGTGAAGCTGCAGTCCAGATGCTGGCCGGGGCTCCTGTCACCTGTTTAGCTTCAACTGAAGGATCCACTTCTAAGATGCCTTTATCACATGGCTTGCAAGTGAGGCTAGCTGTTGGCTGTGCCATAGGGCTGCTACATTGTTCTCACAACACTATGGTTGGCTTTACCAGGAGCAAGTTATCCAAGAGAACAAGGTGGAAGCAGCTATGTATTTATGACCCAGTCTGAGAATTCACATATCACAATGCCATATTATGTTGGTCACACAGGTGAGACCCAATACAATTTGGGAAAGGATTACATAGGGCATGAATTATTTAGGACTATCCAGGAAATGGCCTTATACATATGTGTCCATAGAAGACATATATGACAAAATCTACTGCAGTATTATTTGCAGTGACAGGGAGTTGCGGGCAACTTAGGTTTTCATTCCGAGAGAAATTTGACGGGATAATGTGATATGTGCCCTTGATGGAATACCTTGTAGCAGTCAAAAGTAATGAACTAGATTTATGTATTTTTTTTTCCGACTCAAATGAAAATTAGAAAAACAGAATGAGATGTATAGAATAATGCAAATTATATAAATTTAAAAAACACTATATATTTTTTCCACATATATTTTTTAGATATCCACATTGCCAAATACATACATAAAAGGTTGACGGGAAAGACATATGTAGTTGTATATGGGAGGGAAGGAAAGTGAAGAGGAGCTGAAGGAAGAGATAAGAAAATGAAATGAAAGAGGGGCTTTGCAAGAACAATGTGAAGAGTGTGTCATGAATCAAGGAGAGGAATAACCTCAATTCCGGTGGTTCAGGTTACAAAAATTTTTTTTAGGAGCTCCTGTTGTGGTGCAGCAGAAACAAATCTGACTAGTAACCATGAGGTTTTAGGTTCAATCCATGGCCTCACTCAGTGGTTTAAGGATCCAGCACTGCTGTGAGCTGTGGTGTAGGTCAAAGACGGCTCGGAGCCTGTGTTGCTGTGGCTCTGGCGTAGGCCAGTGGCTACAGCTCCGATTAGACCCCTAGCCTGGGAACCTCCATATTCTGCAGGTGTGGCCCTAAAAAAGCAAAAAAAAAAAAAAAAAAACCCAAACTTTTTTTCAAAAGTAGAATTGTAATGTGACCCAAGCAGCTTGGCCTAAGAGATCTAATTGAGGCAAAATTCCTACAAGGTTCTACAAGTGTCCCTGTGTTGTATTTTTTGAGTCATCTTCCTTTGGAAGGAAAACTTAGATTTTCTTAAAATAACTTATTTTCTTAATGGAATGAATTTTTTTTTTTTTAAGAGAACACAAATTTCTGTCTTCTCAAGTGCAAATAACCTTAAGAGAGGTAGCCCACAAATACAACTGATAAAAAGGAGTAAGTTATTGATATCAGCTTTTCTGGTTAAGCATGCTTCATGGGAGGCTAACTGAGCAGGATTTTAAATTTCTTGAAAGGTAAGTTCCTGTCGTGGCTCAGCAATGAGTTAACTGACTAGCATCCATGAGGATGCAGGTTTGATCCATGGCCTTGCTCTGTGGGTTAAGGATCCGGTGTTGCCATAAGCTGTGGTGTAGGTCACAGATGAGGCTCAGATCCAGCGTTGCTGTGGCTGTGGCGTTAAGGCCAGCAGCTACAGCTCCGATTTGACCGCTAGCCTGGGAACCTCCATATGCTGCAAAAATAAAAATATTGAAAGGGTATGAGGGTGGGAGGTAGAAAAGAATAGAGCAGTGCATTAAGGTACCAAAAGACAGAGTAGATCCCTCATCATTTTGATTAAAATGAGTGCTTTTAACAAATTTCATTTTGGGGTTGAAATAAGACAAAGAGATCATCTTACATTTAGGGTAAGTTCAAGGTATACCCATGGATAAATTTTCATTTGCTTAATTTTCACCATGGTCAACAACTAAATAAATATATTAACTTATTCTCTAGATGTTGTTTCAAACTGATGATTATTTGGGGAATTTAGTAGTAATGGGTGATTGGTTTGTCCTTAGGACAAATCTAACCTTACGGGCAGGCCAGGATTTTTATAATTTACACAGCAATCAGGACTAAAAGGGAAAAGGTTCAGGTTAAAGCCTAACTGGAGTTCCCGTTGTGGCGCAAGAGAAACGAACCTGGCTAGTATCCACGAGGATGCGAGTTCGATCCCTGCCACACTCAGTGGGTCGGGGAGCTGGCATTGCCATGAGGTGTGGTGTAGGTTGCACATGCACCTCAGGACTGGTAGTGTTGGGGCTGTGGTGTACGCCAGCAAGCTGCAGCTCTGATTCGATCCCCAGCCTGGGAACATCCATATGCCACAAGGGTGGCCCTAAAAAGCAAAAAAAAAAAAAAAGGCCTAATTTATCTTAATGAAAGTATGTTGTGTATAACTGTAATTGTGTGACAGCGGAGGGTTAGGAAAATGCTTTTATATTTGAGGAGAACAAAAATACTGGTTTTATTGAAGATATATCCAACCTAGGGTTCAGTGAATGCAAGAGTCATTCCCATCCCAGAATATCCACACTTGTGTTGTAACAACTATTACCAAGGCCAATTGTGGTCCTTTGGGGATCATACCCACTACTTCTTAAACAGCCATTCCTGCTGAGTAACAATAATGAAGATACCGGTCCAAAGTAGACAATATTTACCAAGCTTTCTTTCTTTTTTTTTTTTTTCCAGGGGTATTATATATTTTTAAAAGAAAATGATCATTCTTGAAAAATTGTTCTTTGTGTGTGTTTAAGTATTTTATTTCTCATTTGCCCCTCAGACAGCAGACATGTTAATATCATGCCCTTAAATGCCATCTAATATAAATTAATGTTAACATGTGTGATTCCTAAGTAAACACCCCCATGAAGAAGACCTCCTCCCCATGGAGCATCTGGCACTTCAATAATCACAAAACCACGTACTTTATTCACAGCACCACTTTGTTCCCTGTTCCACATGGTAGTTTTGAATGAGCACCAGCTCCTTAAGGCATCATTGCAATATTTGGTTAACAGAAACTGACATATTTACATAATAACAGCTGATTTCCATTTAAGCCTTCACAAGCAATTTAGGAATTTTGGAAAATACTCTGTGGTTATGAAGCATATTTAAAATCCATTTTCTAAGGACACTATCTAGGATACTTGGTCACTACACTGTAAGCTCCACTGAAGGTAGGGCCTGCGCCTGTCTTGTTCATTAATGATTCCTCAGACCCCAGCCAGACATCAAATCATATTTCATGAATGTCTGAACTTGCCTCTCATGACTTATTAGACAAATTTCTAAGATCAATTCTTTCTTATTGAGTTGTATGCCTACAATAGACATCTGACCTATCAGAACAAGATCTTAAAAAGTGTATTCTAATATTTTCATATTGAACATGTGAAATAAACAATAAAATATGGTCCAGAGAGGTTCAGAGAGACTCCTGAAAGTCACATCACTTGACTTAAGAAAAACCACCTTCTTCCACTTAGCCCAGTATATTCTTGGAACCATACTCTGCTGCTTCTCTTTTATGATTCTGTAAGGCAAATTTAAGTTGACCTCTTTTTTTTTTTTTTGAAAAAAAATATATTTCCAGATTCATTAAAAAAAACTAAAAAGACTAGTTTGTAAAAGTCTTTTATTGTATCCGTGCCACACATAGTAGTGAAAAATAACACTCCTAAAAAAAAGAATGCTACCTTTTCCACAACATTTTATTTTAAATAAAACTTCAAGTACTCTTACATAGGTACAAAAAAAATTCTGATCTATTTGCCTCCAACAGGCCACCACAACACACAGTAGATAAAACACAGTGGTTACAAATGTCTTTTAAATTTATTTCTGAGGCAAGGCAAATGGGAAGGAAATGTTTCTATGAAAAAATACTGTGTGCGTAGGAAATTGTCACAATTTTATTCCACATGGATACAAATGATTATACTTTAATTTAGGCCCTGGTGGCTTAAAATCATATAACAAAATAGAAAAATGGAAAACTAATATCCCCTACACCCTGTTTCAAAGGCAGGCACTACCAAGATCAAGGAGACGCCACAGTGTTGGTAGAGGATAATTACTGTACAAGCTGTATAGCTGTAATTACTTTTGGACTAAAATAAAATGCTACAATCCTTCTAAGGCATAAACAATAATGTCTGCAAACAATATATACACATAATACATATTTAAAACAAGACTTAATATAAACAATAATGAACAGTATATACATGTCAATTTTTTTTCACTGCCTTGAAATACAATTTAACTACACAAGTGATACAGCAACATATATATGTGTGTATATGTATGTATATACACATATATATGTACTTGTAACTCTACAGTAAAGTTTATTTTTGGTGCTTTATAGCACATCAGTGTAAACAGTTTAACTTGGCTTTGTTTTATATTTTAAAACATTCCTTGTTGTATTTTCAAGATTTAAAGCAATTTTCTAGTTCTTCCTTTTCACAGAAAACGAAGATTCTGGATGTGGTTTAATCATAAATAATTCATAAAATTAAATACATTCACTAAAAAATAAACTACAAAGTAAAAAAATGAAAAATAGATATTTATTGAGAGGGAAAGGAGAACCATTTCCCACATTAGAGCTCTGGTGTTGAATATTCAGTGCGATTTGATATATTTTAATTGCTATTGCACTATAACACCCTTTTCTTTGAAAATTCTTTGGGTGTGCTTCCCTGTTCTACCTAAATTAGCTGATAAATCACACAAACCAATAACCAAGGGCCTTGGTTGTTGTAGGAGTGAAGCCTTTAAAAATGGTATCATTTTCTGATACTTTTTTTTTTCGTGATACTTATTTTAAGGAAAAAAAAAGTCATTATGTATGTGCCTTGCACATTTATGTAAATACAGTTCACATTGCTGGTCTCATTTGTCCTTGTTTAAAAGGAAAAAAAAAAGAGAGATTATTATAACTTCAGCTCACTTTGAAAGTATCTGTCCATTTTTTTTCAAAATACTTCCTCATACTGTGGCCAGCTCTGCCTATGTCAGAATCATCTTCATTAAATGTTTCACAGTTGTCAAAAACAAGCCTGACATCTAGAGCAAAAGTTTCAAGGTTCGGATACCTAGAAGAAAACACATGATTAGAGGCTGTTTTTTAGGGTGGTTTCATTTTGCAAGCAAAGAGGTAATAAAAGATAAAACGTAAAACTGGAAAAAAAAAAGGTTATAATAACTGCATTTAAACTGATATAAAACATAACCTCTTATAAATGGGACATTTAAAAAAATCGCATGTGTTCTGAACTTGTAAAATTTAAAGACAGGTTAAATGGAAAACAGATTTCTCTTGAAGATGAAGATATATTTCAACTAACTAGCATTTTCCTTACATTCCCAATTCCTGTTTGACCTGTATCACAATTCTGTTAGAGGATTCATCATGCTTGATTAGTTTATTAACTTCTTTAACCAACTGTATCATTTGTACTGCCCTGTTATTCACATTCAAAAACATTTAGCTGTAGTAGAAAAAATATAAATGCTTTCTATGTACCAAAGAACATTACAGTCGCCCTGTGGCTTTTACACACATCCAAGGATGTGCCACTCTGTATTAAACCTTTCCCCTTTCCCATTTCTTTTCAGATATGCTCTTTTGCTCTAACTATGGAATATGATGAAACAAGCAAAAACAAGCAAAAAAAAAAAAAAATACATGTGTTATCTCTTTACCGGAGATAGCATTCTAAGGAACTGCCTTTCAGTGAAAAACACTGTAATCTCAGTGCTTTGTGTGTAAGAACACAGAGAAGAGGACTGAAACGTGCATGAATCTGCCTGAACTTCTGAGTAAGAAAGGACTGCATTTCAAGCCAAATCAATGCACTTTGAAAATGGGGTTTTGGAAATTTAAATTTAAATTAATTCTAACTTACTATGTTAGATACTAAAATAATTTACCCATTGGAAATACCTATGAAGCACACACTGAGGCTCTGAGACCTGGTAAAAGTGGAATCACTTCTTTGATGAAATACCTTGTACAGTTTTTCACTCCTTTGAATATGTGCAATAATAAAAGAAATAATATTTCTTCATCTATAATGAGCTCACAAAGTTGTCACCCATTTTCCTGTTCTTCTGGGATTTATTAATTTTTTTATTAAGGTGAAATTCACATAGCATCAAATTAGCCATTTAAAATTGATAACTGGGGCAGTTAGCACTAAACATTGTCATTACCCCAAAAGGAAACCCTATATCCATTAAGCACTTACTTTCTATTCCTTCCTATCCCCAGCCCCTGGCAACCACCAGTCTATCTTTCTGTCTCTATGCATTTACCTTTTCTGGATATTTCACCTAAAGGTAATCATATAACATGTGTAGGAATGATTTTTATAAAATATTTTGAAGTTACCTCGAAAACTATTTCTCTCTTTAGACTGTTCCTTAATATAAGAAAAGGTTAATGATTAATGCCAGGGAGACAAATCCAGGAGATAATTCTACATGAGATTCTAGGTGAAATAAGTGTAAGTGCAAAACCCACATCTGTGCCCTTTGCTTATAGAAGGAGGAGGCAGCTGATGGAACCCAGAGGAGTCATTCCTCCTCTCCAGTCTCTTAAGTTTCTACTTTAAAATTTTGAAATACTGTTTGTGAGTTTTGGTCCCAACTCATCAATTTGGGTTTAATAAAACAACTTGAAGTAAGAGGAGCCTGAATTCTCTGAATTTTGCCTCCCACACAGCTGGCATCACAAGCAGGATTATAAAGAACTGCTTCTCTCTGCTCTGACTGCCTCCATTCAGCAGAATGCCTTCTTAAAAGGGACCTTTGATTTTGCACATAGTCTGCTATTTTGTGGTAATGTGTAAGTGTTTATTTTAAGGTTTTGGTTCATCCTCTATCCAGGAATTGGAGAATTATGGAGGTTAAAGTCAAGAACTAACTTAAACCCTGGGAAGGTATTCTTGCCTAAGTCTCTGTCCTGGTCATGCTGATTGTAAAGTCCATAGTGCTACCCTGCCCCTCAACATCTGATTATTTTGATGGAAAAAGTCCGTTTATAAACAGATATTTTTGCTATTTAGATCATATTAGAACAAATAGTTTTAATGTTTTCTGAGTTTGGGCAGGAAATTAAAAAAAAATAGAACAGATATAATTCTTTAAACGACTGACATGTCAACCTACACAGAAATTATCTTGTCGTTTGGTCTTTCTTATAAATCATTTAGTACATGAAAGACACTGATCATTAGGAGTTAAATTCTACTCGACGCTTCTAAGTTGAATGTAAATCATAGATTACAGTGATTTTCACCAAAAGAATATCCAGGAAGAACATGATGATGATGATGATGATGATGATATGATGATGAAAATAATGTAAATATATTTTACAGCTATTTTTTAAAGTTCCTTCTTTGTTTCTAACTTTATTTTTAAGATGATTTTTATTTTTTCCATTATAGTTGGTAAGTTCTTTCTTTCTCCATATTTTTTATGACTTTGTTTGAAATGATGGGCACAAACTACATGAAGCTAAACCGGTAGGTAGGGATAAAAGGAGCGGGGAGAATGGGGAACAGAGACGCACAGCTCCTGCCATGGACATGTGGAGTGCCTCTGTGTGGGCTTCTTGTGTATGTGAATAGCCTAATTCTTGTGGTTCCAAAATGTCCAGTGTCCTGGTCTAACTAAATGCCACTATCTAACAGCTGCTACTCTCTGGCAGAAGTTTCTAACAAAGACCATACAAGTCACTTTCTACTTTGGATGTGATCACAGAGAATACAGCAGAGAGGAGCAAATAATTTTCTCCCACATTTCATAAATGCATTTTTTGTATTCTCCAACAACTCATGAATAGAGCTTTTAATATTTAAAATTTCCAGCAATCTTCTAGCCCTACCATTGTAATAATCTGAAAATATTACAAAGTCAATTTTTATTAAGGCCACATGACATAGTGTCAATATTCCACTGCTGCATAATACAAGCTCTAGGTTAAATGTTATTTACTTTAGGAGGCTTTTTTGATACTTTCCTTACCTCCCAAGTTGGGTTTGGGCTATTCCAATATTAAAAAGCTTTATCACACTGTTTTTTAGGTATTTAAATAATTTTAATCAACTTGTCTTACATACTATGTGACCCTAACCTAACCCCCAAACACACACACACCCTCCAAAAGCAGGGCCTATGTCTTTGCTGTTAATTAATACACCTTCAGCTCAGTAGAAAAGTACCTAGTATATTCCAAGCATTCAGTAAATATTGAACTGAAATGATTTACTTACTGTCCACTACTTAGTTTCTCTCTGATTGTGGAAAAATCCATAGGCTTCTTAATAACTTTCTTATAACCAGGAACAAGTTTCAAGTTTACAGGAAGTAGAAAAGGCCATGCGTCCTCATGAGTTTCCATTTCAGTAAGGATCATACTAAAGAAAGTAATATTTTTAATCAGTATCTATGCTTTAGAATTATCTATTTTTATAAAAAATTTGCCTTTCAAAATCTTTCAAACAAAATTTTATTTTAAAAGATAAATGAATATATTATATATAGACTCTATATTTCCTATTTTTACAAATTGTGAAAAAGTCACCTGTAGTATGATAGAACATTTCTAAACAAATAAAATGAGATGTTGTCAATATATAGCAAATGAAAACAGAAATAATACCTGCAAAGAGCTAGGTCTTTGGAGTCATCTCTTTTAGGTTTCTTAACAGAAGTAAAACTTTCTTGTTTTGACAAGTTAATAGAAGTATTTTCCTCCATTTTTCTTTTTTTCAGGTCTTTGATTCCTCTTTTTAGTGAACTACTTGTAGATGCAGAGTCTTCATCTTCTGTATCCCCTGTTAAGGTTACTTTCTTGCCTTTTTTTGACTCAGTCTTTTTTCCTTTGACATTAAGTTTTCTGACTTTTAGAGTTTGACCACTTGCCTTTAAATTAAAAAAAAAAAGGAAATGAGTTATAAGAAAAATAACCATCTCCATGCCTTTTATTATTTTATTTTATTTTATTTTTGTCTTTTTGCCATTTCTTGGGCTGCTCCCGCGGCATATGGAGGTTCCCAGGCTAGGGGTTGAATCGGAGCTGTAGCCGCAGGCCTATGCCAGAGCCACAGCAACGCGGGATCTGAGCCGCGTCTGCAACCTACACCACAGCTCACAGCAACGCCGGATCGTTAACCCACTGAGCAAGGGCAGGGACCGAACCCGCAACCTCATGGTTCCTAGTTGGATTCGTTAACCACTGTGCCACGACGGGAACTCCTATTATTTTAAATTATTAAAGTCTAACTGGACAAACAAAAAGAATATGATCTCTGATCTAGAAGGTTGATAATTTTATTATCTTCAAGAGAGATCTATGAAGTTGTTCTCCCATAATATGAGGCAAAATCCAATAAAGCATGAAAAATTTATCTCAGGAATTCTTAAAACTTAAAGACTTTGATCTCATGGTAATCCATCTTTATTTACTACAGAACTTATCAGCAAATATTTCTTTTTTCTTTCTTTTTTTTTTTTTTGTCGTTTGTCTTTTTTGTTGTTGTTTTGTTGTTGTTGTTGTTGTTGCTATTTCTTGGCCGCTCCCGCGGCATATGGAGGTTCCCAGGCTAGGGGTCGAATCGGAGCTGTAGCCACCAGCCTACGCCAGAGCCACAGCAATGCGGGATCCGAGCCGCGTCTGCAACCTACACCACAGCTCACGGCAACGCCGGATTGTTAACCCACTGAGCAAGGGCAGGGATCGAACCCGCAACCTCATGGTTCCTAATCAGATTCGTTAACCGCTGCGCCACGACGGGAACTCCCAGCAATATTTCTTTAGTCTAGGTCACTGAGTTTAAAGATACAAAAGTACTATCTTTTGGAGCACAACATAAATACAAAGATAAATGTAAACAAAATACAGATTTTAGTAATAAGAACATTGAAGAGATCATTAAAAGGCCAGACCAAAACATGAAAAATAGCTCATAAAATGTCAAAAAGTTCTTTGAAAGTGATCAAATCTATTGGAAATGGATATGTTTTTCTAGTTAAAGAAAAAAGCATTTTCTATAAGAATAGAGTTCAATAAACTTGTGATTACCAGGTGTGAACAATGCAGAAGTAAAGAGAAAAGAAAGTCTGTTTTTGAGGAAAATAATAAATAGTATAAAAAAGATTATATTTGGAATCAAAGAATATAAATTCCAGCTATGGCTCTGTCAGTAACTAGCTATGGAACTTGGTACAAAAATGTCTGTGAGGCTCTGTTTTCTCAACCATAAAATAAGAACGATAAGCCAAATGGACGTGTGTGTATATATATCTGAATCAGTTTGCTGCACAGCAGAAATTATTACAACACTGTAAGTCAACTATACTTCAATAAAACTTTTTAAAATGAGGGAAAAAAAGAAAGATAAGCCATACAACTGGTAAGGTCATTCTAGCTCTAAAATTACATGAAAAAAATTTCAATGTGGCCCTATGCAATCTAACTACAACTTGCAGGCAGCACATTGCTGTAACAGTAAGCTCTCTCCCTCCTTCCCCCCATTTAGAAATAGGGAAATAAATCCATATTTTAAGAGTTAAATGTTATGATAGTATAATAAATATAATAGATCATAGAAAATCAGTGCAAAGATACTGGTAATGTATGGTTTTTGTTTTAATTCTGCAGAATAGTGTTTATCCTCACTAGAATTATTTTCTCTTACCCAGACTATTAAGAAATCTTACACCTAAGACTAGAGTCAGATATCAGTCCAGCTGTAATTTAAAGTTGGCTGTATTCTTTTTTTTCGGCTGCTCCCACAGCATGTGGAAATGCTCCAGCCAGGGACTGAACCTAGCCCAGGTTCAGTCCCTGGCTGGACAGTGACAGATTCTTAGCCACAAGGGAACACTAGCTTCATGCTTGAAATGAATTTGGCTGAAAAACATTTCTTTGCAGTATTTCATATTAATTTCTTTAAGGATTTCATTATCTCTTCTAGCATTATTTTTGCTTGTTTTTTTTTCTTTTTTAGGGCTACTCCTGCAGCATAAGGAAGGAACAAAATTTCATGAAGAATAGGCCAAAATTTCTAGCCCCTATTTGAACTAAAATACCATTTGGGATATTTTCTTATGTAAATTAATACTCATAGTTAGAAGACATGTAATTTATATCCACAGATATAAAAGACTTCTGTCATGTTTCAAAAAGACAATGAAGCCTATTTCTTACATAAATGATGTTTATCAGCATACCTCATTAGCTCATGCACATACACATACTTTTAAAAGTAAGCTTTACACATTTACTATTACCTCATTACTTTGTTCTTGGACAGAGAAGCCCCCTTCCCCACCCTTTCTAGTCATTGGAGCCCAAATTAAAAAAGGAATTTCCATATGTCTTAAGCACAACCTATCAGGTTACATATCCAAGGGCCCATTTCTGTTATGTTTGTATATTTACATATTTGAAGTTGTGAACTGGTGGCTCACAGGCTGTAAACAGCCCACAGAATGTGTTGTTGTTTGGCTTATAATGCTTTTAAAAATTCTGAATTTGTTGACAACACTTAACATTTGGGGGGACATGCATAAAAATCCATAATCTTAAAATACCGGTAGATCCTGGAACACTGGGAGTACATGTCTACATGACAGTAATTGGTTGGAGTTGAGTAATGACTGTCACATTGAAATGGGGGCATGACTTGGCTTTCCCTTTTGCTTACAGTCCCAACTCTTTGTGTTACTTGGCTTTTGCAGGCACTATAATTTAAAATTTCAGGAGCTCCTGTCGTGGCTCAGCAGTTAACGAACCTGACTAGCATCCATGAGGACATGGGGTTCGATCCCCGGCCTTGCTTACTTGGTTAAAGATCTGATGTTGCTGTGAGCTGTGGTGTAGGTTGCAGACACAGCTTGGATCCTGCATTGCTGTGGCTCTGGCATAGGCTGGCGCCTACAGCTCTGATTGGACTCCTAGCCTGGAAAGCTTCATATGCCAAGGGTGCCATCCACCCCCCAAAGATAAAATTTCATGTGTGTGTGTTGTCTGTATGTGTGTGTATATGGGTATGTATAAATATGTATGTATATATACAAGTCTTTTATATTTTGTGATCCTGTGAGAGAGATAATATGTATATTTAATATCTATAGTGTATGTATATATTGGCATGCTCACATACATACACATAGTATAAACACTTAGTCACAATGATGTATGTAGAAATAGCCATTTGAGAGCCAGATGTATAGTATAAATATGTTTAGAAAACTGAATTACTGGAAAGATATTTTTAAAACCTCAACTTTAAAAATCTTTATATATCAAAATCAAATGTTTACAATATTTTTTATTGCCAAGAAACATCTAATCCACCACTGCTAAAAAACAACTAAAACTAAAAAAACAGAAGCTTAGAAAGCTGCATTGACATAGAAGGGCTCCAGTAAGATCACAGATCTTATATCTTCTAGTCTACTCCTTAAATAATAGCCAGAATTCTAATTTAAGCAAATGTACAGAAAAAAACTTCCTGGAATTCCTGTTGTGACTCAGGGGTAATGAATCTGACTAGTATCCATGAAAATGTATGTTTGATCCCTGGCCTCATTCAGTGGGTTAAGGATCTGGCGTGGCTGTGGCTGTGGCTGTGGCAGAGGCTGACAGGTGCAGCTCCAATTCACCCCCTAGCCTGGGTATATATATCCATATGCCACAGATATAGCCTTTAAAAAAAAGAAAAAGAAAAAAGAAAAAACTTCATAGAGTCTATCAGATGATACCCTCAAGATTTAAAACATTGATTTGTTAGTAATTCATAAAGTAAGAGAGAAACTTTCTATGACTTGGCAGTTATAAAGCTAAAAGATAATTTATGTACAACCAGTGAAGATTATTAAACTATATTTAACTCTGTATGACAAAAATGATCAAGTATGATGCCATATGAGACCTCTTCTATTCTGTAAAATATAGTCTAATAAAATAAAGTATTAATATAAATATATCACAGCTTTAAAATTATATGTAAAAAACTTAACACATGACCATTTGATCTTTACAAATTCCTGCAAAGCAGATACTATTCCATTTTAAAGGCATAACCCTGAAGCTAAGAAAGCACTCCAATGTTTATAGATTTAGGAGCTGAGAAAAACCAGCAAAGGAGACTAAAAAGGAAAGGCAGGAAGAAAACCAGGTGAGTACAGTATCCTAAAAGCCAAGTGAAAACAGGATTTCGAGGAGGAGGGAATATTCCACTCTATCAAATATAAGTGATAGGTTAGACATGATCTAACATGATTACTGGACTGAACAGCATGGAAGTCATTTGTGGGCACAATAAGAGCAATTCTGGAGAAGCTGTGCAGGTGAAAATATGACTGGAATGAGTTTAAGAGTGAACTGGTGGAGAGAAATCAGAGGGAAACAGAAAACTTTCCAGTTTTTCTGTAAAGGGAAGGGGAGAAGTAAGGGAAGTGGATCAAGGAAAGAGTGAAGCCAAAAGAGGGTTTCTTTTTAGTTTTCATATGACAGCATGTATCTCGTAATAGTAGGGTGTAGTAGGCTGCTAAGAAAGAACCTGGTGGAGATGGAGAAATTGATGATCCAGGAGACAGAACTACTGAAGCCATCCTCCTAAGGGAATGAGAGGGAATAGGATCTGAAGCACAAGTGGGGTAACTGGCTTAGTTAGGGGCACAAGCAGGTCATGGTAGCAGGACAGAAGCGTTACGTAGTGTTATGTGAGCCCAGGTATAGGAAGGAGAATAGATGAGGTGGTGGATTCTTGTGATGTTTTCTTCTGATGGCTTCTGTTTTCTCAGTGAAATGGGAGTAAGGTCCTCAGCTGAGAATGAGGACGGAGGAGACAGTGAAGCATGAGGCACCATTAAAGGCCCTCTTAGCCTTGAATTTAAAGGGCTGGGTGTTTTCTCCTGCCACATTCAGATTCAAAGATATACAGGCTGAAGAAGTGGGAGAATTGGAATAAGCAGAATGATGGCTTTCCCAAGTGAGAGAGAGGCAAAAGAGCTAAGGGTGGACACAGTGATTATAGGAGGAGAGAAAGGAAATGAATGGGGACAGGGACAGTGAAAAGGTCTTCAGATAAATGAAATGAAGGTCTTGGTGAGATAAAGAATTACTAGAGTTGGGTAGTTAGAAGGAGTGAACGGGAAAGGGAGGCAATGAATAGATGGATGTTGGAAAATGAGTTTATGAAGAGGTGGTAATTACTGGTAATGGCTAGGTCAAGATATTAAACATGGAAGAGAGTGTCTGAGGTAGGAAAAACCTAACAAAGAGTCTGGCCCTCAATCCATTCTGACCCTTTCACATTTGTAACTTCTTAGTTTATAACTCTAAAACCCATTTCTTCCTACTTTATCATATTGCTTCTCTTTAATCAATTGGTATGACTGTCAAGTGACTTAAAATACATGTGCTTATTACCATATGACCTAGCACTCTACTCCTAGGTACATTGCCAAAAAAACTGAAAACATGTATTCATACAAACACTTGTGTATGACTGTTCCCAGCAGCATTATTCATAAAAGCCCCAATGTAGAAACAACTAAACAAACAAAATGTAGTCTGTCCATATAAAGGACTACTGTTTGACTTGTAAGACAAAGTGCAAGAAAATAGATGAACCTTGAAAATATTGTGCTAAGTAAAAAGGCTACATAGTATATTATTTCATTTATATGTACTGACCAGAATAGGCAAATCCATAGAGACAGAAAGTGGATTACTGGTTGCCAAAGGCTGAGAGGAGAAGGAGAATGGGGAGTGAATGCAAATAGGTAACAAGGATACTTCTTTGGGGACATGAAGATGTTCTGGAATTTGAGAGTCATAATGGCTGTACAACTTTGGGAATATATTAAAGACCACTGAATTATATACTTTAAAAAGAATTTTATGGTATACGAATTATATCTTTAAAAATCCACATAAAACTCTTTACTTTGATCTGGCATCATCAAAAAGTCTATAAATAATAAGTGCTGGAGAGGGTGTGGAGAAAAGGAAACCCTACAATACAATACAATACAATAAAATTGGTGCAGCCACTATGGAAAACAGTATGAGGATTCCTTTAAAAACTAAAAATAGAGCTACTGTATGATCCAGCGATCCCATTCCCAGGTACATACCCAGAAAAGATGAAAAATCTTAAATTGAAAACATATATGCACGCCAGTGTTTATAGCAGCATTATTTATAATAGCCAAGACCTGGGAACAATCCAAGTGCCCATCAACAGACAATTAGTTAAGAAGATGTGATATAGATATACATATATACATAAACATATATATACACACATATATATGTATGTATATTTATCCCCATACACAATAAAATATTACTCAGCAAAAAGAATGAAATATTATTTGTAGCAACATGAGTGGATCTAGAGATTAACATACTAAATGAAGTCAAAGACCAATATCATATACTATTGACATACATTATATGTCACGTGTGGAATCTAAGAAATAATACAAATGAATCTATATACAAAACAGAAACAGACTCATAGACACAGAAAACAAATTTATGGCTACCAAAGGGGAAAGCAGGAGGAGGGAAGGATAAAATAGAAGCATGGGATTAACAGATACAAACTACTATACATAAAATAGATAAGCAAGAAGGATTTATTATATAGCACAGGGAAGAATATTCAAGATCTTATAATAACCTATAATGCAAAATAATTTGAAAAAAAATATATAAATGAATCACTTTGCTGTATACCCAAACTAACACAATAATGGTAAATCAATTATACTTAAAGAAAACTCAGATCTAGATCAATCTTACCTTAGCAATGCAAGCTGGACAAAACCAGTCCCCGTCTGGTATAGTTGTAATCTTGGGTCTATGGCAGTATGTATGACAGCCTTTGTCACAGCCATCACAAAGGAGGAGCAGTTCTTCATTATCTCCCTTTCGACAGATCTGGCAGTACTATAATACATGAAAAAGCATTTAAAATTAACACTCTGCTCTGAATAATAGTTATTGGGATATTAAACACACTGTAATTCCTAATTTATATTAGTAATGAACATTCCGCTTGCTAACAAATATACAGTAGCCATACACATCTATGTATCTCTCGTTACACAGATATGGACCACATGACGGGGTGAGCAGTTCAGTTGGGGGTAAATGCACATTTCAGGTACACTGCAAAGAACAAAGCTAGAGGCTGAATGCCTGCACACACTTCGGAAGCATGTACACATTAACATATGAAATAATTAACATGACATTAGAGCACATAAAGCAATGAGTAGCTTTAATACATGGTGTTTTAATTTTTTAATGTATTTTATCTTTTGCTTATCTTAGCATCCTCATGATATCCTGAGAAAGAAATAAGTAAGAGTTAGAGTAATTTTTAAGATCAAAATTAGGAAACTTGTATTAGTATCAGAATTATAAATAATAATAATATGTTTCTGTATTTTTACTAAATTAAACATCTCTTATTTGTGATTCATTAGAAAATATGTCTAAACCAGGAAACTTTTAAGTCAACCCAAATCAATGTCACAAGTGTCGAAAATGGACCAAAATGATTTCTAAGGGGAAAAATTTGATACAATAAAGTATTTAGAGGTCACAATTTATTTTCTAGAACTAAAAATAAAGTGATTTCTTCTCTGTTGAAAAATGTCTAACACCATTAGGAACTGTAAAATCTGTAGAGAGAAGACTTTTTTCCCATGCACACATATTTTGTATAACAAGTTTTACAGGGAAAGAAGGAAAGAAGGAAAGGGAAAGAAGGAAGATTAGGCAGATAAAAACTTTCAAGATGGCTTTAAAAAATGCTAAGTACTAACATTATATTTTGACATTTAGTTTTTATTTCCAGTCACAGTTGGAAAATGTCCTGTAATTTATATTCAAAAAAATGAAAACATTACTAACATAATCTTGTACATAACTGTATTTCAATTAGAAAATAATTAAAACTTTTAAATTGTAAATCCTTTATACTAATTTTAAGTTATGTATTTATATACTCTTAAAAACAAAATAACAATTCTTCAAATGTGATTTGTTTAATTTTCAATAAAACATTAAATCTTAATCTGGGAAGTCTAAAATAGTCTTTCATAATTCAATATGTACACCAATGATAGTGTAAGAATCTTAGCAAAGTGGCAGATACATGCTATTTACCTTAACAAATATCTACCAACTATATGAAATATATATATATAATACTAAAATTGGCATATGTACTAAGGCAAAAGCGGCAGAGCTTAACATTGTAACAGTAAGTATTTGTTTTATGACCATCCCTAATAACCATATCACTAAATACCTTAATACCTTATTCCTCCAAATTTGACTTCCCTAAAATTTCTAACATAGAATATTCATTGAGAATAAAACTTAAAAATCAAATGCATGTACATTAAGTAAATTATCACTATTTTCTACAATAGCTAAAAATACTATAAAGTTTGTCATATCTCACATTTATGATTTTAAAATAAAATTATTTTCTGATACTTATTAAGAAAGGGTGACAGATATCAAGCTCATAACATTTTTGAAAAATTACAGCAATAGCTCACAATATGCTAGAGCAGATGTAGTAACATTTGGCTTTAACTTTACTACCACAGCAAAAAAATAGTGAATGTTGCCTATTGTTTAACATTAACAACAGTAGAAAGCACACTGTGGGCTGAGAATTATTTGGAGGCAAATTTGGGCAGCTCCTTCTTTCCTTGAAAGCTTGGTCTCTGGCAAAGAGGTTATAACTAAAGATATTGGCATTAACATTTTATTAGGACATATTATTTAGGATTATTATAGGTAATGTTATATTTCTAATTAAAGGTTATCAAGTGCTCATTAATCTTTGAAAAAGAGATTCTGCCTTCTTTTCAAAGTAATATTATAGAAAATAATGCACTATTAAAAGTTAAAAATGACAATTATGAGATGGGGTTAAATGGTGATAAATGTATATTAATTTATTCATAAAAAGGAATATGCAAAAAGCTGAAAGTAAATATACTACTACAAAGGCAGATTTTGGTACAAGTTTGGGTTTCTGTATATAGTTTATAACAAAACTGGCTACATTGCGACAAAACTGACTATTTTGGTGCAAATGAGAAAAATAACTGCATAAATTTCACTTTGATAGCAGAATTTAATCTTTTTTGATCATTATAGCCTAGATTTCACCAAATATACTTGTTTTAGATGACTTTAAAACTGGTTTTAATAATAATTTTTAGAAAACAGATTACTTTTATCTGGTAAAAAAGCTGCCAGATGACCTGAACAATGCCTTAAAACTTATGGCAAGTTCTTATCTATAGAAAGACCTAAATTTGAGCATATCGTGAAAACTGTTCCATTATTCCATGGACATTTTAGAGAGAGAAGTGAAAAAACCATAAAAGAAATTAAATTTATTCGTCTAGAATAAATAAAATCTTGAGTAATCTAAGCATAGAAGTAAAAAGGAAGGAAAGAACACTAATTTATTTAAAGATCACTTCTTTTTTGGGGGGAATACTTTTAAGAAAAGGAATCTTTACCCTTTCATGAAAACGAGTCTCAAATGTTTGAATTTCAAAACTAATCTGTACTTTACAAGCAACTGTTAGAGTAATTTATAAAAGTGTACACTATATATTTCTATATATGATATATAAGGCAAAAGGGACACATACATGATTTAAAATACATATCTCTCTGGAAAATGTATGAAATTCAGCCTTTATTTTGAACATATAGCATTTGTTGCCTAGTACAAAGTAGAGGCCACTACACAACAACTAACTGGGCTTGAACAAAGGAGGTGAAAAAAGTTTTATTTGTTAGAGGACAGATAAAAAGTTCTACTTTTCATGTCAACTATTTCCAAACACATGATATCAGTGCATAAAAGAAGAGCTCTCTGCTTATTTTTATTTACTTATATGAGTATTTTTAGTATTAAAAAATAAAATTAATAGAAATATAAAGACATTTTAGGAATAGAGTAAATGTATGCAGCAGGTAATGTTAGCAACTGGAATGTTTACAAGATTGAAAGGGCCTTCAAAATATTTAGATTAACAACTATTATGTTGACAGAACGTAGACAACAACTTCAGTAAGCGTTATAAAAAATACTCAAAGGAGAGAAAAACAAGATTTTAAAAAACAAAAGATAACACTTGATAGGTTCCTTCAAAAAGCTCAAAATAAGAGGAAGAAAGTATCAAACTATACAGTATTTAAGAATTAAATTCTCAAGTACAGCAAACATTATTTTGACAGTAAGTAATGTTTAAGAAAGATCTGGAGGTTGGAAAAAACAGAACAAAGTCAGTCAGTTATAGTATTTCTTAAATAAAAACACTTACAACTTTCATAATTGATTTTTCCCATGCTATTGATTTCTGTAACTGCTGAATGCACAGAGCTACCTGTGCAGCACTGCGAGCTTCTGATAATGCCCTTCTCCATACCCTGAGCCCTGGAGCAATATCCTCTTCAATTCTGCATTGAAATATAGAAAAATTAAGTAGGTCATGTCCACATTTATGGTTACTGAATGTGAAACAATCATCACACTGAAAGCCAAGCAATGACAAAAACATGTAACAGCCAATAAGTATAAGGTTTAAGCAACTAAATTTGATGTAGTGCACAGACTGTGGCTACGCGCCTCAAAGCTTAGTCACAACCAGGTAAATGTAAGATCACTTTGCAGGATTATCAACGCACATAACAAAAAAAAAAATGTTTTTACAAAGCACCATGCAAATAGCATGATCCATATGGATCACAGACATACAAGAAGATACATAGATAACAGGCAATAGAAAATAGGCTCCAATTAGCAAAGAAGCACAATAATTTTTCAAGTTAATCTCAATAACCTACCCGTCACCATCACCACTAATGGATGGTGCAGGAGCAGGGACAGTAACTGTGCCCACATTATCCAGTTTGATCTGAATGGTGGTACTTAAGGGGCTCTTCAGATACCTTCTTTCAATGTTCCGCTCCAAATCAGCCAGCCTGGTTACAGCTATATCTAGGGGGTTGTCACTCTTCCGTTCTAGTGCATGTGCACTGCTTTCTTCTTCGCCAGTAAATTCTCCATCATGCTCCTTGCACAATTTAGAAAATGACTTATGTTCAAAATATACCAAGTCCTCCCTTTCTGATGCAGGCTCTGGACACATCCAACCCTATATATCAAAAGAATAATGTTATTATGGTTCCCTCTTAAAATGCCTGCTGGGTGAATTGCCTTTACTTAAAATACAGCAGCAGACAAGAGCAGATCTCAAGGATCTTTCGTGAAAGTTTTACCTTGTATTTCCTAATGCTAGGTAGAAACAAGAACACACAAAATTAAAAGAAATTGTTGTGAGAAAAGTTTGAAGGAGAAAATTTAACAACTTTTGATATTATGAAAGGTATAATGAAAATCAGCAAAGTATTTTGAAAAACTTTAGACTAATGTTTATTCATTTCACAGGATCACCTAAATGGAAATCTCTTGGAGGCCTCTGAACTTAGCTCTTACTTTCCATTTCCATTCCTTCCACCACTCTTCCGTAATGGTCTTTGTACTCACCGTTTTTCCTTCAGCCTCAGCTCTGCTTGAGCTGTTATGTTTGACTGCAGAGCTTTTCTCTGTTCTCTTTACCTGGCTAACCCACCCATCCTGCAGCTCTCATGTTAAAATTTACTTCCTCACGGAATCCTTCCTGACCTCCTTTAGGAACTAAGTCTCCATATTATGAGCTCATAAAGGACCATATAATATTCCATAGCCTTGTGGTACTCACAATTCTATACCACTGTGATTATTTGATTAGCATCTTCTCTAAATTCCATGAGGGTGGGAACCACATCTGCTTTTACTCATTTTATCTCCAGCACAAGTGAAGACTAGTAGTAAACACTCCATATATTCATGATGACTGAATAAGTGAATGATCTTGTAACTCAGTTTGGTTATATTGATCTTCTACCTCAAAATTCTTCATCTCTACTATTTATAAAGCCCACAATTTTATCATGACACTCAACTACCTCAATCTACCTCTTTTTCTCTTGTTCCCATTCACACATCCTATGCTGCAGTCACATTCCATGACTTGTAACTCCACAAACATGTCCTAAGCTTCCAGATCCTGGTGCTCTCCTCATGCTATTCACTCTTCCTAGCATGCCATTCCTTGTCAGAAGCTGACCTGTCTTCTCAAATTCTGTCTCAACTTCTACATAAAATCTCCCTTGATCTCTCCCAGGTATCTACCAGAAGTTGTGTATTCTTTTTCTAAATTCATGCATGACTCTGTACTTCTCTAGGATCAGTTAATAGATTCCTCAGAGATGTACACATGTCTTATCTCCCTATTAGATGGAAATATTTCTGAGGGCAGAAACCACATATTGTCCAGTTTTGCGGTGCTGATGTGGAAATAGGTACCTACCTAGTAAATGTATATTAAATTAAGAGTTCTCTTGTGACACAGTGGGTTAAAGACCTGGTATTATTGCAGAGGCTGCTGTGTCATTGCTGTGGCACAGGTTTGATCCTTGGCCTGGGAACTTCCACATGTCGCAGGAGTGGCCAAAAAAAAGCATGTTAAATGAAAAAACAGAATGAATATTATCCTTTTTATTAAACCTCTTTATAGATAATTATTTCATCTTAATATACTGGGATCAATTCCTCTTCCTTAACTCAGTAGAACATTTATGTTGGGGAAGTAAGGATGAAATTATGAATAGTACACATAACTGCATTAGGTACAAGTCATGTCAAATGAACTTCATTCCCATATTTTAAAAGGGATACTAAATTGCTAAATCAAGGCAAAGTTATAAACATAGTGTATCTTGATCTCTGTAAGGCAACTGATAAGATAAAAAATCAAGACATTAGAGAAGTCTAGAAGGTTGAAAACTTATCCCAGAAAAATGGTGATTGACAGAGCTTGTGTCACCTCAGAAAAAAGTCCTCAGTGCCAATGTCCAAAGACTCTGTACTTGGTTTACCCTATTAATTCTTATGAGTAATTGGGTTGATTATTACTAAATCTGCAGATGATTTAAAATTAGGAAGGAAGTTTAATTATTCTGCATGACAGGACTGGATAAAAATAGTTCCATAGTCTGAAAAATGTGCTCAAATGAAATTAATAAAAAATAAAACAATGACAAATGTAAATCTTAGGTTTGATGTTTAAGGAACACCACATGTGACAGAACACACTTAAAAGCCCTTGGAAAGAGCCTCAGGGATTTTTTTTCATAGTGAATACTGAGCACAGTAATAATATGATGTGGATGTTAAAAAGCTAGTATAAATTCAAATAGCATTAATGGAAGAATAGTGCTGAATTAAGGAAAGTAAAAGTCCCATGCATGCCTTCAGACATCCCTCCCAATGTACAGTTATGGAGACAACATTTTAAGAAGGATATTGACACGGGTGTTTATTCAGAAGAGAACCATGTACCTGGAAACTATTTCATAAGACTAATGGATGAAGGAATTAATTAGCTTATACATGAAAAACTTAAAAAGAGACACAGGAGCTGTCTTTAGAGGAGCTGGAAGAGTTACTTGGCTTTTTGTATACTCTCAACAATAGAACTAGGACTAGAAACTTGCAGATTTCCTTACAAAATAATAAAGAATTTCCAAATTACAAGCAATATTAAAAACAGAAATGAATGCACCAAAGTAGTCCCACAGGCCACCTGCTTAATGTGTCTTCACAATGGCTAGTTCTCCACAATAAACATATAATTCTGTTTTCTTAAAAAATAATTAATTCTTCTATAGATGTTAAAATAATGTTCTGTGGTTATTTTCATCCTTTGTGCTTTTAGACTCTTCAAGAATAATATAATTAATTTCTTAGAATAATAGTGAGTAATTCAATAACACCTTAATAACAGGATGTTAAAACATTTCATTTAAAAAACAAATTCCACTTTTCTCAGATATTTAGAACACAGCCTAGGACATCTAAGCAGCCAGTAAGGTGATAAGGTTAAAGCACCAAAATATTTCTCCAGGAAAATGTTTCAGGCCCACACCCTGACTCTATACTTGATTTAAAAAGCTTGATGATATGCTTTCCCAGCCAATAGCCAATTAGGATTGGCAAATTAGATGGAGGAGGTTCGAGGAAAACTAATCAAATTTAAACCAGCAAGTAGTAGTAACTGACCATGAGAGAGACAAAGACAGACTATAGAGAGGAGATGCCGTCTTTAAAAAGCAAAGCACACTAGGATAGATCATTTATGTAGGGGCAAAACCTCTTCACATTTCCAGGGAATCATTATCTAATAATTGGTCTTCACACTGATGATCCTGCATCACCAAGATAATTCAAATCAAAATCATTATTCTCAATTTAGGAAGAATTTAAGTGTAATGCATAACATAAGCAATCCAACAAACATGTTAAAAAATTATGCCACTAAATGGAATAATTCTCATTTCTCTAGAAAATTAACTTCTGTAGAAGAGTTCATTTGTTGAAAATGCCAAATAAATGAGGCATTTTTATACTGTATTATAGTACTAAGAGGAAGATACATATAGTTTGCTAGCAAAATAGTTTCAACAAATGATACATTTTTGCTTTCCAAAGTTGGTAATCATGTGTCTGGCAAGAAGGGGATATTTTATTAGCTCTGGAAAATGGCATTTTTTGGAGAACCTGAAAAGTTTCCAAATGCCATAGGATAGACAGTATTATGGCATAAATTTCTCATTTTGAATAAAACATAAAATATCAAGTCAAATGACATTGGAGACTTCATTCTCTAAGTCTTTTCAGGTGTCTCACACTTATTCATCATCCGTCCATTTATTCTCAGAGACATTACCTTATTAGTAATTGAGAAGACCTTTATACCTCTCTTTACAAAACCAAACATTCTTGCACAAAGGTAAAGCTTTCCTTTTGCCTATCCACTGGAAGCCAGTTCTGATCCTGGTAATGCTTGTAACATAGCAATGCCAAGTAGATAAATAAATCAATTAAAAATTTACATATATATGGAGGGTATGTGTGAATATGTATATTTGGATATATCTATATTCTCCATTTTAAATTATACAGAGTGAAATTTTGACTTATGGCTTGGATCCAAGAAGCTTCCTGGTCCTATATGAAACAGTAGAGTAGAACACTGATAGAGCATTATATTTATCATGGATAAAACTGAAATTCTGCCTGTGGTAAAAAACTGTAAACTAGAAATTATACTTTTGAATATCACTAAGGAGGCAGCAAGATTTAGTAAATAAGAACACAGGCTCTGGAGTCAGACAGCTTGATTTGAAACCACCTTTAGTCACTTACTATAGGACTGCTGGCAGGTTACTTACTTTGAGCCTTGTTCCTTACCTGTAAGATGAGGGAAATTAATTCAGGATTGTTTTGAGAATTAAATAAGATAAAGTGAAAACATTTAGCGTAGTAACTGGCATATATCAGGCATACAACAAATAATAGTTACCTTCCATCATCCTAAAAACAGATTTCATTCCAAGTCAATTTTACCTTCACTTGCAAACTTGCTGATGCAACTCTCCTTTCTAGATCTTCTACCTGTTGAAGAATACTCAAATCCGTTTCCATTGCTTGATCTTCTACTGACCAGTTCTCTACAATATCTCGAGTTACCTGGTTTTCTTCATTTTCATTTAATTCAATAATAGCAACTATATTTAAAAAGAAATTAATATTAAAATCCACTTTATCCTTCAATGATTTCTTCCAGAAAGTGAATAATATTTCAAGAATAACACATACATGATTAACACCCACAAACACACACACACAAATGAACTTGTATATATTGTAGGCAGTGTACTCTTAAAAGTAGAAATATTCTTTCTAAGAAACAAAAGTAGAAATATTTTTTCAAGAAACAAAACAAAAAAATGTCTGCAAGTTGTGAGAAATTAGGAGTTAATACATATTTAAGAAATGTAAATAGTTACTGTTTGCTGAGCAAAATATAAAAAATGTTTACTAGTAATAAACAAAGAATTATTCATCCACAAAGAAGAATGAAATAATATCATTTGCAGCAACATGAATGGACCTAGATTATCATACTAAGTGAAGACAGAGAAAGACAGACATCATATGATATCACTTATATGTGTAATCTAATGAAAGGATAAAAATGAACTTATTTGAAGAACAGAAACAGACTCACAGATTTCAAAAAACTTATGGTTACCAAAGGGGACAGATGGGGGGAGAGATGGACTGGGGGTCTGGGACTGGCATATGCATACTGACGTATATGGAATGATTGGCCAACCGGGACCTGCTGTATAGCACAGAGAACTCTACCCAATATTCTGTGATAATCTATGTGGGAAAAGAATCTGAAAGAGAATGGATGTGTGTACATGTATAATTGAATCACTGTTGTACAGCAAAAATTATCACAACCTTGTAAATCAACAAACCTTAAACATTGGAAAACAAAACAATCCTGAGACTCGAAAAAATAAGACATACTAAATAAAATATGCTTTGAGATAAAAGAATTAATTTTCATAACTAAGCAAGAGAGCAGAAATCTCTTTTAAGTACATACCATCCTTATTTTTGATGCAAGCTTGAGTAATATAATCCAAGTGTTTCTGAATTTGTTTCTGTAATGCCTTTTCTCTTATTCCTCTGAGATGGAGCACTTTGAGCAAAGCTTTTAGGTCCTCTGGGTCAATAATTCTCCACCAACCAAACTGCATTTCTAAGTTAAGATAAATATGTAGTTCTTTTTACAAATATTTTGAATATGAACTAATGACACAATGCAAATCAAGATTTATAACTACATATAAAACCATCAAAGATTCAGTTACAGTGTAGTAATCTATAATAAAATAAAGTAAGTTAGTGGCTATAAACCATCCCAATGTACCTACCTTCTGGAATAGGCTTTGGACTAGGATAATCTACTGGTTTTGCTACTTCAACAGCTGCAGGTTGAGCTGAGGAGGGTTTTTCATTCTGTGGTACTGGAGATTCGCTTTTACTTGAAGCAACATTAGGAGTCAAGAATGAATTACCATTTCCTTCTGATAATCCCAACCCTGTTCCCAGACTAGGTAAAGGTGATGTAAATGGAATGTTCGAAGTAAGAACGCCAGTGGGCCACCCACAAAACTGGAGTCCCATCATAGATACTCCGCTTTTCATCTGAAAAAAAACAAAATATTTATAAAGGAGAACAATCTAAGAAGTTAGGAAAAGTATTTAGAATCAAATTATTTTAAAAATTCTGAAAAAATATTCTTTCACTTATCACAATTAGAGGAAAACCAAATACAACAGCAATAACGATAAATTTCATGTTTTATTTGCTCTCCAAAGTAATTTCCTTTTAGATATAATGTAATAAGTTAAAAAATAATTAAAGATCTTTTGACTTAGATATCAGTAGTTCTGATGAAGTTTAGGGATAGCAATTCTGACTCTTCAGCATTCAAACCATGGCAGGGATAATATCACAAATACTCAGCTAATTTCCCTTGAGAGAAAATCTTTATAGAATCAAAGATTAAATAAAGCAACATAAAAAGGAGTTACAATTAGCAGCACTAACCTGAAGAGGCGATAAAGCAAATGGATTTAGGCCAACAGGATTCTGAGCAGAAGATGATCCAAGAAGAGGACCTGGGGCGGGAGAAGGTGACTTAGATGGTGGCTGAGACTGAGGAGTCACTAAAGAAGCAGTTGACATATCGGCATGGGTCAGCGACGTGTCATCACAAGGTGTCCTTGGCAAAAGGCTAAACCACTGTCTATTCTTTTCAGTCAGTGTTTTTAACAATTGGTCATTGGGGAGAGGACTATAGAACTTCCCTGGAGCACTTGAACCAGTATTGAATGGATTATTAGAGTCTGTCTTTTCCATGTTGCTTTGTGTTGCTGTTGGTTGAATGCTGCCCAATGAATGTTTTCCGCTGTTTTGATAGGACAGTGTGCACCCATTTGCACTACTGTTTGGTTTGGAGGTCATTACATCCGACTCCGGAGGCATCTTAGCTACTTCTAAAAGCTTGCTTAATTTTGAAAAAGAGCCAGGTTTCTGAAGAAACAGATTCGTGTTATCTTTTTCTTTAGGATCTTCCTTTTGCTCACAATGATCTGGATTTGAACAATTTAAAGTGTCCTCAGAAGTTTCAAATATTTCTTCTTTGACTGGGGTACTTTCTGCCTTTTTTAGTTTTTCTCTTTCTTTTGCAATTTCTTCTAGTCCTAAAAAATTGAAGAATATTATAAAGATCAGTTACTCCAGATCAAACCAATATTATAATTATATTCTTTTACTACTTATCAAGTTATATACATAAATATTTTAGGAAACCTTTCTAGATCACTTAATACTTTCCATTTCCCCCTTTTTAAGAGATTTTTTCTTGCTCATTGGAAAATTAGAATAATCTTATAACTAATCATTACATCCAAGGAAAAATATTTGGTAATGAAAGATATAAAGAAAACCCTCTCTGCCCTACTCCCTCGGTTCCTATTTCTACTCTTCGTAGGTAACTATGGTTCATCAACCATGTCAATCTAGCCTTCTGGAAATCTTATATGCAAAAATGTGACTATCATTTTGCACGGTTACATACATGTGATACTACTATTCACTTTTCTGCATCTTAGAATAAAATCCAAACTTGATTGTAGGCTAATCAAGGCCTACAATGGTGTGTGATCTGCTTCTTGAAAATTTCTGCCACCCCAACCACTCCTGTCCTTGTCAACCTTGCTCTTCCTTTCTCTTTTTTTTTCCGCTTCTCAAACATGCTCAGTTCTTTCCTTTCTTGGGCCACTGCAATTGCTGCTCCTTCTGCCTGGGATACTGTTTTGTTGAGTAGCTCCTTATCTCTTATGTCTCAGATTAAGTCATTTCCTCACAGAGGTTTTTCTCTTATCACTTTATGTAAAGTAGGACCCCATTCCACTTACTTTATTTAGTTTATTGAAGTTGATGTACAATATTATATGTTATAGTTATACAATGTAGTGATTCACAATTTTTAAAGATTATACTCTATTTATAGTTATTAAAAATACTGGCTATCCTCTCTGTGTTGTACAATCTGTCCCTGTAGCTTATTTTACCCATTTACTTTAGAATATCATCCTATATATTTCCTTCATGTAATTTATCATTATAAACAATAATCTATTTATTTTCTATTCCACAACCATCCACACACTAGAATTGAAACTGACAAGCTTCACTTAAAAGCAGTTAATGTCTTTCCCACTTATTACTGGATCCCAGATATCTAAGATGGTGTCTGCTATAAAACAGAAGCTCAACAAATATTTTTCTTTTCTTTCTTTCCTTCCTTCCCTCTTTCTTTCTTTCTTTCTTGCTTTCTCTCTCTCTCTCTATTTTTTTTTTTTTCCACACCTGCGGCATATGGATTCCCAGGCTAGGGGTCAAATCGGAGATGCAGCTACCAGCCTATACCACAGCTGGAGCAATGCAGGATCTAAGCTGCATCTATAACCTATGCTGCAGCTTGTGGCAACGCTAGATCTTTAACTACTGAGAAAGGCCAGAGATCAAATATTCATTCTCATGGATACTAGTCAGGTTCTTAACCTGCTAAGCCACAACAGGAACTTCTCAACAAATATTTATTGAAGGACGAAATGAAAGGATGAATTTAATATTTTCACTATATACCTTAGATAGCTTTCCATAGCAAAACATACAACTGTACTTCATTTTTTTTGTTGTCTTTTTGTCTCTTCTAGGGCTGCACCAGCAGCATATGGAGGTTCCCAGGCTAGGGGTCGAATCGGAGCTGTAGCCGCAGGCCTATGCCAGAGCCACAGCAACGCGGGATCCGAGCAGCGCCCACAACCTACACCATAGCTTGAAGCAACGCCAGATCCTTAACCCGCTGAGCAAGGCCAGAGATCGAACCCACAACCTCATGGTTCCTAGTCGGATTCGTTAACCACTGAGCCATGATGGGAACTCCAACTGTACTTCATTTTTAAAAATCAGCAGAATAATATTCTATTAAATGGATATATCATAACTTATTTAACCAGTACTCAATGTTTGAAATAGTTCTCACATGCCTCTCTTGAAATTAGTTTCTATCCCCAATTAAAATCCTATACCTCAGACTTACGCTTTTGGCCAAAATGGAGTAACAGGGACTAGATTTACATTCATGCATGAAACAACCAAAAAATGGACAAAATATATGAAACCACAGTTTGTAAGAAACTGGACATCAGGTAACAAGAACAACAAGAGGAAAACAAACACAGTAAGACCTATAATCATCCCAGCTCTCTAGGTTAATGTCCAGGCTACAGCACAGGGAGGAAGAATCCAGGTGGAGCCTGGCAGACCCCTTGAGATGAGGAGATGGAACTGAGAGTCCTGGGACAGAAAAGTGGCCAGAGTGCTCAGGAGAGAGTACTAGAGAGGAGAGAGCTTCTGGAAAGAGAATTCCACACAGAGGGACCTGCAGAGGGACCCAAGGCCTATTCAGCTCAATGAATACTGATTCACTGACTTCAGCAGTGCATATGTGTGAGGAACCTACCTGAGGCCAAGGAGAGAACCACCTGAAAGGATCACAGGTGAGAAGGCCTGGTGTTCACACAGGCTGGGTAACTGGTACCTATTCCTACCAACCAGATTGGGAAACCTCCAGCTTCACGGACATTAGGTGGAGTACTCAGAGAGATCTTGCTTCACTAGTTAGGGGGTAATCCCTCCTAGACTGAGCACTTCTTTAGTCCCATCTAACAAATTTTAAAAGAGAAGATCAAACTTTTCCCAAGTAACTTCACCATACTTCAGTTAAACAAAGCTCAAAAATATTTATAGAAAATCAAAACTATCCAGCACCAAACAAGGTAAAATTCACAATGTCCCACATTCAATCAAAATTAGAAGACATATATGATGCATGAAAATATGATGCATAATTAGAGAAATAAATCAATGAAAACTACCCCCAAATTGACAAGATAGTTGAATTAGCAGACAAGGATATTAAATTTGAAAAAATAATAGCTGAGAAATTGCTAAATCTGATTAAAACTATAAACTACAGATTCAAAAAACTCAACTCCAAGCAAAAGAAACATGAAGATAACAACCCCAAGACATATCATAATTATAATTTCTCAAAACCAATGATAGAGAAAACCTTAAAAACATTCAGGAGTTTCCTGGTGGCCTAGTGGTTAAGGATTTGGCATTGTCACTGCTGTGGCGCAGGTTCAATCCCTGACCTGGGAACTTCCAAACACCAGAGTCACAGCCAAAAAGAAAAAAGAAAAAAAGAAAAAACAGCTAGAAAGAAGAAATCTTGTGCCTCCTATGATCTATATGTATTTGTATACATTTGCCCTAGATCACCCTACTCTGTCTCCTCCAATTACACACATGTGAAAAGTCACAAATACTCTCTTCAAATACCTGTGCTCACCAATTTCTTTAACTTTACAAAAGTTTTGTTTAGTAAGGAAATATTAATATTTGTGCTTTATTTATTCTAAGAACTAGTATTTCAAATACAACATCAAATATCCAAAAACAAACAGACCAATGAACCAACAATTTTTACTGGTTTGAGACTAGTTGAAGACTTCTCATTTGCATCCAGTAAAGTGAGCTGATGGTACATTTTAATAGTCTATTTATGGTTGTCTTTAATTTTTATATTAAAGTTGATTAATTATAAATAACTAAGCCTCTAATTGAAATGTAAAACTTTCATTTGTATTTATTATTATTATTATTTTGTCTTTTTGCCTTTTTTAGGGCCGCTTCCCTCAGCATATGGAGGTTCCCAGGTTAGGGGTCTAATTGGAGCTGTAGCCATGGGCCTATGCCATAGCCATAGCAACGCGGGATCCGAGCCACGTCTGTGACCTACACCACAGCCCACAGCAACGCCAGATCCTTAACCCACTGAGCAAGGCCAGGAATCGAACCTGCAACCTCATGGTTCCTAGTCGGATTTGTTAACCACTGCACCATGATGGGTACTCTGAAATGTCAAATTTAAAAAATTTTTAAAAACATATAGGATGCATAGTATAAAGATTCTTTTTTTTTTTTTTTTTTTAAATTTTTATGGCTGTACCCTCAGCAGATGGAATTTCTCAGACCAGGGATTAAAGCCTCAAGGGAGGGGAAGGTAAACTAAAAAGGAGTGATGGTAGCCCCTTTAGAAGGGAAGGAGAGGGGCAAATTTCCATTATCCCTCTGTTACTTTATATGAGGCAACTGGGCCCTGTGTATGGGAAGCCAGTGACTGCGAGGCCTACTCTTAGAGTCAGAATCGACACTTGGAGGAGGAAGAAAACAGCAGGAGGAAAGGCAGCAGTATACAGAGTAAGAACTAGGTTTTCAGCAGGTCCACTACCATAAGCTCTTGGAAGGATCCTCAGAGGTTTGGCTTGCTTGTTTGCATAATGGAAGGACAACAGTGATATTAAATGAAGCCAAGAAGGGGGAAATACATGCCCCCATTACAGAAGGAGCAGTCTGCCACTGACTGGTAATGCTGAGACAGGCACTGCCACCCCTGTTTCCAAACTGAATGCTTGGTAGTGCTGGTAAAATACATCCCTGTGACCTTCCTGACTCTTGAATGCAATGGAACTAGATCCACAGAGAATGTAACTATTTGAAGATTCTGGCTGTGTTAGCATAATTATAAGAAAACCCAGGGCTTGAGAGGGAAAGGCCCGACAACATGTTCTTATGCAGAGAATGCTGGATGATTGAATCAGAACAGGTTCCCCTGTGTGGACAATTGCTTTAACTTTATTCTATCATGTGAGAGACACTGTTAGAAATGAAATAGTTCTTTTTGGTCAGTCAAGCCCCATCTCAGAGGAGGCAATGGAAAGACAGAGCTTAGTAAGTGGCACATTTTTCCATACCAAAAAAAAAAAAAAAAGGAACAAAAACAGGTGAGCCTTCTGGCAGAGGCTCCCTCACACCAATATGTGTGGTATTGCTCATAAACGGAAGGATGGATAAGACAGAAGTTGATGGTTGTGTAATCCTAGAGTGAGAATGTGGTTCTATTAAGAAACTTGAAAGACCCACTGTGACTGTGGAAAAGAGTCCTGAGAGATGAGACATAGAATATTAAATGGTTCACGTTCAATGTTAAAGAGTTGTTAGGAGAGTAGGAGACACAGGAAGATTCAGTGGAGAAGGTCCCTCTGGGGATTAGAGCAGAATCTCCTCCAGGGATTAGAGCTAGTAAGCCTCACCCCCAGGGCCATCTGGTAAGACCTCACAGCCTCAGTTCTTCAGAAGAGGGCTCAGAGAATAGGACCAAGGGAAATGCCCTACATTGTCTTGATTTGTTGAGATGGGATTACATCAGTTCCACCTTATAAGTTTGATTCAACTCCTAAAGCCAGGCTTCTTTGCTCCCTGACCTGGGTTCTTTCAAACTTAATGAGGATGAGGACTGGGCCCAGTCCCCAGGTTCTCTTCCAAGGGATCACTAACCATACTCCTTAGCTCATTATGCTGGAAAGAACAGCCTGAAACATCTATGGGCTTGCTGGAAATGAGGGACCAAGTGTCTATTGTTTCCAGAAAGCAAAAGAGCCTTGGCAAACACATTTCTCTACTGTGGCTGGGATTCGGTGTTCACTGTGGCTTAAGACCAGAATCACAATCACTGCAAAAGCTTTTGGACTTTTTGTGTGAACACATTCCTTTCTCAGGCATGGATATATGGGGGTATTCAAGTCCACATATGGATGTCAACATAAGGACAGACAGTTGGACATAGCTATCATGAACTGCTGGTAGTTTCTATACCTGTTGGTTAGGTATGCCGCCAACACCCAGCAGTACTTATGAGGCCTGCCAAGGTTGTGCAATAGTGTTGCATACCTGGAGGAGAAAGAGACTGCATTTCTTAACAAGCATAGATGCAGACAGGAGTCCTGAGCAAGACCATTTTGCAATGTAACAACCCTGTTTGACACTAGCAGCACAAGTGTTATGGCTGAAGTCTTTTAGCAAAGAGACTCTGATGGTGTTTGTCAGCTTCTGCATATTCTCTAGCCACTGAATAATATATACCTTTTTCTGTAAATGAAGTTACTGTGCATCCTGCAGATGCAGACAATATACATACTATTAAGATTGAAACATATATGTTAAATATAGGAGTTTCCAGAAATGATACAATCAAACAAGCAGGATTCTTTTCACAGCTGCTGCCATTTTTAACAGTGGGCTTGCTAACATGGAGCTGGTGGCAGATTCATGATCTATCTTATCCACAGGCTGCAGAGAATACAAAAACAGCATTCTAAAGGATAGCTGCACAACCCCTTCAACAACGCCCTCTAAGGCTGTCTAGTCTGGCTGCGCTCTACTGTTTTTATTTGGAATACTGCTTATACATCATCAAAGTCCCTCCACTTTGGTGAAGTTTCAAAGGTAGAAGTGAAGGATCTATTTGGTACACCAGGATCCTGCATGATTTTACCACAGTATTCCTCTCCTGGTTTGGCACCTGTCATGATTTTAACAGGTGGCTTGGAGGTTCCTGTTGTTCATATGACAGATGAAAGGATGGATTCAAATGTGGATATTCTCCTGCTTTCCAGATGATACTTGCTAGCTATACCCACAACAGTGGCAATTGTGATTCTCTCTTTACTCTAAAAAGTTCTAAAATGTATTGTATACCCACTCCAGAAGTGGGAGATGTTGCTGCAGGTCTCATATGCATATAGGGTATTCCATCTGGAGGATATCTTTGGTGGGAAAATGGCAACTCCTGGTTTCATGTGGAATTTACTGTTCCAGAAAAGAAGGATAGACTGTATGCATCACCCTTGAAGTTAACGATGGACTTTGCTTCAGCATAAACATGTCCGATCATAGAAAGAGAGCTCTTTATCTTTCTTACAGATAATTAGCATAAGGTACCAAATAATCTTCTGCACCCATCTCACATATTGACATAATGACGTTCATCTCAAATCTCCCACAATGTTGGATTTGTCAAACTTAACCTACTTGACTGTAGAGGACCTTCTAGGCATTCCACATGAATACTGTGGGAATTACTCCTCTTTACTCCAGAGTTTTCATTTGCCCTGGCCATTCATAATTCTGTTCTTATTAGTTGCACTGTGTAAAACTCTGTCTTTGCCGGGGCAGAGTGATACCCTTCTCCTGACATCTCAGCTCCCAGTGATCCATTTCCACATCAGGGGCACGTGGCAACCCTTTTATCCACTTCCAATTTGAGTACTGACTAACAGCAGCACAAAGGCAGTGTGCTAACCCTGGGAAGCATAAACACCAAGTAGAAAAAAAAAATGTAGCACTGAACCAGATTGGCAGGCAATCTCAGGAGTCCAATGGAACTTATTTTCTTATATGAAAGGCAGGCTCTTCCTGCCTCCTACTTGGATGTAACACTGTCTGCACACTTCGGGAATAATTATGAGACCTTTTATAATGACTCAAACTGGCCAATTAGCCCAGTGGTTAGAGCTAATAGTAAGTCAAAATCTAAAAGGTACTTGGTGACTTTCCTAGCTATGGTCTCTAGTGGCTGCATGGGAGCTCACCTGCAGGTGTCATGGATACAGGCTTTCATTACTTTGCACAAGGGCTCTGTCCTTGAATTGGCACCTATGAAGCTGAGGGTATGACCCACAATCAGCTACCCTAGAGAACACTTCTACTGCGAAGACTTGGTTCTTATTGCTGAACAAATGAGCATTGATTCCTTGACCTCGATAATATTATATAAATGCATAGCTTTGGACTATTTGTTAGACATACAGCCAAATGGCTTGGGGAGGTGCTGATCTACAGTTCCCAATGCTGTGGTATATTGTTTGTTTGGGAATTTCTCTAGATACCTGATGTCTCCTTCAGAAAGTACCATTTAAAATCCAATTGAGAGAGTTCCCATCATGGCTCAGCAGAAACGAATCTGACTAGCATCCATGAGTATGCGGGTTCAATCCCTGACCCCACTCAGTGGGTTAAAGCTCTGGCACTGCCTTGAGCTGTGGTATAGGTTGCAGACATGGCTCAGATCTGGTGTTGCTGTGGCTGTGGCTGTGGTGTGGGCCAGCAGCTATAGCTCCGATGCAACCCCTAGCCCGGGAACATCCATATGCTGCATGTGTGGCCCGAAAAAGCAAAAATGAAAAAGAAAGAAGGAAAATCCAACTGATAGCTGTTCCAGATAAGGCATACATTTAGTGGGCCACCAGGAGTCACGGGTGGACTAAATGCAAATAAACCCTCACTTTTAGTTGAGTGGCTATGGAAGCTCTCCTCCTTCCTTCTTCCTTGAGGCCCATGAACAAGCCAGCTCAGTTACTGAGCTGGTTTGCAGAGGGGCAGCAAGAACTTTAGCACTGTTCCCTGGGCCCTGAGTATGTAGACCATGGCCCTTTGCATTCATATTCTGTAGTGCAGTTCACAGTTCCAGAGGTCCTTTAATAAATATGTTGTGGCTTAAAAAAAGGTAATAAAGTTTTCTTAGACTAACCTAAAAATAAAGAATTGTATGAAGGCATCTCTCTAGGAGTGCTCCTGTTGCTTGAGCAGCCTGTAGCTGCACAAATGCTAGTATAAGGCACACTCCTGCACAACTACCGTGGAGGCTTGGGGATGCTGGGTGCTTTCAATGTTTCTTCTCTTAGGTTATCATTGCTGAGAAACTTTATTATTATTAGCACCATGTGTTTTGCTTGTGGTGTGGGTTTTCTTGCATCTTTCACAACATGAATTTAATTAATGTTTTTCTTTGGAGGTAATCCAAGATCTGATTATCATCTGTATGTAATATTCTCAATGATAATGATATTACAGGGATTTCTGGAAAAAAAACCCCTTGCATTTAAATTTTTAAATAGATCAATATTAAATCTAACTAACTTTATTAAGCACAGACTGTGCTTTTATAGAACTTTTAAAAAGTGATAAATGAGCAAAATATGATAATGTACAGTGTTAGCACTGTTTTAACATGCATTATCCATTTATTTTATGGTAGTTTCTACCAGCTGGCACTTACTCATCCTTATCAGCCTTGCCTCTCAGATACAATACTTGCCTATATTACATATGCTTTTGTTCTTTGTCTTCATATATGCTATATCTTTCCAATTAGATTATGAGCTCTTTGTGGAGAGAGATAGGTCAATTGATGCTTCTGTATTTCCATAGTACTTAATACAATGCACAGCACAGATGCATATTAAACACTTGATTACACTAGAATAGGAATCTGTATCTATTATTTGTGTTATGATTTCCATAGCACTTAGACTAATACGGCAGATGCACATTCATCAATGAATTAATAAAAACTTTGAGAGATTTATCTTTAAGAAAAAAAAATATTCCTACTTTTCTCCTGTACTGTGCAACCACAAATGCTAGTATAAGGTATAATTAATAGTTACATTTCATTTTGTAGCTCTTTTAAATAGGTCTATTATTTGACATGATCCTTATAACAACCGAAGAATTTATACAAAGCCTATTAAAATTCTATTGTAAAGAGGGAAATCAGGGTCTAGAGTGGCTAAGTGCTATGGCCTGAATGGAAACTGAGGTCTAATAACTACAAATTCAATCAATGCTATCTCATCAGAGAGGCTTACCATTTAAATGAAGTCTCCTATAAGCTATTTTTACTCTTATACCTTATAGACATTTAATTTTTTCCTTTCTTAATTAAAGCATTTTTAGTGCGCCTTTGGCATGTAAATTATTATGCTTAACACTATGGAGAATAAAAAGTTGTATATATGAGAATTATAAAATCCAAATAATATAAATAGTGTGTATGTCAATGTGCCAAGAGAATGGTATAATTAGTTTTTAAGAGTTCACGGATTATAAAAATTGGTTCCACTTAAATAAGCTAGGGGAAGAGTTTATAAAAGGGCTAGGATTAGAGCTGAATCAAGAAAGATAGGCAAAATTTAGATGTCTGAAGTAAAGGCAAATTAGCATTACACTGAACAGAATTTGGCAAAGTGCAGTAGGGAGGAATATGCATGTGCTGAGCAACAGTAAGTAGACTGGTCTATGTAAATTCATATTGCAGAACAGTGTAAAGATAGTGTGAAGTCAGGTTTATAGAGGGCCTTGAATGCCAGGTTACAAACATATTTATTACAACATCTTATAGGCAATAGAGGGTCATTCAAGGTTTTGGAGTAGAGACATGATATGATGACCGAATGCAAAGGAAGGAGGGGTGGTATAGAGAGAAGCTGAGGATAGTGACATAATCCAGACATAGATTGATTTCAGTAGTGTTGCAAAGAGACTGACTTCAGACATTTTGAAGGAAAAGTTAATGCCCTCTTAGATAAGTTCAGGTTTACGTGCCTAGGTCACTGAGAATGATGTGGCTGTGGTGTGGGCCAGCAGCTATAGCTCCGATGCAACCCCTAGCCCGGGAACATCCATATGCTGCATGTGTGGCCCGAAAAAGCAAAAATAAAAAAGAAAGAAAGAAGGAAAATCCAACTGATAGCTGTTCCAGATAAGGCATACATTTAGTGGGCCACCAGGAGTCACGGGTGGACTAAATGCAAATAAACCCTCACTTTTAGTTGAGTGGCTATGGAAGCTCTCCTCCTTCCTTCTTCCTTGAGGCCCATGAACAAGCCAGCTCAGTTACTGGGCCACATCATTGAATTAAACAATATTTAATTAGTCTGAGGTAGGGCTCATGATTTTTTTTAAGCTCCTCAGAATGATTCGTATTACAGCTAAGGCAGAGCCACTCACCTGGACATTTATTTGCTCTTTAGCTTTACCAAGGCTCTGAACCTTCAAGTGACTCACAATTTTGTCATTTTACATTAGATTTCTATGGATCATGTGGTAGTTCTAGTTTTAATTTTTTGAGGAAGCTTTATTCTGTTTTCCAAAGTAGCTGCACAATTTATATCCCCATCAACAGGGTACTAGGGTTCGCTTTTCCCTACATCCTCCCTCACCTGCACTTGTTATTTTTTGTCTTTTTAGTAACAGTCATTCTGATAGGTGAGAGATGATATCTCATATGATTCTGATTTGCATATCCCTGATGATTTTTTTATTTTTAATTTTTATTTTGTTTTTTGTCTTTTTAGGGCCGCACCTGCGTGCGGCATATGGAGGTTCCCAGGCTAGGAGTCTTTTTGGAGCTGTAGCTGCTGGCCTACCCCACAGCTACAGCAACACCAGATTCGAGCTGAGTCTGTGACCTACACTATAGCTCACGGCAATGCCAGATCTTTAACCTACTAAGCAAGGCCAGGGATCGAAACATGCATCCTCGTGGATCTTAGTAGGGTTTGTTAACCGCTGAACCATGAAGGGAACTCCCTTCTGTCCATTTTAAATCAGATTTTTTTTTTCACTATTGAGTTGTATGAGTTCTTCATATATAATTTGCAAATATTTTTCCCCCCATTCAGTAGGCTGCCTATTTATTTGCTCTACAGAAGCTTTTTTTTTTCTTTTGACTTTTGTCTTTTTAGGGCTACACCAGCGACTCAGGAAAGTTCCCAGGCTAGGGGTCTAATCATAGCAGCGGCTGCCAGCCACAGCCACAGCAATGCCAGATCTGAGCAATGTCTGTGACCTACACCACAGCTCATAGCAACAGCGGATCCTTAACCAACGAGCGAGGCCAGGGATTGAACTCATGACCTCATGGATACTAGTCAGATTTGTTGCTGCCGAACCACATCAGGAACTCCCAGAAGGTTTTTAATATGATTAGTCCCACTTATTTATTTTTATTATTTTAATTCATTTTTCATGTTTCGAAATATTTTTATTTAAGTATTGTAAGCAAATGGTTAAAAAAAAAAAAACCACTACATTGTCCTCTTAAATCTACATCTACAACAAATTTAAAAAAGAAGTAAAAACACATTTGAAGCCTCCAAGTACCCTCCTTGATTCCATCAGCTACTTCTGCCCTGAGAAAGGCAGAGAATGATTTTCACATATCATTCCAATACAGGATTTTATAATCTTACTTCATATAATTTGAATTTACGGGAAGTAGATTATCATGCAAAACATTAACAATACTGTCTATCATATGAAAACAATACTGACATGCCAGCCATTATTATTCTACACACATTAAATGCACTGTTTCATGAACTGCCCTGCCATCTATAAGATTTATATTTTTAAAAAGGGTGGTCCCATTGCAAAAAACAAAAAGCTTAAAAACAACTACTTTATATGATTTCTGTTCTAGATATCTATACGATTAAGCAATCCTCTCTCACTAATGGACTGTTAAACCTCTACATGGCATGGATTATGTTTTATATATCTTTTAACCTCTTGCAGTACCTAGAAATAGCATATAGTGGGTAGTCAAAAAAAAATGTGTTGAAAGACATTTTTGCCTCCATGTACCACCATGGGGCAATTAGCTGTATCTGAAGCCTATGATATAACATTTTAGCCCCTTCAGAATTTAAACATATGGAAACGTCCAGATATAGAGTTCAGAAAAGTTCAATTCAGATGGTTTATTTTCTATTTAAAAAAAAATTTTTGGCCATACCCATGGCATGTGTAAGTTTCTAGGCCAGGGATCAAACCTGTGCCAGAGCAGTGGCCCAAGCTGCAGCAGTGACAACACCTGATCCTTAACCCACCAAGTCATCAGGGAACTCTCCAGCACATAAACGCATTATGTTCTGTGTGAGTTAATGTAACACGAATGGTGCCAGCAAAAAAGTAGTCTAAAGGTAGACTATCAGGAATTGTAGGGTAAAACAAAACACAAGAAAGGAAGAAGTTTAATGGAGAAGGACATGATCACAAATTTCAAAAATGACCAAGATTTCAAGATGAATGAGGATTCTGATAAGGATCTTAGATTTAAGCAAATTACCTCCAGGGATACTGTCAGGAGGGATGTTTGTGGTCAAGCTTAAAGAATAAACCACATGCTGGAAAACTTGACAATGAAACGAAGGAGAAGTGGAATAGCACCTCTAAAGGAGAATACAGGTGGAAACCTTTGTTCACTAAACAAGAAAAAGAATAGTTTATGCTTGATATCAGGAAGAGTGGCAGAAGAAAAATCATGGACAGAGAAGGAATATTTAGCAGTGAAAGGGGCAATGTGAGTTCAAAAGGAATGTGAATCAAGGTTTTACAATGTTTATCCATAATGCACATCTGATTCTGGAAGCATAAAACATACTGAAGGAGTAACAGGGTTTTGTTGTTGTTGTTTTTTAAAATATTGTTTCTTATATTACTTTGTAACAGATTAATAGTTCCTACCTTCACCACTCTCCATGCCTTCTACAAAAATCCCCCCACACTGGGGAAGAATCCAGTACCGGCGTCTGTAACGATCCTGGCCAAACATCATCGAACGTAAAGAGTGAGAAGCGTCAAAAAGCTTCCTTCTGTACTGACTCTGTTGCTGTTAAAAAATGATGCATATAATTAAGGTATGGGTGTTAAGTGCTTTAAAAATTAATATAGAAGCGACTTTACTCTTATTATGCCTTTAGAGCAGATCAATTTCACTACTGGGGAAAAGACAGCAAAAGAGTTCAATATTACATGCCTGACTCCAATTGCAATAACACTTATAAAGATAGAAATTTATTTTTAGGATAACTGGAATATCTTTCTTGCAATGGATTAAAAAAGGAAGTTTTATTTTATCAGTTATCTTAGAGTAAAGCATGTCTCATACTTGATAGTAAACAATGTGATCAAGTATTTTACTGAGTCAAAGCAAATATGCTCAATCTATTGATTACAACATATAACAAATAATACTCATATATGTAACTGTCTATTTTTTTTCCTTTTTGGCCACATCCATGGCACATGAAAGTTCCCAGGCCAGGGATCAAATCTAAAGCATAGCTGTAACCTGTGCCATAGCTGCAGCAGCACCAGATCCTTAACCCACCATGCCACAGTGGGAACTCCTATATTTGCCTGTTTTTATTCTGATACTGTAAATCTAGGTAACATATGATTAAATTTGGGAATAAATTTGTGATGAGTCTAACATGGATATAACACACAAGTATCTCATAATATTAATCTCATAATATTTTTAAAATAAAAACTTCACTAATGCTATTGAAATTCAATTTTTAAGAAGTCCATAAATATGTATAGTTTATAAATCCAGTACCAATAAACCCAATAAACCTACTAATGTAAAATAAAACATAGGATGGTTAAACTATTAGCATGAAATTCAACCGAATTTTAAAAGTAATTAATTCCAAGAAATAAAACCATGCATTTATTAATTTTTTTAAAAAGAACTGAAGAATACAGGTGCTGGTTAAATTTAGTCCCATGTCTTGAGAGACAGGCTTTTAACCTTGGCATTAAACTTTTAAGGTTTGTGACAGTGTATCCAGAGCTCATTTTCATTAGTTGCAAAAAGCTTGTTTTTATTTAGCAGCCAGAAAAATTAATCCTATACAAGGCAGATTTTTGAAACACTGCAAAAAAAAAAAAAAAAATGTAAACCGTAATCTGAAAAGTGCTTACTTTACTCAGTTTTTCAATCTGTTTTTCTAGCTCTTCAACACTTGCTGCTTGGTCACCTTCATCCTATACATAACAAAATACAGTATCATTTACCTGCTTTCAAGATGTATTTTTTTTCAATCAGTAAATATTTAATGAAAGTCTCCTATATGCAAAGCACTAGAATAGGCACTATGAAAATGAGGAAGACCCAGTTCTTGCTCTCAATAAAGCTAATAATCTGGTAGGGAGACATATAAAACATTATACTAATAAATAAACTTCCAAATAGCAGAATGCTATAAGGACCTCAAGAAACGTATAGAGATTAAGAGTCATGGAGTACAGGGGATGGTGAGATTGCTTCCAGTAAGAATCTAAACCAAGAGACATTATATGGAAGAGGCTGTGTTTCATTTCGCTGAAGAATCCTTAGGGACTGATCAATCAGAGAAAAGAGGATAGGGCATTTCAGAAAGTTTGACATAGCTTGACATGAAGAGGTAAGGTGAGAGATGAGGCAAAGATGAGTTTAGGGCTAAACTGTTTAGAGCTCTAAATGCTTGGCAATGGACAATAATATATTTTTTGAGAGATATTAAACATCAGAACTATATTTTACAAATACTAATATGGCAATAGTTGTAAGATGGCCTGGAGGAGGGAAAGGAATACAACTGGCAAATCTAGTTAGGAGATTGCTGAAATGATTCAAGAAGAAAGGAGGATGTGGGCCTTACTAGGGTAAAAGTAAGAGAAAATGGAGAAAAGCAAATGATATAAGAGATATTACATAGAATTATGAAGTCCTGGTAACTCAGGGTTATGAGGCAGAGAGGGTGAGCAAGATAAAGAAAGGAGTAATTTATGATATTAAGGGCTTAAGTCTGGGAGACTGCAAAAGCATTGGTACCATTAACTGAAAGAGTCATTTTAGAGCAAAAAAGATGTTATATTTTGAACACACTGAGCTTTAAGGAGAAAAATAATTCTGACTACCTATAGTAGTGATTTCATAAATGGAAAGTTTGTATTTCATATGAATGAAAATATGAAATTTTTCATTCTAGTTAATGAATATAGCAAAGTTAACCCCAAAGTATATGTTTCAGAGGGAAAGCATGAAGTAATAGAAGGTTTACGTGCTTCTTCAGATCTCGGCTGCATTGTTTCTTTCGTTTTTTGGTCTTTTTAGGCCTCGCCCATGGCATGTGCAAATTCCAAGACTAGGGGTCAAGTTGGAGCTGTAGCCACTGTCCTAAACCACAGCCACATCAACGCACGATCTGAGATGTGTCTTCGACCTACACCATAGCTCATAGCAATTCCGGATCCTTAACCCACTGAGGAGGCCAGGGATCAAACTTGCGTCCTATTAGGGTTCGTCAATTGCTGAGCGAAAATGGGACATCCATCGGTTATACTATTTCATATAGGCAAATCATTTAACTCTATTTCCTAATCTGTAAATTGGTGATAACATTATCTTTTGATTATATTAACTGTAAAATGGGATTTTTGTGAGACTTAAATAAGAACGGTCTGAAAGTAACTGAGTCCCTTGCATGTAATGTGTAAATAAGTTTACTTTCTGTCTTTCTGAAAATTGTACTTTAATAAGAAGATACAGGTACATCTCAGGTTTAAAAAACATAAGAGCTTTTTTCTGAGGTTCACTTTCTATTAGCTTAAAAAAAAGTCACACTGTCACCAAACACTCTCACAAATACATTATTTCTAGACCAGTATTGTTATCTCCCTAATAAAAGAGAGTGAAAGGAAAACCTCAATAGTTTTACTGTTTTCTATCATTTATCCCCTTCCTATCCAAATTTAGGAGAACAATTTACAAAGGTACTAGGCATATTATTTATGCCAACAGTAACATGATTTCTATTTAAAAGAGAATGATAACCCTTAAATCTTGACTCTTTAATTAAATAGGTGTTTAAGAGCTATATGATTCTAAAGTGATCATTTGAGCAGCAGGATAAAGTTTGATGATTTGCTTGTGTAAACATCAATTCAATCAACAAATATTTGGATAAGACATCAAAGTAGCTATGTATCAGCTGATTTAACTAACTGCCATTTCTAAGACTTTTCTTATGATGAAAAACAAGTAAAATGTCTCTAAAGTTTTATTTAAAGGCATTTTGGCTACGAGTCCTCATAATTTTAAGAGATATGAAGGAATCTGAAAGGCTAGAGAGAAGGGCAACAACAACAAAACTAAGAACCCAGACTCTACCCCTGCCATGGTTCTCCATGGTTCCCTGTGGTTTCCCAAACAAAAAAGAAGCCAGTTATATGTCTCCATAAGGCTTATGTCTCTGTAAAGTTAAAGCCCATGCAGATTTTAACACAAACCTAAGAATCAGGAAAAGACTCCATGTGTTGAAGGAATGAAGAGTAAAGAGATGAGGGAATCATTCTCGAGACGAAGGGTTGTGACTTAGTCTCAGGGTAGTATCTTTGAATTGAAAGGGATCACGTGGGTCTCAATGAAAAATCTCCTGTTTGAAAGTTAAACCTTTTAGGAGGATAACTACTGACCCTCTACCCATACTTTAATCAAGAGGCCAAACTTATTTTTGCAGGAATAAATGTGCCTATTTTATCAATCAGGTTTATTAAATAGTTAAAATTTGATTTTATTAGGAAATGGCCAAGTGGCTACCAGTTCTTCATTGTAAAGAAAATCACCAAAGTCCTTTAAAGGAAATACTAATTTGGTTTCTTAGGTCCCCAAATAGTCATTATTTTCAAATGTTTTTAAACTCTTTTCTCATGTTAATAACAAGACACACATCTGCCAGGATTTTGATCAATGAAACCCTACAATCTAATTAACTCTAATTCAACATTCATAAAAAATACTACTTGAAATGATACATCTGGTCTAAAAATATTAATAATGATTTTTAAATTATTACTACTTATTTTTCATAGCTTTATCACTCTTAAAGAAAAAAAAAACATTAGTTTGATAATTCTCCATGTGAAAAGAACCAAGTGAAATAAATAATTTCTGTAAATAAATTCTAATTTAGTGGGATGACTACCCAGTAGAATACATTGAAATCCCAACACAAAGCTGTCAAGTTTATGAGTTAATGCCTTAAGACAATTTACAATATTAAGCACTGAAAAGGGATGTTAATGCTGTAAAAAGGTGATTAATATTGGTCAGAGAAGTTTTAACGCCTGCTATGGAAGCAGTTCCATTTGCAAAATGAAGTAGATTGGTTATAAACAGTACCATTTCGGGGGTAATTACAATTCTGATACCCAAATTATATAACCTTCACACTATTTGTCATGGCATGAAAATATTTGATCAAGTGATTTCAAAAGTACAACATTATGAAGTAATAATTTCTGCGAGAAATCTCAGTGTAATCTCTCCTTTCAGCCTAATACTCTTAAAAGAAATAAAGCTCACTTTAGTGATTTTTATCATTCTGGTTTCAAATATAACATTGGAGAGGAATTTATGAAAACATTTTGCATTTATGCTATTTTTACTTGAGAATTGTGAAGGATGTGGTCTTATAAATTCCTCTAAATTATTATCCAGATTTAGTAAAAAATTTAATTCAGTAATTTGTCATTGGTCTTGATTAGATATTATTTTCACACATTCCATCAATACATTCATCTCTCTAAGCCTTCTTTATTTCTCCGGCAATACTGAGTTGATACATCAAGAAAGGAAGGGAGTTCTTTCTAGACTTCTTTAGCTGAATACTCCTGGCATTGAGGGTATAAGGCTGTATATTGTTTTTTGAATGCCATTCTGCAACCTATCAATATTTCTAGCATTATTTTCTGGTAAAAGTTAAACAGTAACCTTTACCTCCCTTTTATATATGTCCATTTCCATATATGGTAGCTACCCTTAAACACACACACACACACACACACACACCCCTTTATATCCTTGCCTTCTTTCCTTTAGCCTACTCTTTAGAACTAGCCCTACCCCCTTACCTTAATTGAATCTCCTCCAATATTTTTAGGGATCTTCTACCATTAGTTATTTTCTTCATATCTTAAATCGTCAATGCACCTCTCTGACATTACTGACTCTTTCCCTTTAATCAAAAATCATCTCAAGTCTTTCACATATGAAAAATTCTTGGTCTTTGTCCTCTTCTAGGAACTACCCTTTCTTCTGAGGCACAATGCTCAAAACACCCATATTCACTTTCTTACTTTCTATTGTTCTTAATCAATCATGGCTTGGCTGCTTTTTTAACCCCTCTAACAAAATGATGCTGCCTCTGGTTAACAATAACCTCTGTGCAGCCAAATCCAGTGAACACTTTCAGTCCTCATCACACTAGACTCCTGCTCCCTTATCACTCCCTCCTTTTAAAAATGTTCATTTTTAAAATTTTTATTATTACATGTGTAGAAAAGGGTTAATATTGTAAGCCTTTAAAAGGTCAACTTACAAGGTTGGCCCTTAGCTGGTGTCTTGATTTTGGAGGGTTCCCCCATCCTAACTGATGATAGCTCACTGGATCTAAATTGTGATAACAATGTGGTTTATACTAAACACTTGTTTTTTCTTCTAGGAGTCTGGAATTTTGGCACATGCTATGCAGAGCCAAAATTCTATGTGACAGCCCCTAATAAAAACTCTGGGCACAGAGACTCTAATGTGACTCCTTAGAACACAACATTTCATACGTGTCACAACTCACCAGCCCATCCTGTGTGACTCCACTGGGAAAAGACTCTTGGACTTTGACCCATATGCCTTTCTCATTGCTAGTTCTGCTTTGTTTCTTTTTACTGCTAGAACTCATAGCCATAGCATGACAGGTGCTGAGTTCTATGAACCATCCTTGTGAATCACTTTGACTGTGGAAGTGGTCTTGGTCTTGAGAATCCCTGACCCACTACAGAAAGTTTCTAACTCTTTGTTCTTCTTCTCTAAGAAGTCTTATGAGCTCTTCTTAAATACTGACATTCCCTAAGATTCCAACCTCAGTCCACAGTCGAATCAATAAAACAATCCTCCTATGCAAACTTATCCCGCTTAATAGTTTAAACTATTGTCTATGTGCTAATAACTTCCAGACTATATATATATATATATATATATATATATATATATATATATATATATATAGTCTTTTCTAGGGCCGCACCCATGGCATATGGAGGTTCCCCGGCTAGGGGTCGAATCAGAGCTGTAGCCACCAGCCTACGCCACAGCCACAGCAACTTGGGATCCAAGCCACATCTGCAACCTACACCACAGCTCATGGCAACGCCGTATCCTCAACCTACTGAATGAGGCCAGGGATTGAACCTGCAACCTCATGGCTCCTAGTCGGATTTGTTAACCACTGAGCCACGACGGGAACTCCAGGATTCATATTCTTAAATCCAACTGACTGCTGAACTTCTGCGGAGGCATCTCAAAGTCAACATGTCTGAAATAAACCTACCATCATTTCCTGTCTGAGTTATCTGTTCCATATTCCCTCCCCTTCCATCATCTATTTACTCTACTCCTTCTGACTTCTCTATCTCAGCCATTATGGCAACAAAAGCAAGTAGTCCCCAAGCCAGAGAGCTGGAATCAGGCCCACCTCTCCCTCCATCAACCTATGCAGTCCATCTTCAAATACTGTTCATTTTCCTCCTCAACATTTATTGTCATTTCCTTCCATTGGTCTGGTTTCAGACCCCTCACAAATCACCTAAACTACTGCAATATCTCCTGACTAATCTTTCCATCTCTGATCTTGCCGTAATCAAATCTATTTCTAATCTTCCACAGAGCTGCCATAGTGAGCTACTTAAAAAATTACGTCTGATTATGTCATTCCCTCACTTATCGCTTCAATGGCTTTCTATCACCACAAAACTCTAAATTCCTAGTTCACAATTGTTGCATATGAGGCTCTCTATTCACACTAAAGCACATGTAAGTCCCTTAAAGCATACTGTGGTTTCAAGGCTTCTGTGTCCTTAGTCATGCTATTCTCTCTGCTTGTAAGATTTTTCTATGGATTCCTGGACTCTTTTCTAGGTTAACTTTCAGCCCAACTTGTAGCCTCAGCTAATGAGTCTTTGTGAAAATTTATTCCTCAGAAAGGTTAAACGTCCTTCCTTCATACCTGCCTAGCATATTGTAAACACTGTTACCAAAGCAGTTAACACATATACATTATATTTTCTTATTGTAAATCTTCCTCAGTGAGACTGTAAATTGAGAGGGAACTTTCAGTGCTTTATTCATCTTTGATCAAAAGAGCCTAGAGGTAGGCACTTTAATAAACTTGGATTTGAGAAACACTAGTTTCACTAAACCCAGCAACACTTTTAAGGCATGAAGTATTATGCAAAATAAATGTAGATTTCATGTTAATAGAATGAAAAAGGATATCTAAAATTAAGAATCTGTACAGTTCTTTGGAAAACTCTCAAGTCATTACACAAACAGGAAAATTTAACTTTGTTTATTCAATCTAAGTACTTTCTATGTATAGATATTGTATTTAACATTTACCTAGAAATCACAAAAAACTTTGAGATGAATATTATAATGTTCGGTTTTCAGATGAACAAACTGAGTCAAAGGTCACAATGGAATTCAAACCCAAATCCATTTGACTTCAAATTCTGTGTTATTTTTCAATGTCACATAGTATTAGTTAAGTATTAAAATCAACCTAAATTTGATTACCTCATCTTCACAGGTCTCAGTCTTCTTTCCTTTTTTGTCTTCTTTATCTTCTTCTTCCTCCTCCTCTTCATCAGCTTGGTCATCACTATCATCGTCATCATCATCGTCATAATCACTATCTCCTCCCTTCCTTCTACGCTTGCGTCCTGGAGTGGGTGTGCCCAAAGGATGCTGTTCTTCTCCAAGATCAATGCCACTTGAAGTGTCTCTTTTACCTGTTTTCTTTGCATGAATGATTCTGAGCCTATAAATATGAAAAAATGATGATATGGAAGAAAAGGTTTCCCTCTATACTTTTAAAGAGCATACTATGAATTTTATGCAAAAATACCTTACAGCATTTCTTACAGTCATCAATAAATCAATGACAGTAAAAATTAGAATTAAGGGAAGTTCCCATCGTGGCGCAGCAGAAACAAATCTGACTAGGAACCATGAGGTTGTGGGTTCGATCCCTGGCCTTGCTCAAAGGGTAAAGATCCGGCATTGCTGTGAGCAGTGGTGTCAGTCACAGACGGATCCCATGTTGCTGTGGCTGTGGTATAGGCCGGCAGCTGTAGTCCAATTAGACACCTTGCCTGGGACCCTCCATATGCCGTCGGTATGGCCCTAAAAAGCAAAAATAAATAAATAAATAAATAAAATAAAGGAATATTATATTTCTAAAACATAAACATTTTAGAATTTAAATTTCTAAAACATTAAATTTAAGAAATATTTTCCCAGGAGTTCCTGTTGTGGTGCAGTGGTAACGAATCCGTCTAGGAACCATGAGGTTGCGGGTTCGGTCCCTGCCCTTGCTCAGTGGGTTAACGATCCGGTGTTGCGATGAGCTGTGGTGTAGGTTGCAGACATGGCTCAGATCTGGCGTTACTGTGGCTCTGGTGTAGGCCGGTGGCTACAGCTCTGATTGGACCCCTAGCCTGGGAACCTCCATATGCTGCGGGAGCGGCCCAAGAAATAGCAAAAAGACAAAAAAAATAAAATAAAATAAATAAAGGAAAAGGAAAAGAAAAAAAAAAGAAATATTTTCCCAGAAATTACAGAATATACTAACTTTAAAGAATTATTCTGGATATCTTTTTGGAATTAGAATACATTAAAAAAAAAAAAACAGAAAACTGAAAAGATTAATTCTAGTGATGGCCAAGTGATAATTCCTGATCCTATACTATCTGAGTAAATAAATTTCAATTCAAATTACAGCCAAAAAACTATTCTTTTAACATAGAAGTAGAATAACCTTAGCATTATATTTCCTGTCAGGAAGGTAATTAGGTTTCAAAGCTGACACATTTAGATAGGTTAGACTCTGTAAAAGCAAACTTTAATTAGAAAGTAATTAAGGAAAAAAAAAGGGGTGGTTCCAACCAGATTCCACTTATGACAAAAGTAACATGATAGCAACAACAACCTTAGAATATGCGATTCCTTGCCTTTGAAAGAAAAAAGATAAACTGATATTCTTCTAAGTTTGAAGCATGTGAGCTCAATTAATCTCATATCTTTTGTACATTAAAAATTCTGGCCCTGAATTTTATTAATTTCATACCTCAGCTTAAGCTTTAATTTTCTAATTCTTAGATGAAATAACGTTTAAATTCTATCTTTGCAATTTGTATGTTTTACTCGGGAATTTATAAAAACAGAAAATAGTATATTAATTTAAATAAAAACAGGACTTACTTGCGGAGTTTACCTTCTACAACCCATTTATCTCTCCTCAAGTTTGACATATAATCAATATTCTTGTCGATTTCACTGCCAATGCAAAAGTTTATTAGAAGACATAAACTTAATCCACTATGCAATATATTAAATTAGTAAGCAAAGTGATGCAGTTTTTTGGCAAGTAATAAATGATTGCCAATGATAGCAAAAACAAATGAAAAATTATATTAATACGTAGATAATAGATGTATAGAAAACTTAGAATGTCCAGCAATGGTAGAAATGCCTGGCTCTGAAATATCTGAATTGTTTCTTTTCCTAGAAAGGTAAAGGAGTAAAAGTAACATAATTAAAATCTGTAAAATAATGAATAGCAAGAATAAGAGGAACATGGATTTGTTCACCAAATCTTCAAATACTAGAGTGCAGGATTTACTTTGACTCTTAAATGAGACTAGGTATTTTTTTTTAAAGTACTAATCAGTACACAATAAATAATATTAAGTTTGTATTATCACATAATAAAAAGTAGGTGGGTAATTCTACAAATGACTAGTAAGGAAAATCAGGTAGTCATGTATCAACAAAAGATAAAAGAAAAATTCTGGGTTCTTGCAATAGTGCTGGATTCTGGAGCAATATGTAGCAAGAAAAAAAATTTACATTTCAGTATACAAATAAATAACAAAATAACTAAATTAACAAAAAGGGTTACAAAGATTGTATGCAGTATGATTCAAAAAATCTTTTCAAATAGATTGCAAAGAATTTTTACAAAGAAATACATTAAACAGTAGTAGTAATCTCTAAATGGCCAGATTAGTGTGATTTTAATTTTTTTTATTTGTGGTAGTCTGAAACTTCAGCATTCGCCACAAGCAATTTGTATTACTTTGTTATTAGGCAAATTCAAAACAGAAAAGAATCACCAGAAATGTCTGGGCATACTCTTACCTCACCACACTCTTGCTGCATGCCAGTTCATTGATCAGGAAAGCCAGAACTGAGGCTTTCTGTGCTGGAGTGTGAGCCTGAAAAGCCTTGGTCTTCAGGCTTTCTGTAAGCTCAGTTTGCCCACAGTGTGCTTCCATAAAAATCTGCAAAATCTCGGAAACATTGTCTCGATTCACACCAACATTTAGCAGATGTTCTCCAAGAGCTGTTTTGGCCTATAAAAGTTTGGCATTTTTATCAGTAATGATCGTAACAACTCATAATATACAAACAATAAGACTTTTAAATATTGCTATTACATGATTTAGATATTATTGACAAGGGCTTTATTTACATTTTTTATGAAGTGGAGATAAAATAGTCAACAGGTGATAGACAAGTTTTCAGGTACTTGTAATCTTTCTGTTCCTTCTTCAAAACCTTGGTTAAAAGTTAGGTGAGCACAACTGGTGGGAAAAAATAGTTCTATCATCCCTCCCTTGACTGCATAAACTATCCCAAGCTTTTCCAGGCTTTATCTATCAATAGAGGTGGCGGAGAGGTTGAGGAGTACTATTACTGTGTTTTCTTGCTCTATGGCATCATGGATTTTATCGCCTGGTATGCTGAATGAATAGGGAGATGGAGGAAAAAGTAATGGGTGCATTTGGAAGCTTCTCTCTCTATAATATTATCTAGAGCAAAGCTGACTGTAATGTGTATCTTAATTGGAATTAAAATAAATTTGAACTTATTGAGTATCCACTTAGCAGTACAGAGTCTCTGTAGGTGCCTTGATCAGTTAGCCTCAAGTTAATCACAGCAATTCAGAGAGAACACAGTATAATTTCAGAAGGCATACATAAGTTCTCATGGCTTTATGAATTATGAATTCTCTGTTTCAATGAATATCACTGGGGTATTTCCTTAAACCAGTTTAGTTTTTGCCAAAAGCCACAAGAAAAAAGTAATGTGGGAATGATTTACATTCCTTAGGCTTTATGAACCAGGTTTTTTTTCTTCTTCTTTTTTTTTTTTTTTTGTCTCTTTGTCTTTTAAGGCCACACCCATGGCATATGGAAGTTCACAGGCTATGGGTCGAATCAGAGCTGTAGCCGTTGGACTACACCACAGCCACAGCAACTCAGGATCTGAGCCGGGTCTGCAACCTACATCAAAGCTCACAGCAATGCCAGATCCTTAACCCACTGAGCAATGCCAGGGATCGAACTTGCGTCCTCATGGATGCTAGTTGGGTTCGTTAACTGCTGAGCCACGATGGGAACTTCCTGAACCAGCTTTTTCTAAGTTTGTACCAGTTTTTATGTAAAGCAAAATCTACCTTTAACTTTCCGAGATGTTATGTAGAAAAAACTGGACCAGTCTACACAAATCTTCTGTTAATATGCTCAAGCCAGCTATTAATGCACTGAGAGTACAAATTTTAAAAAATTATATTTTGTTTTTTTTTACCTTGTATCCTGTAATTAGACCTGGATCACATACAGCAGCTGAGAGGAGCCTCACAAGCAAGTCTTGTACTTCACCCATGCTGTCCCCTATATTTAGCAATCCCTCTTGAAGAACACTCAGGTTTGGAACATCAATATTCACATCAAAGCCCAAAACTTTACCAAAGTTTCGTAAGAACTGCACCACCATGAGACAGTCTGAAAATGTACTTCCAGAGAGAACAAGTCCTGGAATACGGGGCAACTCTGGCAAAGGCTGAAAATGAAATAAAATAAAGAAAGAAAAAATAATTTTAAAAGCCATGATTTAGTATTTCATGAAGTAAAATAAGTTGCTTCCTTCCTCTTGTATTATACCAGTAGTTTTTCCTCTGGATTTTAAATTCCCTGGGGGCATTTCTGTAATCCCATGGTAGGAAGCATAGAATCCTGAATACAAGTAACGATCAATAAATTTTGGTTGGGAGTTCCCATCGTGGCTCAGCGGAAACAAATCTGACTAGTATCCATGAAGATACAGGTTCAATCCCTGGCCTTGCTCAGTGGGTCGGGGATCCAGTGTTGCTGTGACCTGTGCTGTAGGTGGCCGACTTGGCTCAAATCCTGTGTTGCTGTGGCTGTGGTGTAGACTGGCAGCTGCAGCTCTGAGTTGATCCCTAGCCTGGGAACCTCCATGTGCCGCAGGTATGGCCTTACAAACACACACACACACAAATTCTTTATTTGAACTCAGCATGAACTTAGATCTCTACAAAAGACAATGTTAATTTTAGCTTGCATATTGACAAAGCATGGGTTATATAACTGGAGCAAAAATTAAATAACATAAGAAATAAATAGCTCAAAAGTACTTTAACATGAACATACCTAGTAGGGCATGTGCAATAGCTTCTTCTAATGATGGACACTGATTTATAATTCACACCCTTTTGGAAGCTCAGAAACTAAGGTCGGAGAGAGTGGTACCATCTTTAGCTAATGAATGCAGATAAATTACTCAGTGCACATAATCAGAAACCATGCCCATAATAAGAATCCAGTAGTATTCCAACTTATCAGTCTTTTGATTTCCTGCCTATATCAATTCTGTACTACAATTAGAAAGTTGGGAGTTCCCGTCGTGACGCAGTGGTTAACGAATCCAACAAGGAACCATGAGGTTGCGGGTTCGGTCCCTGCCCTTGCTCAGTGGGTTGACGTTCCGGCGTTGCTGTGAGCTGTGGTGTAGGTTGCAGACGTGGCTCGGATCCCGCGTTGCTGTGGCTCTGGCGTAGGCCGGTGGCTACAGCTCCGATTCAACCCCTAGCCTGGGAACCTCCATATGCCGCAGGAGCGGCCCAAGAAATAGCAAAAAAAAAAAAAAAAAAAAAAAAAGAAAGAAAGTTGCCTCTTTTTCTACTTCTCAAATATGCTCACATATTAACATTTTAATGACTAAATTATACTATCAGTTATCATGGACATTAAAAAAAAAGAAATAGATAATCTAAATTAAAAACATTTTTGTCCATGATGGGGATTCAATAATAATACTTTCAATTCTGATTGGGAAAAAATATGGCTTATAAATATTTCTATTTATCTGAATTGGTTCTTGCTCAAAACAGCTTCCTGGAGTTCCCGTTGTGGCGCAGAGGAAATGAATCCGACTAGGAACCATGAGGTTGTGGGTTCGATTCCTGGCCTCGCTCAGTGGGTTAAGGTGGGTTAAGGATCTGGTGTTGCCGTGAGCTGTGGTGTAGGTTGCAGACGCGGCTCGGATCTGGTGTTGCTGTGGCTGTGGTGTAGGCTATCAGCTACAGCTCCAATTAGACCCCTAGCTTGGGAACCTCCATATGCCGCAAGTGCGGCCCTCAAAAAGACAAAAGACAAAAACAAACAAACAAACAAACAAAAAACAGCTTCTTCCACTCTGCACCTAATAACTAACCAAAGACCTTTTCTACTAATAATATGTGGAAACACAGAACTATGGATAATAGCTGATACTATACAAATCTTCTGTTACATATGAAAACATTTAATTCTGAGTCTGAACCATATTAGACATACTCATTTCCATATGATTCTAAAAATTTATGTAACAAAGGTAACAAAAGTCAGGCTTAAATTGGACTTACATATATTTTACATATATTTGCTATAGTGCATACGGACTTAAAAATAAAATATCACTTGGGATCACTTAGGATTAAAAAAATGATCATTTAGGATTAGCAAGTAAAAAGCTCACTTAGGATTTTAAAAAAATTACTCACTATGAGCTTATTAATTGTGTTAATTAACCAAGATATCCATTTTGTGCTTAGGAAATTTAAAAATCCAATTGACTAAAACCAGTATGCATAATTTCATTTTATTTAAAAGCATTTATCTAAGTAAATAAATAGAATATTAATATAATTAAATTTTCCACTTGGGTGCTAAAAGTTTGCTTTAAGCACTTTAGAAAAGAGTTTGCAGAATCAAGAGACAATTACTATTTATATATTAGATGAATGTAAGTAAATATAGATGCTACTGACCAAGTATAACAACTATTATTGAGACTATTACAGAGATGATAGGAATATCTTCTTAACTATAGTCAAACACAATTGATTTCTACTCATAAGCATGTGAAATCATGCCAGTCATCAAGATGATTTTGCTCTTTCCAAGTCATTACTTTTATGTATTTTAGCAACATTACAAATCTGTGAAGCATGATGGAAGAGAAAACACACATGGGGTACTTTGGTTGGACACATTTCTTGGCTTTCAGGACATAAACAGTATGAGCTCTGGAGTTTAACAAACCGGGGCTTAAATCCAAGTTGCTGTATTTGCTGTATAATCTTGTGTAAGTTCCTTAACCTCTCTGTGTCTCAAGTTTTCTGTTAATGGGCATAAATATCAATTCTATAGGATTGTGGTGAAGATTAAATGAGAAAATGGATTTAAAGCACTTGGCATAGTGGCTGGCCTGTAGTTAACATACTCAATAGTTAGCTACCATCACTAAAGCATTGAAGGAGGTCAGAGACTATAAAGCCTACATATTTAAATGTCTATAGAGGCATGCGGAGGAGTTAGATCTTTCTGTACCTACATGCCTGGGAAGAGCCAAATGAAACATAGAAATCCTATGAACTTCCATAACTCATTTTTGGAGATTTCTGCAGTCTTTCTACTTAAATTAAAAAGGTTGGCAGTGTTCCATTTACATAGTAAAAATTGCAACTATCAACACAGGGCTCTAGAGAGGTTTGCTGGTGGCCATTCCGGAGAGACAGATTGACCTAGACTTGGGAATCTACCTCTCTAGCTAAAAAGGCAAGGCCTTCATAATGGCAGCTCTGGAGAAGGAATCAGGTGAGAACACAGAAAAAATTAACGAATTATGTGATCATTTCATTAATTAAAAAAAATTAATGAATTATGTGAATTACCTTTTGGTCTGCTAAGCACATGTCTTCATTAGGCTTCTTTAGCTCCTTCGCCATTTCTAATTCTAACCTTCGTTGCTCTAGTTTACGCTCTTTATTTAATCTTTTCTCATCACGTTTTTCTTGCTTCAAACGTTCTTTTTCCTTAAAAAGAAAACCATAGTCACATATTCTCATTAATCATTGCATGTGTTTGAAAAATCCCTAGTTAGAATTTTTAAAATGTTCAAAGTGTAATTCCATGAATAAAATTCATTTAGGAGATTTAAGAATAGACTTGGAATTACACAGAAAAAAATGGCTTACTTTGTTTTTCAGTATTTTCACCTTTTGAATTTCAAATTTCATCATCTTATGACTGTATGTATATATATACATGTACAAAATATCAATATGAGATTTAACCTAGATTATTTTGTTATTCAAAATTAATTTAATCCTTTCTCATGTTATGAGAATAAAATACCCATTTATAAAAACAAATACAGAAAATGCACATGGGCTACTAAATATTTATAAAACTAAGTTAACTAATATTGACAAAAATTTTTATGTAGCTCCTGGAAGCAAGAAGAGATTTACAGCATGAAAGTGGAAGCAATATGTTTGAATTTGCAAAAGCAGTTCTTTCAAAGTGAATGAGGTAGTCTTAAGATATACACTTGTGATGAAATAAAAATATTATTTACCACTATAAATAACATTTAAAAGAATGTAAAATGGGTTCCGAAGTCAATTCTAAAAGCATTAAAATATTGCAGGTAATGGCAACAATATGGAAATAATTTCCTATTTCCCTGTTGCAAGGGATGACATTCTGTTGGAGAAAGTCAAATGATTTCTCTAATACTAGTGTCATTACTTTATTATACCTCAAAACAATTCTTTAAAATCAAAGTATAACTGACTTATTATATTGGTTTCAGTATTTTTATACATTGTGAAATATTGAGGTCGAGATATGTGCACCTTTTTATAGAATATGCTTAAATTATTATTCATTTTTATACTGCCTCTAAATTTCTGGGTTACTGATTTATGCAGACATTTAGGAGGGGAATGATAAAAAACTTTTACATGAAGTTATTGATATCAAAAATGTCATACAATTAGTCTTATCAATTATAAACTAAAAGCAGGTTCTGAAAGTCTAATAACATGAAATATACACAATTAACATGTAACATTCCCATAATACAGATTTCTAAATCAAATTATCATTGGTAGAACAATATTGTTTTCTAGAATTGGATGTTAATCTTTTTTATATTTTCTAGTTTCTTATTAATGTTTTTCTTGGTCTCTCTCTTTTTTTAAAAAAATCATTATTATTATTTTAGGGCCAGACCTGGGGCATATGGAGGTTCCCAGGCCAGGGGTCAAATCAGAGCTGTAGCTGCTGGCCTATGCCACAGTCACAGCAATGCATGATCTAAGCCACATCTACAACCTACACCACAGCTCATGGCAACACTGGATCCTTAATCCACTGAGCGAGGCCAGGGATCGAACCTGTGTCCTCATGGATGCTAGTCAAATTCGCTTCTGTTCAGCCACGATGGGAACTCTGGATCTTTAATTTTTAAACACATGAAATGCTGCTTTTCCAAAGAGAAGACAAACTTCTTGGTCACTTACCAGAATAATGAATTACAATCACCAATAGAAAAAAATGTGTTAACATTTATGATGGAGCATGATGGAGGATAATGTGAGAAAAAGAATGTATATATGCATGTGTGACTGGGTCACTTTGCTGTATAGTAGAAAATTGATAGAACAGTGTAAACCAGCTATAATGGAAAAAATAAAAATCATTAAAAAAAGAAAAAATATGTTAAATGTCCCATAAATTCCAAACTAGCTGGTATAAATTTTTCTACTATATAGGAATAATCCAGAATTTTTAATGATGTTTTAAATAATAGTTATACAGTAATTGTGACTGCTCTACTATTTACTAAGAACTGTTAAAATAGTTTTTTTTTTTTTTTTTTTTTTTTGTCTTTTTGTCTTTTTGTCTTTTGTTGTTGTTGTTGTTGTTGTTGCTATTTCTTGGGCCGCTCCCACGGCATATGGAGGTTCCCAGGCTAGGGGTTGAATCGGAGCTGTAGCCACCGGCCTACGCCAGAGCCACAGCAACGCGGGATCCGAGCCGCGTCTGCAACCTACACCACAGCTCACGGCAACGCCGGATCGTTAACCCGCTGAGCAAGGGCAGGGACCGAACCCGCAACCACATGGTTCCTAGTCGGATTCGTTAACCACTGCGCCACGACGGGAACTCCAAACTTTTTTTTTTTTTTTTTTGTCTTTTTGTCTAAAATAGTTATTTTAAAAAGAGCGAAAGGATCTATCTACATGACTAATGCTCTTTTTACTGTGCCAACTTCACATTAGCGGCCATCTCGGGGTACATAGATACTTCAACGATACGCAGACAGTAAGTAGAGTGCATTTAATGCCATGAGATAAATGTGCCTTATATTCTTGGATATCACCTTTACTTAGTGATATGCAGTATTTTGCCAATTTAAAAAGCATGGCCAAGAGTTCCCATCGTGGTGCAGTGGTTGACGAATCCAACTAGGAACCATGAGGTTGCGGGTTCGATCCCTGGCCTTGTTCAGTGGGTTAAGGATCTGGCGTTGCCGTGAGCTATGGTGTAGGTCGCAGATGCAGCTCGGATCCCACGTTGCTGAGGCTCTGGCGCAGGCTGGCGGTTACAGCTCCAATTGGACCCCTAGCCTGGGAACCTCGATATGCCGTGGGAGCGGCCCTAGAAAAGGCAAAATGACCAAAAAAAAAAAAAAAAAAAAAAGCATGGCCATAACACAGGATAGAATATAAAATGATATCAATTTTTAGAATAAAATGGAGATTTTCAAGACACCTTAGAAATTTGCAGGACATTTATTACTTAAATACCAGCATCTACTCCCTTGAGGGGATACTTGAAAGGAAACATTGGGTCTCTAAACTGAACAAGTTTATTTGCTAATTTATTTAGTGAATGCTATTGAATTATATAGAGCTAATATAAATTCTATGATTCTGGTACAAAGTGACTCTCAAAGAACCAGAGCTTCTAGGATCCTCTCAACGATCAACTAATATTTAAAATGGCATATAAGGACAGTCACAAACTAGCCCCACACAAGTTCTGGTCTACTAGCTCATGATTCGCAGTGAATTTCCCACACTTGTCACATTGTGTGATATACCAGTGTTGAGGAGACATTGTAATGAGTTTGCGGCATTGCTTGAATGCTAACACTAATCACCAAGAGAAGGAGGAGGAGAAAGAAGAAAAGGAGGAGAAAGGGGAAGGAGAAGGGGAGGAGGAGAAGCAACAAAGCCAAGAGAGGTGTGTACACAAGGTTAAAACTGACTAACCCCCTCTTTGCAACTTCCTCCTCTCTGACCCCATAGGCTCTGTTTAGTCACAACACTGTACCTGTGTACATGTCATCCCCTCTGCCTGGAATGCATAGCCCCTCCTGCTTTATACAAAAATAAAACCTGTGTTTTTATTTTTCCCACAACAAGTTCAGGGATTTTAATATTTCCCTTTTCGTGCTTCCACATAACTTATTATAGCATTTATTGCACCAAGTGACAATTATTTGTTTAAAGTTGATCTCTCCCACTGTGGTGTGAGCTTCTAGAGGTCAAAAGAACAAACTCATTCACCCGCCTCTTTTCGGACCTATTCAATTCCCAGCAATATAGTTTGCCAGAAAACTTCACGAGAGATTTTAATGATTTTATCATTCTCTCCGACACTCAAGCCTGTATCAATTCAACTTTCCTCTCCCACTGGTCTGTTGTTCTTTTTTCCAATTATACCAGTTAAACTATGTCCATAATGGACATATTCAATGTGTCTTAACATGTAAAAGTTATCAAAGCATTTGTTAGTCTGCTGAATGATTAAATCTACAAGTGCCACACTGTTTAAATTTCAAGGCAGTAACTTAAGACTGCCTAAAAATGTCTATGAAATATGGCTCTTCTTGACTATATTTTAGATTGACTATACTTGGCCTTCATTCCCGGCTCTCCCTTTCCTTGCCCAGTTTTCAAGATGTAGAAGCTTTATAAATGTGGATTCCTGGAACATATGTTGTTTAAAATAAAACATCTTCTTTATCATCTTAATTGTAGTAATAAAATTTTCTGTATCAAAATATTACTAATATCTTGGCTAAGAAGTCAATTAAATTTCATCTCAAAGTTGAAATACTTTTTAATAGCGAATGCATTACATTTAGATTACACTAAACAGCCTAAGATACATAGGGTGAAATTTTTAAAAGCAGGGTTTTTTTACTCACATAAAAAGATTATTTTAGGGACTGTAAAAGCATAAATGAAAGTACTTACAGAAATCTTATAGCAAAACAAATATATGATATGAATATACTCTGTTTTAGAATTGTGGAAGTTTAAAAACTAAACAATGACTATGGTAGGAGGACTTGTTATTGTAAAGTTTTACAACTAATCAGACTGAAAAACGAGGCCATTTTTAAGAGACCATGTTGCAAAGATGCCTGTTTTTTTTTGTTTTTTGTTTTTTGTATGTTACGATTCTATTGGGTCTCTTAAGTGTTTGCTCTGGGCATAATTAGGAGAATACATTTCTTTTGACAGCAACTTGTACTTAAACTTCAAAGACATAAATATTATTTAGGAGGCACAGATTTACCTCAGGGTGCAAGAAGAATAAAAGTGTTAATAAGATTAATAACTCAGAATAGATTTACAAGGAGATCCTGCTGAATAGCATTGAGAACTTTGTCTAGATACTCATGTTCCAACAGAAGAAAGGGTGGGGGAAAAAATGTAATTGTAATGTATACATGTAAGGATAACCTGACCCCCTTGCTGTACAGTGGGAAAATAAAAAAAAATTAAAAAAAAAAGATTAATAACTTAAGCCATTTACAGAAAACATATAAAAAACAAAAATGATATTATTTTATATTACATATTGAGTAGAGTAGAACAATCAGGGTGATTTTTTTAAAAGGCCTACTTTTAAAATTAAAATGTAATAAAAATTAAGTTTAAATAAATGAAAAAGTTATGAATCACATGACAAAATAAATTCTTATTTTAAAATTTTAATAAAATTTATATTTCATTTATGTTATATTTTATTATATTTTACAGGTACAAAGTACTATTTAAAAAGAATAAAACCTTCTGGTTATCACATTTTCGTAAAATCCACCAAAGAATTACACAAAAGTCTGTGCTTACATTAGATTAAGTATCATTAAATACTGCTAAAGCAGCTACTATTGCACAAATGTCTCCTAAATTAAACTCAAAATTGTTAATAATTCTTGAGTCAGAGATTTTAACATATCTAAGTTACAGTGATAACAATTCTTTTCAAAAATGACTTTGTTATGTGACATTCAATATTTTATTGCATCGTTAATATAAAATCCCTTACATGTTTTTTAAGACAATTTAATTTTAAAACTGAAGTACATTATGTAAAGTACAACATACAAGTATGTCATGTAAGTATACTTACTTTGTCTTCAACTGAAAAATGGATCTGTTTAAACAAAACTGTCTATGTGGGCAATTCTACTTTTTATTTTTCACTAAGTAATGATTAATATAAATGTAGGATTATAAAATATTCTCATGACTTGAATCATTGAGAGGGTTATACATTTTTTTTCTGCTTTCAATTAGTTTTTACATGACTTCTGAAACCTGAACTATTCTCTTCTATTTTATGTTTTTATTTCCTAAAGTGCTGACAAAGTCATTTTGTAATAGATGCATGCTTAACAACCTTTTGTACTTTACTGATCCTTGGAGAGATATACAAAAGACTCTGTTGTAATAACTATGGTTGATTTTTCAGCTAATATGAGCAAAGTGTTTATAAATTTGTACCTGGCATAGTATGAAGTTTTTATACATGAAATAGGATATTTTGAGCTACTTTGTCACACTGCTTAAACCAACCTAAGTTTCTAGTGATTATTAATATTGAAAGCACATATATTTCATACAACTTGAATATAGTGGAAAATAAACCTTTTTTATTCATGTGGCTAAGCACTTTTCTTTCCTACATTACATTATAAAAGTATTATAAATTATGATATCATAAATTTAATAAGTAAGGTAATTTATATGTCTGAATAATCTCACTAATCACAGATTTATATAAAGGGAAAACTAGAAATTAGATTTCTAAGTTAGAGAACCAATATAAATTTTAGAAGATTTTAGTGAAAAATATATTAAGTTAAATCAGAATGTAAATCAGTGTAGTTAGTGTACACAAAGAAACATAAAAATGGTGTTCTGTTACTTTTCTACTTTGATGACTATGGGGAGTTTCTTGAAATAATCTCAGATGTTATAGGAGATTTTTAATTAACAAGGTGAAAGCAATTAATTTTTAACCTCATAATTCTTTAAACATTACCCATAAAATCTGCATTTTTGTTTATCCTATTTTTTTCTTTGCAACCTAGTAATTGAATCTCTAAAGGTATTAAAATTTAGAATCAAGGGTTACATAGTCCATTTCCAAACTTTTAGCTGGCCCTGCCTAAGTATCATATGGCTTTATCTTTATGATAAAATTTGTCTTTAGTAGTTAATAACAAAAAAATTGCAACTGAGCAGAATATGAAGGCAAGATGTGCCCATTATTGGCATAATACTAGTTACACCTTATACACATGAAGTAATAATGAAGAAATGTACAAGTACATATAGAAATATCTTGTTAACATTCACTGAAGAACAAATTTATGTAAAAGATTTGGTGAAAAATTACCTGTAAAATATATACCTAGTCACTGCTTGATTTTTTTTTTTTTTTTTTTTTGGCTGCACCAGCATCATGTGGAAGTTCCAGGGCCAGGGATCCAACCCAGGTTGCTGCAGTGACAATGCTGGATCCTTAACCTGCTGAGCCACTGTGGAACTCCACTGCTTAACTGTTTATACTGTAAAGTTTTATCTCTTTGATATGATAAAAAGGATCTTTAATATTTTTTTGTTTTTCCCACAGTATCTAATTTAATGCTGTGTACACAATAGTATTTTAGGAAGCTATCATTCAATAGAGGAACACAATTTTAATCTGAGTAGTTGGTAAATTTATTTAATCCTGTTTACAGGTCTATAGTTATTAGAGGTTGTTAACAACATTTTAAGAATTCAGAGTTTTCTCAAGCATTTCAGCTAATATGAGCAAAGTGTTTATAAATTTGTACCTGGCATAGTATGAAGTTTTTATACATGAAATAGGATATTTTGAGCTACTTTGCATTCTCAAGCATTCTGATAAAGGATATTTGTGACATAGTTATTGTACTGTTATTTTAAGTAATGGTTCCTTAAGTGTTTAACTGAAAGAAAAAAAGAAAACCACCTAGAATAAAATAATTTTATTATTATATAAAGAGAATTATATAGACAGAATACATAATAATGTATTCTTTCTTTAATGGTTTTGCTTTATTCTTACTTTGTTCTCTTAGCACTTTCACTGCCACTTTCACTTAACTCATTCATTCATTCAACTACAATTTTCTAAGCACCTACCTATACACCTGGCTGTAATCACTGGCAATATGATGGTAGACAAGACAGGCAAGATTGCTGTCTTCACAGATCTTATGGTCTGGGATAAAACAGACCATTAACAAGTATGGCAAAATTAGGTGTTCTGGGAAGGCCTCTTTGACAAGTTAACATATGATCTCTGACTGAACAATAAGAAATACTTGAATATTTGATGGAAAAAAATAATAGTAAAGACCCTTTGCTTAGGAATAATAAAAAGACAAAAATGACTTGAACATAGTATATAAGGTACAAGATTTATGATGTAAAGTTGAAGGGGTTGGCAGAGGTCAGGGCATATGGGTTTGATGTGTCATAGTGAAGAATGTAGACTTTATTACAATTGCAATGAGAAGCCACTCAATGGTGTTAAGATATAATCTGATTCATTTTCTGAAAAGATCACTCTGCTGCTCTGTGGAGAATGCATGGGAAGTGCTGAGGAAAGCAAGAAAGAAAGCAGGGAGAACAGGCTCTTTTACTATGCTTTAAAAGCTATTACTTTCTGTAGATAGGTATACACACACACACACACAAACACACATATATATAACATTTGCTACTTTAATACTTTGGCATGGTTGCCTTTGACACTTCTTTTCTAATTATGTATGCTTGGCATGGACAGCCCTATCAAGAACTTGTATTGTTTCAATATAAGTGGGTTAATTTTCCCTTATCTGATGCTTGTTTTTATACCTCTAAGTACTTCAGATTGAAGAATAAATATTTTCTACGCTATTCTTGTTTCTTTTTTTTCTCAGGATGAGATGAGGTAACCAGAAGAGGAAGAGCTATTCTGGTTTCTCATATCCCTTTGCAAGTTTTATTGGAAGCACTCTGCCTGATTCCATCTAGCCAAGGGTGTATCCTTTTCCCATGAAAGGTGTTCTTGGGCCTTGAGGAAGATTCTTAGAAGATTTAATTTAAATTATCTTAATTTATACTATGGCTGCCACCTTCCACTCAATGCAGATCTTACTCACTCTCTTCATCAGCTTTTCCTACTCCTCTCCCAGGCCACAAAGGTGAATATGAAAAACACAATGGGGAGGCGGATGAAGATGGCAGAGGAGTAAGACATCGCACTCACCTTCTCCCACAAACACATCAAAAAAACACATCTACATGTAAAATGACTCACATAGAACATCTACTGAATGCTGGCAGAAGAACTTAAACCTCCAAAAAGGGCAAGAAACTCGACATAACTGGGTAGAACAAAAGAAAAAAAGAGTGAGAGAGAGAGAAAAAAGGAATCAGGATGGGACTAGCATTCTTGAGAGGGAGTTGTGAAGGAGAAAAGGAACCCACACCCTGGGAAGCCACGTAACTGACAGGGAGATCAGCCGAGATGGAGGGACCTCAAAGTCGAGAAGAAAAGCATAGCAGCTGCACTGAGGAGGGCAAAGTAGAGCCACACAGATCATCTGAACCACCCACCCGGACACCAAGCCTGAGACACTTGGGTGGAGGCTGGGCACTGAGGCTTAGGCTCCGGAGGTCAGTCCCGGGAAGAGGACTGGGGTTGGCTGTGTGGGTACAGCCTGAGGGGCTAAGGAGCTGTGTGCCACAGGTTGGGCAGCAGTGTGCTATGGGCTGGAGAGTGGAACACCACAGCAGAGAGAACCAGGGAGAAGGTCTGGGCTGGCAGGAGAAGCAAGGCGGCATAGTTGAGGAGGGCAAAAAGAGGAGGAGTGGACCACCATAGGAATCTCCCCATGCACGTATGCACGGGCTCTCAGATGGCGGGGCGGATCTGGTGCAGGCTACGGGTGGCAAGAAGCCACTTGCTTGGGCTGAGGGAGACTGGGAGCTTTTCGTACAGGCTGTGGGTGGCTGGGCACCCCTTGTGTGGGCTGGGGACAGTGTGGGGCTAAGTGTGACGTGGTGCCTCTTGGTGATCTACAGATGGCAGGGGCAGATTGCAACAGTCTTCTCAGAGGCCGGAGAGAGGCATGGCCTGCCACCACTGGGGAGCTGTGAGTGGGCTCCCCTTGCAGCCCTAGTCACCTCTGGGGTTGGTTAAAAAAAAAAAAAAAAAAAAGGGCACTGCAACCAAGCACCATACATTGTGGCTCTCATACCCCTGGGAACACACCTGCCTTGCAGCTGCCACTGCCAAACACTCTGGGTGGTGCCCAGAAGCTTGATCACTGTCCCTTCCCAAAACCCTACAACCAGGAACAGTTGGTGCAGCACCTCCTGTGTGGGCTGAGTGGGATGGGGTGCTTCCTGTGTGGTCTGCAGTTGGTGGGGGCAAACCACTGCAGTTATCACTGACTCCAGAGGTGGGCATGGCCCACTGCCACTGGGGATCCCTGAATAAGAACCACTTGCAGCCTCAACCACCTCAGAGGGCAACACAGAGGAGAACATTGCGACAGAACACCAACTGTTGTTGCTCTCACTCCTCTGGGAGCACACCCACCCAGCTGCTGCCACTGCAAAATGCTCTGGGCAGTGTCCAGATGCTTGATTACTGTCCCTTCCCAGGAACTTACAACTAGAAGCAGCTGGTTTAGCACCTCATGTGGGGGCTAAGCATGACGAGGTGCTTCTTGCATGGTCTGCAGGTCACGGGGGCAAATCACCACAATTATCACCGACTCCAGAGGTGGGCATGGCCTGCCACCACTAGGGGTCCGAGAACAAGCACCACCTGGAGCCCCCATTACCTTAAGGGTACACAGAGGAGAGCACTGTGACCAAACGCCACCTGTTGTTGCTCTTGCACCCCTAGAAGCACACTGGCACAGATGCTGCCACTGCTGAATGCTCTGGGCAGTGCCCACAAGCTTGATCTCTGTCACTTCCCAGGATCCTGCAATCACGAGCAGCTTGTTTACCACTTCCTGTGTGGGCTAAGTGAGACAGGGTGCTTCTTGTGTGGTCTGCAGGTGGCAAGGGCAAACTACCATAGTTATCACTGACTCTGGAGGTGGGCATGGCCTGCTACCACTAAGGGTCCTGAACAGGCACCACTTGTGGCTCTAATCACCTCATAGGAGGGCACTGCAATCAAACACTACCTCTTGTTGCTCTCGCTCCCCTGGGAACTCACACACCATGCCTTTGCCACTGCCAAATGCTCTGGGCACTGCCTAAATCTGCCTAAGGCTCATTAACATGTCCCAGGGCTCTGAAACTAGGAGTAGCTTGTGCCACCTTCCTTCAGGTCCTTGCTACTGTCAAGACCCCAGCTACCAGGCACTGACTACTAGCTCTACCCACTGCTTCCTTCTCTCTAGAAACACGCTCAGCACCCTGGGGATAATAGCCTGCTCACACCAAAGAAAGAGACAGCAAATATCCAAACTCCCATGCCAAAAATAAATAGTAATGCCCCACAAAATACAAAGGGGTGCTCTTGCATAGAAATAGCCCTCCAAGACTACAGTTTGGTTTACCTAAACTCACAGAAAAATAAAAATATAAGCAAGATGAAGAAGCTCAGGAAACATTCCCAGTTAAAAGAACAGGACGATTCACCTGATGGAGCAAACAATGAAACAGAACTCTGCAGCCTAGTAGACACTGAGTTCAAAAAGGAGACAGTGAAAATACTGAAGGAATTAATAGTGAATATGAAGGAATTAAGAGTGGATATAAACAGTAATGCAGATTACTTTAGAAAAGAACTAGAAAATATAAGGAGGAACTAAGAAAAATTAGAAAATTCATCTGCAGAGACACAAACTGAGCTAAAGACAATAAAGACCAGAATGAATAATACAGAGGAAGGAATTAGTGATGTGGCAGATAGAATAAAGGAAGTCACCCAATCAGGACAGCAGACAGAAAAACAAATGAAAAAACACGAAAGCAATGTAAGAGATCTATGGGATAAGATAAAGTGTCCAATCTATGCAAAATAGGAATTCCAGAAGGAGAAGAAAAAGAAAAGGGGATTGAAAATATATTTGAGGAGTTCCCATCGTGGCGCAGTGGTTAACGAATCTGACTAGGAACCATGAGGTTGCGGGTTCGGTCCCTGCCCTTGCTCAGTGGGTTAACGATCCGGCGTTGCTGTGAGCTGTGGTGTAGGTTGCAGACGCGGCTCGGATCCTGCGTTGCTGTGCCTCTGGCGTAGGCCGGTGGCTACAGCTCCGATTCAACCCCTAGCCTGGGAACCTCCATATGCCGAGGGAGCGGCCCAAGAGATAGCAACAACAACAACAACAACAACAACAACAACAACAAAAGACAAAAAGACAAAAGACAAAAATATATATATATATATATATATATATTTGAAAAAAATTATGGCTGAAAACTTCCAAAATATAAAGGAAAGTGATATCAAGATACAGGAAGCACAGAGAGCCCCAAACAAGTTGAATCTAAATAGGCCCACACCAAGACATATTATAATAAAAATGGCAAAAGTTAAAGACAAAAAGAGGATTCTAAAGGCAGCAAGAGAAAAACAAAGCATTAATTATAAGGGAACCCCCATAAGGCTATCAGCTGATTTCTCTACAGAAACACTACAGGCCAGAAGGGAATGGCAAGATATATTTAAAGCGCTGAAAGGAAAAAATTTGCAGCCTAGAATACTCTATCCAGCAAGAATATTATTTAAAATAGAAGGGGAAATAAAGAATTTCTCCAACAAACAAAAGCTGAAAGAGTACAGCAATACTAAACCCATTCTAAAAGAAATACGGAAAGGGCTTCTCTAAATATAAAAGAAGTGAGAAGAAATAGGATGGAGGAAACCACAATTGGAAAATAATCACTTAAATAAACCCGCATACAGATCTAAAAAAGAAAAAAAAAAAAAAAAAACTACTGTAAAAGTGCTGATAAACACAAGGAAGAGCAAAAGGATACACATGAGGATGTTTAAAAAGGACGACAAAATCAGAATGTGGGGAAGGAAAGTAAGAAAATATAGATTCATTTTTCTTTTTTTTTTTTTTTAATAATGTGTTTGAGCATATATGATTATGAGCCTAAAGCAAGCAGATATAGGAAGGGGTTAACATACTTAAAAACACAGGGCAACTGCAAATCAAAACCAATTCACATTACATTCACAAAAACTAAAAAAAAAAAAAAAAAAAGTATTTAAGCATAAAATAAATGGAAATCATCCAACCAAAAAAAGAAAGGAAGAAAGGAGAAACATAGAATCAACTGGAAAACAAGGTTTAAAATGGCAATAAATACATATCTATTCATAATTACCTTAAATGTCAATGGACTGAATGCTCCAATCAAAAGACACAAAATGGCAGATTGGATAAAAAAGCAAAAACCTTCAATCTGCTGTCTACAAGAGACTCACCTTTGGGCAAAGGACACATATATATTGAAAGTGAGGGGATGGGAAAAGATATTCCATGCCAATGGACAAGACAGGAAAGCAGGAGTTGCAATACTCATATCGGACAAAATAGAGTTAAAAATGAAGGCCATAAAGAAAGACAAAGAAGGACACTATTTAATGGTAAAAGGATCCATTCAAGAAGAGGATATTACAATCGTCAATATATATGTCCCTAATATAGGAGCACCCAGTTACCTACAACAAATACTAACAGACATAAAAGGAGAAATTGATGGGAATACAATCATAGTAGGAGACTTTAACACCCCACTCACATCAGTGGACAGATCCTCTAGACAGAAAATCAATAAGGCAACAGAGATCCTAAATGACACAATAGAAAAGTTAAGACTTAACTGACATTTTTAGGACATTACATCCAAAAAACTCAGAATATACATTCTTAAGTGCACATGGAACATTCTCAAGGATCAATGACATAATGGGGCACAAAACTAACCTCAACAAATTTAAGAGTATAGAAATTATTTCAAGAATCTTCTCTGACCACAATGGCATGAAACTAGAAATCAACCACAAGAAAAGAAATGAGAAAAAAATAACTACATTGAGACTAAACATGCTACTAAAAAAACCAAAGGGTCAATAAGGTAATTAGGAAGGAAATTAAAAAATACTTCAAGACAAATAATAATGAAGACACAAGCACTCAAAATCTATGGCATGCTGCAAAAGCAGTGCTCAGAGGGAAGTTCATAGCAATATAGGCCTTCCTCAAAAAAGAAGAAAAATCTCACATCAAATCAACAACTTAACCCACAACCTAATAAATTAGTAAAAAAAGAACAAACAAAAAACTAAAGTCAGCAGAAGGAAGGAAATCATAAAGATCAGAGAGAAAACCAATAAAATAGATTCAAAAAACAAGAGAAAAACAATCAATAAAACCAAGAGGTGGTTTTTTGAAAAGGTAAACAAAATTGATAAACCTATGGCCAGGCTCACCAAGATGAGGAGAGAAAAAACCCAAATAAAAAAAAATAAGAAATAAAAAAGGGGAAATCGCAATGGATACTGTAGAAATACAAAAAAACCTTAAGAAAATACTATGAACAATTGTATGCTAACAAATTTGACAACCTGGAAGAAATGGAAAACTTTCTAGAGACTTACAGCCTGCCAAAACTGAACCAAGAAGAAACAGATCAACTGAACAGATTGATCACTAGAAATGAAATTGAATATGTCATAAAAAACACTCCCTACAAATAAAAGTCCAGGACCAGATGGCTTCACAGATAAATTCTACCAAACATACAAAGAGGAATTTATACCCGTCCTCCTTAAGCCTTCTCAAAAGGTTGAAGAAGAAACGTTCCCAAAGACATTCTATGACGTTACCATCACCCTAATATCAAAACCAGACAAAGATACCTCCAAAAAAGAAAACTCTACGCCAATATATTTGATGAATATAGTCACAAAAATTCTCAACAAAATTTTAGCCAACTGAGTCTAACAACATATAAAAAAGATGATACACCACAACCAAATGGGATTCATCCCAGGTGCACATGGACGGTTCTACATGTGCAAATCAATCAACATCAAAGACCACATTAACAAAAGAAGAGTCAAAAACCACATGATCATCTCAATAGATGCAGAAAAAGCATTTGACAATGTCCAACATCCATTCATGATAAAAACTCTTACCAAAGTGGGTATAAAGGGAACATACCTTAACATAATTAAAGCCATTTATGACAAACCCAGAGCAAATATAATACTCAATGGACAAAAGGTGAAAGTCTTCCCACTAAAATCTGGAAAAAAACAAGGATGCCCACTCTCACCACTGTTATTCAACAGAGTATTGGAAGTTCTAGCCATAGTAATCAGACAAACGAAAGAAATAAAAGGCATCCAAATAGGAAGAGAAGAGGTAAAACTGTCACTGTATGCAGATGACATGATGCTACATATATAGAAAATCCTAAGGACTAAACCAAAAAACTATATAAACTGATCAACAAATTTAGCAAAGTAGCAGGATAAGAGATTAACATTCAGAAATCAGTCTCATTTCTGTATACTAACAATGAAATATTAGAAAAAGAATACAAAAATACAATACCTTTTAAAATTGCACCCCCCAAAAATCAAATACCTGGGAATAAACCTGACCAAGGAGTCAAAAGACTTACATGCTGAGAACTATAAAACATTAATCAAGGAAATTAAAGAAGATGTAAAGAAACGGAAAGCTATTTCATGCTCTTGGGTTGGAAAAATTAATATTGTACAAAAGGCCATCTGCCCAAAGCAATCTACAGAGTCAATGCAATCCCTATCAAATTACCCACAACATTTTTCACAGAACTAGAACAAACAATCCAAACATTTATATGGAACCACAAAAGACCCAGAATTGCCAAAGCAATCCTGAGGAATAAAAACCAAGCAGGAGGCATAATTCTCCCAGACTTCAGGCACTATTACAAAGCCACAGACGGTATGGTACTGGTACCAAAACAGACATACACACCAATGGAACAGAATAGAGAACCCAGAAATAATCCCAGAAACCTATGGTCAGTTAATCTTCGACAAAGGAGGCAAGAACATAAAATGGGAAAAAGACAGTCTTTTCAGCAAGCATTGCTGGGAAACCTGGACAGCTGCATGTACATCAATGAAACTAGAACACACCCTCACACCATGCATGAAAATAAACTCAAAATGGCTAAAAGACTTAAATATAAGACAAGACACCATCAAACTCCTGGAAGAGAACATAGGTAAAACATTCTCTGATATCAACCTTCCAAAGGTTTTCTCAGGTCAGTCTCCCAAAGCAACAGAAATAAAAGCAAAAATAAACCAGTGGGACCTAATCAAACTGACAAGCTTTTGCACAACAAAGGGAACCATTAAAAAAAAAAAAAAGACAACTTACAGAATGGGAGAAAACAGTTTCAAACAATGCAACTGACAAGGGCTTAATCTCTAAAATATACAAACAACTTATACAACTCAACAGCAAAAAAAACAACAACCTAAGGGAAAATGGGCAAAAGACCCGACTAGACACTTCTCCAAAGAAGATATACACATGGCCAACAAGCACATCACTGATAATTAGAGAAATGCACATGAAAACTACTATGAGGTACCACCTCACACCAGTCAGAATGGCAATCAATAAGAAGTCCACAAATAACAAATGCTAGACAGAATGTGGAGAAAAGGGAACCCTCCTGCACTGTTGGCAGGAATGTAAATTGGTAAAACCACTATGGAGAACAGTATGGAGGTACCTTAGAAAACTATACATAAAACTACCATATGACCCAGCAATCCCACTCTTGGTCATATATCTGGACAAAACTTTCCTTGAAAAAGCACATGCACCTGCATGTTCATTACAGCACTATCCACAATAGCCAAGACATGGAAACAACCTAAATGTCCACTGATAGAGGGTTGGATTAAGAAGATGTGGTATATATACACAATGGAATATTATTCAGCCACAAAAAAGAACAAAACAATGTCATTTGCAGCAACAAGGATGGAACTAGAGACTCTCATACTAAGTAAAGTAAGTCAGAAAGGGAAAGACAAATACCATATGATTTCACTTATATCTGGACTCTAATATATGGCATAAATGAACCTTTTCACAGAAAAGAAAATCACAGACATGGAGAATAGATTTGTGGGTTGCCAAGAGGGAGGGGGAGGGACTGGGAATTTGGTGTTAATAGATGCAAACTATTGACTTGGGAATGGATAAGCAAAGGATCCTGCTGTATAGCACTGGATACTATGTCTGGTCTTGTGATGGTATATGATAATGTGAGAAAAAAGAATCTATACATGTATGTATGACTGGGTCATCTCACTGTGCAGTAGGAAATTGACAGACACTGTAAATCAAGTATGATGGAAAAAATAAAAATCATTATAAAAAATAAAATATAATTGTTCATTACTTAAAAAAAAAAGAAAAGAGAAAAACGCAATGGAAGAGGTCATGATTCTTGAGCCTTTTGGGACATTTGTCCCCTCAGATGATCTTATCCTTACCATTCTCTTAGGTGTTCCCTCCTACGAAATCCTAGTATACCTGGAGAGAATGCTCTTGGTTATTTTCATCATTCTGTCTTTCTTTAGCTTTTGTCTCCAACAGGAAAAATCAAACTCACAAGTTCTAGTTCTTCTTAGTCCTTCTGATAAGATTACAAAACATAATTGGCAGAGAAGAACTTGTCTCTTGAGGGACTTTCTAGGTCTTTTTCCTGAGTTACTCCCTCAGTTCCCAACTCTCCAGAAAGGAGAAAATAAGGTTAGGCTTTTAGAATTTTAATTAATCCCCTTCCCTACTCTCCCACCACTGCTTTCAGAAGGAAAGAGAGTTAGCAGCCATGCCCATTCCTGTCATCTGTTACCCCTCTCTTTCCCTGCCTGTCATTTTTCAGAGATTATGGTTATAAATTCATGGAGAGATTCCCTTATTATGTTAGATGTAGAGGGTGTCAGTGATCCTGGATAATTAACAGGTAAGTAAAAAAAGACAGTAGAAAAAAAAATGTTAGGTCAAAACCTCCATAAAGTTGAGGAGAGTCACAGAAAGTAATTGCTGGAAGAGACTTTAGAAGTAATTTATGTTAGTAGTTCCCGACACTGGCTATGCATCTTGCTAGGCCCACTCCACATAGCAAACATTTATGTAGTAATAAGTAACTGTAAGCACGATGTGGTGCCAGGCACTGTTCCAAGAACTTTACACATACACTCATAAAGATACAGACCCGCTTAATCATCACTACAAACCCTACGAAGTAGGAATTTAGTTATCACTCCATTTCATAGATGAAAAAAATTGAATGACAGAGGTTAAATAACTTGCCCTAGGTCATAGAGATGGAATGTACTGAAATCAGAATTCAAATCCTGATAACTTGGTTACAAGGTCCAGGTTCCTAAACAATACACACACTGTGCCTTCATACCAGAAATCTATAACGACAGTTTAAGCCAAAGCTGAGGCCTCAAAAGTGAAATATAGGGCTCTCAACTTCTAGACCAGACTCATTTTTATTAGTTATCATTTATTAAATGCTTATCTCACTTGATAATCTTATAATCTTACGAGGTAAGAATTATTATCTCAATTTTAAAGAAGAAATAGCCTGAAGAGGTAAAGCAAGTTGGTTTAGAGCCAGCATGGGTATCTGAGAACTGCAAAGCCCTGATTATAATGGCCATAGTTCTTTTCCACTGTTTTAATGCAGAGTGCATTCCTTTGTAATATATTTTTTAACCTTTGAATGATTTCTATTAAAATCTATGTAAGCTCATTGTGACTTATTTCAATAATTTTCTTATTCTGAATTATATGGTAAAAGTCTGTTTCAAGACTTAATTTACACATGGAATGCTAAAGAATAATTTAGTTGAACTGACTAATGTTTGAATTAGGACATATAGGATTGTCTAGGCATGCTTTAACATAAATTTTATAAAACTCTTGTTACAGTAAGAAATAGCTACTTTTATCCAAACAAATGCCATTCACTACATTAAAAAAAAAAAGATCATTAAAATCTCAGCCAAGAAAATTAATACATACATTGGAATCCTTCCTACATTCTTTTATGTTCTAAGATTCAGTTACTATCTCTACCTTTAGTTTCCTTATGAAAGCCAGTAAATCATGACAAACCCATACTCCAAAAAGTTTAGATTTAGAAGAACAAGTGCTTTAAGAAAAAATGCTAATTTATGTCTAGGTAATATTTTTTGAAACATACACTTACTTCTGCTTTTTTACGAGCTTCCATAGCTTTCATAAGCATCATATGTTGTCGCCTTCTCTCTCGCTCCTATTAGGCCAGATAAAATTAGGAATATAACTCAACTGTAGTTAACCATTTGATTTTCAAATGAAAAAACAAAACAAAACAAAACAAAAAAAACTCAGTATAGCATGTTTAGCATTTATAGACAAGTCACAGTAAATACTAAATATAAGACAAGAATGGCCAGTCTGTGCATGTTTTAGTTCAGGTTTAGAAAGCAAATACAAGAACAATCAAAAGCAAAAAGATAAAGCAATGAACATGGAGACAGTGTAAACAGAAGCATACAGATTTACTCATGGTCAGTTGTGATGCTCCTTCAAAAGCTGGCAGAACAAAAAGCATAATGGTTGGCTGGAACAGGTCAGTTACCTTACATCTGCTGTTAAAAAACCACAAATATGTACTATAGCCAATTAAACTAAAGGTTGCTTTGTTCTTAAATTTTTAGATCAGGCAGAAATTGATTTATAATCACTTTCACTTCATGGTTTTAGAATTAGTTGTTTTTATTTCAAGTACATTATCATTTTGTAAATCCAATAAGCCACCAACAAATTAGTATTTCCTTTTAAAGCTTTTATACCAATTTAAACAAGTCATGATTCATATACCAACATCAATGAAATGAGATATTCCTGTTTACTGATGTCTGCCACTTGGTGGGCTATTTAAAGCCACAGAAGCTGCACTGTGGGCTAATAAGTGGAATCTAAAAGGCACAGTATGAAGATAAGGTAAGCACTAGCTTACTTTGATAGTCTCATTTCATTTTAAAATAAAAAAATCACATAATTATAATAATTAATCAATTCTTTTTGTTTAAATATATGTAGTCCCCCCAAAGGGATATTTCTAAAATTTGTCCATAAAACAAAATATATTTCATATTCTCTCATCAACCTAACTCAAAATTCCCATTGTATTCAATGGCAGTTTTGCATCTAGAATGATGGGAGAATATGGGTCATAACTGTATCTAATTGTATAGTGATCCAACTTTCATTGTGACATCAGTAATGTAAATTTTTAGACAGCAGCCTTACATAAGGCTTGCCCAATCCAATTAAAAATCTTGGGATGTACTATACTTCTTTATAGACAGTCAAGCAGATGTATGCAATGCACTGTGCTGTAAAGCCATGCAGCAGTATGTAATATGACAGCAGCCAGTGCTACACTTTATGCATTGCTATGACAACCATATCACAACCAAATCACAATGCGGTGTTAGATGTACAAAAATAAACATACCCATACCATATCTAGTCTATGCCTCTCCAACTCCTGGTAGAAAGAGTTGGCACAACATTATGAAACAGAAATCACAGAGTCATGAAACCAATTTTTAACCCCCCAAAAGATACCAATACCAAAGCAAGGAATTTAAGCAGGAATTATACTGGAAATTTTTAAGAAAATATTTTGAAGATTTTTCCAAAAATAGATTTAAGAGAAATTCTAAAATGTACATTTCAATAATTGTATAACTATATGTATACAGACCTGATGCTTTAGAAGAACAGCTTGTTGTCTTCTCATTTCTTTTTCCTTAAAAAAAAGAAACATTTAATACATGATATTTAAGGAACGTTTAGAACATACTACAAGTATTAACAGTTCCTTTTCTGAGATCCTATAGTTGTCCATTAGGTTGAATCACATGAAATTGCAAATATCCAACCATTTTTTTACTTATAAAAAGTGGCAACTTCAAATGGTTCTACCTAACAGATAAAAATTGTATGATAGGAGCAAGGATCTGTATTCAGTAGCCATTTAAAGTTAAAATTCAATAACCTAATGGGATATGTCAATGGCAGAGCTAGTCAGAACATAGCAGATACAGTTGGTACTTAAAAAAAAATACATAGTAGTGAAACCCTCAATTAAAACTCTCTCCACCCTGAATATAAATCCCTGGATATACTCTATGATTAACAGCATCCTTATAATTTCTAGATATGTATATGAATGAGAGTGACAAGAGACAAAGCAATAAGCTTGAGATTTTTATGCCCAACTGTAACTCAGGGCACCATCCCAAAATGGTAAGGCTTAATGGAAACAATTCTGTGAATGTCACCAATTTGAATATTTTTATAAAGGTAAAATATGAATGAAATTAATATAAGGGGAACCATGAAAAGGAATAGAAATCTAAAGAATTAACTATGACAGTCTATGTGGAAAAGGTAACAAATAGCTCCCTTGCTTTATAAGATACAGTTGTAGTGGCTGTTGCTGTTGCCAAGGACCACTTAATTACTCAATTTCAGTAAACAATTATCAGAAAAAGTGGAAAGTAAGGGGTGGAATGTGGGCACGGGGTGGGGAGGGGGGGACTGGAGAGGGAAGGAGGATCCAACTCTCTTGTGTTTCATGTAAGAAAATCAAACTCAAAACATCCCTAAAGAACACTTTAAGTTATAATAATCAACAATGGCTAGTTTTATTACTGGTAAATAAGAGCTGATAAAGTTGAGATTCTGTTTCTGAAGGCTTTTCACTTTTTAAGGGTAAAAATAGTTGCTGGACTTAAACAAAGAAAAAGTTATAATCTAAGGAGAGAATTGGATTTGGGACATGATTTGAAACAAACATAAATGATACGAAATAGCTTTGAAGAGATCTTACTTAACCATCAAAACTATATATAGGTATTACACAATAGTTTGCATTTCTGATTCGGTGTCTGCTATTTAAAGAGCTCAAAGTATTACGTATAACCTATATAATGAAATCTAAAAAAATATACAATATATAGAAAATAAAAGCACACATTACATACATGTCATATCTGTGCTAAATATTTTTTTAGATAGTCATTTTAAGGAGGGCTATTTTTAAATAAAATTGATACTGCTATAACATCATATAGTTTTTATTTTTGAAAAACGAAAACTGATTTTCATCTAGACTAACCTTTATTCGTTTCTCAGCTTCCAATAATTTGGCATTTGCTGCTTCTTCCTTCTTTTTCTTTTTTGCCTGTGCATGCAAAACAGGTCTCAAAGTCATGCAACGGCTCACTACAACTTGAAAACAATCTGTGACTTGAAAACGGAGCTACATGCTTCACAAGTACAAAACAACATGTAACATATATGTAGACAATTATAGATTTTTCCATAGTTAACATTATATTTAATATATTAATTTTATTTCTCATGTATAGATTAGCACTGATATAAAAAAATGCTTAAATTCACAAAAGTATGTCAGCTTTTATTTTCAAATTGTATTAAAAATCTAAACCGTGTTGATATTATATTACATTGAAACTTAATCACAGAAAAAATTATGTAATTTTCACTTTATTTCTGATTTTTAAAAGTAAAACACGATTACTGTACAAGTGTAGAAGACGGACATTTTAACTGGTAAATAAAAGTTACTTACAGACAAAATCATAACACATTTACAAATGCACATGTCTACTTGGAGGTTTTTTTTTTTTTTCAACCGTCTCCGCAGCATATGGAAGTTTCTAGGGCAGGAACCAAATCTGAGCTGCAACTGCAACCTATGCCATAGCTGCAGCAAAGCTGGATACATAAAGCACTGCTCCAGGCCAGGGATTGAACAGACAATGCCAAAACAGGAAATCCTACTTTGAGTTTTTTTAATACTTGAAATTTAAGATAAAGAAATTCACTACTTAGCTGATATGAATAAAACACATTAAATATGATTTTCCCAAGATAGTATTGTGGTTTAATTCAAGGTTAAAAAAAAAAAAGAATGGATTTTTTTTTTTTTTTAACTTTTTAGCACCATACCCATGGCATATGGAAATTCCTAGGCTAGGGGTTGAATTGGAGCTATAGCTGCTGGCCTACACCACAGCCATAGCAATGCAGGATCTGAGCCACATCTGCAACCTACACGACAGCTCACCGCAACTCTGAATCCCCAAACCCACTGAGCGAGGCCAGGGATCAAACCCACATCCTCATGGATACGAGTCGGATTCATTTCCTTTGAGCCACAATGGGAACTCCTAGAATGGAATCTTATAATCTCATGAAGTACATTTTGAATATTAAGATTATGACACCAAATTTGAGCTTCATAATCTTTGTCTTTTTTTTTTTTTTTTTTTTTTTGCTATTTCTTGGGCCACTCCTGCGGCATATGGAGGTTCCCAGGCTAGGGGTTGAATCGGAGCTGTAGCTGCCGGCCTACGCCAGAGCCATAGCAACGCGGGATCCGAGCCGCGTCTGCGACCTACACCACAGCTCATGGCAATGCCGGATCCTTAACCCACTGAGCAAGGCCAGGGATCGAACCTGCAACCTCATGGTTCCTAGTCGGATTCGTAAACCACTGCGCCACCACGGGAACTCCCGAGCTTCATAATCTTAAAGTCATTAACTGTCTAGCAGTTTCATAACTATCTAGCAGTTATTGTCAATTTAAGATAGGAGTATTTTTGATACAGGTTTCTAAAAAAATAATTTCAAATGAGTAAGGAAATATGTACATATTTCTAGAAAAAAAATCCCATAACCCAGAAAATCTCAGCTATTTGAAGCCCTCAGGGAATAAACTGTTCTATATAGCAATAGTTTCTCTGAATAGCTGTGAGGTTACAATAATTTTAAACTTCAAAAGTTTATTTTCACTATTTTGGATGGAAATAATTTTGAGAAATATACCTTCTTAGACACACTACGCTAAACATAATTTGGCTTTTTCTTGATGATTTGGGGCAATTATTCTGAACATCAGTTATTATACTGTACAGTTTGATAGAGTAATGCCTTTCAACTATTAAGGTATTGAAAATTGCTTGCTATTCAACTAAAAGATTATAGATGCTTGCTAGGCTTTTGAATTCCTATATATTCTGGTTGGAGTTTTTCTGTATTTTCCCTTGCTATCTTGCAGCTATTACTTTTACTGATTTCAAAATACGTGCTCTAGCCTTAGTCCATCAGCTTGTGGGGAATCAGGGTGTATTGGAAACCTGAAAAACAAGCTGGTTAAACTGTTTTTACATTTAAAATTCACTTTCATGTTTTATTTTTAAATTAAAAGTAAGTACCTGACTATAAGTCCTAATGACTTCTCTTAAAGAACACAAGTTTTAGCACATGAACTTTATGATAGCTATAACAGCTGTTCAGGTTTTTCCCTTTTTCCTTTTTTTGTCTTATTTCTGGGGTTTAGATGAGTGTGCTAAATAAGATTCATGTAAGATATTACTCCATATATTAGGCTTAAAGAGAATTTCTGATGAACATATCGATTTGTATGAGTGAGAGAACATGTAGGTAATATTTTTATTTTTCAGACTTTAAAGCATGACAATAATGAATTTAATTATATCGCATTTAAAAATTCTACCTCTAGAATTTGCTGGGCTCGAAGTTCTTTTTCCATTCTGATTTGTTGTATTCGCTTGATTTTTTCCTGTAGAAAAAATTATGATAATTTAAGATAATAAGCTAAATATCTAGATGAAAAATATTTAAGTGGAATTAAGCAATTTAAGAAAAATTAAAATAAAATTAAAATTAAAAAAGGTGTGCTACACAATTTTAATAGATGATTATTAACAATTTACATACTATAATTCTTTAATTCACATGGTGAATAACTTGATAATATTATACTGCTTTTAAGTGCTACAATAAGCCAAATTCAGAAATAATCCGTAACTTTTTAAAAAAAAGAATTACGATTTAACATTCTAAAGAATGAGTCACATGACATAACTGGTGTTTGCATTGTCTGAATTTAATGTACTAGCTATTGTTTTAGAAATTAATGGTCATCTAAATTTTACATTTTTTTCTTTATTTTTAAAATGATTTTTATTTTTTCCATTATAGTTGGTTTACAGTGTTCTCTCAATTTCTACTGTAGTGACCCAGTCACACATATATATATATACATTCTTTTTCTCACATTATGCTCCATCATGCTCCATCATAAGTGACTAGATATAGTTCCCAGTGCTGTACAGCAGGATCTCATTGCTTATTCACTCCAAATGCTATAGTTTAATTTAAAAACATTATTTATGCTATAAGTACAATGTTAACAACTTCAAGTTCATAAACTCCTTTGAAAGTCCCAAATTGCCACTGATGATAATAACAGTTTTCAGAAAAGCAAAGCACCCAAATTTTTCTGCTTGCAAATTGCATTTGTCCTAGGATTTCCAGGGCCAACACATTTTGTACTACTGTATATTACAATGCCTGTTCCAGTTTCCAGGTGCTATACTTTAATGTTTTTAAACTTTTCTTTTTTTTGCACACTGATGTTATTGATTCCCCGCAGGGGTCTAGTGCAGGGTAATAAGATTTCTGGAATTACTCTTCTGATTTTAGAAGACTGTTCACATTCTATGATTTTGCTATTGGTGATCCTATTTTGGTTTTGAATATTAATTACAGTTTGCCAAAAATAAAAACCCAAGTGAATTTTTTATTTCCAAGTCTTAGTGAAGGTTGCACCTGACCCATATTTGAAGTATTTATTTAGATTAGAATTTGAGACCCTAAATAAAGCATACTCTTAATTTTTCTGCCTTTGTCAGTCCTATAAGGTGTTATGTTTTCATGTCAGCAGGAGTCATTTACTGTTTTTTTATGCACAGAGATAAGTATGGAATATTGCTCTTAAATACAGTCCAAAGTTCTTATCTTAACTAACTCCCGAACTGGGTACTTTACATAAAATATCTTATTAATCATAAAAAAGTTGAAATTATCTTCTTTTTACTTAAGAGAAAAGTGACATTCTTAGTAAATACTTTGCCTTAAATCAATAGTAAATATGGAGCCCTGGTCATATTCCAATGCCTTTGTTCCTTTTGCTTCATAATAATACTTCTATAAACTTCCAGAATGTTGTCTTGAGCTCTATCTGGTGATATTGGGGGAAAATATAAATCAGAAGCACATGCTACTATTTCATACTAAATCTAATGTGGACTTAAAATTGGCACTATGGGAGTTCCCACTGTGGCTCAGGGGTAACAAACCCGACTAGTATCAATGAGAATGCAGGTTCGATCCTTGGCCCTGCTCAGTGGGTTAAGGATCTGGTGTTGCCATGAACCACAGTGTAGGTTCTAAATGTGGCTTGGATGTAGGGTTGCTGCGGCTGTGGTGTAGGCTAGCAGCTGCATCTCCAATCTGACCCCTAGCCTGGGAACTTCCTTATGCCACAGGTGTGGCCTTAAAAAGACAAAAATAAAAATTGGAGTTCCCGTCATGGCTTAGTGGTTAACGAATCCCACTAGAAAGCATGAGGTTGCAGGTTCGGTCCCTGCCCTTGCTCAGTGGGTTAACGATCCGGCGTTGCCGTGAGCTGTGGTGTAGGTCGCAGACGCGGCTCGGATCCTGCTTTGCTGTGGCTCTGGTGTAGGCCGGCGGCTACAGCTCCCATTAGACCCTTAGCCTGGGAACCTCCATATGCCGCGGGAGTGGCCCAAGAAATAGCAAAAAGACCAAAAAAAAAAAAAAAAAAAAAGACAAAAATAAAAATTAAAAAAATAATAAGAAAATACAAAAATTGGCATTATGTAACTATGTGAGCAGATTTATGCTATACTTTGATTTACATTGTTGGCAATAAGAAATAAGATGGTATTCTGAACTAGTCTCAAATAAATATCTTGATTAAAAATCTAAGATTAGCTCATTTGTAACAATGTTGCTGTAATATGGGGACCTCAGTGTTTTTTTAATGAACAGCAAAAACAGGTATATTTAGGTGGTAGCCACTTCAAGACTTTAGGATTACAAAACTGAATTTAAAGTGTTGATAACATTTGATGGGTCTCTAGCCATTAGGAAATAGGATAAGCTACTTAAAAAAGAGCATAATAGAAACAATAGTATTTCACTTTAAAATGAGATATAACTTATATTTACACATCTATAATATGCAGTAAATATTTATATTTTAATAAAGGCATTCATTAGACTACATATTTAATTTTTTTTTTTTTTTTTGTCTTTTTGCCATTTCTTGGGCCGCTTCCGCGGCATATGGAGGTTCCCAGGCTAGGGGTCGAATCGGAGCTGTAGCCGCCGGCCTACACCAGAGCCACAGCAACACGGGATCCGAGCTGTGTCTGGGACCTACACCACAGCTCATGGCAATGCCGGATTGTTAACCCACTGAGCAAGGGCAGGGATCGAACCTGCAACCTCATGGTTCCTAGTTGGATTCATTAACCACTGAGCCATGATGGGAACTCCAAGACTACATATTTAAAAGTCAACTTTATGGTATTTTTAGCATTGACATTAAACAAACTAAGGAAGGAATTCAAGTTTACAGTTGACTACTTTATTTTTCCTTTTTAGGGCCATGCCTGTGGCATATGGAAGTTCCCGGGCTAGAGGTCAAATCGGAGCTACAGCTGCTGGCCTACACCACAGCCACAGCAACATGGGATCCAAGCCATGTCTGCGATCTACACCACAGCTCACGGCAATGCTGGATCCTTAACCCACTGAGCAAGGCCAGGGATGGAATCCACGTCCTCATGGATACTAGTCGGGTTCATTAACTGCTGAGCCACAATAGGAACTCCTAAAATGTTTTAAATAATAGTAGTAATCTGAATCTTCCATCTGCTTTACTGATTACAGTGAATATATGGAGATGTGAGAGCAGTTCACACATTTCCATCTTAAAGTTGAATATGCTGTCACGTAATACTTTACCTATAAGAATTTTTAAATTAAAAATTTGAATTCATCTACCTACATATAATATTGAAAACTACACACAGGAGGAATAGAGTAGATATCACAGAATGCTGGTGAAATAATGTTTTTTTCCTTTTTTGAGGTATGGTTGGCCTTCCATATCTGCAGGTTCTGCATCCATGGATTCTACTAACCGTGGATCAAAAACGTTTGAGAAAAAAAAATTTCCAGTAAGTTCCAAAAAGCAAAACTTGAATTTGCCTTGTACTGGCAATTATTTACAAAGACTTTATATTGTATTATGTTATTATAAGTAACACAGAGATAATTTAAAGTATATAGGAGGATGTGCATAGGTTATACGCAAACACTACACCATTTTACATACATGGCTTGCATTTTGGTAGCCACAGGGGTCCTGGATTGATCCTCTGTGGATGCCAAGGGACAACTATAGTAATTTTTTAGTAACTCTGTAAGTAATACAAGCAATGGAGGCAAACTTTATTTTATTTAACTTGAATTTAATTTTTTCCAAGTATTTTACATGTTTAGAACAAGAAAGATTTTTTGGCCATGCCCGTGGCATATGGCATATAGAAGTTCCTGAGCCAAGAATCTAACCTGTGCCACGGCGGCAACGAGAGCAGTGACAAGGTCTGATCTTTAACCCAGTGAATCACCAGGGAACTCCAAGCTTTTTTTTTTCTTCCTTTTTTGGCCGCCCCACAGCATATGGATTTCCTGGGTCAGGGATCAGATCTGAGCTACAGTTGTGACCTACGCTGCAGCTGTGTTGGGCCAGGGATCAAACCTATGTCCTGGTACCATAGAGATACCACCAATCCTGTTGCACCTCAGTGATACCTCTCCAAGTTTTTCCTCAGTAAAATATGAATATTTAAGCTATATCCTTCATTTACTGATATAATAATTTTTTAAGTTTGAAAGTTGTTCACGATGTCAACTTATATTCAGAGTCTATCAGAATATTAAAAGCACTTATACAGTTTTTACTGCTTGGAAATCAATTCTGAAAAAAAATTGGAAGTAGAAGGCTTAGTTTTAAAAATGAGGTGAATTTTATTTTATTTTATTTTATTCTTTGTCTTTTTTTATCTTTTTAGGGCCGCACCCGCGGCACATGGAGGTTCCCAGGCTAGGGGTCTAATCGGAGCTACAGCCGCTGGCCTACAGCACAGCCACAGCAATGCCAGATCCTTAACCCAGTGAGTGAGGCCAAGGATCAAACCCCTCAATCTCATGGTTCCTAGTTGGATCCATTTCTACTGTGCCACGATGGGAACTCCTAAAATGAGGTGAATTTTAATAATGAAAGATGACATTTTAAATGATATATAACATTAATGTGAAATTCAGTTATTTCAAAAATCAAAATGAAAATAATATACACATAGAAATACACAAATAGATCCCCTAAACAATGCCTATGTTTTAAAAATCAGTTCCACTGCATACACATACCTGTTGTTTCATAATCTTTATCTGTTCTTTTTGCTTTCGCTTCTCCTCAGCAGCCATTATTGCTATGATGAAAAATCAAAGCACAGATATTATCAGAAAAGGAAGAGATGCTTCTTATGAATCACTCTTCAGGTTTATGCTGCCATTTAAATCACCCACCTTGTTGCTTTTTAGCTTCTTTGGCAACCCGAGCCTGTTCCTGCTTTTGCAGTTTTCTCAAAAGCTTTATTTGTGCTGCTTGTCTAGCTATTTCTGAAAAATACAAAATTTACAAGGAATGTTATTAACAATTTTACATAACTGCTAACTTAAAACAGATAACTGTGAAACCAGTATCATCATGAAGGACCTAATTTTTAAGAAAAATGCCAAAGGTTAGATAATAAGTAGGAGAATGGTGTGATAGAAATGTCATGTTCATTTCCCCTAGAAATTGCCAAACTTTTCATCAAATATGATCCCATATACAGAACAAAAATAAAGTTTCTCTTAATCTTCATCACAGATGCTAATCAAAGTACATTTTTTTTCACATTTCCTATAATCCTTGCTTAGTAGGAAAGTAGCTGCTAATACTTAAAAATAGTGATTCAGTTTCAGTCTTAAAAAAATCATATATATATAAAAAGAAAAAGAACATGGAGTTCCTATTGTGGCTCAGCAGTTAATGAACCCGACTAGTATCCATGAGGACGTGGATTCCATCCCTGGCCTTGCTCAGTGGGTTAAGGATCCAGCATTGCCGTGAGCTGTGGTATAGGTCGAAGACGCGGCTTGGATCCTGCATGGCTGTGGTTGTGGTGCAGGCCAGCAGCTGTAGCTCCGATTTGACCTCTAGCCCGGGAACTTCCATTGCCACAGGTTCGCCCCTAAAATGCAAACAAAAAAAACCAAAAATAAAATCATAACATATCTAAAAATTAACAGCACTTTTCTCAGTGGTAAACTTTTTTAAACAGTGTGTCGTATAGACTATAGCATCTCAGATCCCATGACGTATGAAATGCACAGGTGCTACCAGATAGCCTCTAAAATTTGAGATGTGAATAGCATTGACCAATTAAGAAACAGGTTTCTTTATATAGGTTGAAAGTTTTTTTTTCATATTCAAACTCTGTCAGATTCTTCTTCTATTCTTTGAGAAATTAGAGGTCTCATTTCACAATGCTTGAATGGACATTCAAAGTTTGCATCTGTTTTACTGTTCTGAATCATTCCTCAAATTAAGCACAGTTTTTCAGTCTAGTTGAGTACTTGTATGATAATAACATATAACAGAAATTTATAGAATCCTCTCAAATAACCCTCTCAAAATGTTAATGTAGAAGTCTTTTAGGAAAAAAAGGGATGAAAGTGATTCACTGTTATTTTCTTTTCTTCTGAAGAAAAAACATGCTTATTATACTACATTTACTTGTAAACATTAATAATTATTATTGAAATACTGTTAAATATTTAACATTTATATACATGTCGAGAAAGAACAAATGTACAGAATATGATCAAATGTAAAATGATTTGCAAAATGCAACACAACACAAGAGAGAACCATGTGGTGGAATACGAACCAATTTGAAATCAAGAAGGAGAAAAACCATTGAATAAAAGTTGAATAATTAACTTCTCTTTGTTAAAATTTAGTTAATTTTGCAAACATAAAGTTACCATTTTGGATACTAAGTATTAATGCTATTTGTGTTAGGTTTGCAAAACATGCAATAAAGAACCCACACTTTGGATATCTGTTAATTTTAAGCTTTCTTATTTTATGCAAACACTGCACATTCCCCACTATTATACATTATTCAGAAGAGGCAATGGCTTATTGACAACACTGATTTTAAAAACTCATCATGTATTGGCTGTATCTGTAAATACACTGACATTTATTTATTTATTTATTTATTTATTTATTTATTTATTTATTTTGTCTTTTTGCCATTTCTTGGGCCGCTCCTGCGGCATATGGAGGTTCCCAGGCTAGGGGTCTAATCGGAGCTGCAGCCACCAGCCTACACCACAGCCACAGCAACGTGGAATCCAAGCCGCATCTGCAACCTACACCACAGCTCACAGCAATGCCAGATCCTTAACCCACTGAGCAAGGGCAGGGATGGAACCTGCAACCTCATGGTTTCTCGTCAGATTCATTAACCACTGCGCCATGACGGGAACTTCTAAATATACTGACTTTTTAAAAACATTCACTAGTAACTTCTCAGGGAAGATAAAAGTCTTAATAGAAATCAAACTGAGTAACATGAAAAACAGTTAACAGACTAAGGCAGAGAAAAACATAGAGCATTAAGTTACATACCAGGCAGTTAACTTAAATGCCACTGGGGGAAGTGTGAACGGTGCAAACTCGTATAGATAATATTTGCCTGCTATCTACCAAAACTGAAAATGCACATACTCTTTGATTCAGAAGTTCTATTTCTATGATTTCACACTCTAGATAGCCATATGTATAAAGAATTTGAAGATATGTATAATATGTATTTACTTCAACAGTTTGTGATAGCAAAGATAACGAAGTAGCTAAAACAGTCTTCAAAATGAAGCTAATTAAGTTAAGTATGGTGGAATCATAGTATCCATAGTATCACTTACTATTCAGCCATTAAAAGCATGGAGTTGACTTTTAAGTGATGGTACAGAAAGATGTTTTAAAAAGGGGAAAGGAGCTGAATAGTATGCACACTCTAAGTCATTTATCTTAGAAATAAAAAAAAAATATATATAATACAACATACTATGTAAGTGTGTGTGTGTTTGAAGGCAAGTGTGTAAAGGAGTGTACAGATACATCTCTAAATAAACTAACAAAAAACTATTAACAATGATTCCACTCATGAGTATCTTCTACAGAAAGCATCTGGCCCTATGAGCTCTTGTCATACATATTTCTTTTATAATAAAAAACAAAGGAGTTATAAAGAAATTGGTATTATGATGCTGTTTGTTATAATGGAAATGTTAGGCTTTTCCCCCAGAGAAAACTCATGAAAGGTAAAATCCTTTTAGTTTTTTTAACTCAGTTATTATTAAACCCCTATTTTATATTGATACATATGTTATACACATATGCCTATAAATATGACACCAACACATATACCAATATATGTATTCAAATGGCCTTCAAAAGACACTCTTCACAAGAAAGGGCTTCACAGTTATAACTAGCAGCTTAAACTCATAGCATAACTATTTTATTTTGCTCAGCTTCCTGTGTGTCAGACATAGCACGAGAACTTAATGTTAATAATTTATGTATAATTTTGAGTCATTTGAGGTTATTATGACAGTTTGTGCTCTATAGTGATACTTCCTGGTGGTCTTAAATATTTTTGAATTAAATCTATTACTTGGACCTGGAAATAATCTAAATGTCCATTGACAAATGAATGAAGAAGAAGTGATGTTTACATATATACAAATATATTAGAAAACTAAATGTAGAACTACTATATGACACAGCAATCCCACTCCAGGACATACATCCATACAAAACTTTCACTGAAAAAGATACATGCACCCCTATGTTCAATGCAGTGCTATTCACAATAGCCAAGACATGGAAACAATCTAAGTGTCCATTGACAGATGAATGGATTTAAGATGTGGTATATATACACAATGGAAAACTACTCAGCCATAAAAAAGAACAAAATAATATCATTTGCAGCAACATGGATGGAACTAGAGACTCCTACTAAGTGAAGAAAGTCAGAAAGAGAAAGACAAATGCCATATGATATTACTTATATCTGGAATCTAATATATAGCCACAAATGAATCTTTCCACAGAAAAGAAACTCATGGACCTAGAGAACAGACCTGTGGTTGCCAAGGGGGAAGGGGAAGGAGTGGGGTTAATAGATGCAAACTATTGCATTTGGAGTGGATAAGCAATGAGATCCTCCTGTATAGTATAGGGAACTATATCTACTCATTTGTGACGGAACATGATGGAGGATAACGTGAGAAAAAGCACATATAGGGAGTTCCCGTCATGACTCAGTGGTTAACAAATCTGACTAGGAACCATGAGGTTGCAGTTTCGATCCCTGGCCCTCCTCAGTGGGTTAAGGATCCGGCGTTGCCGTGAGCTGTGGTGTAGGTTACAGACGCGGCTCGGATCCCGTGCTGCTGTGGCTGTGGTGTAGGCCATCAGTTGCAGCTCCGATTAGACCCCTAGCCTAGGAACCTCCATATGCTGCAGAAGCGGGCCTAGAAATGGCAAAATGACAAAAAAAAAAAAGCACACATATATTTATATGTTTGTGTGTTTGTGTATGTATATGTGTATATATATAAAACTGAGTCACTTTGCTATACAGTGGAAATTGACAGAACACTGTAAATCAACTATAATGGAAAAAATAAAAATTAAAAATTATAAAAAACTAAATCTATTACTTGGGCATTTTGCAAATATCTATAATATGCCCAGACTACAGAAGAACCCAAAGACTGGGGTTACTTACAAGTAATTGGAGTTCTTGGACTGAAAATCTACTCCGCAGATGCACATGTTTTGGAGTTATTCCCTTGTACCACATCAAGAAATTGGGAGCTGTTAAAATGAGAATTTCCAGAAGGCTGGCACAACCTTAGGATATGTGCCAAGTGTTTGTAGATTCCCTTTCAGTGCAAACAGGGTATATGTTGTGTTTTTATGAGCATGGTTCTTGAAAGAAGCTTACCTAACCAAAGAACTCCAATTACCAGAAGGACTCGTATGTTTTCATTTTTATTCTAACACAAGTATCTGATTCTGAGAAATTATGAGCACTGAAAATCATTTATGAGTCAAAAACACAGGAAATACTTATTTTTAATATGAGTACTACAATATAAGGTACATTATGTTTCTTACCTTGAGCTTGAAGTTTTCTTAGCAATTTGGCATCTGTGTTATCTAGAAACTCAGCACTGCCAACATTTGGAGGTCGACCCTTCCGACGTCTCATCCTAGATTCCTCTCTTGCTCGCTGTCTATCTGGATTTGGTGGTCTTCCTCTACGACCTTCCATTGCCCTGATACGGGGAATGACATCCTCTTCTTTCAAAAGACACCACTGCATTCCCTTTTAATTAACATTTTATAGAAATAATATATTACAAAAAAATAAACAAATGATCAATGTGTCAGAAATTCTAGGCAAATTCACATACACTTTAAAATTTATAAATCTGGTACAAACTTTAAAATTTTTAAATTAATTAATTAATTAATATATTTATTTTTCTTTTTCAGCCTCCCCCCACAGCATATGGAAGTTCCCAGGGCAAGGATCAAATCAGAGCTGGAGCTGTGACCTGCACCTCAGCTGCAGCAATGCCAGATCCTTAACCAGCAGTGCTGGGCTAGGGATCAAACCAGCATTTCCTGAGACAAGCCCCGTCATTAACCCACTGCACCACAGAAGGAACTTTAGGAATTTTATTTTTTTTAATTCAACTTATATTTCTAATTATTCATGGACTTTGGCATATTTTTGATATTCTTAATGACTTCTATTTTAAATACATAAAGAGATTTATATCTGTTATCTATAAACATATAGGTAGATTTTTTTTAAACTACCATTTCTCAACGATAATGACCATAAATTTGGTAGATATTTGGAAATATTAGTAGTGAGGTGACATCTTTATAGGTTTTTCTCATGGATTATCAGTTTAACCAAACATTAAGTTATTCAAATAACAGATGAAAGTTTCTCTTTATAGAATTATAGCTAATAAATCAAAAAGGAATGTAAGGGTTAAAATATCAGCATTTTGCAATACCTGACTAATTAATGAATCTAGGCACTGAATTTGAATGGCTGCCAATCACTAGACAGATATTAGCGTCCTCGACCCCTCCAAAATAACAATTACATCTGTTAGACTTAATAGCTATAACGTCACAGGAAAAAGAGGGTGAGAAGTGTGTGTTACATTACACAGCAAAATTCAGTCTTGAAAAGTCTACAAATTTCTTCAACAAATAAATTTCAAAAATAAAAAAAAAAAGCACTGGGAACTATGTCTAGTCACTTATGATGGAGCACGATAATGTGAGAAAAAAGAATGTATACATGTAGGTGTAACTGGGTCACCATGCCGTACAGTAGAAAAAAAATAATGTATTGGGGAAATAAAAAAAACAAAACAAAACTGTGGGAAGATTAAAGGAGCATTAAAAGATGTATCAAATAATCCCAATGTGTGAACCTTACCTAGATACTGATTCAAACTGTTCAGAAAACTATGACAGAATGGAAAATTCTGAACAATGACTATTATTTGATGATTTCAAGAAATTATTACTTAAAAGTATGATAATGTGCCATGTTATATTTATAGACAAGAGTCCTTATCTTTTAGAGATACAAATGAAAACATTTTTAGATGAAATATGATGACTATTTGCTTCAGCAAATTAGGGAAAAGTAGATGGGGGTATATGTAAAATAATTTTAGCCCTATGATAATTTCTAATGATGAATTTCTGATGATGAATATATGGTCCACTTCCGTGTATATTTGAGATTTCACATTATAAGTCTGATGGAAACACATTCACCAGTGTAACGCTAGTATACTGTAGAAATAATCCTGTGCAGTGTATAGATAATGAAGGATAATATGAAGGATAATACTTTGCATTATCCTTCATATGTTGATCAAAACAAATACATTGTTGTATGTGATTAGCTTTTTTTTTTCTCCTAAAAATACATTATCATATTATTTTATAGTCCAAATCACTATTTTCAGATATAGGAAAGATACTTTAAAAATAATTGTTTTCTTATTTCTTGTCTCTTTTTAGAAGTTTTTTAAAGAATTATTTTAGTATAAAGATTAAGAAAATGGTTTTTTTTTGTTTGTTTTGGGTTTTGTTTTTTTTTAGGGCCGCACCCATGGCATATGGAAGTTCCTGGGCTAGGGGCTGAATCAGAGCTGCAGCTGCCGGCCTAAGCCACAGCAACACAGGATCCTTAACCCACTAAGAGAGGGCAGGGATCCAGCCCACATTCTCATGGATCCTAGTCAGGTTTGTTACCGCTGAGCCATGATGGGAACTCCAGGGAAATGTTTTAAACATGCTTTTTTCCTAAAAGAATCTCAAACTAGGAATTTAGCTTGACTCACTGTGAGAAATTCAAAAATCTGCAACCAAAAATAATCAAAAGTTCTTGAGTTATATTTTATGCCATGATACCTAACCTGGGGTAAGGGGATCCATAAAATATCTCACTCCATGGGTACTAAAAAAAACCAAATATTATTCCTGCTACCACAATGTATAATAGTTACACCCAACATTCTATGCACTGTGCTTAGTTCTAAGCATTTCAAATATATTATGTACTTTAATCTTCATAATAGTACTAACCAATATGGTGGATGTTATTGTACCTCTGTATAACTGAAGGGATTCAGGCCTAGATGAATAATTTCCTAAGGTACAGAGGTAATGAGGAAGAGAACTATGATTTGAACCCAACTGTCTCACTCTAAAACCTATGTTCTTAATCACTCTATCTACTTAACTGATGTTACAAAGATATTCTTATACTTGATAAGTAACTGATAACAATATTTAGTCATGAACGCACAGCCAACATTATGGCAGGGTAGGATTGCGACAGAAAAATAGTGATGGATATAGTTTATATCTATCTGTTTAAAATAATATCTATACTAACTATTTTCAGTAATTTCCAATTTAAAAATAAGTTTACAAATTAATTCTGAAGAAATTAAGAATTTTTGCTGAGACTTCAATGAAGTTAATGGAAACAACAGTTGTACTAACTGCATTTTCACACCATAAACCACTAAGAAGGAAGCCATCAAAACATTTTTATGTTCACCAGTATGGGAAGCTTTTGATTAGTTTAGGTTTTCATTTTTCTATTATGCTCTAAGGCACCAAGGCGGCATGCATCACATAAATTGAAAAATATAAAAGTGACATTCGTGACACTTGGAATAGAAGAGAGCGACTAATAAAAGAGTCTGTAAAAGAATCTGCATTCAGTTTTTAAAGTATCTTAATAATAAAACCAACTTTTAGCCAAGATTTAAAGGGTTTGATCAATTTATCTTTTTTTATCCAGTTACAACTTTACAGTTATGTTTTATTCAGTGAGGAAAATATACCTGTGTCAAAAAATAGGAATAGAATATGTTAGTGCCCCAACTTACCAGACAAATACAGTGACATTATCATTTACAGCTTTGCCCTTGGCATTTATAAAGTAAATACTTTCTAAGGGAATTGCACATATAGAACTACATATAATATCTTTTGACTCCTGGATTTTAGAATATGAGAAATGGATTGTTAGCAATTTGAATCTTATAGCTTTAATTCACTGAGTAGCCAAAATAACTGTAGGTAAGGGGATAAAAAAGAAGTATTTTTCTTAATAAATTTTTCCTTAGGAAAAGCAAATACCATATATCACTTGATTCATATCCTATAAATTTTTTAAATTACTAGAGTTTATTTATTTCCTAATTTTAAGACTAAGATAGTAAATGGTTCCTGAAAATAATCTATCTTAACTAAGATTTAAAAGATATGGATAAAAAGAAAATAGATGATCAACACGATGGTGTCACAGATTAAACCTCTTAAACAATTATAATTCCGCTTTCAAGAGTTAGTAATTTAATTCCTCAGCAATAACAGACTTCTGTAAATACTACAAAGAGAGAGAAGGAAAAAGGAACGTTTACGTTTTATTTCAGAAGACTGAACAAAATGTCAAGGTTAATTAATAAGTATACTATATACTATACACTGTAATGAATTATAAAAGTATCTTTTAAGACTGATTATAAAAATAGTTTTCACTATTTGAACATTTGTTGTAGTACCTACTCTGTGGAGGCATAACAATCTCTAAAGGTAAGCTAGAGACACAAACATTTTTATCTAGGACCTGAGATTCAGGCTATGCTAATGTAAGTGATTCAAGGGCCACACCCTCAATAGTAATGAATTTGAAAAGGTTCAGAGGTTGGGACAGAAAGTTGTCTCAATTGTCCACTTAAAAAATGTGGTTGCCAAGGGGGAAGGGGAGGGAGTGGGATGGATGGGGTTCTTGGAGTTAACAGATGCAGACTATTGCCTTTGGAATGGATTAGCAATGAGAGCCTGCTGTGTAGCACTGGGAACTATGTCTGATCACTTACGATGGAGCATGATAATGTGAGAAAAAAGAATGTATGCATGTATGTGTAACTGGGTCACCATGCTGTACAGCAGAAAATTGATGGAATACTGTAAACCAGCTATAATGGAAAAAAATAAAAATCATTATATTGAAAAAAAGAATAATGATAGTCTGAGGAGTTCCCATGGTGGCTCAGCAGTAACGATCCCAACTAGTATCCACGGGACCCGGGTTTGATCCCTTGACTTGCTCAGTGGATTAAGGATCCAGTGTTGCCGTGAGCTATGGTGTAGGTCGCAGACACAGACCCAGCTCGGATCCCATGTTGCTGTGGCTGTGGTGTAGGCAGGCAGCTGTAGCTCCAATTGGACCTCTAGCCTGCAAACTTCCACATGCTGGGGGGTGGGGGGAGAAAAAAAAAGATGGTCTGGATTAGGACCTGAGAATTAGAGTGAAAAGGAAAGTCTTTAGAGGAGAGGACTGGCTGGATGTGGAGGGGAGAAGTCTGAATGGAGAAAGGTGATTAAAGTTTGATCTTTAAGAAAGATGGAAAAGGGAAAATGGTCGTGAGGTTTACTTCCTGAAGAAGGTTAAGACAAAGAAATAATTGAGAAAATTGGCAAATAAATTTATTGCTCTCAAGTATGTTTTACTTTAAAGACAAAATTAAACATTTATTTGAAATAAATTAGCTTTTAAATACGTTCTCTATTCAGAAATTTAAAAAAGGTACTGTGTGGGAGTTCCCGTTGTAGCTCAGCAGGTAAAGAACCCGACTAGTATCCATGAGGATGCAGGTCTGATCCCTGGCCCCACTCAGTGGGTTAAGGAACTGGTGTCTCCATGAGCTGTAGATTGCAGGAATGGCTTGGATCCCACGTTGCTGTGGCTGTGGTGTAGACCAGGAGCTGCAGCTCCGATTCGACCCCTAGCCTGGGAACTTCCATATGCTGAGGGTATGGCCCTAAAAAGAAAAACAAAACAAAAAGAAAAGATACTGTGAAATTTAAATATGACTTTCTATTTCAACATTTCTATTATTCTTCATAAACGATACTTCTAATTACAGCTGAGCATCTCATGAGCAATTGGTTTGTTTTTATTTCATCTTATGGATGGTGGATTGTCTAATTTTAAGGAGGTTTCCCACATTTCACTGATAGCTTAAAGTCAGTTTGTGGCTTACCAGGAATATATTTAGGTCTTAGTGGGATGTTATCAAGTCTCATTCCTGTGTCAATTTTATACCCTAGCTTATCTTTAACTTCTTTTGTTGCTCCCATTTTGTTCAATTTTGTATATTTGGAGGCTGATTTATTTTTTGGGGAAAGCAGCATATAAGTAAATGAAGGAAACCAGTCCAACCAAACACCAATTCATTAAATGATCTATTTACAAAGTTAATGAGGCTTTTTTTTTTTTTTTTTAAGTTTTAGTATCACCAAGACTTGGCTGCAGTGATTTCTCCATGGATTTGCAGTTCTGGGCCACTAAGTGTCAACTCCCTCATTAACATCTGAGATGCCCACTACTTCTCAAATGCTCAGTGTCTTATAAGTGAATGAATGATCCCTATTCACATTTTTCTTGGTCAAGACCTGCATCTATCACAGTTTTTGCCCTTTTTCTTTTTTTTTTTGTCTTTTTGCCTTTTCTAGGGCCACTCCCACGGCACATGGAGGTTTCCAGGCTAGGGGTCTAATCGGAGCTATAGCTGCCGGCCTACACCACAGCCACAGCAATGTGGGATCCTAGCTGCGTCTGCAACCTACACCACAGTTCAGGGTAATGCCAGATCATTAACCCACTGAGCAAGGCCGGGGATCGAACCCGCAACCTCATGGTTCCTAGTCAGATTTGTTAACCACTGCTCCACGAAGGGAACTCTAGTTTTTGCCTTTAGTAGTAAAATAGCTGTGGTGAATGTTTTAAATCTGGATTCAGGTATTTTGTCTGGCAATTTTAGGTTTGCTATTCATTCAGTAAATGACTATTTACCAAATTGACTTCTGATTAAATAATTTTCAGTAAATTTAACCACAGCTCAAGTAAAGTTAATTTTTTCCACTTTCTCTTTGTAAGTATACTTTCAGAATCCTTTACTTCCTAACAGTTTATTTAAAAAAACTTTTAGACTGTCATACCGAAAAGGGAATTGACCTTAGGGCACAAGCAAAGCAAGGGCATCAAATATTTTTGACAGAACTTGACATTTCACACATAATTTTTTTTTTTTTTTAATTTAGGGCCGCACCTTGTGGCATATGGAAGTTCCCAGGCTAGGGGTCAAATCGGAGCTGCAGCTTCCAGCCTACACCACAGCCGCATCAATGCCAGATGTGAGCTGTGTCTGTGACCAAAAATCACAGTTCACGGCAACACTGGATCCTTAACCCACTGAGCGAGGCCAGGGAAGGAACCTGTAACCTCATGGATACTAGTTGGGTTTGTTACCACTGAACCACAATGGGGATGCCTGATATTTTATATTTTAAGAAAAACATTAAAGTTGTCTTCCTGAGACAAATCAGAATTTTGCTGGATTCCTTATACCTAATTCACAATTTAATATTATGTCTATTTTTAGCTATTTTATGGTACCAGAAGTAGGTAGTAAAAGCTTTATATACCATACACTTTACAACATTAGGGATTCTTATACTAAACAATAAAGTTTATTATTACACTATTATTATTATTAATCATATACTGAATAGCACTTTAAGTATGTGAAAGAGAAATTATCTACATTGGGTGATGGATATCTCCTATTAAAAACAGTTGAGAAAGATGGCGACTGATACAATTGTTTCCATAATGCTAACTATGCTTTCCAGTTAACTCACAGTAGGTTACCCTCAAAGAGGTAGAACTATCAAATATCTCCTTTGCTCTCCACTTGTATTCATACAGCTGGATTCCTGGTACAGCCCCTTGCCTAGCCATCAAAAATCCTACCTGGTAGATTAGTGACATAAATTTCCAGAGTTTTAGATTTCTGGTACTGATCTTTCATGTTCTCAGTGTCCATATGTGCCCACAGCTATGTTGCATTAGGTGTGACAGTTAACAGCAGAGTTGAATTAGAACCCTGGTTGTTGACTCCCAATCTTTTGTTCTCTACTTATTTGAAATAATCACCAGCACTACAATCTTGCCAGAGACTGTGGGTTGCCTGCTTTATTGTGAAGTTTCCCCTTACTCCTTGTAAATGAACCCCTGATTTTAGCTGGTCAGCACTGTGCTTAGTGTTTTATCTTCCCCAGACAATAAGCTTCTCTAAACCAGTGATCATAACTTCTCCTCTTTTGTACTTTTCAGATTCTCTATGAACATTAGTTTTTCCTCAAAGGCAGGCTTTCAAGTAGGTTTCTGTAGTAAAATGTGTTCACAATTTTCTTTATGGAAAATGCCTTTAGGGAAAATTTATTTGGGAATACATTAAGTAATACATTAAATACATTAAGTATTTGCTACAAATATGAACTGATTACATGACTAGGAAAAAAGGGCTCTTTTCAGTAAGAATTATATATAATTTCCTTTTCCCATGGCATTATGCCATGAAAAAGAAAAAAATATTTGAAAAAATACATCTCAAATAGAGAAAGCAACATTTTTTTATAAGCCACTTTTAACTCATTCTTTCTTTGCATCTTTCCTTGTCTTTGATTTTTTTGGCCTGAATACAGCAGACATTCATTAACTTTTGCTTGTGATCTTCTTGGTTGAAAAAAATAAACCCAATTGTTATATTTATACTCAAATGTTTTGTTTTCTATTCACAAAAATTGCTTTCCAAGGTAGATTATCATATATTTCAAAATAATCTTTGTCATTAACAATTTATTTTGAAGCCTTCAGATATTCCTAATAAAAGTGTGACTACTTCACCTTTTTACCTAAGTATCATATTTAAGTAAATAAAAATTAGTCCATTTTATATTTATAAAAATCTGCCTAGTTCAACCTTACTTTCCATTATTCTAACACTTGAAAACAAAATAAAATGAAAACAATGATAAGTATTAGGTTCAACCAGTTCTTTATAATGGTGATAAAGAAGTCTGTAAGAATATTTAACTTATAGTCTTGTCAAAGGGGTTTCACTAGCTAAAAACAGTTAAAAGAATTTCATTATGAAGGTAGCCAGCCAGTGATTATAAGGAGTGTTATGGTTCATTTTATTCCATGAAATCTACCATCCCTAAAATCATGATTTTTTATAGAAGTTGGCAGGAGGTATTTGATAACTAAGGACCAGCAAATATTGACAAGTAACTGATTTTATAAAACTTACCACATTTGTAGATTGAAATAAACAAAACTGATAATGAATAAAGGTTCCCCTACCCCCAGTTTCTTGTATTAACCTTATCTTATTTAAGAGCTTCTCTTTTTAATTTTTTAAAGGTAATTATTTTGACCTTTATTTAATGACAAACTTACCAAATTTCAATAAATATGAGCTCTCACACCTCTCATCATACTGTAGTAAACATAAAATTACTCAATACTTTAATACATGTTTGCTGTTAGACATATATGTATAATCACTGTCTTAAGCTAAGAAATATCTTGAGCCAAAATGATTAACTCATATAAAATAACCATGGCTCTCTACTGAAAATATCATCATCTCTTAAATTTCATTTGTAAAATATAGAGCATTAGAATACTGTTGCAATTTTTTGAAAAACCCTGAACAAAATTAGAACTTAATAGAACTAATATTGAAGGGGGGGAGTTGTGAGTTTTAAGAGAAACAAAGAAAATATGATGGAGAAAATATAGTTTCCAGTGCAAATGTTTTATTAGGAGGGTGATTAAGAATACTAATGAATCTATAAATACAGCATTTCACTTGCTATCAAACAAATAAATATATGAAGCTTGGGAAACTAGCAGAAATATTTAAAATCATTATGCACAATCTCTATGCATCTGGAAAATTGAATGCTTAGCTTTATTAGCTTACAGGGTCTAGATGTATTTATTTTTAAATAGGAAATTGTTTTTCATATTATATATGTAATACAAGTAGATTTTAACTATTATGAGACATACAAGAACATTGGGGGGAAAAGATCCACTGTACCACCAATCATTACATCCATTATTAAAATTCTGGCATATTTCCTTCTAGCCTTCCAATATGCATAGTTTTGTTTTTCAATATACATACAACCATCATACCATTTATACAATTTTATAAAGGCAGACATATTGTAAACACATACAGATGATCACTGCTTGGTAAGAGTGTCTTGGTCCCAAATTATATTTTTTTATATCTTCTACAAAATTTTGGTCAAAGTATTACGTATTATTGTTAATCTAACAAAAATATGTAACCTTTGTTCATTTTCATAGAAAATAATTATATAATTATACACATTTTTTAATTAACACACACTTATACATATTGATCATACAATGTAAAAAAAGTATATGGTTTTTCAAATATATGCATCTCGAATTAATTAACTAAACATTTTTTGATTACTTACCTTTAATCGTTGTTCTCTAAAAGTATCCTGAAAGGAATCCAACTTACTATTTTTTTTTAACTGAGAGAAGTTCTCTAGAAATTGCTAATATTTTCCCTTAGCAGTCTGATGAAATGCTGGCAGCTTAACATATTCTGGACTTAGTAGTTCACCACACTTCCTTGGCTGGAATTGATCTCTCAACAAGACAATATGCTTTGGAAAACACTGATTATGTTTAATAAAAAGTGAATGGATGTCAAAGAACATTCTGCTCTGCCTAATGAGGCTTTATAGATTAAGCCTAATTATCACTGATACAAAACTAAAAATCCTTTATGTATTGGATAGTAATTAGCTTTCCTCACAGAATAAAATCCTATTGACCTTAAAAACATAAAGATATCTTTGGCATATTTAATTAAGATAAGTATGGATTTGATAACATGAACAAAAAGATTAAAAAATGAGAATTTTAAAATACATTTACTATTGCCTTCTAATACGTTTTATAACTAAAAAACTGATCTAGTGTATGTGGAGCGTGTAAAATATCACTGAAATTCTGAGAATCTCTTTGGTGACAAATTTAGTCTAAGTTAAACTACCTTTAAGTTTATGAAAGAAAATTTTTTAAAAATCCTAGAATCTATTTCCATGATTAAGTTAAACCTCAAATGAATATATTCTGGCATTTTAGAATTACTAGTAAAGAAACAAGTGGATGTGGCCATAACTTGTTCCATAAAAAGTCATGGACAACAATGGGAAATAAGTTAATGATGAATACAAAATAACACTTGTCAGAAAAATAAGGTTCAGTTATGTCTCTGCCTGGTTGAGGTTGTGTGATCTTGGAAAACTGCCTTAATCTTTGAGCTCTTAAAATGAATCTCTTACAGAATTAGGAGGGCTTTTCTACTTCTATAACTATAAAATTAAAGGTAGGATTGTGTGGAAAAGCCTGCCTATTCACAAGAGAAAATATTAATTGCCAGAAAAATTATTTCTGTGCATTATAATGGGTAAATGATAGAAAGGTTCAATCAAAAAAGAAAATACCAACTTCGGTTGGCTAAGCATTTTAAACTTTTGCAACATTCTCATGCCTGTGATCTCATTTTAACCTCACCATGAGCCTATAAGGCAGAAATAAAATTATGACTGTCTCCATTCTGCAGATAAAGAAACTGAAAAAAAAGGGGCCTGATTTTGTTGTTTGAAATCACAAAACTATTTCATGGATTAACAAGAATCTAGGTCTCTTCACTCCACAACTAGGTCCTTTTTAATGGAGCTAATAAAATAAGCATATGCAGCTGAATCTAAGTAAGAAAAAAAAGGCAAAACATCAAAGGAAACATAGGAAATGAGGTTTGTGGTGAGTTCTCTGCGATGCTTGGTGAGATTATGTACTTAACCTCAAGCTCAGAGGGAATTGTGGTGATATTTTCAGAAATATGTATAATTATTTAGAAATTCAAATTCTTGCAAAAAGCAGAAATTCCATCACCTAATATTATGGAATTTCCCCTACCCCCATCAAAAAATTATCAAGCCTGTGACAATGGATCATGTGTTATGACATGATCAAATACATAAGATTCTTCCAAAAACTAAGGCATATTTATTCTCTCTTGGACTGCCGTGTAACAACAGGTTTTCTCCTACTCAAATTAATTTTTTAAAAAGTGTTTACCTTTCAGGGATCTAATGTTTTCCTATATTTATCATGAACATATAGATACTTTTACACCTGTATAAACTATAAAATTAATGACAGAATTAATAAATAGGAAAAAATTTACTTAAGAAATTTGAAAATAATGTCAGAGCTTCTTGTTACTAAAACAGTAAATTGAGGCCTTGTGAGTGTTTACCACAGAGTTATATGTATAGCTATATGAATTAACTAACAAAAGGCAATGCTCTAGAGTGCAGTGAAATTTACTTCATTTAGGTTATGGTACTACTTTTTGGTTTAAAGACTGTACTTTTTAAAAAGTGGATACCTGCGGTCCATCTCTGGCTTCATAGAAGTCACCCACTCTTATTTTTGCACTGAAGCTGAAATTGTCCCTTGAGATATCCATTATTCCATTTCTGCTGAGATACTGAAAAAATCACATATTTTTCCACTTCAGGTTTTAATAATTACAACCCAGCCTTGATGTATAGCTAGCTTCAGGACACTATTGTTTTGCATATTCTATCAAGGGGCTATGGATTTATAGGAGATCAGTTTAGGTTAAGTATATTCATTAGTCCCATACAAAAGAATATTTTTTATCAAGGTACTTTATCTGAGAAAGGAGTGTACTTTTTTTCTTCATACGCATGCTTAATAGACACCAAATGTATATTATTTGGTGAAAAGTATGTACCTTTATTACTTCAGGGTACTGCCTAAGTTTCTTTCCACATGGAGCATAATATGCTACTTCTCCTTGAAGGCGACCTCCAAAGTTTCTTATTCTTGTCTCTCTTTGCCAGCTATACATAATAGAAATAAAGGTTGTAACATACTTAATTTTAAGAAAGTTCTTCAAAATAAAAAAAATTTAAGAACACAAGCGCTTTAGAAAACATGAAAAAATACAAAGAAAAACATAAACAACCAATCATACAACTCAGATACATTTACTCTGAAAATAACAGATTTGTTGCTAAGCAATTCAACTGAAAATTAATCAAAGACTCAATTTACAAATATTAAACTCCATTAAATCTCTAAGAAATCACGCTGACATTACTTCGGGGATTTGGACATGTTCAGTAACATGTAACAATGTGTACTGATTTTTTACATCTGAAAAGATTTAAAGTAAACCTGGCTGTCTGCTCTTTAAGGATCATGTACTTCCAGCATGGAAATTTTCTATTTCTATTCAACCATTTTAGCCAAAAAACTCTGCTTAAGTCCCTTGGTTTTGCCCACAGTGGCTTTCACTATCCTTCAAATCTATCTTCATAAAAACCTCTGAGACACTTAACGGTGTCCCTGCCCTTTGCTGAATGATTTGCTCTTGCAAGTTTTTCATTCTTATTCCAAACTGAAATAAAGAATTGGCTATATGGTCCCATCCCAGCTCTGTCATACCTAAACCCAGTAGTTAGTCTTAATTTCAGTTTTCTGATATATTAACCTGATACATCAGCTTTGCTCTTCTACCCTAATAAATAATGCTATATATTCACCTATTTTATTAACAGTGGAGAATGAGAAATCAAACATGCATAAATAAATTGGAGGGGAAAGCATAAAGAAAAATAAAGATAAAGCTTATTTTGCATACCCATACTCCAAAGGAATACGCAGTTCACGTTCATCTGTTACTCTTCTTCTTTTGGAAGTGCCTTTAAGAAAATTTAACCAGTTAACACAAAAAAATTAGTTTATACAAATGACAATTTTTGATAGTTTTGAAATTTTTCATTAAATAATATATTCTAATGACTTGAATTAGTGTATTGCTGCAACTTGTACATGACTTTTAGATTCTTTTCAACAAAACACACTGTAGATAGCAGAAGGTTTTTTTTTCCTTTGATCTGTATGACAGAATAACTAGTATTTCTCTCTAATGAAAAGACAATGCAAGGTAAAGATATATAGCTTTCCTCTTTGTTACTAAAGAAATGGCTAAAGAAGTGGGAGGGAAATAGCAGATAGAAGTTTCAAAAAACTGTGTATAGTTGTTTTCTTTAAATATGAGTTTTAAGATCTGAAAAATTTCAATAGCTGGATCACACATTTAAATATAACTTCTATGTCCATATAAATCTATAGTCAAAAACAGTTTTAATTAATCTAAAGTACAAATAGGATGGTGACTATGCGGAAACATTTTCGTAGACAATTTTCAAGTTTCACTAATACAAATGCACACATATTATATTAGGATATCACATTGGCTTGTGGCAAATGAAAACAAAACTAGAAATTTCCAAGAAAAAAGTGAAGTAAAACAGTACAATATTTTACTATACACATAAATATTTTCTTAGCTATCAAATGAGAATAGAGATTAACTTGGGAGCATTAATGTAAACTTTTAAATGAAGACTTCTAAAAGGTCAAATAGGAAAAAAAGATATGGCATGTTAATGGAATAATAATGCTACTCACTAATACAAATGTCATTGGCTGTGTGTTGGGCAGATATGCAATTGTATCTTTAGTAACCAAGTGAGCTCATTCTTATAAATAACAGAAAAGTCCAACAGTCAAATTCTAAATTCTAGAAGCATAAGCTAAACACAAAAGCAGAAAAGGTTTCAAACTCAAGAGCTGCCATCAATCAGGTTCTTAAATTGGAAGCACAGAGAATAAAAATGGTAATGGGACATATCTTTGAAAACACATGCTGACCTTTCTTAGCCAACCTAAAATCTAGCACTTGATTGCAATGAGGTCATCCCCAGAACACTGTATAAAGAAGAATTCTTGTTATGGTTTGACTTCTACTTTACAATAATAAAAATAAAGTGTAGGTACCAGAGTGTGGACTTGAAGTAAGTGTGGAAGAAGGTGTGCCAAGAAAAGCAGGTGACTGGGATTCAGAACATAAGGCAGCAGGAGCAGAGCCTGGGGCTTTTGCTATGTGGAGGTTACGAGGTGTTGAGTGAGCTGTGAGACTGATGGAAGGGCTTTTGACAGAGGAAGTTGTTTTATTCAGTTTCATTGAAGTTTTCTCTCCTTCAGTATCACTATCTGATTCATCTTGGTCTTTATCATCATCATCATCTTCTTCTGATCCTTCTGTATCTGATTCTGAATTACTATCTGATTCTGGGAAGTAAAAGAAGCATTTGTATATTATAACTAGATAATCACCAACAGTTTGCAGTTTGTATCTAAATGGAATCGTTCAGGAAATCAGAACCTGTGATTGTGAACTCAAATGGGCAACTTTTCTGAAGAGTAAATGTAAAAAGTAGTATCTTAAAAGCTATTTGAGTACAATGTATGCAGGCCATAAATCCTCAAAATTCTTCATCAAAAGTAACTGTTTTACTCAAATCATAAAACTTGAATCATAAAACAGTTCTTCCCACACGATACTATTCACATGATGAGTTTCTGCTCACTTTTAATTTAATAATGAAAGTAGAGCATAGAGGAAATAGAATTGATTATTTCAATTAATAGATTCCAATAGCTTAAGAAGTATACTCGGTTCACTTTGAGGAGGAGAATTCAGGAACTACCATTATCCTTTTTTCTGGACTTTGACATAAAACAATTTACTTGGGGAGGTGCTTATTAGCTTTGGGGAGTGCAGTTATCCTATTTAGATGTAAGGTTTTATCAAGCTTCTCAGGCTTCGCAAAAGATTAGGATTACAGAAATAACTTTGGGGATAGTTTAACAATTTAATAGTTTAAGTTTGTGCTAACACCAGTATGTAAAATGTATTCCTGGATTAAATTTGATAACATAGGACTTATACTTGCACTGCATCTTAATAGTTCCCAGAACAACAGCTTTTGTGGAATTGTCTTTGGTGCAGGATTAGCTGCTTATATTGAAGTTCATTATAAAAATTATCTTTGAAAGTCATTAATATTGATATTATATATTATGCAAAATTATGTTTATGGGAATCCTAGGAAGAAATATTATCAGAAAAAGTTGTTCTTACCCTAAGCATGTAGGTTGTTTTTACCCTATATATTTTTTAACTTGTGTAACTGAGCATACTTTTCTATTCATGTTGGCAGATAGAAAATTTACAACTGGATTTGTGGCTGCCCAGAAACAAAGTAAAAAGTTTTATAAAATTTCATCTTTGTATTTAAATTTTAAGCTATTTTATGTTTTTAGTCTCCTGTGGAATAAGAAGGAAAGCTAGAAGGAAGAGAAAAAAGAAATTTAAAAAACTGGCAAGTGAATCAAAATAAAATCAAGGAGTACTCTATATGTTATTAAATAAATTGTGTTGCTAATAACTATTCATGAGATTTAGGCTTTTGGTATTTTCTAAATGACTGTAACTATAATTTTACCTTTGTTAAAAATATCTAGCAACACAATTTACCAAGCAGCAGAAGAGATGAAAAAGAAAGGACAAATGAGTGGTCATGAATTAAATGAAAATTAAGCAAGTTCATGAATTTCTTAATTCATGAATCATTTATATTTACTTTAAGTGATTATTTAATATTAAATGAATAATAAAGCTGAGAATTTAGAATTTCTAATTTCATTTGTTCCTGTATCTCACCACTCATTATAGAAAGGCTCACAGCTGTGTGAAACACAGTGAATGACAATGATTTTAAGCCTGTGAATTAAGAACCTCTTTAAAATGTTCTGGTTCACACAGCATTCAGGGAAATACTTTAAACTTAATAACAGGAAATAACCTGATTGGCTGTCATCAGATTCATCATCTTCATCATCTTCCTCATCCTCTTCTTCATCATCTTCCTCTTCATCCTCATTTGAATCTTCAGAATCTTTACTACTAGGAATGTCTGAATCTGTCCCTCTAAATTGTTCTACTAAAGATTTTGCAGGATGAGAGTGATGCTGTGTTTTTACTATGTTTATATTATTGTTAACTGCTTTCTCCTTCCCTTGACTATGTGGTACAGGAGAAGCAGAGGGTATTACAGTGGTCTGATTGCCGGGGGTTCTTCTCCCACTTGTACTAAGATTTACAGGTGAGGAAAAAGGGGTGCCACCTGCAGTGGCAATGTTTTCATTAATCTTAGTCTGCATTTTAGTTTTGGTAGTAAGTGCCAGAGGAGCTTCTTGAATGACACTTTGAATAACTCCATTTGGTTGATGATTACCTAAAAGTGCATTTGTCAAGAATGGATTAGGGTGGTTGTTTTCTAATGTTTGTTTTGGATGTGCTGGTGAACTAGAGGTTGCTTTTGGATTTGACAAAGCTGCAATAACCTTCTTCAGGCTCTTAGATGACTCCTGTTTCTTTAACTGAGCTGGGAATGTCTGTTTATATTGTTCCTGTTGAAACATAAGTTAAAAAACAAAAGAACAATGTATTGTAAAAACAAGGATTACTTCTATTTGCCTTCAGTATCTGACAACAGCTACTCATTTACAAATTTAATCATGATATACAAGTGCTATAAAAGTAGTACTGCGATGACTAGTTGGTTTCTGAAACTTGGCTACACATAATACATTTAAAAATTCAATTAATCTTTCCTCCTCAAAATATGTTTGACTGCTCCCTTACTACTACTGCTCCCATTCTTCTCAATAACCCAAAAAGGAAACCCTAAAAATATCTTTTACTTTTCTTGTTTCCAAGTCAACCATATTACCATGTCTTTTGGATTCTTTCATTTAAATATTGCTCAAATTTAAGTCGTATTATCATTTCTTCCCATCCAACTCCCAATACATGCTATATGCCAATGACAACTTTCTCTTTATATAAGCAATATTTTATTATATTAGCTCTTTGGTCAAAAGCTTTAGTGCCTTTTCCCTCACTGCCAACTTTATAACCCTGAATACTTAAATCTGATATTCAATTACTTTTCAAGTAGGCACTAACCAAACTACTTTGCTATGCCCTATGCACGCCATTCTTTTCACCAACTCCACATTTTCCTACAACCAACGATTTTTTTTTTTTTTTTCTTTTTAGGGCCGCACCTGCAGCACATCAAAGTTCCCAGGCTAGGGATTGAATTGAAACTATAGCTGCTGTCCTATACCACATCCACAGCAACGTGGGATCTAAGCCACATCTGCAAGCTACACCACAGCTCATGGCAACGCTAGATCCCCAAGCCACTGAGCCAGGCCAGGGATGGAACCTGCAAGCTCATGGTTCCTAGTCGGATTCGTTTCCACTGAGCCACAAGGAGAACTCGACCACAAGCATTTTCTTTGCATGAAATGTCTTCCTCCAAAAGTTTCAAGCTGATGAAATCCTCCTGTTCATTATTTAAAATCCAACCCAACAGTGTTTTTCTTTGTTCCTCCCAATACATTATTTTTTTTTCTACTGTACAGCATAGTAACCCAGTAACCCAGTAAGCCAAACACTCTCTGACATAAACACTCTCTGACATAAACCCAGTAAGCCAAACACTCTCTGACATAAACTCTCAGATCCACCTCTTAGAGTATTGACAATAAAAACAAAAATAAACAAATGGGACCTAATCAAACTTCAAAGTTTCTGCACAGAAAAGGAAACCCTAACCAAAACAAAAAGACAACCCACAGAATAGGAGAAAATCTTTGCAAGTGAATCAACTGACAAGGGATTAAGCTCCAAAATTTATAAACAACTTCTGCAGCTCCATACCAAAAAAACAAACAACCCCATCAAAACATGGGCAGAAGATCTAAACAGACAATTCTCCAAAGAAGACATATGGATGGCCAAAAAGCACATGAAAAGATGTTCAACATCACTCATTATTAGAGAAATGCAAATCAAAACCACTATGAGGTACCACCTTACACCAGCCAGAATGGCCATCATCCAAAAGTCTACAAACAACAAGTGCTGGAGAGGGTGTGGAAAAAAAGAAACCCTAGTACACTGTTGGTGGGATTGTAAATTGGTGCAACCACTGTGGAAAACACTATGGAGATGGCTCAGACAACTAAGAATAGAACTACCATTTGATCCAGCAATCCCACTCCTGGGCATCTATCCAGAGAAAACCACGACTCGCAAAGACACATATACTCCGATGTTCAATGCAGCACTATTTTCAATAGCCACGACATGGAAACAACCTAAATGTCCATCGACAGAGGAGTGGATCAAGAAGATGTGGTACATATACACAATGGAATATTACTCAGCCATTAAAAAGAACGCAATACCAGCATTTTTTGCAACATGGATGGACCTAGAAACTATCATGCTAAGTGAAGTCAGCCATACAATGAGACACCAACATCGAATGCTTTCACTGACATGTGGACTCTGAAAAAAGTACAGATTGAACTCTGCAGAACAGATGCTGACTCACAGACATTGAAAAACTTATGGTCTCCAGAGGAGACAGTTTGGGGGGTGAGGGGATATGCTTGGTTTATGGGATGGAAATTCTGGGAAACTGGATTGTTATGATCATTATACAACTACATATGTGATAAATTCATTTGAGTAATAAAAAAATTAATTAAATAAAATTAACTCACTTTAGAGATGAAAAAAAAAAAAATCCAAACCAAGAAGCTTTCTGTGTTTGTTCCAACCAAAAGCACTCATTGCTTCTATCCTTTGAGCTCCTTCATACCCCCTTGTATTCTAGCCTATAGTACCTAGAGAAATCATGATTTGAAGTAGGTGGGAAGCCTGAATCAACATACTATGGCATCTACTTTTGAGTGCCTTCAGCATATTAGCTTTGGAAAGAGTTTAAAAAAACAGCTTAGAAAAATTACACTTTTCTTGGAAAAAATCAATTTGTAAATCATTAAGTCATAAAGTTTACACCTGTAAATAAGAAACAAAAAATTATTGGGCTATCAGAATATTCATGAAAAGAATAAAATCATATGAATTTTATTAAATTTGTATGATTAAAATATTAACAAAACAAACTGAAGTAAAATGACTAAAATATTTTAAATTAAGAGAAACAGTTGAATTACAAAAGGTAAAATTCTATAACGAAAATGGCTGCTTTGAAGTCATCAGTATTACTGTCAGCATTGGACCCGGGCTCTTTAACACTCAGAGACTTTTGGTGAGTTATTTCACATGTATAAATGCAGATAGAATGCCACATAGAATGACTTATTAAATATTAAAGCACCAGTACTTGTAAGCATAAAGCAATTCCTATATAAACTTTTTTTCTTATTTATCATCTTTGCTGTATTTGTTTAGAAAATTAATTTAATTCTTTGTGAACAAAGACTGTCACATAATATTCACACCTAAGGCAATGTCTCACAAGGAGAAAGTGCTTAATTAGTATTTATTCAGTGAACAAAATATGGAATATTATACTAAATAAATGTGTTTACTTTCAAAAATAATTTTAGCAAAATTCTTACATAAAATACTTTAATTTTACTTAATATATATACATAAATGCATATTAAATATGATTATTGCATATTATATATTATATAAGATATATAATTTACTTATACTTCATATTTATATGTATACTGATTTAAATTTTCAGTGGAAAAACTTAGTGTATTTTCATTTCTTAGAACAAAATTATGTTAGATAATCATTTTGTGTTTTTTTTTAATAGGAAGTAAAATTTTCTTCCAAATATATAGAATCAAAACAGTCATGAAAACAAAAACTATACCTTTAATTCTATATTTTATATTTTAACCTTCTGAAATTGCTTCTCATTCAATAACTCTGAAGAGTTGCTTTTTTAATTTTGACATCTGAAGGTTTACAAAAATAACCAAAGATCATTGTATTTTATCCCAAGACTAGTATCAGTTACTCTTTTTCAGCAAACATGCTATCCTTTCTGATATTAGGGGTGGTATATAAAAAGAGGAGGGGAGAAAATAGAAACCTGAATAGTAGTCAATGTCTTACTACTTTAAGATATTCACTTTGGTAATAACAGGAGTTTGGAAAGAGAGGTTTGAAGCTTTGTCCTATCTCCAAGCTCTTGTTCCCCTAGCCCTTACCTGAGTCTCTACATACCACTAATAAATCCTCTGGGCAAAACTGGTCTATACATACAATTAATGTATATTGGCTTTAATTAAATGTCTAAAGTGTAAGGGTATGAAAGGATCTAATGATTAAATAATACTCGAGAAAATCATAGACTAGTGTGGCAGGTAGATACGTAATAAGAAGCATGAAACAATTGGGACTAACATTAAAATGAAGCAAAATTCTGTGTCAGACTATCATATAAAGAAAGACAAAGACAAATACCATATGATATCACTTATAACTGGAATCTAATATCTAGAACATCTCCTCAGAAAAGAAATCATGGACTTGGAGAAGAGACTTGTGGCTGCCTGAAGGGAGGGGGAGGGAGTGGGAGGGATCGGGAGCTTGGGCTTATCAGATACAACTTAGAATAGATTTACAAGGAGATCCTGCTGAATAGCATTGAGAACTTTGTCTAGATACTCATGTTGCAACAGAACAAAGGGTGGGGGGAAAAATGTAATTGTAATGTATACATGTAAGGATAACCTGACCCCCTTGTTGTACAGTGGGAAAATAAAAAAATTATAAAAAAAAAGAAAGAAAGCTGATATAAGAGATGTATTTATAAGATACCCTTTAACTCAATACTAGATACCAATAAAAAAAAGGTAGATTAAAATAATTTAGGGTTGAGTCTAATGTAAATGTCCATTCACAGAAAATATTTCCCATTAGCTACCATTATCATTTCAGAAACACCAAATTATTCCATCTTAATTATGGGCTTTGAAGTAAAAATGACCCTGGTTTAAAATCCATCTGCTCTTAACTTGTTATGTGATCTTGAAAAGTGACTTAACCAGAAAGAGAAAGGCAAATATCGTATGATATTACTTATATGTGGAATCTAAAATATGGCACAAATGAACATATCTACAGAAAAGAAACAGACTCATGGACATGGAGAACAGACCTGTGGTTGCCAAGGGGGAGGGAATGGGGTGGTTTGGGAGTTTGGGGTTAGTAGATGCAAACTATTGCATTTGGAGTGGATAAGCAATGAGGTCCTGCTGTATATAGTACAGGGAACTATATCCAATCACATGTGATGGAACACGATGTTAGATAATATGAGAAAAAGAATGTATATCTATGTATAACTGGGTCCCTTTGCTGTATAGCAGAAATTGACAGAATATTGCAAATCAACTATAATAAAAAAATAAAAAAATAAAAAAAGTGACTTGATCTCTCTCAGCCTTAGTTTCTTTACCTCACACAATTTTGTAAAGATTATATAAGATCATATATGTAGAAAGCCTAGCCTGGCTATATTTATTAAGGGTTTAATAAATGATTTTCTAACAGGCAATCCTATGAAAATCTTTCAATAAGAATTTAAGAAAAAAGCTTTTCAACTTAGCTTTGAAAAAGAAACCTTTCATAATGAAGTAACTCTTGATATGGTGCTATTAATTCATGATAAAGTGGAATATATATTAATGAAAAATTAAAATAACCCAAACAATATAAGCTTAATTTACTCATGGAGAGGCAAAAATGTGACACTAATAACAATAACTCCTTATAACTGACCAGTGCATTACAAGGTGTCATATGCATGTTATTATATTACCACCAGTCATTCCATTTAGATCAATAGTTTTCAAATCTGGCTGAACATCTGAATCACATGGGAGGTGTTTTAGACATGCAATACCTAAGTCACAATACAAAAAAATCCTGATTTAAAATTGTTCTGAGGTGGTTATTTCTTTTTTTTAATATTTTCCAGGTGATTCCAATATACACTCAGGCTAAATCTATTCATTTAGATTCTCAATAGAGTCTGATTTGTTCAAGTCATTTTTCTTTGACCCTGTTCTTAAATTCTTCACAGCAAAATAAGACTCAAGGGACAAGGACACTGTGACTTTTTTGAGAAAGAAAAGCAGCTTTATCATAGTGATTACAAAAAAGGACTATAGGAGTTCCTGCTGTGGTACAATGGGATTAGTGGCGTCTCTGCAGCCCCAGGATGCAGGTTTGATCCCCAGCCTGGCCCAGTGGATTAAAAGATCTGGTATTGCCGCAGCTCCAACTCAGGTCTGATCCCGACCCAGGAATTCCATATGCTACAGGGCAGCCAAAAAAGAAAAAAAAAAAAAGGACCGTAGCATCACACTGCCTAGGTTTGAATTCTAGCTCCAGCATTAACAAGCAGTACGATCTTGGGAGAATTATTTAAGTCCTATGAATCTTAATTTGGTCATCTATCAACAGGCATAATAATATTAGTGGCACTTATTGATGTTAGTATTCAATGAGTAAATGATGTTCAACACTAAATGAATGGTTGGCAACACAGTATGTTTTCTGTAAGTCTTTTTCATTGATTAGAATGCCTAATGATGATTTCTATAACTAAAAGTCAGGATACTGTGTTAAATATAATATTTTTTCTCTAGTCTGGGTAAATTCTAGAATAAAAAGCACTGGTCATTTAATTAGTAGAATTCTTCTGGACATATGAGTGTAGTTGACATAGTAATATAAAATTAATGTCAAGAAATAAGAATGAAACAAATTCTCTGAGGAGTGGTTCTGGCATTTGTATAAGTTACACAAAATATTTTGTATTTTGTATAATCACTAAAAATGGTAGAGGAAAATGATTTTTATAAAGGATTTTTATATTTAAAATTGATAAATCACAGGAAAATAGAAGTAAATTACTTAAGAGCCGATTTCTTTTCTTTCTTTTTTTTTTTTAAATATATACTCGGAGTTCCTGTCGTGGCGCAGCGGTTAACGAATCTGACTGGGAACCATGAGGTTGCGGGTTCAATCCCTGCCCCTGCTCAGTAGGTTAACGATCCGGCGTTGCCGTGAGCTGTGGTGTAGGTTGCAGATGTGGCTCGGATCCTGCGTTGCTGTGGCTCTGGCGTAGGCCAGTGGCTACAGCTCCGATTCGACCCCTAGCCTGGGAACCTCCATATGCCACGGGAGTGGCTCCAAAAAATAGCAAAAAGACAAAAAAAAATATGTATATATATGTATATATATACTGGAGTTCCCATCATGGCTCAGCAGTTAACAAACCCAACTGGTATCCATGAGGACGCCATTCAATCCCTGGCCTTGCTCAGTGGCTTAAGAATCTGGCATTGCTGTGAGCTGTGGTGTAGGTCACAGACGTGGCTCAGATCTTGTGTTGCTGTGGCTGTGGTGTAGGCTGGCAGCTACGGCTCCAATTCAACCCCTAACCTGGGAACCTCTATATGCCTTGGGTGGAGCCATAAAAAGACAAAAGACAAAAAAATTTAAAAAAAAACAAAGAGTAGAATTTAGTTTAAGCTTACATATTGTAAGACTATATAAAAGCTCTTTTCCCAATAATAAAATTCTTCTATAAATAATTTTTAACTTACCCGTTTGGATCTCAATTCACTGGTCAAAGGACTAGATTCTTCAGAGGTATTTTTATTCCCTGCTTTAAGTACATCAGGAGAAGGAACTATGAGTTTCATGTAAGACTCTTTTTTGGCTTGATTTACTAAAGATAAAGGTTTCACATTGGACACCAATCCCGTAGACTGTATTACACTTGTGTGTTTGTTCACAGATTCCTCCTTTGCCTGAGAGCTTTGGAAAATAAATGGAAGCTGCTGTGACAAAACCTGAGGCTGCTTCTGCTGGGATTGGAATGATGAGTGAGTCTGGGGTTCAGACACAAGAGGTAATGGCTGGTGTATTCTTTTTTCCTGGGCTTTTTCAGTTGCTTTCTGTCCCTCTGCTTTTGGGTCTGAAATACCATGTAATAGCACCTGCAAATACAAATTTAAAGACAACTTCTTAACATCTATTAAAACAAAGAACATCAAGCAGTAAAACATGAAGAAAAAAATGGTACTTTAAAAAAGTTCCTGGAGTTCCCGTCGTGGCTCAGTGGTTAATGAATCTGACTAGGAACCATGAGGTTGCAGGTTCGATCCCTGGCCTTGCTCAGCGGGTTAAGGATCCGGCGTTGCCATGAGCTGTGGTGCAGGTCACAGATGTGGCTCAGATCTGGCATTGCTGTGGCTGTGGCATAGGCTGGCCGCTATAGCTCTGATTTGACCCCTAGCTTGGGAACCTCCATGTGCTGCAAGTGCAGCCCTAAAAAGACAAAAGACACACACACAAAAAGCAAGATACAAAGCTCACTAAAAAAAATACACAAAATGTTCCTTTATAAATGTTTTACCATCTTCCATCTTTTCTTGTGTAAAAGGTAGAACTAAAGGAAAGGAAAAGATTAAACTTCATAAACTTTGAGAGTTAAGACAAGCCAGTTAACTCCTAAATATGAATAATGTGCAGCTACTGCCAATGAAACTATCTATCGTAGTTTATATAGTACCTGGTTGTTACTTTTATGTTGTGCTTCACTCTCTGAATCAGAATCATCATCTTCACTTTCTTCAATACTTTGATCTTCTTCTTCATCTTCCTCTAGATCGTCTGAATCACTACTACTGATGCCTTCACTTGAGGTGTCTGATGATGTACCCGAATCACTATCACTATTGCTAGAACTTTCCATAGCTTTCTTCCTTGGTTTCTGGATAAAGACAAGATTTGCAACAGGATTTTTATTTCTGGAGAAAATTCAAGTTTCCGTAAGAGGTATGCTCTTTTAATTTTTAAATGATATTTTCAATCTCAAAATGTCATGTTAGAAAAAATAGTCATATGTTTTAAGGGTAATTATTCAACAAACTGATCAAATTAACTTTTCTAATAGGAATTCTCCAGAAAAAAAGATAAGATATATTATGCACAGAATACTGAAAACACCAATATAGTGTGTATGTGTATACATAACTCACAGGACTGCCATATCTCAAGATGCACAACAGATCAGAAAGGGCAATTTACAAAGCAAAAATTCCAGTTATGATAGGGTTACATAAATTGATGTTCTACACTTAGCTTTAGTCCTTCTTTGTGCAGATAGTGAGTCAGCAGCCAAACACACCTTTCCAATTGCTGGACTACACTGACGTCTAAGATAGAGTCTTTGCCTTCAAGAAACTTCTTGAAGGCAAAAAGAGGCAAAAGGAAAAAATTCTGGTTGCAGTGATACACTACAGAGATGATTAATCTAAAAGCAAATAGTTATACATAATAAAAGTACTGCGAGGAGATAAAACAGGTAGAAAAGGGCTTAAGAGGCTGCATTAGTTAGGGTCAAGGAATTTAATTTTTTTTATACTTCCATATCAGAAAAGATAGAAAAATATGATAGAGAGCTGTTCTTTTTCTGTTTCTGGAACACTTAAGATCCTATAGAACAAAGAAAATCCGAAGATGGAAAGGGATATTCAGTCACATAAAAGGCAAGTTTTGTGTTTAAAGAACAGACAATGGTAGCAGATAAAAAGGAAAAATGATGGATGAATTACAACTATTTAACAACTAAAAAGTAATATTCTGCCAACAGGAAGACTAAAATGGAGAAATGTTAAAATAGAAGGGTAACAAATTGAGTACAATCCAAAGTTATTTAGGAACATTTCAACAGCATTTGCTGGTAGATAAAACAGAGAACAAAATACAGAAAAATCAGCGGATTACAAAAGTTACGCTGTTAACAGAAATATAGCCTTTCATGACTACTGGGCTTCGGGAAAAAGACAATAATACACCTCCATGACAGGATACCAAGTTGAAGCCATAGTTACAGACTACAAATCTATACACTTTGTGTCCTATGAAATTTGATTTAAGTCAAATAAAATATATGAGAATCATTCCTGTTATATTATGCTTGCCATGGTACTATGTTAATAGCTCCAAACTAGCAACTCTAATGCCTCCTCTGCAGACACACCTTTCAGTAAGCTAACAGTTCCATCATCCCCTGAGCTATCTCCTTCCCTCAGAAGAAAGCAGAGCATGAACTGGAATAAGGGAAATCACAAGATGAGAAAGAACAAAATAGAGATTAAAGGGAAAAGCAGTAATGTAGTAATATTAAGCCTAGCATTTATTTGGCAGAGAAACAGCTTCTTCTTTGCAAAAAAAATCTGTTATGGGCTTCTAAGCCAGACTATGAAAATCATAAGGAAACTAAACTGCAGTCATAATTTTCACTTTTAGTAGGGGCTGAGTAAGAAAAGGAATTAAGGAACTACTGTGATTTGGCAGAAAAAAAATAAATTCCTATTTCAATGTTCAACTCATCTGTGCAGTTTTGCTTTTTTTTTTTTTTTTTGTCTTTTTGTCTTTTGTTGTTGCTATGTGCAGTTTTTATTTAAAAGTAGAGAAGTCCTACACTCCTCAAGAGTATGTCTAGAGGTGTGGGTTCCAAAGCTTTAAGGTGCATAATATCCATGTGCAGAACTTGCGGCAACCAGCAGATTCTTGAGTCCCAATTCCAAGCAAGGCACCAGGATCTGCATTAACAAGCACTTACTCTGATTTTCATGCGGGTGGTCTTCACAGGGCATACTCTGCAAAGAGCTTGTGTTTTATAAGGTAACAAACTTAGTCCCCATTTAAAAAAATAAAAAAACAGTAGATGTGAGTACACGAGTCCAGGTACCAGAGAAGAGAAAAATCAGTTTCGATACCACCAATTTCATCTCCTTAGTCCCTAATAATGCATCTGCGTATGTTTGGGACTGGAAGACAATGTAGTTTTTCTGTATTCACACCATTAGGTAGTATGTCTTTTTTTCTGTCTTTTAAATGTTTAAAAAATGAGTCTACTTAGGTTCATACAAAATGTCCAAGAAAGAGTTTTAATCTCCCCTCATCCTCTAACCAATCTGGGAAAGCTTTTCAGTACCTTCTCCTTAACTTTCACTTACTTCTTTCAAGTGCAAAACAAAATATATATTCAAGGCTACTGTGTACCAGGCATAGTTACCCTAGTCTCTGAGGATACAAGGGTGTGAAAAACAGACATCAACCCTGTTTTGTGGGAACACGGAGAAGAGAGTCAACAAACAATATAATTATGTGCTTTCAGCAGTAAATACCATGACTAAAACAGCACAATTGGATAGATAGTGTGTATTGGAGTGGGGCAAAGATTTAGATGCAGTTACCAGGTAAGACCCTTCTGAGCTGAGACCTAAATGGAGACCAAGAGCCCGTCATATAAAGATAAAAGAGCCTTTTAAGACGGGGGAATCAGGAGTTCCCATTGTGGCTCAGTGGGTTTTTGAATCTGACCAGTATCCACGAGCATGCGGGTTTGATCCTTGACCTCACTCAGTGAGATAAGAATCCAGTGTTGTGGTGAGCTGTGGTGTAGGTTGCAGATCCAGCTTGGATCCCACGTTGCTGTGGCTATGACTCAACCCCAAGCCTGGGAACTTCCATGTGCCACATGGGTAGCCCTAAAAAGCAAAAAATTTAAAAAAAGAAAGAAAAGAAAAATAAATTGTAATTGGGAGTCAAGTAAATTCATGTGGATAGGTGCACTTACTAAAAATTCTGGAAATAATATGTTATTTCATGTAGCTGGAGGTATCTCAGCTTACTTGGTTGGATGAATGAAATCTGGACACAGTCCTGGCCTATATTTAATGAAGTTGAAATGTCACAGTTTCCCTGGCATGAGGTGGAAGAATAAATCCAAACGCTGAGTGACCAGAATATTGGAGTGAATTTACCACGTGCCATCTGCATGCCCACCCTGCTCCCGATACTGCCTCTATAGCAGACAAAGTCTAGTGTAGAGGTAGAAACCACAGCAACAATTTGAACAGGAAAATTTTATCATAAAGAAGTAATAACTAGTAAAAGAATATGAACTACTAAGAGGGAAAGTAACCTGCAAAGAATACTGGAATAGCAAATATAGGGAATAGCCACTTCCCACAGGGCTGAGGTAGAGAATTAAAAAAAGATAAACTTGGAAGAGGGTCTCTCTCCTCCAATTGCTCATTCACTCAAGGCTGAGCTTCAGACTCTGTTAGAAAGGACTTGGCTGTTGCTCACTGATGGCAAAGAAGTTCATTGAGGCATCACAGATCAAGGCTGATACATAGGTAACACCACCTGCAGGAGTGCCACAAAAACTTGCTGGGAACCAGCTAGCAACGGTGATGGTAAAATTAGCTAGAAAGTCAACCACTGGCATTCCAGCAAAACGTACTAACAAGCCATCTGCTGAGATGTCAGTGAAACTCACTGGACGGTATTCATTACCGTCTCCTGAACACAACTGGTAGAACTGCTGCCAGCTGATGAGGAAGCCACCTACTGGCAGCCACAGCATAAGAGCAAGAAGAAAACACTTGAATCAGGATCAAACAGAAGCCCTTTGCTCTTCCAGTGTCTCTCCAGGACCCTCTATTGATAAAGTCTAATGTTGTGCCAACTGGCAAAGAAAAGGGAGAATTCAGAGCTAAGAGGCATTAAATTGATAACCTGACAGCTGGGGTTATGATGAAATAAAATTGGCCATAAAGAGGTAACTGTGATGGTGAATAATGGGTACACAAGATCATTATGCTACTATCTCTGCCTTGTATACCTGAAATTTTCAATAATGTATTTTTGTGTGTGTCTGTTTTCCTAAAGCATGGGCTCTGAAGTCAACTTACCTGACATCGAATCCTAACCATGTGATAGCCAACTATTTCAGGGCTCTTTTCTCTCATTTGTAATAATACTTAACTCATGAGGGGTATAGGGAGGATGGAAATAGATATTACATGCAAAGCAGGAAGAGCAGAGCTTGTATTATATAAGTTCTCAATAAATCTTACCTACTATCACTATTTATATTATATACACTGGTGATGACAGTTTTAATTTTTTAAGATCCATAATATTAAAACTACCCATAATAATTAAGTATTAGTAAAAACAGGAATTGATAATTCATAAAAAGTTGTTCCATGAATTCAGGTGGTTTGACTTTTAGAATACTTATCTATAGATCTGTTATATATTTGTTCTTCAAAGGATAACTTACCTTATCTTTGATTTTTTCGGCTCTAGCATCCAAAGGCTGGGTTTTGTTTTGTTCCTGATTACCTTTTCGATTTCCTCCACCTGAGCTTATACTTTTAGTTTGTCCCACAGAACTTGAAGCAGTAGTGGATAGTACAGATGTATTGATACAGGATACAGATGATGTACTGTTTCCATTTATTGACCCATTTACACCTTGAAAATAAAAAACATAGGTGTTTATACAATAGAACATTATTCAGCCATAAAAAAGTATGAAGTAATACATGCTAAAATGTGGATGGCTCTTAAAAACATTATGTTAAAAGTGAAAGAAGCCAGATACAAAAGGTCACAAGTTATATGAATCCATCTATATGAGATATTCATAACAGGTAAATCTACAGAGAGAAAGTGCAAACTAGTGGCTGTCAGGGACTGGGAGAGGTAATAATAGGGAAAAACTGCTTAATGAGTATGAGGTTTCTTTTTGGGGTGATGAAAACATTTTGAAACTAGATAGAGGTGATTACTCTACAACACTGAATGAATTAAATTTCACTGAATTGTTCACTTTAAAATGGTTACTTTTACATTTATGTGAATTTCACTTCAATTAAAAAATGTTTAGAACGACAATTAAATGCAAGTATGCCTCCTTTCCGAGAAAACTTGCCCAATACTTAAGCGAAAAGAAAGTTAACAAACAATAAACCATCTAAAATGCTATTAAATTCACAAATGTACTCTAGCAACAATTATAAACTATGAAATACTAATGATAATTTAAGAGAAAAAGAGTACTAAAATAGCAGTATTAATTAACAATTACAGAAGAAGCAATGTATATGATAGGAGATAATGAGATATAGAGGAAAAAGAAGTGGAGTTGGGAGTTAAAAAAAACCTGGGTTCACATTACGCTCTGCAACATCAACATGCAAACAGTATTTCCTTGAGTAACTTATTTAACATTGGCTGCAAAACAAGAATGCTTCTAATCTCCTAAGTATTATAAGGACCAAGCAAGACAATGTGAAAGTATCTAGCACAGTGCTTTAACTGTTATAAAACCTGAACTCTATTGAAATAGGTATTGGAATGGCGGATTTGTAGTACTTAAGTTAATATGGATACCTTTCTCAGGACCATTTCGGTTACTTTTTCCTGAAGTCCTTGAATGGAATGAAGAATCATGATTCTGGGCTGGAGGAGCAAACAGTGGTGGAATTCCCAGTAATGGTGGAAAGAAGGTCGCCCCTGCACGCGAATGAACGTCTGCTGTTCGCCACCATTCTGCACCTCAAAGCCAAACACCAAACAAACAAGCAAAATTATTTGAATTAACTTTCTAGTTAACTTAGTAAGCTTTTTATATTTTATTCCTAAAAAATAATTTCAAGTTTCATCTTGGAATAGAATTGCTGAATTACAAATAGTTCTGATCATCTTTCTAATTATAAAACAGCTGACTAGAAATTACACACACACACACACACACACACACACACACACACACAAAAGAAGAAGAAGGGAGTTCCCGTCGTGGCTCAGTGGTTAATGAATCCGACTAGGAACCATGAGGTTGCAGGTTCGATCCCTGGCCTTGCTCAGTGGGTTGAGGATCCGGCGTTGCCGTGAGCTGTGGTGTAGGTGGCAGACGCGGCTCGGATCCCATGTTGCTGTGGCTCTGGCGTAGGCTGCTGGCTACAGCTCCGATTCAACCCCTAGCCTGGGAACCTCCATATGCCGCCAGTGCGGCCCCAGAAAAGGCAAAAAAACAAAACAACAACAGCAAAAAAGAAATTATACACTTATCCTCTCATTAAAACAGTGTACAAGGCTCTTCACTTAGCAAATACCTTGAGTTCAAGCTATGAAGAACAAAGGTAGTCTTTGGCTTTTAAAAATAAAATGGGAAACTTGGAATATTTGACTCTTTGATAACATACATATAATTTTCTCAAAAATGTTTAAGACCATTCTAATCTATTTTAAAATCTTAGAATTTAAGGTCACCACCTACAATCTATATTAAGAATTTCCTTAAATTATATATCTAGTTTTAATAAATCAGGTGGTTTAAATAATAATACAAAGACCACTGCAATCCAGCATATCTCAAATGCATTTTTGAAAGAAAACATTCTATACTGAAACAAAACAATAAAGAAATAAAAAAAATTAGTAGCCTTTTTTTTGGGGGGGATGGGGGGCTAAGAAATGAAAAGTGCTTTAAAGAAGATTTCCAAAACAAATAAGCCACATTAAAATATAAAAGACATACAAAGTTTCTCCCCTTAAAGTTAATGAAGAAAGCCTGAATTATATTTATACTTCCTCTCATAAGTTACAGATAACAACATTGTTTTATCAGTGTAAAATGCCTAAATGGTAGAAAATCATCAGATGCAATTTAGATATTCAAATGGTGGCTTTTAGTCAAAACATTTTTTAAAAGAGAGAGGCCAAATTTTATTTCATTTTATTTGTCTTTTTGCCTTTTGAGGGCTGCTCCCAAGGCATATGGAGGTTCCCAGGCTAGGGGTCAAATCAGAGCTGCAGCCACTGGCCTACACCAGAGCCACAGCAATGCGGGATCTGAGCCGCATCTGCAACCTACACCACAGCTCACGGCCGGGGATCGAACCCACAACCTCATGGTTCCTAGTCGGATTCGTTAACCACTGAGCCGCGACGGGAATGCCAAAATTTTAGAGAATACATAAATTAGGGAAGAAGGGTGAAGATTAAGAAGAGATGTGAAAATAATCCAAAGGAAATGGGATTATTTTACCCAAATAATTACCCCATCTAAAAATCTCAGAAAGAATATTTCCAATTGGCTAATTAGCTAAATTAGCAAATTAGTTATTACCTTTCAGACTAATCTTCCAAGAAATATTTTTCATGAACTGTGATAACCACAAAAGAACTACAGGAAAAACCCCAATAATACAGAATGGGAAAAATTCAATATTGTCAGCGTATTGTATTATATGATCTTTAAATCTTTTCTAGGAATATCTCTTCATTAAATAGTAGGATGTAACATGCACCTTCATCTAAAGACAAAAATCTAGCTTAAAAAAAGTGAATTGTTCATGGTAGTTGACATTCTGAAAGGTCTAAAAACAGTATAAACAGAAAACTGCAAAAGCCATTCTTCGGCACCGCAGGAAGGCACTGCTAGTGAAATGACAACAATGTATATTCAGCAGTGCCTGAATGATGGGAACTGAACCAAGAATAACTACACTAAACCATTAATCACTTATCTAATGTTTAGATGAAAGAACTGTATTTAGATAGGAAGAAAAATTATGTATTTGGGGCTTGTATCAGCACAGCTGGAATCTATTGTTATTTATAGGTTTGAAAACTAGGTTCCACCTAACTGATAAAAAAGGAAATTTCAGTTTCCTGAAATATTTATATTATTTAAAACAGAGTCTATAGTTAAAGCATTACAGTTCAATGTGCAGACTTTGTAAACAACCAACAAATCGGTAAGGTAATCAAAGTGGAATAAGACAAATATTTTAGACGTAATCAAACTCAGAAAAAATATTGCAATGTACATCGGAATGTCAAAGATAAATAAGCACACAATAGGGATTAGAAAGAAAAAGTCGGACAACATGGACGTTACAAATAAAGTGATATCAAGAGTAAGACTACAAGTAAATAAGATCAATTAAATAAAAAGATGAAAATGGTAAAGCTTCTGATCACAAATTTTACGAGTGTCTAATATTTCATGAGACAACAGAATTTATTTTAAGTGATGAGCTTATTTATCTTCCAAATTTATGAAAAATTTAAAAAGCCAACAAACTAGTTTTGTTGATAAAATGAAAATCACAATAATTATATAAACTAGCACATGATGAATTTCTAAATATATTCAAAGGCAGTAACTGCATAGTAGCAATGTTAATCACATTCAACTGAAAGATCCTAATATTTCAGAGGATATACTGAATCCAATTTGAACCTAGAAAACAGAATTTAAGTCTTTCATAGTTGATAGCGTCAGATATTTCACAAAAATTCATGGTAATATAAAAATATAATGATTAAAATGGTAAATATTTTTAAATGACTTACCATGAACTACTACTTTAATATAAAATGGAAATAATTTTATTATACTAATATCCATTAAGTAATTTTGCATCTGTTGATTTAATCATTTGTAATGAAGACCAATTTAGAAGTGCGTAATATTTAAAAATAAACTATTCCTCATTTAAAATTCCTAGTAAAATCTTCCTAATGTGGCTTCATTAATATAATAGGTGATTAAAAATGTTGGCATTTTGGTTACCCTTATGAATAAAATCAATTATAGAAAACAATTTTAAGTTATACAAAATGTACAACTTAAACAAATGAGTCCTCTAAAACTAGACACAGTCTCTGTTCGTTTGACAAAAAAGTATGTTTATGGAGTTTCTGTTATGGCTCAGTGGAAACAAACCTGACTAGTACCCATGAGGCAGTAGGTCTGATCCTGGCCCTGCTCAGTGGTTTAAGGATCTGGTGTTGTGATGACCTGTGTTACAGGTCACAGACGCGGCTCAGGTCTGGCATTGCCATGGCTGTGATATAAGCCAGCAACTGTAGCTCTGATTTGACCCTTAGCCTGGGAACTTCCATATGCTGCACCTGTGGCCCTAAAAAAAAAAAAAAAAAAAAAAAAAAGGAAAAAAAAAGTATGCTTATACAGGCATACTTTTACCACTAAAGACTTTGTCTTGTAATTGTCTGTTTATCCATCTCTTAAAAACTAGAAGCAACATAACATATACTATGTGTCAGTGTATTCATCAGTGCTTGGCCTAGTACACAGAACATAACAGATACTCAGAGAACTCTGTACAATAAATGAGTGAGTGAATAGTTTATGTAGGCTAGGGAAATTATCAATTTTTTTCTCTTCAGTGCAAGTATCAACCTTATTGAAGTTGATATGAGCAGTTCTTCATAACTGTTAAACATCTTTCCATTGCTGAATATATTTGATTTTAATAACACAATAATTACATTGTTTTAGAAATGCTCAAAAATAATTAATACTTTATATACATATGTATCAAACTATATAACATACAGTAACTATGATAATATAATTTTTAAAATTTAAGATACTAGTAACTTTATTAACTATTACTTATTTTGATTTTTACTGAGCAGTCCTATATTTCAGCAAACATCTATTGAATGTTCATCTTGCTAAGTAACCATGCTCCAAATTGACTGACATAAATTCCTACTAGTATTTTCTTTTGTTTTCTTTTGTTTTGTTTTTTAGGGATGCACCCATGGAATATGGAAGTTCCCAGGCTAGGAGCCGAATTGGAGCTACAGCTGCTAGCCTACACCACAGCCACAGCAACACAAGATCTAGGCTGCACCTGAGACCTACAACATAGCTCACAGCAACACTGGATCCCCGATCCACTAAGCGAGGCCATGGATCAAACCCACATCCTCAATGGATACTAGTTGGATTCGTTTCTGCTGAGCCATGATGGGAACTCCCTCCTATTGGTATTTTTAAGGCAAATGTTAATACTTAGATTAAGACTTTAACTTTCTAGACATTATTACTCATCCTCACATCCCCTCTCCGAATTAAATAATATGACTCAAGAAATAGTACATGAAGTATACATTTAACTATCTTGCCTTTCTACATACATAATTCAAGTAAGATATTTGTTTCCTTTTAAAGAAGCACTTCATAGGGGAAAAAAATGATGTCTACCAATTATACACTAATTACGTGTGCTAAACATGCATGCACCTGCACTGAACATGGCTTATGTCCTTTAATCTTCATAAGAATACTAAAAGGCAGATACTATTATTATCCTCATTTTTCAGATGAGAAAACTGAGGCTGAGAGGTCAGATTACTTGTTCAATCAAGGTCACATAGCTAAAAGGTAGTAAAGCTGAATTTAAATTCAGATCTACTTGTCTCTGAATTACGCTCTAATTTTTATTTTATTTTATTTTTTATTTTTATTTTTTAATTTTTTTGTCTTTTTGCCTTTTCTAGGGCTGCTCCCATGGCATATGGAGGTTCCCAGGCTAGGGGTCCAATCGGAGCTGTAGCCTCTGGCCTACACCACAGCCACAGCAACGTGAGATCCGAGCCGCATCTGCAACCTACACCACAGCTCACAGCAATGCTGGATCCCCAACCCACTGAGCAAGGCCAGGGACCGAACCCGCAACCCCATGGTTCCCAGTCGGATTCTTCAACCACTGAGCCACGACGGGAACTCCTATGCTCTAATTTTTAAACTAGTTTACATAGCATTAAATCACGCATCCCTAACCAAAATTTATTAAAGTAAAATTAATCACTGGAAACATTAAAGTTGGGACTTTCAAAATAATGTAACAATACAAATTATAGTATATTTGTCTAAGTTAAGTTTAATTGTCATCTTACTAACTCCTGAATCCTCATAATCTGAAGAACTTGGGATAATGCTGGTCTTCCTGCCATATAAGTGGTATAAATCTATGGATGTTTTAGTGAAACATGGAAAAAATAGCAACTTAAGAGCCAAGCTCATCTTACAAAATGCAGAGAAATGAGAACTCAAAAATAAACGTATATTCAAGATAAAAACTGGACTTTAGTTTTCTATTGTAAGTTAAATAATTTTTTAAAAGAACCAAATAAGACAAACATTTATCAAGCTCTACACTTCTAGTACACACAGTTCCCTATTTCAATAAAAAGCATGAGAAAAACTTGGCTTACTTGTTCACACTTATGGCAGATGCCTGTTTCTTGAGCTCAACACTTGAACGCCTCATTACTTGTATTACCATCTAATACAACACAGTGTGTTTTATTTATTTTTTGCACATTATAAAAAGTATTGCACTAATTCTTTACAAGAGTTTTGATATACCAGGCATTCAACTATTCTTTCCATTCAATTTAATAAACAAACTATTGCTTGAACATTTGCAAGCTTTCCTCTTTTCTTTGAATATTGTTTGTAACAGATGTTTACCTGGAAAAGACGCTAGTTGGGGATGTGCGGCTAAGGCTGTGGGTGTACCAAGTGTCCCCAAACCACCAAATTCTGAATGCCCTGAGCTGGCTGAATGTAGACCAAAGACTGGGTGGCTGACCATTGGGAAGGCACTCGACACTGTGGACAGGTTAAACGGTTGATCCCCAGCTGCTCTGAATAAATGTCCTGGGAGGGAAAAAAACACACTTAAAGTTGTACAATTAAAAAAAAAAAGATATCTGATTTCAGCACTTGTAGTTTGTTAAAATGTATAATAATTTATCTATTCAATTTTTATGACATTTTTTCTTTTGCATTTCTGTTCTTCAAACCCTACAGAATAAGATGTTTTCTAGAAATATGAAAGCATTCTAAAAATAATTAAAATGAATGGTATCAACTTATTTACTTTGAATTTTGAGACTTGAGAATGATGCTTTAAATAAGTAATTTTCACTAAATTTTGACGTGCAGAAGTGAGGCAAACTTCCTGCTAATACCTGTACATTAATATATTATCAAAAATTTTTACTCATATGAAGATAAAAAAAAATCCTATTAATATACAGTTGAAAATCAATAAAAATAAATCCAGAATCTGTCCCCAAGTCATTACTCAAATTGTCAAACACTCCAGGCAGAGTTCCTAGTTTCCATGTGCCAGAATTGAAGCTATGTTCTCTATCCAACATCTTTTAGGTGAGGAGAGTTGATAGCCAAGAAGAGATTATGTTCCAGCTGATAAAGCAATATATCTGACAGCATAATGACCTAATGAATGGACTTATTAATGTATTTCTAAGTGGTTATCATATGAAAATCGTTTTTAAACTTTGTGATAGCAAGTCATACTCAATTCAAATGTGTGACTTTTCAATCTCTATTTTTATTGTAAAGAGAATCTAGTACCAAGAGTTATAATCCCACCAAGTGTTATGCAATCAAAAGCACAATTTACTTTTCACACTTTGTAGGGATTTGGCAGAAGATTTGTTAATACCTGGAAATCTTCCTTTTACTTCTGGGAAATAATTAAGTTCCCCTGGCTTGATACTATGAAAACAATATCAAAACCTACATTCAAGGCCATCTGAAGAATTTACTGTATGAGAGGTATTGTGTTCTGTTAAAGTAAACATAAGGTTTCCTTACCCTCTGTTTATATCAGACCTGACTATGCATTGCAACTTAGTTTCAACATAATATGTTGGAAGTAAATGAAAAATTTAAAAATAATGATACTTTTTGTTACCGTTTAGTTACCAAAAAAAAAAAAAAAAAAAAAACAACCTCTCCTTTTTGCTTTTTTAACTCTAAAAAAATGAAATCTAAAAGAGTTGAATAGAAAATTTCAACAAAACATGAGTTCTATTCACCACAGATTTAAATGGGAAAAAAAAAAAAGGTATAGTCCTGTGGACAGAATTACATCTCTTGCTGGCAAAAATTACAAAGATGCTACCTTACTGTTTTATTGTTTTCTGATAAAACTCTTGATGAAGATAATTAAAGCTTAGAGAGCACTCAAGTGGGTGTTCCCATCGTGGTACAGTGGTTAATTAATCTGACTAGGAACCATGAGGTTGCAGGTTCGATCCCTGCCCTTGCTCAGTGGGTTGAGAGGATCTGGCATTGCCCTGAGCTGTGGTGTGGGTTGCAGAGGCAGCTCGGATATCACATTGCTGTGGCTCTGGTGTAGGCCGGTGGCTACAGCTCCAATTGGACCTCTAGCCTGGGAACCTCCATATTCCTTGCTGGTAAGAAAAGATTTACTTTTATATTGAGTAAAGACCGAGACCACATTGTAGTGATTATAGCAATATCATGCATTATTAAAAATACACATTAGAGACTTCTTCTGACATATACGGATAAAGTTATACCAAAGAAGGGAAATAATTTCATACTACATTTCATAATCTCTACTAAATTTTGCCTTGATAGCAAGAATCTAGAAGTCAGTGATATAAAAAAGCACATCTTTCTCATTAAAAGGCTCTGTAACACTATATATAATTTTAGCATTGTTTTTCCACCACCTTTTAAAAACAGAACAGCTACTAATTCCATGTAAAAACCTCCAGAATTATTCTGTTCTTTATTCAACAGTTTCAGTAACTCAGACATTTCATGAATACACCTATTAAGTACCAGGTACTATGTTTAGTAGTTAGCATGCACAGATAAATTAAACCTAATTCTTAGCCTCAAGAAATTCATGGCTTGAACATAATTTAAATAGTGTAAGACTGTTTTTTACACCACAATGTATAAAACAAGTTAGTTAATATTTTAGTATTATAAACTGGTACTATCACACACAGGATTCGGCAACAGATCCCAAATACCTAAAACAGTATCTTGTACATAATAGATATACAATAAATATCTGTTAAATGAATCAACTTATTACTCATTAAGAGCAGAAGAGGCATATCCATGAGACTGATTCCAAACGGCTTCATCAGAATATGAAGTTGTCTTGAATCTTCATTTAAACTTGCAAAGATGCTTTTTACTAGTTTCCCTTTGCCTTATTGCACCAACTCCTACTCTGATTTGTTTAATTACAACTTGCCCTTTCATTTCTCCTTGATTCCATTTAGAGCACATTCACACAAAATTCTAAAATCTCTAAGATCTTAAGCTCTTAAGTGCTCTTCTAATCACAGTTTCTGTATTTCCATTTCCTATATCTCAGCAAGACCTTTGATCTCTTTTAATCCTTTACCACTCCCCTTATCCTATAGCTCTCCTTCCCTTTCTCTCTCTCTTTCTCTCTCTCTTTTTTTTTTTTTTGTCTCTTTAGGGCTGCATCCACATCACATGGAGTTTCCCAGGCTAGGCGTCAAATTGGAAGTGTAGCCACTGGCCTACACCACAGCCACAGCAACACCAGATCCTTAACCCACTGAGCAAGGCCAGGGATCCAACCTAATGGGTGCTAGTCAGATTCGTTTCCACTGAGCCATGATGGGAACTCTGTCCTTTCCTCTCAATCTCATCTCACCACCTTTTATCTATTTCTTCCTCAGTTTTCAGAATCTTTAATATTTGTGCCACACCCAAGTCTCCCTTCCACTTTGTTTATAAAGGGACTTAAATTTTCCTAATCACTACATTCCACTAATCTCTGCTCGTCTCATTTTTAACCGCTCTCTATAAATCTGGCATTGCTCATTGCCTCTTCCTTATTAAAATCCATATCTACCCTTAAGCTCCAGGTCATGGAACTAATTTGATGCTCTTCTTAACTATACATATTTTTAATACTACTACTGTCTGCTTCATTGGATTTTTTTTTCTTTTCTAAATGCAGCCATTCCTAATGATTTTTGTCCAGAAATCTTTTCTTTAAGCTTTTTGCCTCAGTCATTTCATGTGATTCCACTGTTTGAACTATCACTTCTATGAACACAAATCCTAAACAAGGATTTTAGCTCCTTGAGAGCAAAAACTGAATCTTATTCATCTCGGTATCCCCAATACCTAGCATCAGCTGAAACACAAGAGGTGCTTAATAAACATTTCCCACTGTTGTATTTTTAGTCATAATATTCTACTTCAGATCCTTCATGCTTATAGCATATGCTCTTTTGACTTTTATAATCCTAACTATCCTTTCATAATGATCTCAAAAAGATATTACCCAGGAATCTTTCAGACAGATATGTTTGGGACTTTCTTTGAACATTCATGATTATTTGCAATCTGTGTTTTATTATACCATTACTAGGCTATAAGGTTACAAAGGAAAGAGCCATTTCTTAATCATTTTTACTCTCTACAAAAGAGTGCATAAAGTAAACTGTTACCAGTTACAGGGACAATACCGCATCCTGATGTGAATAACTCTAAAATTATACTTTTCTTTTTTTACTTTTTTAATTATATTTGATTTACAAGGTTCTGTCAATTTCTGCTGTACAGTAAGTGACCCAGTTATATAAATACATTCTTTTTTTTTCACATTGTCCTCCAAAATGGTACTTTTCAATTCTTTGCTTCTCTCTTCCTTCATAAAGCAAGAGTCATTCTTTAAATAATAAAAACATATCTCACTTTTTCCCTCTGCTCAAATTATAAAAAGCATTCACAATGTCACTAAAAGTTCTTTAGGTAATTAGAAGATTATTTAATGATGCCTATGTTGTGACCTTAATCTTCTTATACAGCAGGGGGTGCCATTTAGATAACACCCTTGCTTCCATTGCGAGACAATGACCTTAATTTTTCCAACTGTCTTGAAACTTCAGGCTACTGTTCACAAAAGGATTTTTTATCATACACTGGAGTTGGTTCAGTGAACTCTTTATTTTTAAAAAAGTATAAGCTATATTAATAAAAAAGAATATCTTTTTATAGGAAACAAAATACAACACAAGTCAAACTACCTCTATTAAATTTATGACTACAAAATAAAATTATTTGGCTATTAGAATGCTATAATTTTGGAGAACTTTCATTCTATATTAATACATCTAATATCAGAGGTCCTCCCAAATAAAAACCTATTGTGATTAAAACTCATAAATTTTGCTCAGAGAAAACATTGACAAACTGATAAATTATATCATAAAGTGAAAACAGTTTTAGAAGACCATAATTATTCATTTTTAAGGACATTAACATTGAAGCATAGTTTCAATATTATGAATGTAACTTTTTTTTTTTTTTTTTTGGCTTTTTGTCTTTTTAGGGCTGCACCCGTGGCATATGAAGGTTCCCAGACTAGGGATCTAATTGGAGCTATAGCTGTCGGCCGATGCCACAGCTATAGCCATGCCAGATCCACACTGCATCTGCAACCTACACGACAGTTCACAGCAACACTGGATCCTTAACCCACTGAGCGAGGTCAGAAATCGAACCTGCAACCTCATGGTTCCTAGTCGGATTCATTTCTGCTGGGCCACAAGAGGAACTCCACGCATGTAACTTTTTAAAGTTCCATGTTAACTGATGGGTAACAATGTGTATGTACCGTATAATAAAAATGAATATATGTCTGTAATGCCTAAATTCTTAACTTGTAATAAGCTGAATGCTTTTTTTAGCAGAGCTTTTCAAATTCTACCAGCCAACCTATACATAAGTGATTAAGAGCAGTTACACAAAATGCCAGTGTCTCAGTAACAAGGCATGGTAACTGCAACTGTCTTTATTAACAAATAATGAACTTTATGCAACAACACAATAAGGGTCCCCCCCCCCCCAGAACGTAATAACATAAATATTGTGCTGATGCCTTGAACCTAAACTGCCGGGGGACAAAATCTTCTATCAGTCAGGAAAAGCACAGATAGCAAATCAGAATAAAATGACTATTAGGAATAAGTACAATAAAGCATCTAATCGTTTTTATAAAATCAAGGAGATTGCTTACTATGATAGAATTCCATATATGCTGCTTTTAGTCTTTCATTGCTATAGAAACTTGTTGCAACATGTCTTCAAATTCTTATCTCTAGTTCTTTAAACTGTTAGCACATTTTACAACATTGCAAAATCAGCCTCTAGAATACAACCTGCAAGGTATGGCTAATCATCAAAAACAATAACACATTCAAATACAAGTTACATGAGTACTTTAACATTAGTCATAACTGAGTATAATAAAGTGAAATTACTCTAAATTAAAGAAATACTCAAATTACTGGTCCACATATTAAAATGTTTAATAGTGTTTAAATATTGTGAAACTCAAAATGTACAAATTCTATAAACTTGAACTTTGATTAAAGAACAGAAAGAATTCTACAGTTAATGGTGACAGAATATTTCCCTTAATAATCTACATTTCATCCATTTATTCTTAAACCTTTTCCAGCTAGTTAACTTTCACATTTTAGCATTTAAAAAGCATGGTATGGAAATAAAGTATTTTTAAGTATTTAATTTGAGATTACTTTATAGACACATAAGAGTTGCAAAAATAGTAGAGTTCCAGGAGTTCCCTTCATGGCTCAGCAGTTAAGGAACCCAACTAGGATCCATGAGGATGTGGGTTCGATCCCTGGCCTTGCTCAGTGGTTAAGAATATGACATTGAGTAAGCTGTGGTGTAGGTCACAGACAGGCTCAGATCTCATGTTGCTGTGGCTGTGGAACAGCTGTAGCTCCAACTCAATGCCTAGCCTGGGAAATTCCATATGCTGTGAATGCAGCCCTAAGAAACAAACAAACAAAAAAAAAGTAAGAGTTCTGACCTCCCCTTATGCTAACATCTCATATGACAAAAAACAATGTTCAAAGCCAAGAAATTAAACCTCATTAATTAACTAAAATAATTTATTCCTATCTCATTAATTTTCCCACTATTGTCATTTTTCTGAGCTAATATCCAATCTAGGATCCCATATTGCATTTAGTTGCTGTGTCTCCTTAATTTTCTCCAATTTATGACAGTTTCTCAGTCTTATTTTTCATGACCTTGATACATTAAGAGGACAGGGTCAGGTAGTCTGTAGAATGTCTCTCAATATGCGTTTGTCTGAAGCTTTCTCACGATTAGAAGAGGTTATACATTTTTGGGAAGAGTCAGAGTGTCCTTCTTACCACGACTTATTTGAGGTCCATGATATTGCTATTTGCTACTGATGATGTTAACTTTGATCACTTGGTTAAGTCAGTATCGCCCAGGATTCTATTTCTATTTTCCTTTCAAACTGTATTTTTATTGGAAAACAAATCATTAAAAGTCTAGGTAGCTTTGGGAACAAAAGCTGCTACTCTATATAATAATGAACAGGGTGAATAAGCTTTTGATTCAGTTCAGCAAATTGTACTGCTGAATTGTATCAATCCTCAGGCAAATAACTACTCTTAAAAGATAAGAATACTTCCTCTTTTGTAAAAAGAAGGATCTAGAGTTCATAGATTAAAATATACTATATTTTTTTTTTTTTTTTTTTTTGTCTTTTGTCTTTTTGTCTTTTGTTGTTGTTGTTGTTGCTATTTCTTGGGCCGCTCCCGCGGCATATGGAGGTTCCCAGGCTAGGGGTTGAATCGGAGCTGTAGCCACCGGCCTACGCCAGAGCCACAGCAACGCGGGATCCGAGCCGCGTCTGCAACCTACACCACAGCTCACGGCAACGCCGGATCGTTAACCCACTGAGCAAGGGCAGGGACCGAACCCGCAACCTCACGGTTCCTAGTCGGATTCGTTAACCACTGCGCCACGACGGGAACTCCTAAAATATACTATATTTTAATAATTAAATAGAAAAAGGTAACTGTAAAAATCTAAATCTAAAATTTTATTTCACTTATATTTCAATAAATAAAAAAGCCTTAGATTTCCCATAATGAACAAAACCAAAATTGGCTTTGAAAAACACATATCCCTCATTGCTACACAAACTTCTTGCAACCTGTCTTCAAACTCTTGTCTCTAGTTTTTTAAACTATAAACATATTTTACAGCATTGCAAAATCAGCCTTGAGTATACAACCTGTAAAGTACAGCTAATCATTAAAAATGTGGCACATTCAAATAAAAGTCATATATTAATTTGCTGGGGCTGCCATAACAAATATCACAAACTGAGTGACTTAGAACAACAGAAATTTTCAAATGAAAGTCATATATTAATTTCCTGGGGCTGCCATAACAAATGTCATAAATTGAGTGACTTAGCACAACAGAAATTTACTATCTCACAGTTCTGAAAGCAATAAATCTGAAATCAAAGTGTTGGCAGGGCCATGCTCCCTCTGAAGGTGCTAAGGAAGGATCTGTTCCATGCTTCCTTACTAACTTGGTAGGTAACCTCAGGCATTTTTTCTACATTTTCATATGGGCTTCTCTCTGTACACATCTTTGTGTCTAAATGATCCTCTTTTATAAGGACAGTAGTTGTTTTTGTTTAGAACTCATCATAATAACCTTATTTTAATTTGATTACCTCTTGTAAGGACCCCAAATAGGTCACATTCTAAGGTACTGAGAAGATTAGGATTCCAAAATATTTTTTGGGGGGAGGAATAAATAATTTTTTAAACATATTCCTGGATGCATTTTTAAGAGTACTTAATTTGAAGGCATTACCTTTCTTAAGTAATTTACTGCTAAAATTCTAAATTAAAACTACAAAGTTCTATTCATAAAGGTTAGATAAAATAATATTTCAAAAATACCTGATGCCTTATGATTCTTCATTCAATCAAATTCTTCATTAAATCAACTCACTGGCAGGGGGAAAAAAGCTAGATAGTTGAACATTCCAGGGCCTTTATTTATGACTTACAGGCATGTACAATATGGACAACTCCATTAAAAAGGAAATTCTTATAATAGTCCCTACTATAATATAAATGTTCAAAGAAACTGAAATGAAATTTTAGCTCTATCCCCGAACCCTCAGAAACAGGCCTACTTCATTCTCTTGATGATTCTCTACTGAACATTAAGTTTTATCTTTTAAATCAGAAGTTCTAATTAATAACTTTAGATTTCATGGTTTTATCTATTCAATACCAATTCATTAAGATCAACTGATTTTTTAAGATTCCCTTCCCTATGGCTTATATTGCCCATATCCAACTAAAATCCCTAAGGTCCTATGTTATTACCAGAGCATAGCATAATACAGCCTAAAATACTTGGTTTGTTTTTTTTTTTTGTCTTTTTGCTATTTCTTTGGGCCGCTCCCGCGGCATATGAAGGTTCCCAGGCTAGGGGTCGAATCGGAGCTGCAGCCACCAGCCTACGCCAGAGCCACAGCAACACGGGATCCGAGCCGAGTCTGCAACCTACACCACAGCTCACGGCAATGCAGGATCCTTAACCCACTGAGCAAGGGCAGGGATCGAACTCACAATCTCATGGTTCCTAAGTTAGATTCGTTAACCACTGTACCACAATGAGAACTCCCTAAAATACTTGTTAATTGGAGTAAATAGATCATCTAATTTTCAAGGCCTATTCCTGTAAGTTCATCTCTCCTTTCCTTCCTTTCTATACCAGTTGTTTCTTGAGCACATATTTTGTGCCAGACACTGACTGACTACATATCGATGAAAGAAAACAGACACTGTCTCTGTCCTTTAAATGTAGAAAAAGGAACAGATAAGTAAAACAACACCAAGAGTATAAATATAAATTCTGACAAGTACTATGGAGGAAATTACAAGATGAAAAAATAGATAATAGTAAAACAATTAGCTAGACACGATGAACAGAGGCAACTTCTCTAATTAATCTCTCAGAACTTTAAACTGAAACAAAGCAGGAGAAACAATCAGCCTTATGCAGATTTTCTAAGACAGAGAAAACATGTTTGAGACCCTGAGTTGGGACTAGATGGTGAAGGTCTTATCAATTAGATTGAAAACTACAAAATACCCAACTCAAACTGGCTACATGAAATGGTAGATGTATTGCCTCACATGAGGCATCTGAAAATGTTCACTTTAGGGAAGGAATAAGATGGTGGAAGAGAAGGACTGGAGCTCAACTTCTCTCATAAAAACAACAAAACTACAACCAAAGGCTGAACAACTTCAACCAAATGGAATGGAAACTTTCAAAAAGATATCCTACTCCAAAAGACAAAGAGGAGGCCATGTCAAGAGGTAGGAGGGGTGACTATGCAATATAAGCAACCCCATACCTGCCAGATGGGAAGCCCACAGACTAGAAAGCAACTGTATCACAGAGACCCACCTACAGCAGTGAGAGTTCTGAGCTCCATGTCAAATCCTCATGCCTGGGGATCTGGCACTGGGAGAAAGCCCCTGGAAGTCTGGCACTGAAGGCCAGTGGGGCTTGTGTGCAGGAGTTCCATGGGACTGGGAGAAATGGAGACCCCATTCTTGAAAGGCGCACACAGGCTTTAATGTGCACTGGGTCCTAGGGCAAAGTGTAGGCTCCATAAGAATATGTGTTGGACCTGACTGCAGTTCTTGGAGGATCTCCTGGGAAAACAGGGGATGACTGTGGCTCGTTATGGGGGGAGGGCATTGGAGGTAAAATTCTCAGGAATACTCATCAGTATGCATTTCTCTGGATGTGGCCATTTTGGGAAAATCTGGCCCCACCCATCAGCACGAGAAGCCCCAGGGCAAACAATAATCCAGGTGGGATCACAGCACCACCCATCAGTAAACAGGCTGCCTAAAGAACCTCCAGGCACACAGCTGCCTCTAATCTCACCCAGAGACAAAGCCCCATACACCAGAGGGAAAGGAATTAGCCCCACCTACCAGGGGGCAGGCTTTAGTCCCTCCCATCAGGAAGTCTACAGCAAGCCCCCTACCAACTTTAGCCACAAGGGGGGCAGACACCAGAAGTAAGAGAGGCGACAACTATTGTCTGCAAAAGGCGCACCATGCCAAAAACCCATAAAAATGAAAAGGTAGAGAACTATAACTCAGATAATGGAGACAGAAAAAAAACCAGAAAAACAGCTAAATGATGTAGACTGTTGATGCTGAAAATGATGCAAGACATTGGAAATAAACTGGAGGCAAAGATGGATAATTCACAGGAAGCACTGAGCAAAGAAACACAAGATTTAAAACGTAAGCAAGCAGAGATGCAAAATACAATAACTGAAATAAAAAATTCATTAGAAGCAGCCAACAGCAGAATACAGAAGGCAGAAGAATGAATAAGCGAGGTGGAGGACAGACTAGCGGAAATCACGGATGCAGGAAAAAAAAGAGAAAAAAGATTGATAAGAAATAAAGAGAGTCTCAGAGAACTCTGGGAGAACGCTAAATGCACCAACATCCATGTTACAGGCATGCCAGAAGAAGAAAGAGAGAAAGGGACAGAAAAAAATATTCGAAGAGATAATAGCCAAAAACTTCCCTAACATGGGAAAGGAACCACTCACTCAAATCCAGGAAGCCCAATGAGTACCATATAAAATAAACCAAAAGAGGAATACACCGAGACACATATTAACCAAACTGCCCAAAATTAAAGACAAAGAGAAAATCTTGAAAGCAGCTAGGGAAAAGAAACAAATAACATACATGGGAGCCCAGATAAGGTGATTGGCAGATTTTTCAGCAGAAACTCTGCAGGCCAGAAGGGAGTGGCATGATACACTTAACATGATGAAAGGAAAAAACCTCCAGCCAAGATTACTTTAACAGCAAGGCTCTCATTCAGATTTGAAGAAAAAATCAAAAGCTTTACGGATAAGCAAAAGCTAAGAGAATTCAGCAACACTAAACCACCTTTACAGCAAATACTAAAGGAACCTCTCTAGGCAGAAAAGAAAACTCTGCAACCAGAAACAAAAATACCACAAATGACAAGGCTCACCAGTAAAGGCATATATACAGTAAAGCTAGGAATCATCCACACACAAATATGCTACCCAAATCAGAAATCGTGAGAAGAGGAAGGTACAAATGTGGGACACTGGCAATGCACTTGCAATTAAGAAATCAACAATTTAAAATGATCTGGTATAAATATATAGACTCTTATATCAAAACTTCAGAATAACTGCAAACCAAAAATCTACAATTGATACGCAAACAAATAAGTCAACTCAAATACAACACTAAGGATAGTCATCAAACCACAAGAGGAGAGAACAAGAGAAGAAGGGAAGAAAAAAGAACAACAAAACCAAATCCAAAATGATTAATAAAAGGGCAATAAGAACATACATATCAATAATTACCTTAAATGTAAATGGATATTACATAATGATCTAAGGATCAATCCAAGAAGAAGATATAACAATTTTAAATAACTGTGCACCCAACATAGGATCACCAGAATATATAAGGCAACTCCTAATAACCTTAAAAGGAGAAATTGACAATAACACAATCATAGTGGGGGAATTTAACACCCCATTTACAGCAATGGACAGATCATCCAGACAGAAAATCAATAAGGGAACACAGGCCCTGAATGAAGCATTGGACCAGATGGACTTAACAGATATTTATAGGACATTCCATCCAAAAGCAACAGAATGCACATTCTTCTCAAGTGCACATGGGACATTCTCTAAGACTGATCACCACCTGGGCTACAAATCAAGCCTTGGTAACTTTAAGAAAATTGAAATCATACCTAGCATCTCTTCCAAGAGATCCGAGACATAGCTTGGATCCTGTGTTGCTCTGGCTGTGGTGTAGGCTGGAAGCTACAGCTCAGATTTGACCCCTAGCCTGGGAACCTCCATATGCCCTGGGTGCGGCCCTAAAAAGCCAAAAAAAAAAAAAAAAGTGAGCCAGGGAGTTCCCCTTGTGGCTCAGCAATTAACGAACCCAACTAGTATCCATGAGGACTTGGGTTCAATGCTATATGACTGGAAATCAACAACAAGGAAAAAACTGCAGAAAACACAAACACATGGAGACTAAGCAACATAAGGACCACTGAAGAAGTCAAAGAGGAAATTAAAAAATACTTAGAAGCAAATGACAACAAAGACACAACACTCCAAAACCTATGGGATGCACCAAAAGCCATTCTAAGAGGGAAGTTTATAGCAATACAAGTCCACCTCAGGAAACAAGGAAAAGCTCAAATAAACAACCTAACTTTACATCTAAAGCAGCTAGAGAGAGAACAGACAAGACCTAAGGTTAGCAGAGGGAAAGAAATCATAAAGATCAGAACAGAAATAAATGAAATAGAAATGAAGAAAATCACAGAAAAGGGCAATAAAACTAAAAGCTGGTTCTTTGAAAAGATCAACAAAATTGATAAACCCTTAGGCAGACTTATGAAGAAAAAAAGAGAGGAATCAAGTCAATAAAATTAGAAATGAAAATGAAAACTTACGACATCACAGAAATACAAAGGATCATAAGAAACTACTACATGCAACTATATGCCAATAAAATGGAAAACCTAGAAGAAATGGACAAATTCTTGGAAAAGTACAATCTTCGAAGACTAAACAAAGATGAAATAGAAAAGATGAATGGACCAATCACAAGTACTGAAATTGAAACTGTGATTAAAAACTTCCAAAAAACAAAAGTCCAGGACCAGATGGCCTCACAGGCGAATTCTATCAAACATTTAGAGAAGAGCTAACACAGCCTTCTGAAACTATTCCAAAAAATTTCAGAGGAAAGAACACCCCCAAACTCATTCTACGAGGCCACCATCACCCTGATATCAAAACCAGGCAAAGATACCACAAAAAAAGAAAATTATAGGCCAATTTGATGAACATAGATGCAAAAATCCTCAACAACATATTAGCAAACAATATATTTGCTTATATTGCTTAGCAAATATAAGTAATAAAGCAATACATTAAAAGGATTATACATCACGATTAAATGGGATTTATCTCAGGGATGACAAGGATTCTTTAATATCTGACAATCAATCAGTGTGATACTCCACATTAACAAACTGAAGAATAAAAGCCATATGATCCTCCCAATAGATGCAGAAAAAGTCTTTAACAAAATCCAACACACATTTCTGGAGTTCCTGTCGTGGCACAGTGGTTAACAAATCCAACTAGGAACCATGAGGTTGTGGGTTCGGTCCCTGCCCTTGCTCAGTGGGTTAACGATCCGGCGTTGCCGTGAGCTGTGGTGTAGGTTGCGGACGCGGCTCGGATCCCGCGTTGCTGTGGCTCTGGCATAGGCCGGTGGCTACAGCTCCGATTCGACCCCTAGCCTGGGAACCTCCATATGCCGCAGGAGCGGCCCAAGAAATAGCAACAACAACAACAACAACAACAAAAGACAAAAGACAAAAAAAAAAAAAAATCCAACACACATTTCTGATAAAAAAACCTTCAGAAAGTGGGCATAAAGGGAACTTACCTCACCATAATAAAGGCCATATATGACAAACCCAGAGCCGACATCATTCTCAATGTGAAAACCTGAAAGAATTCTTGCTGAGTTCAGGAAAAAGACAAGGATGCCTGCTCTCACCACTACTATTCAACAAAGTTTTGGAAGACCTAGCCATGGCAGAGAAGTAGAAGAAATAAAAGGAATCCAAATTGGAAAGAAAGAAGTAAAAATATCATAACTTGCAGATGACATGATACTATAACTAGAGAATCCTAAATACTCTACCAGAAAACTGTTAGAGCTCATCAAAGAATTTGGCAAAGTTACAGAATACAAAATTAATACAGAGAAATTGACTGCATTTCTATATACTAACAACGAAAGATCAGAAAGCAGAATTAGAGAAATAATCCCATTTACCATTGCATCAAAAAGAATAAAATACTTAGGAATAAAGTTACTTAAAGAGACAAAAGATCTGTACTCTGAAAACTGTAAGATGCTGATGAAAGAAATCAAAGATAACACCATGGAAAGACATACCATGCTCTTAGAATGGAAGAATCAATATTATCAAAATGACTATACTAACAAAGGCAATCTACAGATTCAATGCAATCCCTATCAAATTACCAAGGACATTTTTCACAGAACCAGAACAAAATATTTTAAGGTTTGTTTGGAAGCACAAAAGATCCAGAATAGGCAAAGATATCCTGAAAAAGAAAAATGGAGCTAGAGGAATCAGGCTCCCAGACTTCAGACTATACTACAAAGGTACAGTAATCAAAACTGTATGGTACTGGCACAAAAACAGAAATATAGATCAGTGGAACAGGATAGAAAGCCCAGAATTAAACCCACGCACCTACAGCCAACTAATCTATGACAAAGGAGGCAAGAATATACAATGGAGAAGACAGCCCCTTCAATAAGTGGTGCTGGGAAAACTGGACAGCCACATGGAAAAGAATGAAATTAGAACACTCCCTAACACCATACATAAAAATAAACTCCAAATGGATTAAAGACCTAGATATAAGAACATATACTATAAAACTCTTAGAGGAAAACATAGGCCAAACACTCTCTGACATAAACCACAGCAACATCTTCTCAGATCCACCTCCTAGAGTAATGACAGTAAAAACAAAAATAAACAAATGGGACCTAATCAAACTTCAAAGTTTCTGCACAGAAAAGGAAACCCTAACCAAAACAAAAAGACAACCCACAGAGTGAGAAAAAATATTTGCAAATGACGCGACTGACGAGGGATTAAGCTCCAAAATTTATAAACACCTTCTGCAGCTCAACACCAAAAAAACAAACAACCCCATCAAAAAATGGGCAGAAGATCTAAACAGACAATTCTCCAAAGAAGACATATGGATAGCCAAAAAGCACATGAAAAGATGTTCAACATCACTCATTATCAGAGAAATGCAAATCAAAACCACTATGAGGTACACGACCTTACACCAGCCAGAAGGGCCATCGTCAAAAAGTCTACAAACAATAGGTGCTGGCGAGGGTGCTGAGAAAAGGGAACCCCATTACACTGTTGGTGGAGATGTCATTTGGTGCAACCAGTGTGGAAAAGAGCATGGAGATTCCTCAGAAAACTACAAACAGAGTTACCGTTTGATCTAGCAATTCCCCACTCCTGGGCACCTATCCAGAGAAAACAAAGACTTGAAAAGACACATGTACTCCAATGTTTATTGAAGTACTGTATACAATATCCAAGACGTGGCAACAACCTAAATGTCCATCGACAGAAAAGTGCATAAAGAATTGTGGTACAGAAGTTCCCGTCGTGGCACAGTGGTTAACGAATCCGACTAGGAACCATGAGGTTGCGGGTTCGGTCCCTGCCCTTGCTCAGTGGGTTAAGGATCCGGTGTTGCCGTGAGCTGTGGTGTAGGTTGCAGACACAGCTCGGATCCTGCGTTGCTGTGGCCCTGGCGTAGGCCGGTGGCTACAGCTCCGATTGGACCAATAGCCTGGGAACCTCCATATGCACAGGAGCAGCCCAAGAAATAGCAAAAAGACAAAAAAAAAAAAAAAAAAAAAGAATTGTGGTACATATACACAATGGAATATTACCCAGCTATTAAAAGGAAAGAAATAATGGCATTTTCAGCAACATGGATGGACCTAGAAATGATCATGCTAAGTGAAGTCAGTCAGACAATGAGACATCAATATCACATGCTATCACTTTCATGTGGAATCTAAAAAAAGACACAGTGAATTTCTACGCAGAACAGATACTGAGTTACAGACTTTAAAAAGCTTATGGTTTTCAAATGAGACAGATTGGGGGTTAGGGGGATGCACTGAGGGTTTGGGATAGAAATGCTATAAACTTTGGTTGTGGTGATCACTGTACAACTATAAATGTAGTAAAATTCATTGAGTAATATATAAAAAGAGAAAATGTGCACTTTAGATAAAGAAGACTGGTTGGAAGTTTATTAGGATCTAATTTCTCTTTTCTCTTTTGGCTCTACTTCCTCAGATAGGTCCTTCACTTCAGTTTTGTAAGACAAAAGAAGATCCTTTCTCACCATTTCTTATAAAAAATCCCAGAATGGAATCTCTTTGACTTTCATTAGTCTTACTTGCATCATGTGCCTTCCTTAACCAATCACATAACCATCACTGTGTGGGAAATAGGATGTTTGGATTGACTAGATTATGTCACATGCTATCCCCAGAAGCATGAAAATTTTTTAAGAAAGAAAGTGGGGTATTTTGAGGGAGGACAACTTCAGGTAATGGTGAAGTAGTAGTTAAATAGTGACAAGAATCTTCCACAGTAAATAATTATAAAAACTGGATTTTAAATAACAATAAAACTAAAGATATTGGGAAGAATCTGAAAGCAGAGAAAAGTCAGGGGAAAGTTTTCATCTAGAAAAAAGTTAACAAGAAGGGGTAGCAAGTGTGACTTTGTGGCTTTCTGGTCTGAAAATGTCTAAACCTCACAGGTATACTAACTACAGAAGAGAGAGGAAGATGAAATAGAAGGCTTATCAACAAAAGGTGCCAGAGGTCAGATCCAGGGCTAAGAAAATACCAGGAAATAAGGATATTTAAAGGGGAAATCTTGGCACTGATCAAGCCACAGAAAGAGACCCAAATCTGAACTTAAACTTTCCAAATGCCAAGCTACGAGTACACTGTGCATGAATGGGGAAGTACTCCAGGGGCACAGTAAAACAGCTAGCAGAGAAAGTACATAGAGCAGATTTATTCAGTTTGATGTATTTCTTAATTGAGTGCATATCTTCACCATGATTAGCTTAGGCAGCAGAAAGCTTGAAGTGTCAGAGAACAGAGTCCAAAGCTGACAGAGCCACTGGAAATCAGGGGGTAATCTCTGAAGCAAGGAAACTACAGAGAGAAAGAGACTCTCATCTCTGCCATGTACTTGGCTGACCCAACAATTTTTATAGGCACAGAGGAGACCCACAGGTGGTCAGTCTGAAAAAGCAGCACTGGGAAGCCAAAAAACAAAGTACAGATTATCATTAGTATATTTTCTGATCATGATAAAACTAAAATGGACATCAATTCAAAAACCTGTTAAATTACTGATTTTTAAATAACCCATCAGTGAAAGAAGAATCCACAAAGAAAAATAGGAATTATTTTACCAGAATGATAATGAAATGTAAACATATCAAAATTTGTGAGATGCAGCTAAAGTGGTATTTAAAAGGGAAATTTATAGCATTAAATGTATACATAACAAAAGGAGAAAGGTCTAACATAAATGATCTAAGCTTCCCTTTTAAGAAATCAGGAAAAAAGAAGAGGAAATCATACCCATGGAAAAAGAGAAGGAAATAATAAAGGGTAGAAATCAATGAAACAGAAAACAGAATATTGAAAAAAAATTTATGAAGCTCAAAGCTAGTTTGTCAGAAAGATTAATAAAATTGATAAAGCAAGCTCTAGTCACAAAGTTAAAAGGGAAAAGGCACAAATTATTAATACCAATAATGAAAGAGAAGATATCACTACAAATTCTACACATTCATCAGATAGGATACTATTTGGAAAAACTTTGTACTTATAAATTCAGTGACTTGTATGAAATGGACAAATGCCTTCAAAGACATAACTACCAAACTCATCACAGAGACAAAGCTAACCTGAATAATTGTATATTTATATTTTAAAAGTTGAATTCATGATTTAATATCTTCCAACAACACCATTTAAAAAAAACAATACTCCAACAACCTTCCAAGTCCAGATGACTTCAGTAGTGGATTCTACCAAATTTTTAGGTTAGAAATTATATCAATTTGACACAAACTCTTCCTTAAAAGGTTTTCAAGAAGGAAAACCGGTCAATTGGGTCAATTCCTCTGAGAGGCTCTATGAGATGAGGACATGAAAGAGTCACGGGTGTGGGCTGAGATATACATGAAAGACAAGGAAAAGGAGAAAGCACATATAGCTACATCTTTTGAAAAATCTGGTTACAAAGTAAGGCAGAAAACAGAGTATTTTAATAGCCAGAGTGTGTTAGGGAAGAAAGAAGAAAGGGTTTCTGGTATGTATTATTTTCTAAGATAGGAGATAATAAGAGCATGCTTTTATACTAATGGACATGATCCAATAGAGAAAAGTTAATGATACTGTATAGAAGGAATAGAGTCCTTAAAAGTCTTTTAAATAATCTTTAAAAAGGAAATGGTAGATATCTGCTATTGTGACAGTTAAGAGCCATAACATTGAGTTAAGCATTTATTTTATTTGGTTTAATGCATATTATTACATAAAAAGAGTATATAAAAAGAGCTTTGTAGTAAGTATACATGAGCTATAAGATGCACTAATGAAATACTATTTTTTAGAAGAATCATTGAAATTGGAATAAATCTCATGTATAGGTGTCAGAGGTTTATTACAATACAAGGTGGGGCGATATGGCAGGGGGGTGGGGGGCTATCATCAGATGAGCTTAAATGGATAGATAATTAGCACATTTAACATTTCTTCCAACCTCCTTTTAGTGTACTTTCCTGTTATGTAGAAGCTGGGAAAGCTAATGAGTACATTTACTGGTCTCTCCTATAGCCAGGATTCTGAATATAATTTAGATTCTGCCAATGAGATGTATTTGGCACTCACAGATTAACTGAGTTAAGCTGGCAGAGTGGTAGCACACGAGGTATTCTTTTTGCTGGTGCAGATCCATCAGGCAGCACAGAACAGCCCTAGAGCCAGTTATGTCAGTGGTTCCTGATCACTGGAATGCAGCTGAGGGGGTATGATCCATGGAGCCATCAGTTAGAACGATGGTGTCCTGGCTGAACTAGAGGTGGAAGCAGGTCATTTCAACAGTGATGCTCTGAAATCATTCATGGGGGTCAGGGGCCAGCTTCTCAATAATTTTATAAGTACCTAACTCTTCGTATTAAATCTTTCTGCTTAAGATATCATTAGTGGTTTATGTTATCTCCAGCTGACATCACTGATATATCAACCAACTACTCCAACTGGTGGTAGTTCCAAAATCAAAAAGCCAATTCAGACTGTTACAACTGGTCTGATATCTGATAACCATATACTTTTCAAAGTAACAGTAAATGAGAGGTAAGTGAAATCTTAAAAATATATGTTCATAACCTTGAAGGTAGAGGAGACTTTCTTAGACAAGACAATAAAAATATTGATAAATCTGACCAAATTAAAATTGGAAATACTTTCCATTAAGAGACAATGGAGAATTAAAAAAGACACACCATGTGGGAAAAGCTATCTCCCACAAAGGTAACTGAAAAAAAGACCAGCATCCAAAAAAACCACACTCATCTATAAGAAATAGATACACAACCCCACAGAAATGTGCGCCAAAATCTTAAACAATTACTTCAGAAAGAGGAAACCCAAAAGGGTTAAAAACCTATTAAAAGGCACCTTAATAAACACTATGTCATACTCATCATTGACAAAAATAAAGAAAATCTGACAATAACTAGTGTCAATACCGATGATTATGCAGCAGGAGCTGTGATACACAGCTGATGAGAAAATAAATGGGTACTACTAGTAAGATTGAAGACTTCTTCAAAAAGGTATGCGTATGCATATGTATTAGGATCCATGTATAATGACAGTTATAACATTGTTTGTAATTGGCAAAAGTTGGAAACAACACAAATATTTACCAAGAGTAGTGTGGATAATATACGTAGATGTATATTCCATTCAAATGCAACATGAACAAACATAATCCTTTAAAATATATTCCTCCTCCACATTTCCCATGACTTCATCCCTCTCCCAGTTAGCCATGTCAGGGCTTCTCTCTCTCTCTCTTTAAATATCATTTTGTCCAAATGCAGTCATTCTATTCTACAAGAAATTACTCCCCAAATCTCTCTGGAACCTTGTCTCTCTCTCCATCTCCAATATCTCCTTAATTTTGGTCCTTACCTTTCTCACCCAGATAAATATAAGTACCTTCTAAAGGTATTCTTTGCCCCTTGTCCCACCCTTGTTGCAAACTGATGTTCTACATGCTGCTAGAGCTATCATTTTCAAATCATTTAAAAAAACCTTTCCATTGGATCAAATATGGATATAAATAATGGTTACAATTTACTACAATCTACTATACGGTTACAATCTACTATATGTTATGTATCCCTATAATGCTGTAAAATGGGTATTGTTATATTGATTTTGTAAATGAGGCAACCAAAGCTTAGAAAGGAGTAAGTAATTTACCTAAATTCACAGAGTTAATGAGCAGACAAGCCAAGATTCAATTTTAGAGTCTTTCAATTGCAAAGTCCTTGCTTTTAATCAATGCATCATTCTGTCTAAACCCTAAGCCTGGCACATGAAGTTCTACATGATCTGACCTTGGCCCACTCCCCAGCTTGACCTCCTGTCCCTCTGTTCCACTTAGCCATAGCAGATATTGGCTATCCATTCTCTCCTTAGTCCTTACTAATAACCTCTATTTTCTTCATGATGGCAATATGCTCAGCTAAAAACTAATTTTCCTGGCCTTCCCTGAAGTTAAGATTACTATTCACATAGTTCTGACAAGAGACATTAAGTGGAAATCTCTGGATAGGGCTTCTGGGAAAGTTTTTTAAAAGGATTCAAAGTGAGCTGGCATACAAGTTTTGCCCTCTCTCACTTCACCTTCTTCCTTCCTGGAAAACAGTGCTGTGGGTCAATCAGCCTTCTAAAAGCCATGGGATATACACGTGAGCATGAAAGTCTCATACCTGAGGAGAGGGGTATAAAATTAGGAGCCCAGGCCTGTGATGGCACTATCCACCTCGAGACGGCCTGTTTAAGGACTGGTATGTTTATCCGCCATGTGTTCCCATTTGCAGTTAACCATTCTCATTAACTGACACATACCCTAGGTAGAGGCCTTACAGATCAACCTTCAGGGACCTCAAGAGACCATGATTTGGCACACTTCTACAGAGACAGGCCTGCAATTAAGATACACATGTAATTCAATCTCTAACTTTAAGACAAAAGTAAGCATACTCCAGCTTTAGGCAGAGAAGTTTTAAACAGTTTATATATTTTATACATTCAACATTTTACAAGCTTTTGTTTAAAAGGTTCTATCTTGAGAATGGACTGAATATCACTGGTCTATGACAGTTTACTTATTTACTTACTGAAATTTTTCAAAATTCTATGCTTTGTTTGTATTACATCAAATGACCTAAATCTCAAACAATCCACTCTGTAAAGTGTAATTGTGCAATTATGAATTGAATACTATTCTTTCAGTTTTCACTCAGAGACAGTACAAGAATAGTGTCTGAATACCTATGAAACTAACATATAGAATATTGTACATCACATGGTTTTTTATATATAAAAGATTCTGGTGGTACATTCCTCATACCACTCAGGGTCAGAAAAAAGTTTGTTTTTCTCTGAGGAACTAATGTTTATTAGCACTAGTTACATAGGCCATGTTAACCCACTATGTTTTCTTTTATTCCTAGCAGCTAATTAGTTAAAGTTTTTTTTTTGTTGTTCAATAGCTGTAACTTTCTTCAGCTAACACTTTTTAATTTTAGAGCCTATCTTTTGATAGTTTAATTGTTTTTTTATTCTGCCAATACATGTATTGAAAGCTGTCCCAAATTATTGTTTAGAAGTAGGTAAGTTATTTTTTTAAACTATACTATAAAAGGACAAGAAACATAACTTTTCTGATAAGACCAACAATAAGATCTCTGACCCTTGAGTTTCATGTCTTCTGCTAGCATCATAATAGTAACAGACTAACTTGTAGGTAGGTATAACCCTAGACCTCGAAAAGGTGTTGATTCAAAAGTAATTAGTTAATCATTCAAAGTCTGAAAGAAGGTTTGAGGTAAATTCCTTTATAACTCAGAGGAATTCCTATGGACGTATCATTAATGAAGATGACAGAGAAAGGCCAATTAAAATAACTGTTTAAAACAACAGAATTTCCTCAAAGGGGCCATTAAAGAACTGTTGAGTTTTTGACATTTTAAACACGAAAATTCTGTTTTGTTGTCTTTATACTTCAAAAACACTGAGTTTTCCGATGGAGCAGCAGGTTAAGGACCCAGCATTGCCATTGCAGCAGTTTGGGTCACTGCTATGGCACGGGTTCAATTCCTGGCCTGGAAACTTTCACATGCTGCAGAAGCAAACAGTACCCCCGCCCCACCCCCACCCTGCCCACCAAACCCACCAACCAACCAACCAACCAACCAAAAAACTATTGAGGAGATTCAAATTGTTTAAGATAAAGAGGACAGGCCCATTATCACTCTCTAATTTTACTTTTAAAATGAGAGGATTATCAGACAATGAATAGGCTAAAAAACAATGAATCAAATAAGGAAGGGCAGGAACATATGATAAACTGAATTACGTGGGACAACTAAGGATTCTCCATTCTTTGTTAGGCTCTACTTTATCTATCTATCCATCCATCCATCCATCCGTCCATCCATCCATCTTATCCATCTACCTGTCTTCTTAGGGCCACACCCACAGCATATGGAGGTTCCCAGGTTAGGGTAGAATTGGAGCTGTAGCCGCCAGCCCACACAAAAGCAACAGCAACACCAGATTCAAGCTGCTCACGGCAATGCCGGATCCTTAACTCAGTGAGAGAGACCAGGGATCCAACCTGTGTCCTCATGGATGCTAGTCAGATTCGTTTCCACTGAGCCACAGTGGGAACTCCTGTAAGGCTCTACTTTAAATATAAACCACAACATTGCAAAAGTTAAAAACAAAAAATCATTTTCCTAGAAAGGGAAAAAAAGCCTCACACTGTAGGTACTAAAAGTATAATGTGTTAATTAATAAGTGATATGTTTCTGAATATAGAAATAAACTAGTTTCATTCAATGTAAGCATCTCTACATAAAAACTCTACAACCTTTTATAATGGTAAATAAAAGATAAAAACTAATTATTTTCTAGATAAGGAAATTTCTGATGTTATTCAGCAATTAAGGACACCCCACCCTTCTGTAACTCCCAACTACCACAAATAAAAAATAGTGCCTGACATCTAATTGGACGTGTAAGCAATTGAAATGCCACTAATTCAGAAAACTAAGCAAGAAATAGGTGACAGTAAGCATCTAGAAAATTCAAGGCTCTGTAATCAAGATATGAAAACTTCAACATAAAAAAATGGACATTTCTCAGAAAACACTTTATCTTTTAAAGACTAATTCAGTAGGAGATACAAAGATAGCATATTGAAAGAACACAATGAAAGGAGCTGACAACAAAGGAAAGGAGAAGAGTTATAAAGAGCATGAAAAAATAATTACAACAGTACAGGTGTGTGCAATCATTGAGACAAAGTAACTCAAGGTAAAATGTCAATCATGGCTTCTCTATTTCTGAACACAGCATATCATCAAAGGCATTCATCATTTTATGTGTGTATATATATATATATATATATATATATATATAGCCATCATTTTATACACAGGGAAAAGTGTGGATGAAGTTGTTAAATAATTTAACCAAGATTATACAGGGTGAAGGAGAACAGGGATTTTATTTACTTCTTTTTTAAATTTAATGCTTTTTTATTTTAGTTATCTTTTAATCACTAAGAAAATGTTAGAAAATTGTTCTGATAAAAAAAAATGACAAAATAACATCCTTCTTGTCATTCCATTGATTAGAAACAAATAAAAATTTGATTCAACAAATATATACTTGACAATGGGCTAGGGTATTTTGTTAGCAAACATTCCATATTCATGCATTTCATTTACCCAAATAACAAATCTAATTTTGACAAAGTGAAATATCATTTAGTTTTAATGTTTATACATATGAATTAATCTATAAGATAAAATATATTTAAGATTAAAAAGTTTCCTAGTGATAAGGGAATAAGTTAATTAAGTTTGGTTTAAAAAAAAAAAAAAAAAGATATATCCTACCAAACATGTTTGGGCAAAAAGTGATTTGGGGATAATTTAAACTTCCTTCTATATAAAACCAAAATTGAGGACATTTTCACTTCTGAAATAAAGTTCTCTTTTTAGCAACATAAACCTTGCTCATTTTAAGAGAAATGTGTCAAATATTTTATAATATTTTAAAAAAATATTGTAAAATATTTAAAACTTTAAAAATGTTTTCTCTTTAGTATACATCTTGTGAACTAGGGGAGTTAGGGTGTGGTGAAGGTCATTTCAAATACTAGAAGCAAATTTAGATCCAAAGGGTCCAGAGCATTGGGACCAAATCTTATCACTGAGGCTTCCTTTGTATTTCTTCACTCCCTCATGGGCCTATTATTTTAAAAGATTTTGCATATATTAATTTATTGATTAAAATGGTCAAAGTAAGTCATTAAAATGAAAGAGAAGATTAAAATGCTCAAAGAGAGCATAAAAAAAATGGAATAACCAGTGCTACCCTAATGCGTTGATAAAATCCAGAAAAAGCAGAGACTACATGTTTAACACTGGAATTGTTCAACAGGTCAACAGAGGTAATGAAAACATCTTATTCAGAGTTCAATCAAACACTGTGAATGTAACTTGGGAAATGAATGGCATTCTAAAATTGAGTTAATAAAGGGTATTCACCACATGGGTTGATTGTAGAGCTAAGTGAAGCAGCTCCAGTGGAAAGGCCGCCTTTTGAAACTGATGAAGCCACAGAAGGTATAGAAGATGAAGTTGGTGTAGTAGAGGAGGTTGTTGAGGATGGTAACCTTTCTCCAGACTCCATATCTATAAGAGGGGATGAGAATGTTAATTTTCAGTATTAAATAGTGGAATTAAAACAAAGAATGAACATATTTAAAATATCACTTATATCTGGAATCTAATATACAGCACAAATGAACCTTTCCACAGAAAAGAAACTCATGGACTTGGAGAATAGACTTGTAACCAAGGGGGAGGGGGAGGGAGTGGGGTGGATTGGGAGCTTGGGGTTAACAGATGCAGACTATTGCCTTTGGAATGGATTAGCAATGAGATCCTGCTATGTATCACTGGGAACTATGTGTAGTCATTTATGATGGAGCATGATAAGGGGAGAGAAGAGAATGTATACTTTTATGTGTCACTGGGTCACCATGCTGTACAGTAGGAAAAAAAATAATGTATTGGGGAAATAAAACGATAAATAAAATAAAGTAAGTTAAACTTTTAGGACTACTTCTTTAAAATATGAAATAATTTTAGAAATACATGTTATTCAAAAAGTTAAAATATGAAAATCATTAAAAATATCAATTCATGAAATAAATTTAATATGTAATATACCAAATATTCTTCTAATAGACACGCAAAGTTTCCTTACATTAAAAACATTAATAGTTACTTGAATATAGTAGCTTCTTACAAATATGTATTGCCACCACCTTAGGAAAATTAACATATTAACTTCTTATTCTTCTTAAATTATCTCATACATTTATTTACATCAAATGCCCTTATTATCTTAATGAATCAGGAAAATATCTGAGTGGACTGTAAGCCTGAGTTCTAAATCCAGATAGTAACAGATCTATTGGTCTTCAACATCCAAGAATCTGACCTGGCAATCCCCAATACAGTGAGTGCCCCCAAAGATACAAATACATTTTAGAGTTTCTGCTAGAGTTTGACCTATGGTATGAAAATGGCCTTACTATGATGCACTTATAATAACTTAACCTTTTCTAAGTTTCCTTATTAATTTGCCCAGCTACTTTGAGTACAACCTTACTTTGGTCTTATTTTAATAGTCTATAAACGTTGATATTAAAAATCTAGAGTAGAAATGGATCAAAGGGATTAGAAGGTACAAACTTCCAGTTATAAAACAAATAAGTCATGGAATTCAATGTACATACAGCACGATGACTATTGCTAATAATTCTTTGTTGTATATTTGAAAGTTGCTAAAAGAATAGATCCTGGAGTTCCCATTGTGGCACGGTGGAAACGAATATGAATAAGAACCATGAGTTTGCGAGTTCAATCCCTGGCCTCAATCAGTAGGTTAAGGATTTCGTGTTGCCATGAACTGCGTGGTGTAGGTTGCAGACGAGGCTTGGATCCTGTGTTGCTGTGGCTGTGGTGTAGGCCGGCAGCTGTAGCTCTGATTCAACCCCTAGCCTGGGAACTTTCATAAGCCACAGGTACAGCCCTAAAAAAAAAAAAAAAAAAAAAAGGAGAATAGATCTTAAAAGTTCTCATCAAGAAGAAAAAAAATGTGTACCTGAGTGGTGATGGGTATTAACTGAACTTATTGTGGTGCTCATTTCACAATACGTACAAATATCAAATCATTATGTTGTACACTTGAAACTAATGTTATATGTCAGTAATAACAATAAATTTTTAAAATCTAGAATAGCTTATGCTCATTTTATTTATTTATTTATTTATTTTTGTCTTTTTGCCATTTCTTGGGCTGCTCCCGTGGCATATGGAGGTTCCCAGGCTAGGGGTCAGATGGGAGCTGTAGCCACCGGCCTACGCCAGAGCCATAGCAACGCAGGATCCGAGCCGCGTCTGCAACCTACACCACAGCTCACGGCAACGCCGGATCCTTAACCCGCTGAGCAAGGGCAGGGATCAAACCCGCAACCTCATGGTTCCTAGTCGGATTTGTTAACCACTGAGCCACGACGGGAAGTCCTATGCTCATTTTAATACTTTGCATATACTAATCCCACAATTAAGCAAGGAAATTGTGAGGTTCACACTTGCTTTGAGTACACATATATAAGAAACAAAAAAGATATAACATCCATAAATGAACTTCTGATCAAACACAAGTAAAATTTCACCATTTAAATAATCTAGCCATAAAAAGATTTTTGTATGGAATTCTATAGCCAATTCACATAATTACTACATATTTTTAATAAAAATAATTTGATATTTAAAAATATTGGACAACTAAAAAAATGCAAGGTTAATGTTGACTGAATCTTTATGGTATATATATGATTTTTCTAAGATAGATACATATGGTAAAGGTAATTTCAGATTGGCACAACAGCATCATCACCAAGACAATTTCAATGAGTTTTCTAATCATAACTCAAAAACTTCTCTTCGTATTCTAGCATTGATGTCAATCGCCTCCTTAGATAACAGTACTGTTGTTATGACTATATCCATGTTCCTAAAGAATTTTTCTTTCTCTTTATCAGCATTCGATATGGAAAGGCATAGTTGGTACTGATGGCTACACAGAACTAATGCTTAAATGGGAGGTTTGGGGTCATCAAACAGTTACTAATAAGCTTACATTGCTGTCTGATGGCAAGCTCCATAGCTGACAACTTTCTCTATAAAATGTCTTCTCTTCACCAACAAGTCTCATTTCACTAAGTACAAAAAATGTATTTACAAAAATACACAGATTGAGTTTATAGGAAAAGGTCGCTTTTAAAAATTTATACCTGATAACCTCAGTCTCAAAGAATTCTAAAAGATGTATTATTTAAATGATAACCTCACTCAAAGAATTCTAAAATATTTAATATTGAAATGTATTTTGAGGGCTTTTCAATGACTTATTTTTTCATTTTTTGAATAAAAAATTTTTAGTTGATGTGTAATTGACCTACAACACTATGTGAATTCTAGATGTGCAACAAGTGATTCAATATTTCTTTCTTTTTTTTTTTTTTTTTTGTCTTTTTGCTATTTCTTGGTCCGCTCCTGCGGCATATGGAGGTTCCCAGGCTAGGGGTCAGATGGGAGCTGTAGCCTCCGGCCTATGCCAGAGCCACAGCAACGTGGGATCCGAGCCACGTCTGCAACCTACACCACAGCTCACGGCAACGCCGGATCTTTAACCCACTGAGCAAGGGCAGGGACCGAACCCACAACCTCATGGTTCCTAGTCGGATTCGTTAACCACTGTGCCACGACGGGAACTCCTTTTTTTTTTTTTTTTTTTTTTCAGTATTTCTATACATTACAAAATAATAAGTCTAGTTTCCATCTGTCACCATATAAAGATATTACACTTTATTGATTATATTCCTCATGCTGTACATTTCATTTCTAAGATTCTTTATTTTGTAACTGCAATTCTATAAATGTATTATTTTTTAAAATAATCAAATAGTTTTTAAAAAATTTGCCTTTGTAGTCCAGGCAAAATTAATGGGATGTAATATAGATAACGACTTTAGCTGAGTTCTTGGCACATAAGAGCTTAATGAATAAAAGTCACTTGTTTTTCATAGATAATAGGTTATGAGCTCTCGACACATTTCTTTCTGTTGATATAACTTGACTCAGGACTAAAGTAAGGAAAACCCAAAAGCATAATGAACAGTCTCTACGTATTTCTCATTGGAGATTACTCTTCCTGGAAATATTTATTAAAGTTAAAAATATACTTGGATTTCCCAATCTACTTTTGAGACTCTATTTCATAGAAATAAAGTACCGGTAGTTTATTTTAACACTGTTTAAAGATAAAATAAAATTTAAACCTAGCAATAAGAAAAACTAGAACTAGAGCTAAGGATATGAGGTTGGGGCCTTTTTTAGGTTCAGTGAAGTACAATTTTCTCTTTTATTTTTGCTGCTATTTTAAGTGTGAAGATGTTTTACTCTTTAAAAAAAAACCAAACTTCCTTATGCAGTCTTTTCCTTAGAAGTTCTACTTATACATTATTCACATATTATTTCAACTGTTTTAATCTTAGATATATACTTTTAGCCAGTATGATCTCTTAGGTGGCTGAATATTCTTATATGTTAAGTATTCTCCTCCTACAATTGCCTTAAGTTAAATTTTTTTTCTCATGTTTTAATAAGCATTTATTGGTTCTAGTAATTCAAAATTTGGTCAACTACTCCATGTTCATCTTATACATATCCTTCTTTTCATTTGAAAGAAATTTAACAAATCCACTCTAGCCTTTGCAACTCCAGAATGAAGATTGTTTTATGCTTGAATTAACAAGAATTGGCTTTTCAATTTTTTCTTTTCAAGCTAAATACAATTGAATTCAAATTTTATTTACTATTTTCACCTGCTAAGCACAAATATACTTAGAATCCCAGCCATCAGCTTGAAAGTTAAAAGGAAGGCAATGCCTTTACATCTGTGAATAACCCACAAAACAATCACTGGCTTGCCATCTTGTAAGAACCATTCAAAGAAGAAAGTTTAAAATACATGTGTGCATCAAGAGGATGCTTATAGCAGTAGGTGAAAATTTGAGGAAAAACAAGGTATTTGCATAGTATCAAAATATTTCCTCTCAGATGTTTACTAATTAAAAAGGGCAAAAGAGTAACTTCACAGTGGAGAAGCTATAAAAACACAGATATCATATACCCTCAGAAGTGTACATCACCTCTGTGGTATTCTCCTCAATAACACGTAACTTCAGTCAAACCATGAGAAAACATTAGACAAACCCCAACTGAGAGAGCACATACAAAACGACTGGTATGCATCAAGTGTCAAGTTCATGGAAGAAAAGACTGAGGAAACGCCACAGGTTGAAAACTAAGGAACTACAACAACTAAATGTAATGTGGGATCAGAATGATTTTGGAGCAGAATGGAACATTAATGGAAAAACTGGTAAAATTCATATAAAAGATATAGGTAGTTAATAGTTAATAGTACTGAACCAATGTTAATTTTCTGATCTTTATAATTTTAATAATTATACTAGGTCATATAAATTAATAAAATTAGGGGAATCTGGACAAAAAAATAGGTGAATGCTCTGTATTTGAATTGTAATTTAGAAGTGTAAAATTATTTTAGAATAAAAAGTAAAACAAAAAACACAAAGTATGGCACATAGTAAGTACTCAAAAAAAACATATATATACACACACATACATATATTTTTTTGAGTACTTACTATATGCCAGACCTTGTGGTTTTGTTTTCTTTACACACACACACACACGCACACACGCACACATCAAAGATTATGGGATCAAAAAGTGTAAACCTAAGTCTTGAAGCAATGCAGGTGGATTAGATAGGACATGTTTAGGATGGTATGGCCATAGACACAAATGAAGATAGAGATTTTATTGTCTCAGCAAGAAGACTCAACCAGAAGTTATCTGGTTTCAAAAACTGCATCTGAAGCTTTTTAGCTATGATCTTGTACAAATTATATAACTTTAGTGAACTTTCAATTTTCTCATGAATACTTCGGGAGGATTAAATGAGATAATGCATGCAAAGTTCTGAATACCTAGCATTCAATAACTGTCAGCAATTGTTTTAAATTAAGTGATTGTTTGTGTGTATAATTACCTATGTGTATGTGTGGCAACAAAAGGTATTTTTAGATTATTCAAGTAAATGTTTCTGAGTCATATCTATTTATAGGTTTTATATATATGCTTGGCATTCTATTACATTTTTTTAGCCAGATAAACTATGGTAAGAATTTAAAATAAATGCCTCATAATGGTATAAGTACAAATGGTAAGGTGTTTTACCTTAAAACTTTCAAAATAAGCTGAAACAAAAATACAGATGAAAATTAACATATTAATTTTCAGTTGAAAACTTTTACTCTGTGATCACATGTTATTATTTATTATTTAAGCATATTACATAAAAGTTGGTAGAAATCCATTTATTTAGATCATTTAGAAAAATACATTCAGTAAGGGAGTTCAGGTATTCAAGAATCATCTATTACCAGATATTGGTGGATGACCAGAACATTCAGATCTGATACTTGAACTTCTGGAAGAGCATCTCATTCTGAATCTGTGTGTTAAGAATACCACCTTCATTGCAGGTTCCAAAGCAACATCAACCAACCAATTCTTTGTGGCCCAAAATAAGCCAGACACCACAAGATAAAAAATGAACAGACAGCAATAACATGAACCCTCCAACCACAACAAAAGCACTTATGGAAAAATATCAATTAGCAGGCAAGTCTTTTAAAGTTGTTTATGAGAAGATATTTTCTCATATATAACTTCAGGATTCTTTATTTACAAAATTAATCAGGAAGGGTAAAGATTAAAAAAAAGAAAAAAGGTTATTACCACTGAAAATTAACATAAACACTACAGTAAAAAAAAATTGTTGTGTGAATGGAAGAAAAATATGTGGAAGATAAAGAAGGGATTATAAATTATTTGATCCATTTGAGATATTTCCCACATTTTACAGCAGTAATTCTCAAGCGGGGTGATGCTATAATACCCTTCTCATTCACTAGGAAATATCTGACAATGTCTGGGAGCATTTTTAATTGTCACAACTGAGAGGGCGCCTGCTGGTATTATATAGATAGAATCCAGGCAGGATGTTGCTAAACATCCTACGATTCATAGGACATCCTCCAGACAGAGATAGTCAACTGGCCCAAAATGTTAGTAGTGCTAAGGTTGAGAACTTTTTTTTTTTTGGCCATGGCCGCAATATATAGAAGTTCCTGGGCCAGGGATCAAACGCACACCAGAGCAAGAATCCAAGGCACTGCAGTAACAATGCTGAATCCTTAACCTGCTGTGCCACAAGGGAAATCTAAGGAATTGTGGTCTAAATAATTAAAAACTATACTGCTAGGAATTTGGTTATCTAATACTTTCTGTTAAGTAACAATTCTATATAATTATTATAATAAGATATATCAAGCTGATTTATTGCCACTGCAATAAATGATAAAACTGTATTCAACCTACCTTTATCAGCATGCCTCTAGAGTATATTATTTTATATTTTGTCCTAATTGTTTTAAACTGATATAGTACAAAATTGATGCATACCATAATGCTCATTCATACTGGATAGCACAAATTCACTGTATTTTACTGAGATGATACTTACGAATAAAAATTCTGAGAACAACAAAAGTCAGAATTACCACAAACAACTTCTTCCCTGCATAATGACTTTATATACTCCAAAAATTCAATGATCAGTTGTTAATGATAATGGTGTTTAAATTCATGCATATCAAATGTTCCTTTTTGTGTAATCATGAAGTTTATGAACACTGACAGCTGCTAGGTATAAACCTGAACAGGTGCAAATAAGGAAAGGCAAGACATGTTGGCTACGAAATGTAAACATGATCAGGTGCCCTCTGTTTCACCTGCATGAATCCTTTAAAAGCACGACTGTAGAACAGACTGAGGATTCAGAAATTAAGTGTAAAAATAGATTTAGATATTTCCCTGCAAGGAGTTTTCTTAAAGGTTGTCTTTATCTTTGCTAACAATACCAAAAGTTCTCAGTGGGAGTTCAAAGCACAAAAGCAGATTTGATGACCCCTCACTTTTCCTTACAAAGTAATCTCAAGTGAAAAACAATAACTAGGAAGACTATCAGAAAACAGTCACTCTGTAGATTCATTTGCTTTAGCAAGCCCAAGAGTGCTTTATAAATCAATAATTTTCTCAAAGTTCTGACAAAGGCTTTTATATAACTATTTAAAAACTAACTTCCAGGAAACTGAACATTTGGGTAAACAATACTTCAGAAATAATAAGAAGCAAAACAAAAACAAAAAACAAGCAACAAATAAAAATTTTTCTGTTAAGGGATTTAGAGAAAGAGGAGATGAGGCAAAAATACCTTATTAGACAGCAAACAAAATTACACACCAAATATAATACGTTTATAGTAAAAACGATTATATTTATAAAATTTTCTTTACCTACATTTTCAGAAATAGTTATTTCAAATCATTAAGTATATTATGGTTTAAAATAAAAAAGAGATCAATTTCCTTTGCTGCTTGGCACATTATAACTACAACTTAAAAAGTCAAACAATTACATCCCCAAACAAAGGTGGGCTGGCAGTCAGGTGCTCTGGTAGCATGCTGTGATCTGGAGGAAGTCTCTGACAAAACCTCTAAATAATAGTTTCCTTATTAGAAAAAAGATGTGATTGAATTAAAGTAGCCCTCAGGTTAATATCAGAATTTTACCAACTTGATGGAAAAACACACACACACACAAAGCAAACCAAAAACCTTCACGTTGCATTAAAATACTTAAAAATTTAATTCCACATTTCCTTTCCTAACCCTCCTTACCACTTCCTTAGTTCTATTTCTAAATGTGTGTTAATCTATATTACAGATTTCTGTTAAATCTTTAAAGATTTACTCTTGTCTTACTTAAACCTCAAGAGATTTGATGATGAGAAAATTATCCAAGAGTAAAGCACTGATTTTCATACTGCTCAATAAATATCTATTCAGGGTGTATTCTTTTCCATCCAGAGGATTAAGTATTCCTTTGCAATGAGCTATCTGTGAGGAAAAGGTTATCCTAAGACATAAGATATAAAATAATATTAAAGAAAGGTGTGAGCAAGATTTAACACACATGGATCAACTAAACTGCAGGTAGAGTCTGTGAATTTAAATACTGATGAGAATTGGAAATATCCAAAAAGGATACAAATGTTAAAAGAATGAAAAGAGAAAAAATGTCTGATTAATTTATTTTTTTCATCTACAAATGCTAACAGTTCCAAAGAACAAGAAAAAAACACCTTTATCTTTGCTTAACTAAGAAAGACAACTATAATTAACTGGAATTTCTGAGACATTTCTGGATAGTAACTGAGGTAGATGAAGGACAGATTAAGAAAATAGGAGTTCGCGTTGTGGTGCAGTGGTTAACGAATCCGACTAGGAACCAAGAGGTTGCGGGTTCCATCCCTGGCCTTGCTCAGTGGGTTAACGATCCGGCGTTGCCATGAGCTGTGGTGTAGGTTGCAGACACGGCTGGGATCCTGTGTTGCTGTGGCCCTGGCATAGGCCGGTGGCTACAGCTCCGATTCAACCCCTAGCCTGGGAAAACTCCATATGCCAAGGGAGCGGCCCTAGAAAAGGAAAAAAAAAAAAGAAAGAAAGAAACTGATAACCGTTTCCTTCTAGGTAAAGGGAATCTAGGATGGGAGAATTCTTCTTCACTATATATTTTTCTCTACCACTTGAATGATTTGCAATATGCTAGTATTAATGGCAGGTAAATTATTTTTTAAAAGATCCCTACGAGTTTGTTATTGTAAGAAATTCCCTTTCAAAATGTTTTGCAGAAGATCCAGTCCAAGAAAGTGACTTAAAAAGATCCTGACAGCATATACAAAAATAAATTCAAAGTGGATTAAAAACCTAAATATTAGACCAGACACTACAAAACTCTTAGAAGAAAACATAGGCCAAACACTCTCTGACATAAACCACAGCAACATCTTCTCAGATCCACCTCCTAGAGTAATGACAGTAAAAACAAAAATAAACAAATGGGACCTAATCAAACTTCAAAGTTTCTGCACAGAAAAGGAAACCCTAACCAAAACAAAAAGACAACCCACAGAGTGAGAAAAAATATTTGCAAATGACGCGACTGACGAGGGATTAAGCTCCAAAATTTATAAACACCTTCTGCAGCTCAACACCAAAAAAACAAACAACCCCATCAAAAAATGGGCAGAAGATCTAAACAGACAATTCTCCAAAGAAGACATATGGATAGCCAAAAAGCACATGAAAAGATGTTCAACATCACTCATTATCAGAGAAATGCAAATCAAAACCACTATGAGGTACACGACCTTACACCAGCCAGAAGGGCCATCGTCAAAAAGTCTACAAATAATAGGTGCTGGCGAGGGTGCTGAGAAAAGGGAACCCCATTACACTGTTGGTGGAGATGTCATTTGGTGCAACCAGTGTGGAAAAGAGCATGGAGATTCCTCAGAAAACTACAGACAGAGTTACCGTTTGATCTAGCAATTCCCCACTCCTGGGCACCTATCCAGAGAAAACAAAGACTTGAAAAGACACATGTACACCAATATTCACTGCAACACTATATACAATATACAATATACTATATACTATATACAATATCCAAGACATGGAAACAACCTAAATGTCCATCAACAGAAAAGTGCATAAAGAAGATGTTGTACTTATGGAGTAATGGAATATTACTCAGCCATTAAAAGGGAAGAAATAATGGCATTTTCAGCAACATGGATGGACCTAAAAATTATCATGCTAAGTGAAGTCAGTCAGACAATAAGACACCAACATCACATGCTATCACTTTCATGTGGAATCTAAAAGAAGACACAATGAACTTTGCAGAACAGATAATGAGTTACAGACTTTGAAAAGCTTATGGTTTTCAAATGAGACAGATTGGGGGTTAGGGGGATGCACTGAGGGTTTGGGATAGAAATGCTATAAACTTTGGTTGTGATGATCACTGTACAACTATAAATGTGATAAAATTCACTGAGTAATACAAGAAAAGAAGATCCTGAACTTGACTCCTTCCACACAGATGCACTGAGTCTACAGCTGTATGTGAAAGAAATTTCTTTTCCCAAAAAAACCTAGATTGTGACTGAATCTATCAAAGCAAGAAGAACACCACATCAAAGCAGGTAGGAGAAGCTAGGATGCAGTCCCACCATAAACCCCATCCCTGGTGCAGCGACCCACAACAGGGAGGGAACTCAAAACCCAGAGCTTCTTCCTGAAGAACTGAGGGTTCAAAACCCACACTGGGCATCCCATAATTTGAGAGATGAGCCCTTGAAAACCCAACTTTGAAAACCCAGAGGGCTCCTGTCTTAAGACCCACAAAAGTGTAGAGATCTGAGAAAGCACTCTTAAAGGGCTCACCTGCTCAGATTCAACAGCTCCAGCACCTAACTAAAAGGCAGCAAGAATTAAAGTGAAGGAGGATTTCCTACTTATATTAAAAACTCAGCCTAAGGAAAAGGCATCAAATTTAACACACACATATGGGAGAACACTCTGACACTCTCCAAGGATGGAGACTGGCAGGTGCCATCCTCACAATTTCCCTTTGCTACACTACAGAGCACCAGTAACTCCAGGAAGGAGTGTCTGGGGCCCACATTTTTGTGGCTGTCATTTAGGGGACACTTCTACATCACCTGGTTCTGGTGGCCAGGAGGGCTTATACTCATGGGTCCCATGGTACTATATAACCAATAAAGAAACAGCTACCAACTCTATGGAACAAGAGGCAATAGACCCAGAAGCTTGGTCTCTTTAATAAATGGTGTGGGGAAAACTAGACAGCCATATGCAAAAGAAGGAAACTGGACCACTATCTTAGACCATGTACAAAAAATTTACCCAACATGGTCTGAGATAGTGATCCAATTTCAACGAGTACCATATAAAATAAACCCAAGGAGGAACACCCCAAGACACATATTAATCAAACTGACCAAAATTAAAGACAAAGAGAAAATCTTGAATGCAGCTAGGGAAAAGAAACAAATAACATACATGGGAACCCCGATAAGGTGATTGGCAGATTTTTCAGCAGAAACTCTGCAGGGCAGAAGGGAGTAGCATGATACACTTAACGTGATGAAAGGAAAAAATCCTCCAACCAAGATTACTTTACCCAGCAAGGCTCTCTTTCAGATCTGAAGGAAAAATCAAAAGCTTTACAGGTAAGCAAAAGCTAAGAGAATTCAGCAACACTAAACCACCTTTACAACAAATACTAAAGGAACCTCTCTAGGCAGAAAAGAAAATCTGCAACCAGAAACAAAAATACCACAAATGACAAGGCTCACCAGTAAAGGTATATACACAGGAAAGATAGGAATCATCCACGCACAAATATGCTACCCAAATCAGAGATTGTGAGAAGAGGAGGGAAAAAATGCAGAACACTGGCGATGCACTTGCAATTAAGAGACTAACAACTTAAGACAATCTCATATATGTATAGATATAAAAGACACAGACTGGCTGAACGGATACAAAAACAAGACCCACATATATGCTGTCTTCAAGAGACCCACCTCACTTCTAGGGACACATACAAATTGAAAGTGAGAAGATGGAAGAAAATATTCCATGCAGAGAGGAATCAAAAGAAAGCTGGAGTAAGTAATACTTGTATCAGATAAAATAGACCTTAAAATGAAGAATATTTTAAGAAACAAGGAAGAATATTTTAAGAAACAAGGACAGTACATAATAATCAAAGGATCAATCCAAGAAGAAGATATAACAATTTTAAATAACTGTGCACCCAACATAGGATCACCAGAATATATAAGGCAACTCCTAACAACCTTAAAAGGAGAAATCGACAATAACACAATCATAGTGGGGGAATTTAACACCCTATTTACAGCAAAGGACAGATCATCCAGACAGAAAATCAATAAGGAAACACAGGCCCTGAATGAAGCATTGGACCAGATGGACTTAATAGATATTTATAGGACATTCCATCCCAAAGCAACAGAATACACATTCTTCTCAAGTGCACATGGAACATTCTCTAAGACTGATCACCACCTGGGCTACAAATCAAGCCTTGGTAACTTTAAGAAAATTGAAATCATATCAAGCATCTTTTCTGACCACAATGCTATAGGACCGGAAATCAACAAGAAAAAAACTGCCAAAAACACAACACATGGAGACTAAACAACATGGTACTAAACAACCAAGGGATCACTGAAGAAATCAAAGAGGAAATTAAAAAAATACTTAGAAGCAAATGACAGCAAAGATAGGACACTCCAAAATCTATAGGATGCAGCAAAAGCCATTCTAAGAGGGAAGTTTATAGCAATACAAGTCCACCTCAGGAAACAAGGAAAAGCTCAAATAAACAACCTAACTTTACATCTAAAGCAGCTAGAGAGAGAACAACAAACAAGACCTAATGTTAGTAGAAGGAAAGAAATCAAAACAAACACAAGAATATGGTCACTGCACAGTATTTTTGGTCCTCAGTATATAGTCCACTATGAATATACAGTCAAATTACTATATTTAAAAGTCACTTTAGTTTTTCTCTGTGTGGTTATTAATACCTTTAACTAGATAAAAAATTAAGTCTTTTCATTACATTTTATTCCAATTTTTAAGGCAGAGGGGAGTTGAATGGACTGGGAATTTGGGGTTAGAAGATACAAACTATTAAGTTAGAATGGATAAGCAATGAGGTCCTACTATTTAGCAAAGGGAGATTGTATATCTAATCTCTTGGGACAGACCATGATGGAAAATAATAAAAGAAAAGGAATGGAAGAAAAAAAGGAACATCATTCAACTAAACAAGCAATTTTTTTTTTCCTTTTCTTTTTAGGGGTGCACCTGCAGCATATGAAGTTCCAGGAAAGAGGTGGAATTAGCGCTCCAGCTGCCGGCCTACACCACAGCCACAGCAATGCCACATCTGAGCCAGATCTGCAATTTACACAGAAATCGAACCTTGTAGCAATGCTAGATCCTTAACCCACTGAGCAAGGTCAGAGATCGAACCTGCATTTTCATGGATAGTCAGATTTTTTTTTTTTTTTTGGTCTTTTTTAGGGTTTCACCTGTGGCATATGGAGGTTCCCAGGCTAGGAGTCCAATCAGAGCTGTATCCACCGGCCTCTGCCAGAGCCACAGCAACTCGGAATCTGAGCTGCGTCTGCAACCTGCACCACAGCTCACGGCAATGGCAACACTGGATCCTTAACCCACTGAGCGAGGCCAGGGATTGAACCCACATCCTCAGGGATGCTAGTCGGGTTCACTAACTACTGAGCCACAATGGGAACTCCTAAACAAGCAATTTTGATGAGACGAAGACCAGTGTATCAAAAGCAGTGTTTTAAGTCTACACAGTCCAATATGGTAGCCATTAACCAACCACATATAGATAATTAAACTTAATATAAACTAAATAAAATTTAAAAGCCACACTAGCCATATTTCAAATACTCAACAGATATCACACTATCATTACAGAAAGTTCTGCTGTATAAGCACTGCTATAAATGATCCTCTTCTTTCAGACACTGAAACCTTGCTTAGAGAAGCAGCCTGCTTCATATTTGAGTAACAGGAAGTGTTAAAACATGAGTTGGCAGCTTTAGGACAGATACTGCCTTTTTAAGCATTTCTAGGAAAAGGTTGATGTGCAAGAAATTATCTGGGTCAGGAGTTACCTCCATGAAGAAACTGAAACAAAACTATTATCATGCTATCATAATTTCTTTATAAAGTATATTACCAAAATATTGAAAATATCATTAAAATTTCTTGAAGATTATTTTAAATGGAACTTATTTATAAACTATTCACATAAAAACTTTATTCACTCAGAAGGTGAGTGAATAGTTAAATAACTATTCAAATAACTCTTTTTATGTCTTGCATTACTTCTTAAACATTTCCATCAAAGCATTTCTAACACAATTCCAAGAGTTTTGTTCTATTTATAATAACGTTGTAGATCCAGTTACCATCCACATATACCTGCTAAAAGTTCTCAATGTGTTTAATTAAAGAGACAGAACTTATTGGAAGACAAAAGTGCCTTTAGAGAACAGGAGTAGAAACGGGATTTCTTTGCCTGGGTTTCCCCTTGCCCCTCTACTGATGCTGATGACACTTTGTATGGGTAGGGTCTTTCACGAGTTGGTTGTGTCCCTCAACTCTTTTTTTTTTTTTTTTTTTTTTTTTTTTTGCCATTTCTTGGGCCGCTCCCGCGCCATATGGAAGTTCCCAGGCTAGGGGTCTAATCGGAGCTGTAGCTGCCAGCCTACGCCAGAGCCACAGCAACGCAAGATTCGAGCCGCGTCTGCCACCTACACCACAGCTCACGGCAACGCCGGATCATTAACCCACTGAGCAAGGGCAGGGATCGAACCCGCAACCTCATGGTTCCTAGTCGGATTTGTTAACTACTGCGCCACGATGGGAACTCCCCTCAACTCTTTATACTAGAACTTACATCAGAATTTCAGAACTCAACTACTCCAATGAGAGAAGCAAAGATAAATAATCCACAGGAACCAATGGCTACCAACCTTAACATTTTAAGGTTTTTTTTCTATTTACTAAATTCTTTAGTCCCAGTTGCAGCATCTATTTAAAACTGTGTGTAATAACTCATTAGAGGGTCAAGAAAGCCACATAGTCCTGCCATAAAAAATGAAATATTTTGGGTCATTATCAAAGAAGCTTGAAAACACTGATCTATTTGGCTTCCTAGTAATGTACAGTTTTTATAAGCAAGTACAGAAGGGTTTTACAATCCCTAATCATACTAGTGCTATACTGAAATGATTACCATATATACATACGTGTGTGTGTGTACATACACACACACATACTACTCTGTGTGTTTATCACTACACTAGCAAAACCATACTTTTTATAAACTGTCCATTAAAACAAGAGTGGTTATACAAAATTCATAGAATTCCATTAGGACCTAGGGACCTATACTCAACTATCCAGTCTATGACAAAGAAATACAGGACATTTTACTAGCTGGGCACCTGGGATACCACCTAAATACTAGAGCTACCTAAATAGTAGAGCCTTCTACATTACATATTCAGCTAATTAAGGACAGATCAAAGTTCTTTCATCTAGACCCTATAAGTAACACCAATCATACAAAGTTTAACCGCTTATGAAACATCCTATGTTCAATCTTCCAGACAGCATTTATTAAAACATGGAGGATGTTGGGTGTTTGGGACACAATGAATGAGTCAATTAGGTTAGGTCTCCTACCTCAAGGTTTTATAGTCTAGTAAGTTGAAGTAATTAATGATGGGAACCTGATCAAAGTGAAGTTAAACAGATTTCTTACTTGCAAGAAACTGGGCTTTGTGATAGCTATGGTGTTACCAGGGGTTGGAAAATGATATAGAGTCAAGAAATGGGGTAGCCTTTTAAGAGGCCATATATGCAGATAAAAACACAAAATTAGGAAAATAATGCAGCTATGTATGAGAAGATATCGCATTTAGTCTTTACTTTGTTAATGGTTAGGGGTATCTGTATTAAAAGCTACATATTTTCTCATATTTAGGAAAATATAAAAACATTTAGCATGAAAAAGTAAAATGCTTTTGAAAATAAAATGCCACCTAGGAATCCAATTCTAAGTGCAGATTTATAATTGTTTTATTATATAATTTTAATTATTCTCTAAGAATTGCATTTATGGTTCATCTATGCTTGTAAATTTTAATATCTATGGAGACCACATGGTAGTATGCCATGTTGTAGTCAAGAAGAAGAAACAGGGATGAGTATCCAAAACCACACATAAATTTTAATCAAAGAAGAAATACTTTAAAAAGTTAATACTACTTAAGTTAAGGACAATGAGAAATTTGAGAATTCTAATAAAATTTCAAGGAAAAATTATTACAAATGAAGGATTCATTGTCTTTCTGCCTCTTGCATTGAATTAGCTGGTCTATTGCTAATTCATTTAACAACTATTGTTGGTCATCATCTACTACAAGATTGTATAATGGTTTAGTTGCTAAAATATAAAGATGAGTGAGTCACAGTCTTCTTCTTATAAAAGTTCATCATCTATGAGTTCTCATCGTGGCTCAGTGGAAATAAATCTGACTGGTATCCATGAGGTTGGATCCCTGGCCTTGTTCAGTGGGTTAAGGATACAGCATTGCTGTGATCTGTGGTGTAGGTCACAGATGTGGCTCAGATCCTGTGTTGCTGTGGCTGTAGGGTAGGACAGAATCTACAGCTCCAATTCGACCCCTAGCCTGGGAACCTCCATATGCTATGGGTGTGGCCCTAAAAAGGCAAAAAAGACCAAAAAAGAAAAAGTTCATCATCTAGTAATTTTCATTTTTACATTTTCTCTTAATTTTTTTTCATTTCACATTACTCTATGTTCAAATCCAAATCTAAATTACTATAAATTTTGAAAAATTTTTCTAGAAAATAGAAAAGTATTGATAACTTCACTAAATTAAGAAAATGCGTTAAAAACACAGGAAAAAAATTAACTCCATCTCCTCACATACCACATAAAATGCCTAAGTCTTCAACCTGTCCTACCTATTGGGACAGGCCTTATCATTGTTTTTTTCTTAACCTTGAGGCAGCTCAAGACTTTTTTCAGTCTCTCCTTATCTTTATGACAAGATGAGGGAAGAAGTAGTGGGAAAGAAGAGCTAGGGGGATGAGAAGGGTGGGCAGAGAAGAAGGGAGGGGGGAAACTTAAGATTTTGGAGTGATACCGCATCACTGATAGACTAGACAACCAGGAAGAAAAAAGATCTTTGCCTTTAAGAAGTTTTTATATGATAACAGTTTTCTTGAAAGTTAAAATTCTACCCTTCACTCACATACAGGAAGTATGGGGTCCGTGCCCCACTGAGCTTTCCCTGAGTTTCATTCATTCTTCCACTGTATAGACCATTTAATTTGCCAGATATGACTTCTTGCTATTGAGGTAATCTTTGACTCCACTCCTGTAATCAAAGCTGTCTGAACCAGACGTGACCCAAGGAGATACTGGCTGGCCAAAAGTCTATGACATGTGTTAGCTGCCTCTGAAAAATGCTATGACCTAACCAAATTCTCCCTGACATATGCTTTAACCAACAGAAAGAGGGGAAGCTGCTGTTGCATGGGAGATCGTAAAGGCTATGGGCCTGAAGGTATACAAGCTAAAGAAAAGTGAGTTGGAAAAAATGTTGAAATAGATGTACAGAGTGTTCAGTGGTCCTGAGAGAGAGAAGATGAGAGTGTAGCCAATCTCAGGTTCTCTTCCTTAGAATGCCTTTTTGATTTTCTCATATTCCCTAACACTTCCAAATACCTATCCTTTTAATTAAGTTTTAGTGGCTTACTGTTAATTGTAACTGAAAGAGACTGGTAGAAACTTCCTAACAAACGTCATGTTTAGTCTCTTTTCTCTTCTCATCTTTACTCATTCTATTTACATCTGTTTTTTCCCTTCCAACAATCTAAATATTACACTTCTTCAAAATAAAGGCCGAAGAATCACTTTATCCATAAAGCCGTATCTGACTAATTCCAGGTCACAACTCCCCATCCTTGAACTACAGAGCACTTTAGCTTCTACCCAGACATTACATTGACTTTTTACTGCTCAGTATTTGCTTTATGAATTAATTGTATTATTCAACATGTAGCCAGCATGTCTGTTGAGTCTTAGTTTCTGAATCAGTATAATGGATTAATTACACCTACTTCAAAGAGCTATTGTAGAAAGAGTGCCTAGCACACTCTTTACAAACAGGTATTTAGTGCTAGGTATTTTGTTCTTAAGTATCTGGCAAAATTCAGAAGTAAACATCTTTATTTTCTTCAAACTAAATATAAAAGAATGGAAAAACAGTTCATTAAAAGTCAATACTATTTCTTTCATAAATTCAACATGAGCAAAAATAAGTTAAAAATGTCAAGAGCATTTTCAATTCCAAGTAAATTTCTTTCACAGGTAAACCTGAATAGATGTTTGGGAAGCATATTAGGCTATCCCCTGTCAATTTGCCCCTGAAAAGAGTGAGTGTTATCATTACTTTACCTTTAGATAATACTATACAAACTTTTGTTTTTACCTAGCAGAAACATTTTCAGTTTAGTTTTTTTAATTTTAATTTTATTTGCTTTTTTTTTTTTTTTTTTTTAGGGCTTCACCCGTGGCATATGGTAGTTCCCAGGCCAGGGGTCAAATCAGAGCTACAGCTGCCAGCCTACACCACAGCCACAGCCATGCCAGATCTGAGCTGCGTCTGTGCCCTCACCACAGCTCACGGCAATGCCAGATCCTTTACCAACTGAGCAAGGCCGGGAGATCGAACCTGCATCCTCTTGGATACTAGTCAGGTTTATTACCTCTAAGTCACAATGGGAACTCCCTCAGTTTAGTTTTTAGATAAGCAAAATAGTAAAACTGCTTTTTCCTGAGAAATTAATGCAAAATTTTGTAACTCTCATTATTCAAAAAATTAATTTTATTCAGACTATAACTTCTCTTTTTAGTAATTTAAGAAGCAAGTTTTCTTCTTTATATTGTCTCTAAAAATTCACAGTTACAATAATTCTACCATTCTCTTAACTGTAAAACTTTGACAAATTATGTACTAACTTATCCTTTCAAATATGTCTCTTCCATTTTCCTAATTTTTTATTATTTTCTGAACTGTATATAATTTGTCTCTTCCATTTTCCTAATTTTTTATTGTTTTCTGAACTGTATACAATTTCTCTACTTCTTACTGTACTGACAGCCCCAAACAGTAATACTCCTAATTTTTTATTTAGGATCCTCCATAATACTTCACAGAGAGAATTTAACCATGTACTTTCATAATACAAGGCCCTAAGAATACACTCCAAACATATCTTAACATGACCTGTACTAAACACATGAAAACACCATTTAAGCATTAAATATAGTGATATAATACAAAGAAAAACAAAGTACCAACTCAATAAGATTGTTCTAAAAATGAATATTAAAGTGATAAAAAATTTTAAGTATCCTTTATAAATGGCTTACTTATTACTAAAATATAGCCTAATGATAGAACCATACACCAAAACCATAAAACTATCTGTGCTTTAAGCTCTCATCTAAATATTCTACTTCAAATGTTTAAAAGTTAAGAACATTTGAGTTCCTCAAAAGGCTAAACATAGAGTTACCATATGATCCAGCAATTCTTTTCCTAATATATACCCAAGAGAAATTAAAACATATGTCCACAAAAATTTTAAACAAATGTGGAAATAATCCAAATGACTATAAACTATAAATAGATAAATAAAATGTGGTGTGTATATATATATATATATATATATATATATAGTAAAATATTATACAGCAATAAAAAGAATGAAGTATTAATCTATGCTACAACATGGAAGAAACTTGAAGATATCATACCAAATGAAAGAAGCCATGGAGTTCTCGTTGTGGCGCAGTGGTTAACAAATCTGACTAGGAACCATGAGGTTGTGAGTTCGATCCCCGCCCTTGCTCAGTGGGTTAACGATCCGGCATTGCTGTGAGCTGTGGTGTAGTTCGCAGACTCGGCTTGGATCCCGTGTTGCTGTGGCTCTGGTGTAGGATGGCGGCTACAGCTCCGATTCGACCCCTAGCCTGGGAACCTCCATATGCCATGGGAGCAGTCCTAGAAAAGGCAAAAAGACAAAAAATAAAATAATAAAAAAAAAATGAAAGAATCCAGTCATAAAGGACCACATATTGTGTGATTCCATTTATACAAAATACTCAGAAAGGGCAAATCTATAGAGACAAAAAGTGGATCAGTAGTTGCCTTGAGCTATGGGAATGTTGAGAACTGGCAAGTGACTGCTAATAGGTACTGGGTTTCTTTGGGGATGATGAAAATGTTTTAGTTGACTATAACAATGGTTGTACAATTCTGTGAATATACTAAAAACTGAATTGTATACTTTCAATTTGTGAAATTATGTGATATGCGAATTTTTATATCCATACAGCTGTTATATAAAAAAAATTGGATCCCATATTTGATAAAAATACTATCTGACAATGCATTCTTTATTGAAGTTTTAAAAGCAGTAGTCTCAATTTTACCCTCTATATCCAAGACTAAATGTACTATGTCCCTAGTATGTCCCTTTCATGTTTCACTTTATCAAACTGAGGCACTCATCCATTTAGTTAACTTTGCATCTCTCTCTCTCTTCTCCCTCCCCCTCCCCCATATCTTTTTTAAACTTGCTAAAATTATATTAATTCGGATTGGGAACTAACAGGTTTGTCCAACACGTAAGTTTCTAAGTACTTACCAGACTTCATTCTAACAGTCACATGACTAGCTAATTTTTATAATAGAGGGATTTAATAGAAATGAGGCTGAGATTCTAAACCACATAAACTATTCACCCTCTCTGATTCTGCATCCTCAATATCTTCTTCCTATGCCACCATCATCTTAATATAATCCTAAATTAGTTCTTACTGGAAATACTGCAATAGCCTTCTAAGAGAAGTCTCCCTCTGCTTCTCTTTTCTTCAATCCTCTACACAGACATAGTAATCTTTTTTTTCCCCTTCCTTCCTCCCTTTCTTTTCTTTTCTCTTTTTTCTTTTCTTCTTCTTTCTTTCTTGCCACACATGCTGCACATGGAAGTTCCTAGGCTAGGGGTCGAACTGGACCTGCAGCTCCCAGCCTATGCCATAGCCACAGCAACACAGGATCCAAGCTGTGTCTGCAACCTACACCACAGCTCACAGCAACGCCAGATGCTTAACCCAGTGAGCAAGGCCAGAGATGGAACTGCATCCTCATGGCTGCTAGTAGGGTTTGTTACCACTGAGCCACAACAGGAACGCATTTTTTTTTTTCTTATTTCTTAATAGTAGTCTTTTATTATTATTATTATTACTCAAATGAATTTATCACATCTGTAGTTGTATAATGGTCATAACAATCTGATTTCACAGGATTTCCATCCCAGTAGTCTTTTTAATATAAAAATCTGATCTTGCCACTCTCCCAGTTAAAAAATCTTTTAGTATCTTGGAGATCCCATTGTGGCTAGTGGAAACGAACCCAACTAGTAGCCATGAGGATATGGGTTCAATCCCTGTCCTCATTCAGTGGGCTAAGGACGCAGTGTTGCCATGAGCTGTTGTGTAGGTCACAGACGCGGCTTGGATCCCGAGTTGCCGTGGTTGTGGTATAGCCCAGCAGCTGCAGCTCTGATTTGACCCCTAGGCAGGAAACTTCCATAGGCTGCAGGTACACCACTCCCCCCAACAAAAAAGCAAAGAAAAAAAAAAAACTTTCAATATCTGTACATGACATATATGATAAAATCCAAAGCCCTGTGTTTGGCTAAAAAAGCTCATCTTAATGAGGCCTCTGACTTCATCTTTGGTCCCACTTTCTTCTCATATGGTAAGTGACTCAATTGCTTGCCATTTTCCCAAATATACTATGGTATTCCATGCATCCATATCATGCATTTAGTACATGGTATTCACTTCCCTCAAGTGTCCTGCCTTCAACTCCTGTGTATATCCTAGGTCTCATCTCATGTATTACCTACTCTGGGGAACCATTCTAACTCACTGAGAAAGTCTTAGGTACTCCCTTCTTGCTGCTCTCCTATATTCCCTAATTGAAATACTTAAAACAATGTACTGTACAGCAATTTTTTGTTTTGATATCTAACTTCCTACCACACTATGAGATCCTTAAGAGGCAGGGACCATTGCTTATCATCTTTATAGGTTTAAAACCTAGAATATAAGACCTTAATAAAAGGCTTTGAATGAAAATGTATATGAAATTTGACAATTTACAAAAAAAAAAGCATGCACATATAGTCTCATTTTACCCTAAGAACAAATGTTGAAAAAGGTATATCTGTCATTACTCAATTTTACAGATGAGGAATTCTGAGTTAATATCTACCACCAATTGCCAACTTTAAAAAATGAGACAAGATTTAAAGTTTCTCCTTATTATAAACTTTTTATGTAGAAAATAACTTAAAAATACATTTTCTTAAATATATTTGTCAATAACTACACAAACTGTTTATCAATTTTAGTTTTTGGAGTCAGAAAATGTTGACCTATGAGGCCTAAACATTTCCTTTAATCTCTCACTTCAAAGTCAACAACGAGTATTAAGGATCTGTAAGAGGGACAGACATATACTTGTCAAACATGATCCTAATTTTGAACTCACCCTCCTGTTTCTACTTGATTCTACTCCACTTCAGTAACTCCTATCAACTTTTTATTCTTCCTCATTTTTCTGATTTGACGGTTTCATTTACTGTTTGTGTAAGACCTTGGCTTCTATTGATAACTATTTTGAAACCCAATACTAACTCCAGTGTTTCTGGCTGCTTTGTTGGACACCTCCCATATCCTTGTTAAAGTCAGTACAAAGGAGTCTTTATCCTGCATTCCAAATGTTTTTAATCAGTTAACCTAATCCCACTGCCACAGCAGTAGAAAAAATTACTCATCCTTCTGTTGAAGCGGTCCCCATTCTGTTATAAATGAGGATCAAGTTACTCAATATGATCCTTTTTTGGTCGTCTATAATTCTGTGTTTATAAGCAACAAATTTTATCATTGTTTATGTTCTCTTATCTGTCTAAAATACTAATTTCTTTTAGTTGATTATAAATCTTCTAAATAAACAGCAGAAAGGTTTAACAATCACACATATAATAACCAACCACACCTCATCTTCATATCCCTAAATAAAAAAGCAAAGTAACAAGGAAGAAAAGAGCACTGGGCATAAGGATGCCTGAATTCCATTTCCAGCTGTGATACTAATCAAGAGCATCCAACACCAGACAATTTAATATCTCTAAACTATGGTTTTCCCATATGCTTGGGACTCTACTTTTTAAAATACACCAGTAATGCTTTTTTTTTTTTTTTTTTTGGGTCTTTTTGCCATTTCTTGGGCCGCTCCTGTGCCATATGGAGGTTCCCAAACTAGGGGTCAAATCAGAACCATTGCCGCTGGCCTACACCAGAGCCACAGTGATGCGGGATCTGAGCTCATGGCAACGCCGGATCCTTAACCCACTGAGCAAGGCCAGGGATCGAACCCACAACCTCATGGTTCCTAGTCAGATTCGTTAACCACTGAGCCACAATGGGAACTCCACCAGTAATGCTTTTGTAACCTTCTACAAGTTTAGCTCAGAATGTTCAAATGTCCTATCATATTGGCTTCTCCATGAGGACTTTCCCGGCCATATTATTTAAAAATCATCACTATATCACCGGCACCATTTCTCCTTAGCACTTATCACCATATAAAATATTTCATTCCTTTTTCTTATTTGTCTGACTCCCTCACAAGACTATTGACTAATATATCTATTTTGTTCACTACAGTATGTTCAGAAGCCTAGAACACTTCTGGCACATAGAATGTTCTCATGGAATATTTGTTGAGTGGATGAATCCATGAAGACTAACAAGTTGAGGATCTCTTAAATTCCAAAACTTCATGCATCTAAGAAAGTAAATCAAAAAGTCTCTTCAAAAAGTTTCTACAAACGGAAAAAAAAAAAGTTTCTACAAACTAGTCAAGAAATTGAATACAATAAATCAATGTCTATACTTTGCTTTAACTTTGTCTAAATGTAATATAAGTATACAATGAACTTGATAATTAAAGCAAAAGCATCACCCTTGATTCACTTATCCTATTTGTCATTCAATAAACCTGATTTGTAAAGCACACAGTACAGAGTCTTCTATTGGCATTCAGGTCTCTTCTAATTTTAATAAACTATTGAAACTGAAAAAATTTAATTTGCCATTCAAACCATCTATTTGTTCCAATAGACTCTTTTCCATATTTGCACCAAACTTTTCAAATTTTTTAGGTAAGGAGTCTACTAACTAGTTCATTGTGTTGGCTAGTTTTATTCCACTTAAAACACAAATATCTTGGGGTCAGGCTGAGTCACATTTGGTTTATGAATCTCATTGAACATTTCTATCTTTTAAGATATATACTGGAGTCCTATAGAAGATAGATAAATGAGATTCCACTCAGCTTATACAGAAAGATAATTTTTATAGAAATATAAAATACTATACACAAATATACAAAATTACAGGTCCAGAATATTCCAACAAAATTTCACATGAATTTATTTGGTTCTGCTCTTCAATTTGTATATACGTTAGACTTTAAAGATAGCAGTTATGTTTCAAAATCTGCCTTAGTAAACAGAACTTGGTTTACAAAGCTACATATTTATTACAAATAACTATAAATTTATTTTAAATCTTGATAAATAAGAGTAACACCATAAAAATAACTTACGCAATATTCTCAGATAAAAGTAACAAGTCCACTCCAAATAAAGGGACTCATCAACTTAGAGAAAATCTAATTAAAAAAACTTCAATCTAAAATCTAGTGAAACAAAGGAGTGTATAATTTATTTCACAACAGAAGAGAATTTAGCATAGTGCCCTCAACTGCTAGGTTTTCAAATATCTGTTAAAATGATTTTTTATTACAAAAAAGAGTTTTACCCTAGACTTTCTTGAATGCAATAATTCCCAATCTTGGCTGATATTAGAATCACCTGGGGGATCTTAAACTATTTACGTCCATGCATAGCCCAACTCTAGACCAATTATATCAGAATCTCTGGGGGTGGGGGCTATGATATGCAATGATAGTTTTAGAAAGCTCTCTAGGAGATTTTAATAGGCAACCAGTGTTGAGAATCACTGCCACTGTGCTTTACAAAGCTTCAGTTCAACATTACTAGATTATGTCAGTTATGGGATTCAAATGAAAATAACAACTACTGTTGACTGCACTGCTAGCCTGGTATATAATATTAAGGATGATCAGATTTATACAGCGTGACTAAAATGGCAAGAAAAGAAATAAAAATATCTTCTAAAAGGAGGTGGTGAGAGAGATTAAGATTAGTAAAAGAGCAGGAAAAATATATAGGGAGTTCATGGCTCAGCAGTAATAAACCGACTAGTAACCATGAGGACACAGGCTCGATGCCTGGCCTCACTCAGTGGGTTAAAGGATCTGGTGTTGCCGTGAGCTGGGGTGTAGGCTGCAGATGTGGCTTAGATCCCACGTTGCTGTGGCTGTGGTCATGGCCAGCAGGTACAGCTCCAATTAGACCCCTAGCCTGGGAATTTCCATATGCTACAGGTGCAGCCTTTAAAAAAAAATAAAGAAAAATATATAGACAGCCTAGAAAAGAAGATGCCATGAGAATATGGGAAAAAATAGAAAAAAACCAAGTGGGAAAATAAAAAGAGAAAAATTCATACAAGTAATAGCAAATACATGTAAATGGAGCTTCTATAATTGGCTTTACTGTTATTGAAGGTTCTGAATAGGTATACATGCATAAACTAACTGTATACTACAAATTGTCTACCTTGTATCCAGGTGAGCATTCAGGGTTGTTAGTAACAATGGCAGGTATGAGAATTTCCAGCCATCCCCCTGTCATAGTAAGGACAGAGAAATCTGAAACAAGGATATCTTCTCAAAAAACTCTTATTATAAGTGTTATCTGATAAGGCTGCTATTAAGGAGATGATTTAAACCAAGGTTTACATATATACTAGGTGTACTAAAAGGAAGTAGGGAAAACAGTACTGCCACTCCTCCAAAAAAGTTTCTACAAGGAAATATGACTACCTGGGCAAGGCTCTTTAGCCACCCATAAATCCTTTACCAGGTAACTCTTATCATGGTCTACAACTTCTTTAGGCTCCACCTCATCCACAATTAATACTTAGTCTACAGCTTAGAAAACAAGACCAGCCTTTCAGAAACTGTATATTTATTATAACACAGGGCCAGGAAAGGAAACATTATTAAAACCAACATCTGTTCTCCACTTCCCAGTTTTTGACATCCTGAAAACTTTCCTTTTGGAGTCAGAAATGAATAATCCAGAGTACTGAGTCTATTTGCACCATCAGTAAGTCCTAGGGTATGAGGAGGGTAAGAAAAGAGAAAGGGAAAGAATGAGGTAAGTGAAAAACCTAACAAGATAAAATACCCAAAGAAGTTAAAGAGGTCAAAAGTTGGCACGGGTAAGTCCTATTAGTAGGACTGATAAGTAATCTATCACTCACATACAAGCCCCCTGTTCAGTATCAAGTATGATACTTTACAGGATAAGCCAATAGAGAAACAGAAGCACTTCTAACAAGGTATTTAAACTATGGTAATGAAAATCATAGATTTATGGCATCCCCAATTAAATGTGGAATAATAATAAAAGAGAGCCTTCTGAAAGATGCTAGATGGCCAATAAAGAAAAGCAAGATGGCAATAAGGAGGTCTCAATGTTCCCATGGAGAAAAAAATTGAGATTTCCTTCTAAAATGTAGCCTGGTAACACTGAAGAAAAGTCCAAAACCTGGAGAAATCTATTAAGAACTCTAGAAAAAGTTTATTAGGCAACAGATCAAAAGCTGATTCAGTAATAAAACTTCAGGATTCAAATCACTACAAGAGAATAACAAGGAAAAAGGAATTCTGGACAATCATGGAAGAAGGAAGATAAATAAGGGGACCTAGGGGAATTCCATTGTGGCTCAGTGGTAACAAACCTGACTGGTATCCATGAGGATGCGGGTTCAATCCCTGGCCTCGCTCAGTGGGTTTAGGATCCAGTGTTGCTGTAAGCTCTAGTGTAGGTCGCAGATGTGACTCAGATCTGGCATTGCTGTGGCTATGGTGTAGGCTGGCAGCTGCAGCTTCTCTTCGACCCCTGACTAGGGAACTTCCCTATGCCACAGGTGCAGCTCTAAAAAGCAAAAAAAAAAAAAAAAAAAAGTTTGGGGGGAACCTAGGAAGAGTAACAGGCAAACAAATACATTCCCCAGGTGTTGAGTTCATCTACATTTGGAGTTATACTAGAAAAGGCCAGTGTTTGCACTGTAGGCAAGGGCCATGGACATAACTTGCAACACCACTCCATCCAGTCTAACAGGGTTATCAGCAACAAGGTCTGGAGTAGCATCCTAGAAAAACTGATAGGTGTGGGAGACTCAGAGAATATGTCAGAGATAAAGACACTAACTCTAACCCTATCTCCTTAGAGGACCTTGAAAAGCTTTCAAAGTGAATAGAAATACTACCTTGACCAATTAAAAAAGAGGATTCCTCAAATTAGAATATTAACCTCTAAGTCTATTTGGACTGTTTTTGGTTTTGTGTGTAAAAAGTGTAGCTGAACCAGACACTAGAACAGAACCTCTCAAGAAACAACAATAAAAGAATTATACCTAGAAAGAATATTAAGTAGTTCCTTGATGATTCAGTGGGTTAAGGGTCCATGTTGTCACTGCTGTGGCTCTGGTTACTGCTGTGGCATGGGTTTGATCCTTAGCCTGGGAACTTCTGCATGCTGTAAACGTGGCCACAAAAAAAATATTATTTATTATTTCCAAGTGTTAGGTGAATACTAAGACTTGGAAAGGTACTCTTCCTAAGAAAAAAGCAGTGGTATTTCTTTAAAACTTTCATTTGAATTTCAAATATACTATTTCTAGAAAGTTCTAAGGCATCAGGTCTAGTTGAATGTGTGTCTACATATTTATCAGGGATTAATTTGATTTTGGAAAATTACATGTGTTTTTCAATCAGTGTGCTAAGACACTGGGAATCTAATTAGAACTGGGATTCATTTGATGCTTCCTACCACATGGCAAGTAATCTTCTAAATTGAATGATAAAACAAATAATTAAAAGAACAAAAAGGATAAGGGACAAAATAGATAGCAGTTATACTCAAAGTACAGATACTTTTTTGGCCACCCCACAGCACAAGGAGTTCTGGGGCCAGGGATGAGATCCAAGCCATAGCTGCGACCTACACTGCAGCTGCAGCAATGCCCAGATCCTTTAAGCCACTGTGCTGGGCTGGGGATGGAACCTGCATCCTGGCACTGCAAAGACACCACTGATTCCACTGCACCAACCACAATGGGAACTCCAAGGTACAGTTGTTTTTAAAAAGGAACTTAAAAGTTTGAAAGGAAAAAAAAGTTTGAAAAAATGAGGTTTGGAAGAAACCATATTGTTTCTACCTGGAAGTAGAGATATTTTAAAATAGGAAAAGTAGTGGAGTTCCCACTGTGGCGCAGCAGGTTAAGGACCTGTTGCTATCTTTGTGGCAACACGGATTTGACATTAGGCCTGGCACAGTGAATTAAAGACCTGGTGTGGCTGCAGCTATGGTGTAGGTCACAGCTCTGGCTGGGATTTGATTTCTGCCCTGGGAACTTCCATATGTTGTGGTATGACCATAAAATTTAAAATAATAATAACAAATAAAACTGAGCAGAAATAAATTAAATCACACTAATTACGTGTGGGAACATCTATACCTTTCCATTTACTATAGATGCTGAAGGACTGAGAAACAGAAATTTGGTGACCATGTTTTATAAAGTATTACAGCAAAATTGGGGTAACATACAACCAGAAGGCTTAATTATTTTAATAAAATTGACTTTAAGAGGTAGCTCTTTAAACACACACATTTTCTCACACATAACACATAACTTTCGATTTCATTCCTTGCTCCTTTAAGAAAAGCATACGGTATGTGCTGAAGCCAGTATTCATTTAGCCTAATTTTTTACATCCTGTACATCTATAGTATAATAAACTGAAAATTAATGCTTTATAAGACACTTGCTATGGAAAACAGTTTTGACAGTTCCTCAAAAAGCTAAACATAAAATTACCACATGACCTAGCAATCCCTCTCCAAGGAACATACATACCCAAAAAAAGACTTGAACAGGTATTGTACCTCCAGGTATCCGTACCTCCAGGTATCCAACAGATGAACGGACAAATATACTGATACATAGACATATATATGGAGGGAGAGGGAGAGAGGTCCCTCTTCCTTAAAGGAGCTTTACCTGGTCATTCTGTGACCCTTCTCTTATTGTTAACTCAGTATTTCACTTGCTTGTATCACTCACTTAGCAGTTAATTTTATCCTCCTTTTGAAATCTGTGGTGTTTTTAAATTATTATGACACATTAAATATTTGATTACGCTTTGTTTAAAAAACAAGATTAATAGCCCAAATTATCAAATTAAGACTCATTTAATATTTGTTTGACTTTGTTTACCAAATAAGATTAGCAGTAGCTCAAATTGACAAATCAGGACCCTCTATCATCTTCAAATTATCAAAAAATAACTCAAGTTTACACTTGCACAAATAGATTAAGAAAGAATTTCAATAACAACTGTTAAGAGAAAGCATACTGGGAAAAAATGATCAGAATACTCATTCCCTGGGCACTCTGATAATCAAGGATGTAATAGGTTTAGTTTTATAACTTATACAACAAGGGAAGAAGATACTTTTAACAGAAAGTTTTCTGACTGACCAGTCATTTTTCTTTTTCAGCAAATGAATTAAAGACAAGACATTATCTAAATAAAAAATAAAACAAAAGTGAGAAATACACATTTGACATATATACTAATATTTTTTATGCCTAAGTAAAAATGTACAGGATATATACTTCTAATCCTCAAGAGTATTAAATAAAATATGAAATTACAAAGATATGTTAATTATAATAAAAAAAGGGTGTTTGGGAGCCAACCAATATATTTTTTTTTACTTAAAAAGCTTTTTTAACGATTATAGTGATCTTAAATTATACATAGGAGGTTGGGGCATAATGATGAAAGAGAAGGAAGACGTAAAGAGAAAGGAATAGAAAAAAATAGAATAGGGAAAATGAAAAAATATATATGCATATACATATGTATATACACACACACATAGATATTCATTCCTTTGAAAAACAGCATACAAATTTGAGAAAAGTATAAAACAATATACTTGGAGTAAAGTCATATTTATAGATCAGAAATATAAAGGCTAAGTAAATTTTCTACCTATGTTCTTAGTATACACTTAAAATGAGCTTTGAGGCTTATAGGTTATTTTAATACGAAGCAGGTTTTTGTTTTTTTTAATTGGTACTTTAAAAAATGCATAACATGTGTTTGCTAAAGTGTTTCTTTCCTGCAGAATGTCTGAATGATTATCTCTTAGGTTTGTCTTTTAAAACATATCATAAATGTAAACAGTATTAACTCACATGAAATTTAAGAAATAACTTCTATTTTGATACGAAGGCAAAAGGTTTAAGTTTTTTAAAATACGGCATCATTACCTGAAAAGTAAATCTCTTTCGATGAGCAACTATATTTCTATTTCCTACCAAAGAAGTACGACTTAACGTTCATTTCTACAGTGAACATACTCACTGGCATCTCAGAGAATATGGCTTTTCCAGTCAGAAACACAGCTATTTATCAAATTCGGTTCCCCAAGAAAAGTCAATATAGAGAAGGAAACAAAAAATGGTTTCCATCAGACAAAATATACAAGTTAAACCTCATTCCTCATTAACTAGCAAATCCTCATAGCCTTAATCTCTGAGGTTCTATAATTTACACATGATCCAACAAGCTTGGGTTGAGATTCCCAAGGTCATGGCATATTAGAAGGAGAGATAAAGATGATGATGACAGCAGCTGTAAATTTCTAAACACATATTAAGCACGATACATGGGAATGGAGGCTAGGAAGGGGAGGAATATCTGTAATAGGTAATTGTACTGAAAGCTGTGTACGAATTCAAAAAAGACCAACAAATGGCTTGACTACATGACCAAGAATCTACAAATCATATGTCCCAAGGGTATCACTACACTACAATACAGAATAACTGATGCTCAAAAAGACAACTCCTTGTCTTTAAAATTTTACAAAGTTAAAAATATACATTTTGAAAGTAAGGAGCATGGACAATGTAATCTAAAGACCTTGATTTGAATCCAGACCCATCACCTAATCAATGACCTTTGGCAACTGTAATCTCTTTCAGACTCAGTTTCTCCAAATACAAAATGGAAATGACGTTCACCTTATAGCACTATGGTGAGAACCAACACATGTAAAAGCACCCAATATAACTCATGAATATAGTAGCCACTAAAATATCCTGAAAACTTAACTACTTATAATATTTTTTCTTTGAGATAAATGATTTATTACTTTCAAATGTTACTTTTTAGATGTTTAGACATTTTTCAACAGTTTGTAAATATGTAAAGTACAAAAAGGCAAGATTCATTTAAGTGTATAAAAAATGCTCTCAAATCTCATCATAAACCACGTAATTCATTCTTCAGCCTCAATTTAGATGGTATCTCCTCTGGAAAATCTTCCCACAGCCTCCACTTGCATCTACCACATCCAAAACCAAACTCCTGATTCCCCACCCCTATCCCAAACCTTCCCTGTCTCACAGGTAATGGTAACCCCATTCTTCTAGTTGCTTAGCCAAAAATCTTGGCATTACCTTGCCTTCTCTTTCTCATTTTCTACATTTGATCCATCAGAAAAAAAACTTTCTGGGAGTTCCTATTGTGGAGCAGCAAGTTAAGAACCAGACATGTTGTCCATGAGGATGCAGGTTCGATCCCTGGCCTCAGTCAGTGGGTTAAGGATCCAGTGTTGCCACAAGCTGCGACATGGGTTGCAGATGTGGCTCAGATTCCGTGTTGCTGTGGTATAGGCCTGCAGCTCAGTTTCAATTTGACCCCTAGCCTGGGAACCTCCATATGCCACAGGTGTAGACTTTAAAAAAAAGAAGAGAAAACATTTCGGATGTACTGCTCATACTTAAGTCACTACTTCCTTTCAATCAGATTACTTTCATGAGCCTTCTAACAGGTAGTCAATGCCTCCCTATAATGACTCCCTATAGTCTATTCTCAACATAGCAACTGGAGTGTTCCTTTAAAAATACAAGCCAGATTTACTGAAAGCCCTGCAATGGTTCCTTAAGGTCCCTGCAGTGCTTTGTAAAGCCTCAATCACCTCTGTCAATACTTCCTCCTACTTTCCCTTCTCCTTCCTCTGCTCCAATTACAGAGGCCTTTGTTCATTACTCCGAACATACCTGGTATGTTCTTGCCTTGAGCCCTCTGCCTGGAAGGCTGTCCCAAAGATATACGCCTATTAACTTCCTTGATCACTGCTCAAACATCACCCTCTCTCAGATTCTGCAACCCATCACCACCATTGCCTTCTTATGCTTCTCTTTTTCTTTCCTCCATAGCATTTGTCATCTTCTAACATGCTACATACTTATTTGTTATGCTTCCTGTTGACCCTACCCCAATATATGATCCACAAGAGCAGAGATCTTTGAAAGTTTTATTTAAATATTCCTAGAACAGAACCCCAAAATGTAAATTAAATATATAAAGAAAATACACTAGATACCTCTTTGTGTCATCTTTAACGTCATACTTCTTTGTCATCAGCTTTATTATCTTGCACTTAAACCTATTTTATCAGTTATCACACTGCACTATAGTATAGCCTGTTATATTTCTGCCTCTTCCACTAAACTGTAAGTTTCTTGAAACAAGGGATTTTATTTTGCTTTCCGTCATATCCCAGAACTTATGGTGCCTTAGTAAGGACTCTAATATTTGATAAATTGATGAAAAAACCCATCTACATCAAAGGCTTTAGTACCTTTATTATCTTCAAAATACAAACACAATGCTTGAAGGCATGACACTGAAAACTGAGTTCTTTCTGGATTCCATTTTTGGTCTGGTTCTGGCACTTACTGGCTAAAGGACATTGACAAAATTATTTCATTTCTCTACAGCTCTTAACCATAAAAATGAGGGCAATTATGGTACCCATACCTCATGTGATTATCATGAATATAAAATGACAGTGAAGTAATTCAGAACATACTTCTCCAAAATACATTGCTCTAGTGTATTGACGGTTTGAGTTAAAGGCACTTGAAAAACAGCAGATACAAGAAAAACACTGATCCTTTTTTTCTTAAAAGCAGGAAATGAAATTACTGTATGAAAGATGTCCTCCCTATATCAGAAGGAAAGTAACATTCTTATCATCAAGGACAAAATACTGAGACTGAGCGGATTCTAAAAAAACAGACCCCATTAAAATAATTCTTATCTTCCTTTAGTTTCCCCACATAGTTTAGTCACTTTTTCACAATTGTCTTTCTTTGTTGAGCCTAATATAAAACAAATAGATTTCACCATTTCTTTGGGTCTCCATTCCTACGGAGACTCATGAAAGTCACACAAAACTTGTATTAAATAAATGTGTATCCTTTTCTTCTTTTGATCTGCTTCATGTCAATTTAATTCTCAGGCTCCTGCCAAAAAGAACTCTGAGAAGGTGAAAGTAAAGGTAAAAGTTTGCCTTTCCTACTATAAAATTGGCCCAACAGTTTGCACATATTAAGCATTCAATAAGTGACATCTGTTATTTGTTATTACAAATTAAATAGGGGCACTATTGTAAGTCCCACTTCGACAACCTGACTAAGCTAGAATACTCATCAAATATCATTTTCACAATCTCCTTAGATTACTGAGTTACCTAACTATCTTTGATAAGCATTTTGCAAAAGAACTTAGCTGAACACTCTCAACAAAAGTATTTACATTACTCCAGAATATTTTAAAACATTTCTGAATGTGAGGTTCGATGCCCATTGTCTTCAATGTTTAATTTCATAATGTTTTCTTTTATATAACCAGGATAGCCAATACTAGACGTTAAAAATTAAACATCTTACTATTTTAGATAAACTATACTTATAGACCTATAATATATACACACATTCTTCCCTTCTACTCTGAATAATCTCACTTCTAGGAATAAGACTTTTGAGAAAAAGTTAAATAATTTAAGTATACTTGTGACTCTTTACTAAATCACCTCCAAGCTTTCCACATCTCATTTTAGTCATGCATCCAAAAATATGTAGACTCCTCTGGTAATGTTATATTAGGGATTGAGTGAAACTAACAATTCTGTTGAAATTACAAAGGTAGTTATATGATTTTATTTCAATCTTATTTTCCATTATTTTACAATAAAAATTTTTTTTCTATTATTTCCATGTCTTCTGTGACTCCTAAATGTTTTCCTATTCTATGTTCAGAGTCAAGTCTCCATTTTATAAAATACTTAGGAATAATCATTTTCTTTATAGTTTGTGCTACCATAAAGAAAAAAAATACACATTTTACTTAGTACTCCTATGGACAGTAAACAAGAAAACCAAGGTAAGCAGTTTAAATGACTGTCCCAAGGCCACAGATGGAGTGACTGCAAGCTTTAGGATTAAAACTAAGAAGCTCATTATTCCCCTTCTTATATTCTGAGTACTTAATATTGTTTTCACATCACAAGGATCTCATACTTAATTTATGAATAATAATTTAAGAATTAAAACAGTTATCAATTATGGCAAAATATTTGTATATAGATTTATGAAATTTATTAAATAAACATAAAATTAGTTTATCCAACAGTCTCTGAAAAAATTAACCTGATTTACTACATAAGTTATTTTTTAAATTTTGCTTAAGGTGTCAAGAAAGTCACAGCTTAATATATCATTTCAATGTCTTTTTTAAAAGCTTATTTCTTTAACTAAAATCTACAATAAGTATATAAGAAGACTGGATTTAAAGCCAAGCAAAAATACTTTTTCAATTAAAAAAAAAAAATCTCCAAACTTAAAACAGTAGTTTCTACTCTAATCGTAAACTTCAACTTCAGGATATATTTATAACAGATCTATCTCTGAAAAGACAATGATAAAAAGTAAAGAAAACACCATATACTACTGCATTTACAGGAGAAAAAGACATACAGTATAACATTAACAGCTTACTGTGGAGAGTGGGTTTAATCAGGAAGTAGCCATTATCCTTTCGATTCAGAGCAGTGACAGCACTCCAAAACAACAAGCCGTGATATTTTTCAGTTAAAAGGCATGAAAGAATACCTGCTATTGTGTCCTAGCTTTGCTGACCCCAAAGGTCACCATATGTCTTTTATCAAAAGCTATCATGAAAACATAATCCAAGTAAGCATTTATAATGCTTTATTTGTTGAAACACCTAACATCTACCTAACACAACCTCTCTCCCTCAGTTACTCACAAAACATGGCTGTCTTATTCAGAGATTAGCAATTATTGTAATGAGATACTGTCGGAGAGGGTCAAATAGTACTTCCTGCAGTTTACACATCTTGATTTCCTGGTAAACAAACTGAAAGGCAGGTGGAGCCCATAGATCACCAGTAAACGTGAACGCTCACGTGACAAACTAAGCCAGGTAAGGTTGAGGTCCCAAGTAATCGTTCCTAATTTTATTAACGTCAAAACAGACAATAAAGAGTTCTGTCTTTCTTCCTTTTTAAAGGAGCGTTTATTCCTGACATGTGAAGGCACATAGTTTAGAAAAAGGAATGCTTGAGAAATGAGTCTGTTTAAGCAGGCTTTAAAAATCACTCCTCAGCAGGTAAATTTAAAAACAGGGCAGTGCTAGCTAACAAGACTTAAAAAAAAAAAATAAACTAAGATTAACTGTTCCAAAACTTGCTAAATACAAAGAAAAGTCTTTAAATTTCAACTGCTTCAAGAAAAATAGATAAAAGAAGTTTCTGAATTATAATTAAGGACCAAAATTAAATTTTTAGTCAAAGTATAAGCCTATTTTTATTAGACAAGCTCTACCAAAATAAGACTAATTTATATAGTCATCTTTGGAAAAAACTCAATTATATGAATCAAAAAGTTTACATAACTCGGAGCTATTCCCTGCATCATTTTAAATTCGCATTTCAAAAAGAAAACAAAACCTAAAATATTTACCTGTGAGCATTTAAAAATATATACTGTTATCTTGAAAATTAAGCTCCTTTGGCTTTAGTTTTTTTTCCCCAAAATTACTGTTTTTTTACTCTCTGAAATTTCTAGTATAGTTGAATGGGAGTTGATTTAAATTAACTAAGAGTATAAAACAAACATATACTCCATCAAAATGATAAAATAATTCACTCAGTTAAAAATTTTAGATTTTTTTAATCTACAAAATTTTATTTATCATTAAAATTCTATATATTCTATTCAAAATTCTATACTTAGGTGCTGCATCTGTGTCCTATTATGGACACAGCATGTTTTAATTTTAATGCAAAGAGCATTTAATGACCCTTTTACAGCAGCATAATCATATCAAGGCATTAAATTATATAACTTAAATCAGGTGTATGTTTACTCTATTTGCCAAATAAAATTTTAATGTATTGAAATAGAAGACAAAGTTACAGTAAAATCACTAACAACAAAAAAACACCCAAGTAGATAAGACTGTGTCAAGAATACAATATCTCAGGTCTCATTACAAACATTTAATATGTGTCATTTGAAAGGAGTACATATTTATTATTGAACATTAATGCAAGTTGATAATCACTATCTTTACTATGACGACACACGAAATAGACAGCAAATTTCAGAAAACTAGGGAGTTAACAGTTTCAGCTGAATTTCTTGGTCAAAATAAATAATTCAGATATCCTATAATTACCCAGAATGCAAAACACAGCCCTTATTTCCTTTATAGAAAATTTCAGATATCATTCCTACTAATTAAGTAGCTCTGACTGTGTAATTCATATATGGAAACAAAATAAAATTTTAAATTAGAAAACTGTCATTTCAATTATTTCAAAAACCCATGACTATCTTAGTTTTCCATAATGGGTCAAATTTAAAGGATAATGAAATTAAAATACTGAAGTAAAGAAAATAAATTTGAAATTTTGTTTCATTCAAGATAGCTTTTATCAAATGTCAGCAAATTTTGGTGTTAAGAGTTTACAGTTCAGTTGAAAGGGTAGGAACAAAAAACAGGGTAACATATGAGATATCCTGTGATTTAGAAAAAGACCTCCTCTGAGCTAAAACATGACAAAAGGGAATTTTCCCCTCTCTAGATATATTGCAGCCCTACTTGTTTTCTCATTTCTCAGTCAAGCACTCTCTGGTTGGGCACACTGAGCCCAACATACTAAACCTGGTAGTTCTGCAAAGGGAAAAACCTTTAGAAAGGATTCCCCTGCTCCCTGGCAGATCCAAGAAACCACAGAGAAGATAAGTTCTCCAGGACTTAAAAAATTCATGCAAAATGAAAACAGAAGACAGGAAAGGGGATACCAGAAGGAAGAAAGGCTCCTGTTTTTTTACTTGGTTACACTCTACTGGCAATAAATAAGCTTTCCATAGTTATTTATAGCCTATCTTATTTCAGAATAACTTAAGGTGACTTATAGACATATGATTAGTAGAACAATGCTTTCAAAATACAAATGAATGTGAATAAAGGGAAAATAAGAGCAAGCAAGAAAGATGAAACACAAAGTAAAGCTGGATCACAGAAATGCTTATTCTAAGGCCTTGCACAATTCTAAGATATGTGTATTTCAGCTCTGAGTGTCCTAGCAATCAAAGTAAAGTAGGAAACAAGATCAAATTATAAAATTCTCATTCTGTGTAAACTGTATTTTACAAATAAGTGCCAAAGCTTTTCCTAGTACTCAGAATTGAGAGAAATGTGTTTATACTTTTCAATAATGCAACACTGGACAATGTAACAATTTTCTCAACAGTATCTTTATAGAAATTAAATTCACAAATTTCATATGAAATTCATCTTCCTTCAGGACAAGCCGGCATAATATGATGAAAGGTACCAGAAAACAAGCCATCTTGCTAGGAAGACTTTTGCAATTTATCTAATCTGGATCTTTGAACAAACACTAAAATTCTCCAGGATCTTCCATTAAATTCACAGTCCATTTTCATGTTCTAAATTTATTTTTAATTTTCTAAACTCAAGTTCTTCTGCTGGGTGAGTAAATAAAATGAACATGCAAGTGATAACTGTGGTTTCAGATCAGACAAAGGAGAAGACACTGGTAGATAGGTCCAGACACTTAAAAGGGATCTCTCTCTTTTTAACTTAAAACTTTTTTCTTTGGTAACTTTTTATGATCCTACTCAATTCAATAGCTTAGGAGCCCAGTTTCTCAAAATTTTTATTCTTCTTCAGTTTGGTATTTCTAACTATGGTAGAGAAATCTGTCTTAGACTTTCTAGATTGCTACCTTCTCAGTCCTCACCGATTTCGAATTTATTTTAAAGCACAAATCTGTGCATACTTTTACAGGATTTACTTTTTATATTATTGAAGGGGGAAAGATAGTAAAATTAATATAAAAGCAATCTCTTCTCTCCCATTTTATTATACAAGATAAGTAGTAGCAAATATATCCCATTATCATTGGGTTGATCTCTTCTCTTTCTCCCAAAGACGCCAAGGTTATATTCTCTTACCTACCAGTTTATGTTGTTTCCCATTGCTTCCTTACTTAACTATCAGCTTAGGTCTCATCACTTTCAGGATGCTCCTCTTTCATAGCCTAACTATTTGAGTTCAGAAAACTGTCTTTTTCTATATGATTTCGCTCCACATTATTCTCCAACTATTTCAGGGATCACCCTTAATAGATTTTAAAAGTCCTTTTTTTACATTACCCGTTGTAAACAATAAAATGCAGACATTCTAAGTATGAATTAATATGATACATTAATAAACTTCTGTACACATTTATAACAGCTAAAGTTGGTCCAACATAACCAAGATATTTGTTAGGACTGCATCAAGTAAGACAGAAAGCCAATTTTTTACTATATGGATAATTTCTAAATGATACACAATCAACCCATATTAAATCAAACCTTGGGCTTTGCTATCAAGCTTGTCAAAAATATTTTAGTTGTGACAACTTCTGAGAACACTACCAAAAACCAAATAGATTTTGTAAATTATTGTCAAACCTTAAAATGACTAAAATTAAACAACTGTGTCCAGTACAGCTTAATCCATATTTGAACTCACATGTATAACCCAAAGAGTGATTTTGCCTTTTCCCTCATTAAATGACCTTTTCCAATGTGGAGCCACTGAAATTCATTATTTCTGAATTTCCTATTTTATGAAAATTAAAATCTTAGTAATCTCAGCATACAATTTCTGCTACTGCAAAGTAGCAGTACTTATATTTGGCATAATATGTGCATTTGCTTAGCATTTTTCTTACAATAAGAAAAGCCATTCCTAACATTTAAAAATATGTTAGAAAGCATATGCTTAAACTCATATTAATTATCAGCTTAAATCAATCAAGATTATATTCTATTCATTTAAAAATTATAGGATAATTAAAATGGACCACCTTATAACTGTTTATTTCAGAGAACAGAAGTAGGAAACATATCTATAATATAAATTGGAAAGCTTTGAACAAATTTAACAACAGAAAGAATATAATTCATTTTTCTTTCTCTTCCTAAAAAACAAATGGAAAGAGTAAACCAAAGGAAGCTACACACATATATATTTTCATTTATTGTAACATAATAGATACACACAGAGCCTGTAAAAATACAATATTCATTTTGCTGCAGAAGAACAGACATTGCATAACAATGAGATTTGCTAATGAAATCAACCATCAACCTGGAATACATATGTATTAAACCAAGACCTCAGTGTCATTTTCTTTTTGCATCGTTTGTTCTTTCTTTCATTTTTTTTTTCTTGACCTTGTCAGTATTTCAGTCCTTTAGATTTTGGAATTTTGGTAAAGCAAAATCAAGACTATAATATCATAGTGTACTGCTTTTTATTCATCGCATTTATTTTTAATGTAAATTCCAATTGCTCTGCTTCTATCAGCACTATTAATGTATCTTTGGGGAAAAAAAAAATCAATGGATGTTACCAGAAGAAACAAAAGCGGTTTACTGCCATACAAAAATTCCTGGGTCAGTTCTAAAGAAAACTTTTATCAACATTTGACATAAATTTCATATAAAAACTTTTATACTAACATTAGTGCTTACTTAAAGAAATAAGAAAATAATAATATATTTTAAAGTCACTTTTGTAATAATGTAATTCCTCCAGCAATTTCTACTACTGACAGTGAAATAATGTAAGGCCGACATAGCCATGTTTTTAGATAAAAAAATCACAGCACCCCCCCAAATTCTCTGCTGTCCTAGTCTACGAAGTTAATTACCAATTTCCGCTTATCAAAAAATAAATAGGAGTTCCCGTCGTGGCGCAGTGGTTAACGAATCCGACTAGGAACCATGAGGTTGCGGGTTCGATCCCTGCCCTTGCTCAGTGGGTCAAGGTTCCAGCGTTGCCGTGAGCTGTGGTGTAGGTCACAGACGCGGCTCGGATCCTGCGTTGCTGTGGCTCTGGCGTAGGCTGGAAGCTACAGCTCCGATTCGACCCCTAGCCTGGGAACCTCCATATGCCGCGGGAGCGGCCCAAGAAATGGCAAAAATACAAAAAAAAAATAAATAAATAAATCTGAGAATTTTCTTAGACTTATGATTTAAACTTATGGTTTAGTTATTATAATTTTCTATAAAAACCAAAAACTATGAAAGTATTTGATATTATGTATCTTTAGAAAAGCATTAATGTCCTTCAGAATTGATTTATATCTTTTTTTTGATTTATATCTTCCTGAGCATAAGCTATTTAGCTGACTATCTGTCCTATTGGTTGTCCATTTACACAAATTAGGTTTTCAATTCACACATGCTACAAATAAAATTAACAGCCTAACCTACTGAGGTATATTATAATTGCTACTAATTCATGATAATAATACTTTTTTAAAAGCAGTACTTATAGGAGTTCCCGTTGTGGCTCAGCGGTTAATGAACCCGACTAGCATCCATGAGGACATAGGCCTCGCTCAGTGGGTTAAGGATCCAGCGTTGCTGTGAGCTGTGGTGTAGGTTGCAGACGCAGCTCAGATCCAGCATTGCTGTGGCTCTGGTGCAGGCAGGCTGGTGGCTACAGCTCTAACTGGACCCCTAACCTGGGAACCTCCATATGCCATGGGTGTGGCCCTAAAAAGGCCAAAAAAAAAAAGGCAAAAAAAGCAGTGCTTATACCAGCTAAAACAACCCTAGCTAAACAACTGTTTCCTATTTTCATTTTATAATACCTTAATATCTAACCTCACACAATATCCTTAAAAATAAAAGTCAAAAGGAATAAAATTCTGTTTTAAAAAGTATATCAAACAGATATTCCTCATTAAAAATTCTCTGGAAGTTGCCACTGACAGTCTAATAGTTATCAAAGCCAACTATCTTAAAAATTTTGAAGGACAATTTTAAGCAAAGAACCACATGATCACAGAGCAATCATTAATCCACATAGAAAGTAGTTCCCCTAAAACAGAAATTTCTACTAAAAAGGCAAACTATAAATCAGATTGTAAAGAAACAGACAGTTAAAACAAACATCTATGATAATGCTGAAAACTTAAACTTTCACTAAGGCAAAAGATGCAATCCTAGTAAAATGTGGAAATAGGCTCTGGAAGGTTATCAAGCTCCTTGCTACTCAACCTGTGGTCTACAGATAAGCAACACTGAAACTACTTGGTAGAAATAAAGAATCTCAAGCACTAGCCCAGACGTAGGGAATCAGAACCTTATACAAATTAAAATTTAAAAAGTCATAATCTAGAAAATTTTTTAGTCTCCCTAACAATTTATCAATTCCAGTCACTTCTGATATTCTAACAACTCCTTAAAAATTAATATTAAAATGAAAATTTTTCAGAGAATAAACTATTTATTTGTCATGCTCAAAGCCCATTACCTACTATGTGCTTAATTATTTGAAGTTTCATAGTCACATGGAACACAGATTTGAAATTTGTGGTAACACAAAAAATAAAAGGGCAGCAATGTTATATTTTTGCAAGATCTTAGAAAATATTAAATAAATGGATATAACAAGTATTATACTCTCTTAGCAATCATTTTAAATTATTTCAGCAGAAGAATCCTTTCTTAAATAAAATCCTGTGAAGAAATCCTGTGTGGTAAAAAAATAAAGGGCTGCTATTTGGGGCAGGGGAAGCATCCAGCAGTAGCCAAAACATCTCAACAGAACCAATTCATCTGATTCCTTAGAGTAGTTTGAAAAACTGATTTAAGGGAACTACTTAAGAGTCTAAAAATGTACTGAACAACTGCTGTACCAATCACAGATAAAGTTAACTATTTATCAAAGCAAGTCATAAAGATCATTACATAAAAACTCATTGTTTAGTTTATTCTACAGTATTTAAAGTAAGAACAATAGATCTTAATTAAAATACTTAGGTTAATAGTAAAACATGTCTACCATATATAAAATACAATCTTAAGTGCTATAAGGGCAATGCAGATGAATAGACAAAGCACTCTATTACCTTGGAAGGCTAAGACAAATACATGGCATACAGTGTAAGCCATAAAAGCAACAGAAACATAGTGCTATAGGAGCGAAATTAACTCAGGATGTCAGAAAAGACTTGATGGAAAGGTGATAATTTAACTAAGCCTTGAAAAGTGTGTAGCATTTTGAAAGTCAGAGACAGCTGGGTAAAGGAACTAGGAAAAAGGTATGGCAAGTGCAGGGCAAACATATGCTGAGGGCAGAGGTTGAAAAGCACTGGGTGTGTTCAGAGAAGAGCTTGAGGTTGCTTGCAAGTTCTCCCAATAACAACAATTATGAGCTGTTCATTTTTATAGCAGTAGCACTTGCAAAATTCAAGTATTAATATATCTGTATAGCATAGTAAGAGCATTAAATATCTACTGTTGAATGTATTAATCAATAAATAAATGAATGTAATCTAGTCTGGCTAGTAAATGGGACATATATAAAAAATAGTGGGAGATGTGGCTGAAAAGGTGGTTTAGGATCTTATTAGAGACATCCCTGAACACCATCATAAAGGTTTAAATTTAACACTGCAACCAAACTTAACACTGTAAATTGCATGCATTAGAAACACTGAACCATGGAGTTCCCAATGTGATTCCCGTTGTGACCAGGAACCTTGAGGTTGCGGGTTGGATCCCTGGCCTCACTCAGTGGGTTGAGGATCCGGCATTACCATGACCTGTGGTGTAGGTCACAGACACGGCTTGGATCTGGCGTTGCTATAGCCGTGGTGTAGGCCAGCAGCTGTAGCTCTGATTAGGCCCCTAGCCTGGGAACCTCCATATGCTCAGTACAGCCACCCCCCCAAAAAAAGAAAAAGAAAAAAAATACTGATCTAGCAGTTTTTAGTAGGAAGAATTGGAGCAGGAGGAGATTTCCAGTAGGGATATTGTTATTTTCAGTCTGTTGTAATACTGTAGGCAAAAGGTAAAGATCTGAACTAAGATTGTGGCAGTAGAGTCAGGAATACGAGAGTTCCCTGGTGGCTCAGTGGGTAAAGGATCTGGCATCATCACTGCTGTGGCACACGTTCGATCCCTGGCCCAGGAACTTCCACATGTCACAGGCACGGCCAAAAAAAGAAAAGAAAAGAAAAGAAAAGAAACACAGCAATGAATATGAATATGAAAGATAAGATGAATCAATTCTGTCTTACTTCTTGACTTAAAGTAGAGCAAGAAACACAAAAATTTCTGAACTAAACTTATGTTTATCAAAGGGGAAACATAGGTGGGGGAGGGATAAATTAGGGAGCTGGGGTTTGCATATACATAGTATTCTATAAAATAGATGGGTAACAAGGACCTACTGTATAGCAGAGGGAAATTTACTCAATACTGTGTAATAACCTATATGGGAAAAGAATATAAAAAGGAATGGATATATGTATATGTATAACTGATTTACTTTGCTGTATGCCTGGAATTAACACAACTTTTTTAAGTCAACTATATTCCAATAAAATAAAAAATGCATATCAAATATAGTAGAGCAAGAAACAAAATTATATTTATAGAATATCTATTGGACTTCATAGGAGATTCTACTTAGAGAAAGAGGGAAGGAGAAAATTAAGAAAATCACAAGGACTGGGAAAAATATAGAGCAGGAAACCTTTCATGCACTTCTGGTGTAATCTCATATAACCAGAGTAGACAGAAATTAGGCAATACATAGTAAAATCAGAAATGTATGTAGTCAATATCACAGCAATTCCACCTCCAGATATGTAATCCAGAAAAATTCTCATATGCACTCATAAAGTCACATACAAAAATGTAAGCTACAGCATTATCAGTATAGTGAAATGCTATTAATATAAATAAAAAACTGTGATATGTTTTTATAATGAAATATATAGCAGTTAAAATAAATGATTTAGATGGAGCTACCCATGTTAACATAGATATGTATCTTTAATATACAATAACAACCACTTAAGGGAAGTAAAGATTTTGTTGGTTTGTTTACTTCTATTTATCATTTAAGATGGGACAATCCAATCTGAAATAAATCAGTCAGGAAAGGAGAAGATGGATATGTCTTATGAATGATCAATAAAACATGTCTCTGGAGTACACATAAGAGGATAAAAATCAAAAAGCATGAGTAAGCCTTAGGTTTAGTAAGAAGGCAAAGCAGATTTTTGTTTGTTTGTTTTTACCAGGGCTGACTTATTTTATAACTGGAAGTTTGTACTCTATGACAGCCTTCATCATTTCACCCACTCTCCACCTATCTGTTCTCTGTGTCTCTGAGTTCAATGTTCTTTTGTTTGTTTTTTTTGCTTTGTTTTGTTTAGATTCATATAAATGAAATCATACAGTATTTGTCTTTTTCTGTTTGACTTACTTCACTTAGCATAATGCCCTCAAAGTCCATGTTGTTGTAAATGGCAGGATTTCCTTTTTTTATACCTGAATTATATTCCACTGTATAAATATATAACATGTTCTCTTTACCCATTAATACATCAGTGAGCATTAGGTTGTTTCCATGCCTTGGCTATTGTAAGTAATGCTGCAATGAACATGGGGATTCAAGGTAAAATAATATTTTTTCTCAGAGATGGGTAGAAGGTAGAACAAGAAAAAAAAGACAATTTTTAAACTTTTTCATTTGAAATAACTATATAGAAAGTTACAAAAATAGTACAGTAAGGTCCCATGTACTCATAACTCAGTTCCCACCAATGGTTATACCTTATATAACTACAGTGAAATATCAAAAGCAGGAACCAAACCATGTGTCATATAGCTCTATGTATCTTATTGTATGTGTAGATTCATGTAACCAACACCGCACTCAAGATACAAATCTATGGAGTTCTCCTATTGAACAGTGGGTTAAGGATCTGGCATTGTTACCGCAGTGGCTTGGGTTACTGCTATGACATGGATTTGATCCCTGGCCTGAGTACTTCTGCATGCTATAGGTGCAGCCAAAAAAAAAAAAAAAAAAAAAAAAGATACAGATTTATTCCATCACCACCAAGCTCTCTCATGCTACTCTTTTAGAATCACACCTGAACTCGCCTCTCTTCCATCATCCCTAAACCCTAGTAGCACAAATTTGTTCTCAATCTCTGTAATTTTGTCTTTATATAAATGGAATCATAGTGTCCTTTTGAGACCAGCTTATTGCATTGAGCCTAATGCCCTCAAGATCTGTGTTATCAACACAGATTTTCCCTTATGTTTTCTTCTAAAAGTTTAACAGTTTTACATTTTCCATTTAAATCTATAATCTAGGAGTTCCCATCGTGGCACAGTGGTTAATGAATACGACTAGGAACCATGAGGTTGTGGGTTCGATCCCTGCCCTTGCTCAGTGGGTTAAGGATCCAGCGTTGCAGTGAGCTGTGGTGTACGTTGCAGACGCGGCTTGGATCCCTGGTTGCTGTAGCTGTGGTGTTGGCCAGTGGCTACAGCTCCAATTGGACCCCTAGGCTGGGAACCTCCATATGCCGCGAGAGCGACCCTAGAAAAGGAAAAAAAAAGGGGGGGGCTTAAAAAAAATCTATAATCCAAAGAAAAAGGGGAAACTAATTGATCTGTTTATCAGAATGTCTTCAACTACTTTGTAGAGTTAATTTCAACATTTATTTTTTTTAATATTTTTAAAACTTTTAATTTATTTACTTTTTAGGGTCACACCTGCAGCATATGGAGGTTCCCAGGCTAGGGGTCAAATCAGAGCTGCAGCTGAGGGCTTATGCCACAGCCAATGCATTGCAGGATCCAAGCCACGTCTGCAGTCTAAACTACAGCTCACGGCAGTGCCGTATCCCTAACCCACTGAGCAAGGGGAGGGATTGAACCGCATCCTCATGGGTACTACTCAGGCTCATTAACACTGAGCTACAACAAGAACTCTCAAAACTTTTTAAAATTTTAATTTAATTTCTTTCTTCTATTATGCTCTTTTGTTTTTATTGATGTATAGTTGATTTACAATATTATATTAGTTTCCAAGGATATATTGTATAGCATAGGGAATTATAGCCATTATCTTGTAATAACATTTAATGGAGTATAAACTTTAAAAATAACTCTTTGACAGACAGGAACAAAAAGCCCATAGTTGATTGGTTCTTACACATTGATTTTTTTTTAACTCCCTTTCTCACAGTCTTTTCCCAAGTCTGAATAAGATCTGGTAGAAAGTATTAATTTTTCTACGTAAAACACACTGAATATTAATGACATGCCAGGTCCCAATCCAAGTATTTTATGTTTTATTTTGCTTAAAGACATAACAAGTAAATGTGGTATTTTTATGTTATTATTTTCCATTTCACACAGAAAGAATCTAAAACTTAGAAAGTTTAAATAATCTCCCAAAGATTAACAAAAAGTACAAAGTATAGAGCTGCATTTGAAATCCGGGTAATCTGACTTCACGGTCATTTTTTTTTTTAAGATCTGTGAATTTCAACATTTACTGAGATCTACTTAAAGTATGAAGAAGTATGGATACAAGGTATAGGATATAGACAGTGTGGAAAACACATCTTTTTATTTCATTGTTTTAAGTGCTTTGACAGAACTGTACATCAGCGTACTGAACTTGGCCAGGAAGAGCTTGAGCGTACTCTTGGAGAAGATGATGACTAGTCTAAAATTTTAAGAATGGAGATATTAGGCTACTCACAAGGGTCAAACTATGTCGGGAAGAAATAATAATAGCACTGAACAAAAGCAAAAGGACTGTATACCCACTGCTTCCTTTAAGGAAGTATAAATGGTTTCAAAATTGGAGAGCACCAAGTATGGAAGATTTACGCAAAATTTTAGATATTAAGTAGAAGATAGATTGCAGAAGATTTCATATGCCCTGCAAATGAGATTAAATTTTACTCTGTAGTGATGGGAAGCTAGTAAAGGATTTTAAGTAGGTGAATAATCTTGTTAGATTTGTGATGCCAATTAAATTGTCACTGAGAGGACAATGAATTTGGACACAGCAAGACTAGAGGAAGAGTCACCGGTTAGGAGGCTACTGTGACAGCTCAGATGAGGCATGATGCAAACCTAGGTAAAGATATAGCCTTCATGAATAGAGAAGAAAGGATGGATTTGAGAAATACTTAGGAAAATAAAAAGAAATGCAGTCTTTACTGAAAAAATAAGCAGGGAGAAATGTTGGCTTAAGGAGAGTAGAGGTTATGAAACAGCAATTCTGGAAAATCCTTTTATTAACCAATAGTTAATCTGTAGGATTACATAATATAGCATTTACCAAAGCATGAACAACATTAACCCCTTAAGAGGCTCCTGGAAGTGAGGGTCAAAAAAGCTGGCGATTCACAAAACATGTTAGCATGTTAAAAGATGTGCCTCAACAGTTAAAAACAAAACAAAACCTGTTAAGCTTTATTTAACATTAACCCCATGTTTTCCAAACTTACGTGACCATGGAATCTTTTTATCATGCAATACTCACTCCACACAACTAATGCTTTACCAAAAGTACTTTGGAGATCCCCAGTTTAGCAAAAATATGAGCAGTGGTTAAGCTTAGAGCATAATTATTTTCAATATTCTCTTTAAAAAAAAGACTTAATTTTTAAATGTTAGTCTATGTGAAATCTCTCTAGCTTCATTTACTATTCACATTCATCATTCACATCATTCCAGCCATGCTGGTTTCCTTACTGTTACTGTAATATGCCAAGCTCAATCTCCCTCAATATCCTGGCATTTGCTGTTTTCTTTGGAACAGTTCTCACCCTTCACTTTTTTTTTTTTTTTTTTTTTTGCTTTTTAGGGCCTCACCCATGGCATATGGAGGTTTCCATGCTAGAGGTCTAATCGGAGCTACAGCTGCTGGCCTACACCACAGCCACAGCTACACCAGATCCAAGCTGCATCTGCAACCTACACCACAGCTCATGGCAAAAGCAGATCCTTAACCCACTGAGCAAGGCCAGGGATCGAACCTGCCTCCTCATGGATGCTAATCAGGTTCATTTCCGCTGAGCCATGATGGAAACTCCCTTGTTCCTTCACTTTTTTAAGTTATCTGTTAAAGTATCATTTTCTGAGAAGGGCCTTCGCTGACTATTCTATAACAAATACTAAGTCCACAACCCTGGCACTCATGACTCGTAATTCGCTTTAATCTTTTTTCACAGCATTGGTTGCCATCTAACTTAATAAATATCAGTTTATTAACTATTACCTCTTTCACTCATAGAGTGTAAGCTCCATGGGTGCAGAATCTGTTCTGTTTACTGCCTTATCCTCAGCACTTGTACGTACTAGGCACCCAATAATTAGTTACTGAATAATTTGGTAACTGTCATTTAACCTCTGAGTGTATTTAAATCACATTAAAGTATATAGTAAGTGAAACAGCTTCATATCAATTTATCCATTGATAGGAATAGTATTCTTTTTTATGATGTTATGGTTAATATTTTTATGCCCACTTTTCATCTTAAAAGGTCTAACCAGTTTTATTCTTTAAAAAAAAAAAAAGGAGAGAGAGAGAGAAAGAGATGTTCTCTTATGATGCAAAGGGTTAAGGATTCAGCATTGTCACTGCAGCTGCTTGGATTACTGCTATGGCACAGGTTCCATCCCTGGCCTAGGAACTTCCATATGCTGCAGGAGCAGCAGCAAAAAAAAAAAAAAAAAAAAAAAAAAGAAAAGAAAAGAAAAGAAAGAGAGAGAAAGAAAAAGAAAAAAATTCATGATTAGAGGGAGCTTTCAGTTCTAACCTTTCAATTTTTTCTCCTAACTAAAAACAAATGTAAAATTGTGTAATTTTATTTTTAGAAAATGTGCATATATCATTTTGAAAGATTGTTAAATTTCTCTTTAACTTACTTCTTTAGACACTGGCTTGTGAAAGAGTACAAATTGGAGCACTGAATGACCAACCTTGACCTTCTAAAGCAAAGGGTGGTTTTCTTCCATAATGTACAGGGATTCCTTTCTATAATTTGAGCAATTGTCAAATGTTCCAGTAGGTTTTAGGTGTGTAATGCTTCCACATTTAATTTTAGCCATGACTCATTACTCTTTACTATAAGTCAGCTGCCCAAATGAACATACCTCACATGGTAGTTTACTCTCATGGGGGCCTATAGTCCTCTAAATACTGGATTTCTCACTGACATATGCAACAGTATTTCAAAATATCTCAGTTTAAAATCTACAAAACCCTCAAATATCTTAACATGAAATGCAATATTGCTTAAAGGAAGGACTTTTACAAAGACACAAGTAAATCAACACAAGATACATATTTGAATTGGTTCTAATTTAAAGAAAATATTGTTTAAACACTTTCTTACTAATAAATAAGAACACAGCTTATGCATCATATATAACCTTATAACCCACGTATAAACACTTCATTCAACAAAACTTTTTCTGCACAGCAGTCTAGTGATCATTAAAAAGAAAAACTTGCTTTCCAATAAAAATATGTGCAATTAAATAATATATATATAAAAGTCTCTATAAGAATGCACTCTCAGTATGCAGCTGTCTTGAATAAGTGACGGGTGTACTCTGTGGTATTCTAAGTTTTATTCAAAGAAAGTAGTTTCTTTTATTTTCATAACTAAAGCTATTTTATACATACAACAGGTGATAATCTAAGAGTCACCTAATGTTTTTCATAAACTAGTTTAGTGACCTTGGTTAAATTCCAGTCTAGGTCACTCAGTCTCTTCATCTGTCCAATGAGAAAGCTTCTCTGAGATTTTTAATATATTTTGTAGCTTTAAAATTCTATGATATTAAAAATATAATTTTTCAATTTAACTCTATTGTTTTTACTATTGCAAAAGAACTGAGAAATATTTCTTATTTCAAGAAATGCATGTTCCCTTAAAAGCTTACTTCTTTAAAAACTAGATAATAAAACATATTTATGCTTCTCTGTAATGAAATACCTCAATTTGTACTGAAATATGATAAGTACTGTTTATCTACTTTAGGTGCATAAAAGCTGAGGACAATTTATTAGAGCATAAGATTCCTGAATAGTAGAAGGTCACAGACTGTGTGCTGAGTTGCTAGCAAAACATCTATGATGCTCCAAAGCTGCCATTTTTCTTCCTTGACAAAGACTCCATCTGCCACTGAGCCATTTACAGCCTCCAAGTCAGAATATCAATGATTTCTAACCATTCTGCAAGCCTGCTTTCACCTTGACATCACCTCTGTAATACATCTAAAGCAGATGATACATGTATCCTCAACTATAAGCATGAAGCCTATGCTTTATTCACCTGATAGGTATTTAAACTGTCCTCTCATGTACCATTTTTATCCATGCTGAGTTGTAAAGGAATTTTAAAGTGAATAAATTTACTATAATTCTTGTTGCTTTACTTACATACTTTAAAATCAGATATATTCATAAACCTTTAAAACCTAAAAGGATGGTACTAGGTAGTTTCCAATAATGCCCTAATAACCAAGACAACAGAACTATATCATACTTACATCTATAATCTGCTATAAAATTATTTCATATAAAACATTTTATTTCCTTAAAAATTGAGAACATTAAAGCAATGAAGAAATGTTTAATAAAATGTTTAACATTGTACTCAAATCTGTGTTCTTAACATTATAAACAAGTGAAACCCATCTACCTAGCAATGAAAGAGAAGTTGTAGGAGTTCCCGTCGTGGCGCAGTGGTTAACGAATCTGACTAGGAACCATGAGGTTGCGGGTTCAGTCCCTGCCCTTGCTCAGTGGGTTAACGATCCGGCGTTGCCGTGAGCTGTGGTGTAGGTTGCAGACTCGGCTCAGATCCCGCGTTGCTGTGGCTCTGGCATAGGCCGGTGGCTACAGCTCCGATTCAACCCCTAGCCTGGGAACCTCCATATGACGTGGGAGCGGCCCAAGAAATAGCAACAACAACAACAACAAAAAGACAAAAAAAAAAAAAAAAAAAAAGAAATTGTATTTTTTTGTTTCTTGCTGTTTTTTTTTTTTACTAAAATCTTAGAAATAGATGCAGGAGTTCCCTGGTGGCTCAGCGGGTTAAGGATCTGGTATTGTCACTGCTGTGGCCGGGGTCACTGCTGTGGTACCTCAATCCCTGCCCTGGAACTTCTGCATCCTGTGGGCATGGCCACAAAGGGAAAAAAAAAAGAAAAAAAAATAGATGCAAACCACCAAAAACCAGTAAAAATTCTTCTTTCCTTCTTTTTAAATAAAAGAAATATAATCCTTGGTCAGTAACAGTGGTAAAAATGGAAACAATAAACTTACATAAAATAAAACTTTTATAAGAAAATAATATCTACAAAATAAATCCTAAATTAAGGCCTATTATATGAAAAATATTAAGAGGAGTTTAAAAAGTCAAAAGCAAGATTCTTGGCCTCAAATAGAGGAAATAAACACACTCATGAAAAAGCATCTAAAAAAACAAGGCACTTTACAGTGAGAGAAAGTGTTACACAAGAAGAAATTCTGGGTTGCAAGTTAAGAGATGTAAGTGTAATGAAATTTTTGCTCTGAACCCTCCAAATACTCAGTCATTTATCTAAGAAAACCATGTACTCACCTGTAAATGAGGTGACTAGAACAAGTGATATCTAAGTCTCTTATGGATCTAGCATTCTATGATTATAAGATACCAATGAGTCTAGTCAAATGGTTACAAATGTTAACTGACCCTAGATTTAAGTGGCACTACCTTTAGGTAGATATGGCTAGTGAGACAAAGAAGCAAGTAAGTAAGCAAGCACAGTGATCTAAACATGACCTAAATAGGGTGGTGGTGAAAATGACAGGAAAATAAAGAATGCAAAAAATATTGAAACTGGTTCCTGGGTTGGAAAAATTAATATTGTAAAAATGGCCATACTACCCAAAGCAATCTACAGATTCAATGCAATCCCTATCAAATTACCCACAACATTTTTCACAGAACTAGAACAAACAATCCAAACATTTATATGGAATCACAAAAGACCCAGAATTGCCAAAGCAATCCTGAGGAATAAAAACCAAGCAGAAGGCATAACTCTCCCAGACTTCAGGCACTATTACAAAGCCACAGTCATCAAGACAGTGTAGTACTGGTACCAAAACAGACATACACACCAATGGAATAGAATAGAGAACCCAGAAATAAACCCAGACACTTATGGTCAATTAACCTTCGACAAAGGAGGCAAGAACATAAAATCGGAAAAAGACAGTCTTTTCAGCAAGTATTGCTGGGAAACCTGGACAGCTGCATGCACATCAGTGAAACTAGAACACACCCTGACACCATGCACAAAAATAAACTCAAAATGGCTAAAAGACTTAAATATAAGACAAGACACCATCAAACTCCTAGAAGAGAACATAGGCAAAACATTCTCTGATATCAACCTTACAAATGTTTTCTCAGGTCAGTCTCCCAAAGCAACAGAAATAAAAGCAAAAATGAACCAATGGGACCTGATCAAACTGGCAAGCTTTTGCACAACAAAGGGAACCAAAAAGAAAACAAAAAGACAATTTACACAATGGGAGAAAATAGTTTCAAACAATGCAACTGACAAGGGCTTAATCTCTAGAATATACAAACAACTTACACAACTCAACAGCAAAAACGCCAACAACCCAATGGAAAAATGGGCAAAAGACCTGAATAGACATTTCTCCAAGGAAGATATTGATGGCCAACAAGCACATTAAAAAATGCTCATCATCACTGATTATTAGAGAAATGCAAATCAAAACTACCACAAGATACCACCTCACACCTGTCAGAATGCCACATCATTAATAAGTCCACAAATTAACAAATCCTGGAGGGGGTGTGGAGAAAAAGGAACCCTCTTGCACTGTTGGCAGGAATGTAAATTGGTAAACCACTATGGAGAACAGTATGGAGGTATCTTAGAAAACTATACATAGAACTACCACATGACCCATAGCCACTTTTAAGATTTAATTTCTAGAGCCAGAGGGAGAAGAGCAATGCAAAATGATGCTAGAGTTCATATACTGATGTGGGAAATGGTGCTACTATTCACAGAAGTAGACTTGAAATGTGATCATCTTTCTAAAATAATATGAAAAAATATACATTAAAGGGAAATATACTCACCTAATTTTCAGAAAAATATTTGATTAGGAATTAGCTACTGATTTTGGAGTCTCTGCATAAATGACTGTGTAACATATAGTCAGTCACTCTAAGGTCTTCTAAAATGAGAATAATGAATGTAATAAGATTTTTTTTAAGATTCTTTTCAGTTTTAGATATAACATAGCATCTTGATTTCTGAACAAACTTGGAAGTTACAGAGACAATCTTTTGAAATAGTCTTAATCCTGACTGACTGAAGATTTGACTTTTTTAAATACATATGAAAAGTTGAGAAATAGAAAATATTTCATCCCAAAACAATTAAAATGATTATTTTAACCTACAGGTACAACCAAAAACACAAGTGCCACAGAACTAAAGGCAAAAATAGTAATTTCAGAATTAAGCTTACATTTTTGATACTATATTACTCATTAGCTAACTCATTAAATACCTTTTACTAGGAATAAGGGATAGCCAAAAGAGAATAGTTTCCATGTTTAAGATTAACATTACTGATGAGAGAAAATGAATATATACAATATAATAAGAAATCACCTTTTGATACAGATAAACCCACATACCAAGAAAATCATTACTTAACATCATTTCAAAGGGGAGATGAACCCCCTAAAGTGTAATCTTAAAAAATGTGACAGATATAAACTTAGATTAAAGGAGAAAATATTCGTAGAAAGTTCCTTTAAAAAGAGTCCATAATCAAATTAAAATCTTATTCACATTTCATACTTATGTTTATACAATGATTACCTATAATTTTCAGCCAAAACCTCATATTTATTCCAATGTCATGATTCAAAATACATGGAAGGTTTATAAAGTATGCTTTTAGTGGTCTGTACAAAACACAATAAGGCAAATTTTTTCCTAAACATTAAATTACAATTTAAATCATATTCTGAAATTTTTTGAACTCTAAAAATATTTTTTTGTTTTATTTTTGTCTGCCATATGCAGAAGCTTGATGTGGGATCTCAGTTCCCAGACCGGGGATTGAACCTGGAGTATGGTAGCGAAAGCGCTGAGTCCTAGCCGCTAGATCATCTTGGAACATCCTAAAAATAATTTTTATATTAAGTTATGATTTTAATTTTTTTCAGGAAAGTATTTAAATTTAAGAAACATGCAAAAGAAGGAAGTCAACTTCTAAAACCTGCTATATTTTATTCCGTTAAGGATGGGTCATAATAAAGTATTAAAACAACATATCAGAGCTTATTACTATTAATTTCTCATTATTTAATATTAACATTATACTCAATTAAAATATAATTAAGTTCGCAGGTGCCACACATGTCACAGTGTGGTAATTTTTTTTTTTTTTTTTTGTCTTTTTGCTATTTCTTGGGCCGCTCCCACGGCATATGGAGATTCCCAGGCTAGGGGTCTAATCGGAGCCGTAGCCACCAGCCTACACCAGAGCCACAGCAACGCGTGATCTGAGCCGCGTCTGCAACCTGCACCGCAGCTCACGGCAACGCAGGATCGTCAACCCACTGAGCAAGGGCAGGGACCGAACCCGCAACCTCATGTTTCCTAGTCGGATTCGTTAACCACTGCACCACTACAGGAACTCCACAGTGTGGTAAATTTTTATACTTTGGGAAAAATATTTCTATGTATGCATATATTTTGATCTCCAAGATGATATCTTTTTTACTGAAACATACTTTTATTTGAAGAGTATAATCACTTATAATAAAAAGTCCACTATTCAGTATGTGAAACTGGTCACAATACAGTACATAAAATAGGGAAAGAAAATGGATTAGAAATAGAGTGTTACTTATAAAAATGCAAGTACAACTTCAGATAACAATGAACCCAGCTCTCTTCAAAAAAAAGAATATTCTTTTTTCATTATTAATATTGAGGTAAAGTAAAATCAATCTACTTTCCACTTCTTCAAGTGCAATACACATTAAAAGTGTATTAGAGGAGTCTAGCGGTCTAGAGGAGTTTTGACTGCAGCGGCTTTGGTTGCTGCGAGGCATGGATTCAATCCCCCGCCAGCACAGTGGGTGAAAGGATCAACTGCACTGCAGTTCAGATTTAATTCCTGGCCCGGGAACTTCCATACTTTCATATGCCGCAGGTATAGCCATTTAAAAATAAATAAATAAATAAAAATTTTAAAAGGTGGTCTGGAGTTACTGCAATTGTTTAGTAAATTCTTTAGCAAATGCTGATGATACCTGGCTGGCAATAGTTTAGGTGAGTTACTGCAATTGTAGTGATTTGATAATTAGTTTGGTCCCCAAGTCCTCATATTAATCCCTCTTTAAACAGTGCTTTAGGGAAAAAAATTAATAAAAAGAAACTGGATCACAGTATGGGTAAAATTATATACAGATTAGCTAAATCCATAAGCAATAACTAGAAACCTACTCAATCCAACAAACACTGATTGAAAACAAGTTTGAGAGCTTAAGCTCCAACACTGTGAACAGATATGTGTGAATAAGACAGTTTTGTCAACAAAGAGCTTACAAGTGAATATTGTAAGTTGAAACTTCTCAAGGAGTTTCATAAATTATTTAATAGTATTCAAATTTTTAATGAGGTAATGGTGAGCTTAAATAAATTTTTTTCCCCTCTTTTTTGGCCACCCATGGAATATGGAAGCTCCTGGGCCACGGATCAGATCCAACTACAGTTGCAACCTACACACACTGTGTCAGGCCAAGGATCAAATCTGCATCCAGCACTCCAGAGATGCCACCGATCCCACTGTGCCACAGTGGGAACTCCTAAACACTTATTTTTAATAATAAAGAAAATCACTTTCTCGGCAAGCAAAAAAGAATAGGCTGAGAACTTTAAATGTATATCATGTGTGGTGGTGAGTGTCACCTGATAAGAGAGTACATGATACCCAGTCCTGAAATCACACAGCTAAACAGTGGCCTAATTGCTATGACAGTTTTAATGTTTTACATTTTTAATGTATTAAAGAACAGAATTATGAGACACATTAGTAGAGAAATGAAAGCCAATGAGGACATAAAATGACAATTTGCCAAAATCATCCCAAGAAGAGTTTCACCAAATCCCAGTTGCATTTATCTAATCAAAGTTCTTACACAGCACATCAAGATGTCTTTATTATTTCAAAAATCAATGTAAAAAGGAACAACTGCACTGATAACTCTCTTTAAATGAAAAGCTAAACTAGATGCAATTATCTTCTTTCTAAATTAGGACAAAAATTATAAAATTAAACCAGTGTGTTTGTTAACACTGTAAGAACGTCAAACATAGCAAATGAAAACAATTTTTAGCTTTTTAAACTGTTGTGATACTATAACATTTAATTCTATGCTTAATAAATCAAATAAAAATGTCATTTTAAAACGTTATCACAATAGTGAAGAGCTGGAGCAACTTAAGTGTTTACTGGAGGATGAATGGATAAAGAAAATGCGGTATGTACATATAATGGAGCATTACTCAGCTTTAAAAAAGGAGGAAATTCTAACACATACTACAATATGGATAAACCTTGAAACATTACACTAAGTGAAATAAGCCAGTCGCAAAACAAAAAATACTGTATGATGCCAACAAGATGAGTTATTTAGAGTAATCAAATTCACAGAACTAGCAAGTAGAATAATAGTTGCCAAAGGCTAGAAGAAGGAAATAGGAGACGCTATTTAATGTGTACAGAATTTCAGTTCTGCAAAATGAAAAAGTTCTGGAAATTGCTTGAATTAATATTATGAATGTAGTTAACACTATTGAACTGTATAATCAGAAATGGTTAGGACAGTAAATATAATGTTATGCATTTTTGACACAGTTTAAAAAGAAAAAAAGACCTTCAAGTGCTTATGCAGAGATGCCTAGCTTAAAAGTTGGTAAGTATGTCTTATAGAGGGCTTTATTTCCAAAATACACAAACAGCTGATACAACTCAGTAACAAAAAAACAAACAACTCAATCAAAAAATGGACAGAAGATCTAAATGGACATTTCTCCAAAGAAGACATACAGATGGCCAATAGGCACATGAAAAAAATGCTCACATCACTAATTATTAGAGAAATGCAAATCAAAACTACAATGAGGTCACTTCACACTGGTCAGAATGGCCATCATTAAAAAGTCTATAAATAAAAAGTGCTGGAGAGAGTGTGGAGAAAAAGGTACCCTCCTACACTGTTGGTGGGGATGTAAATGGGTGCAGCCACTATGGAGAACAGTATGGAAGTTCCTCAAAAAACTAAAAATAGAGTTGTCATACAATCCAGGAATCCTACTTATAGGCATATATCTGGACATAACTATAATTTGAAAATATGCATGCACCCCCTATGTTTGCAGCAATATTAATTACAACAGCCAAGACATGGAAACAAATGTTCATTGACAAATGAATGGATAAAGAAGATACGGTATATATATACAATATACAATGAAATACTACTCAGCCAAAAGAAAAAAGAATGAAATAATGTTATTTGCAGCAATATGGATGGACCTAGAGATTATCATACTAAGTGAAATAAGTCAGAAGGAGAAAGACAAATACCATATGATATAATTTACATGTGGAATCTAAAATATGACACAAATAAACTTATTTATGGAACAGAAACAGACTCACAGACATAGAAAATGAATTTATGCTTACCAAAGGGAAAGAGGGTGGGGGGGAGGGTAAACTGGGAACTTAGGATAAGCAGATAAAAACTATTATGAATAAAATAGACAAATAACAAGGTCCTATTGTACTGCACAGGGACGTATATTCAATATCATGTAATAAATCATAGTGGAAAAGAATATGAAAAAGAATATGTGTGTGTGCCTATGTATGTATAACTAAATCACTTTGCTATACACCTAAAACTAAAACACTGTAAATCAACTATACTTCAATAATTTTTTTAAATAAAATAAAACGGTATCCCTTGAAAAGTAGAAAAATTATCTTTATGTGTTAAAAATTATCAAATTCAGGTGAGGATATAATATTTATTCATGTACTGATTAAATACATACCATTTTTACTGAAAATCAATGTTATACAAAAAATGGTTAGAGGTTACATTTCCTAAAAAGATTCATAAGATTATACATTATCATAAAAAAGGTTTGAGATTTTAAAATATTAAAAATGATATAAGCAAATAAGTTATAAATAGCAACTAAATGAAATAATAAATGCATAGTTAAGATTCTCCATCCTAGAGAACAGCATAGTGAAAGAACTGGTATATTACTCAAATTGGAAATGTAAGAAAAGGGAGCTCCCGTCGTGGCACAGTGGTTAATGAATCCAACTAGGAACCATGAAGTTGCGGGTTCAGTCCCTGCCCTTGCTCAGTGGGTTAAGGATCCTGCATTGCCGTGAGCTGTGGTGTAGGTTGCAGATGCGGCTCAGATCCCGCGTTGCTGTGGCTCTGGCATAGGCCGGTGACTACAGCTCTGATTTGACCCCTAGCCTGGGAACCTCCATATGCCACAGGAAGCGGCCCTCGAAAAAGACAAAAAAAAAAAAAAAGAAATGTAAGAAAAGGCTTACTTGAGAAAGCAACTAAGTTTTAAGAATAAATAGATGGTTCAATATAAGAAAATCAATCTGTAAATAAATATCTCAACCAACACAGAAAAAATATTTGACAAAATTCACCAGTCTTTCATGAATTAAAAAAAAAAAGCACTCAGAAAATTAGTAATATAAGGGAACTTGCTCAACTTGAGAAAGGCATTCTGGAAAACCCATAGCTAACATCATACTAAACAGTGAAAGAACAAAAGCTTTTCCAGTAGATCAGGAAGAAGAAAACAATGCCTGCTTTTACCACTGAAGATTCTAGCCAGAGCAAGGACCAAGAAAAACAAATAAAAGACATCCAAATTGGAAAGAAAAAAAGTAAAACTATCTCTATTTGCAGATGATATGATTCCCAAAATAGAAAATCCCAAAGATCCAAAAATAAATAAATAAATCATAACACTAATAGACAAATTCAACAAAGTTGCAGAATACCTGATCAACACACACACATACACGCTCCCCCAACACACACTGAGCTGTGTTTCTATACACCAACAACTGAACAATCCAAAAAGGAACTTAAGAAAATAGTTCCACATATAATAGCACCCAAAAGAATAAAATACCTACAAATAAACTTAATCAAGGAGGTGAAAGACCTATACAATAGACAAAACACTAAAAAAGACCTTAAAAAAATACAAAACACTATTAAAAAATAATTAAAGACAATCTGAATAAATGGAAAGATAGTCAATGCTCATGGATTACAAGACAATATTTTTAAGATGGCAGTACTACACAAAGTGATCTACAGATTCAGTGCAATCAGTATCAGAATTCCAACAGCATTTTGTTTTACAGAAATAGAAAAGATAATCCTCAGATTACAATAAATTTGCAAGTGGCCCTGTATAGTCAAAATGATATTGAAAAAGAAGAACAAAGTTGGAGGACTAATACTTCCCAATTTCAAAACTTACTACAAAGCTTCAGCAATCAAAACAACGTGGCACTGGTATAGGAATAAAGATATAGACCAGCAGCATAGAACTGAGAATACAGAAATTAAAACCACACAGCTATGGTCATAAATATATACACTGATTTTTGACAAAGGTGCCAAGACAATTCAACGGAAGAAAGAAGAGTCTCTTCAACAAAGGGTGCTGAGAAACTGTATACCTATACACAAAATGATGAGGTTGAACTGCTACCTCAAATCATATGTGAAAATTAATTCAACAACCAGGTAAAACCATAAAACTCACAGAAGAACTATAGCCATAAATCTTCAAGAACTTGGCAATGGATATGCTTAGATAAGGCACCAAAACCACAAACAAAAGAAAAAAATTTTTTCCAAAGGAAAATTCTTAGATTTCAAAGAATTAAAATTTGGAAGGCATCAAAGAATATTAAGAAAGTGAAAAGGCAATAAACAGAATGGGAGAAAACATTTACAAATCACATATCTGGTAAAGGCCTGGTATCCAGAAGAGATTAAAGAACTTTTACAACCCAACAACACATGTAGACAACAACCCAATTAAGGGGGCAAAGAATTTGAACAGATCTTTCTCCAAAGAAGATAAACAAATAACCAATATGTGAAAAGACACTCAAAATCATTAGCCATGTGTGAAATACAAATCAAAACCACAATGAGGTACCACCTCATACCCACTAGTATAGTTGTCATACTGAAAAGAAAAATAACATATATTGGCAAGAATATGGAGAAATTGTAAATCTTGTACATTGCTGCAGGGAATGCAAAAAGGTTCAGCTGCTGTGGAAAATGATTTCACGGTTTCTCTAACAGTTAAACATAGAACACCTAAAACAGCAATTCCATTTGTAAATATATATCCAAAAGAACTAAAAAACAGATACTCAGACAAATACACATTACATGCGTGTTCACAGTAGTATAAATCACAATAGCCAAAAAGTGGAAATAACCCAAATGTCCATCAATGGAAGAATGGATAAACAAACTACAGTATAAACATATAATGTAACATTATTCAAATATAAATGTGAATGAAATAGTGATACATGCTATAAGAGATGAACCTTCAAAACAAAGGAACAAAGTGAGACATAACCGGTCATGTATATATTATTCTCTCTATAAGAAGTCTTCAAACTAGATAAATCTAGAGAGACAAAATGCAAATTGGTGGTTTCCAGGGTTCACGGGGGTGCAGGGGGGGGGGATAGAAAAGGAGAAATTGAAAGCAACTGAGAGGTTTCTTTTGAGGGTGGGAAGTTTCCTTAGCAGGTGGAAAATGTTTTAGAACTAGATAGAAATGGTGGCTGCAGAACATTGTAACAGCACTAAAATTTTCACTTTTAAATGGTTAATTTTATGTCATATGAATTTCACCTCAATAAAAAGAAAAGTTTAAAAAAAAAAAAGAGCAAATAGGGCTTGATCAAGTTCTTTCCCAATGGAAAAAATTATCCAGGGTAAGAACATTTTTAAAAAGGCAAAAGTTTTTTGTGTGAGGAAAATTTATATCATCTTAAAGAGAAATTCATGGATATACATTATCGCTTCATGCAGTATACACTGCGTTGTTCCTTTTAAATTCCTTAGTAGGTTTATAAAGATGGAAAATGTACTGTTCCTCTTCTTTAAGAGCTTACAGTCTAGTGGAGGAACAAACAAACTGGTCATTATATATGTGGTTGATGTCACAAGAGAGGTACATGTACAATGTTTTTTGAATATAGAAAGGATAGTGTGATCCCTGGGGGTGGGAAAGGCCTCATCGAAAATACTTATTCTCGGAGTTCCTGTTGTGGCACAGTGGAAACAAATCTGACTACCATGAGGACGCAGGTTTGATCCCTGGCCTCACTCAGTGTCACCAATGTAATACACATAGCTTCCTCCTTAATGAGGGGAAATTAAATCAACCATTAGAAAGTGGCTTCTCAAGGAAAGACAAATACTGTATGATATCACTTATATGTGGAATCTAAACTATGGCACAAATGAACCTATCTACAAAACAGAAACAGATTCAGACACGGAGAGCAGACCTGTGGCTGCTAAGGTGGGGGGGACGGACTAGGAGTTTGGGGATAGTAGATGAAAACTATTATATTTAGAACGGATAAGCAAAGAGATCCTGCTGTATAGAACAGAAACTATATCCAATCACTCGTGATGGAACATGACAGAAGGTAATATGAGAAAAGAATGTGTGTGTGTGTGTGTGTGTGTGTAAAACTGGGTCGCTTTGATGTACAGCACAAATTGACAGAACATTGTAAATCAACCATTAAAAAAAATTTTTTTTTAAAGAAATGGCTTCTCTTCACATTAGGAAGAGTTCTAACTACTTTCAATGACATCTACCTACCTCAATTCTCCCAGCTCACAGTATTTTAGCCTCAATGGCACTGTGATTCCCACTTCCTCAGATCCTCACATGGCTGGCTCTTTCTAGTGATTAATTTCTTGATACAGTGTTGTCACTTCACAGAAGCCTTCCCAGACTTTTACATGTATTTCACCCTCAATTCTACCCTGCCCCCCTCAACACTATCACGTTTTCCTTACTTTTCCCCCTCCTTTGGAGCTCTTATCAATATTTTAAAATATTTTCTTTCTTTACTTCTGCTCTGCTACTAGAAAGTAAACTTAATGACAGAGGAACTTTGTCTTACTGACCATAGTATGCCCAATAGCTAGAGGGTGGAAGCATTTAAGTCGGTACTCTACAAATATTTGTTTAAAGAATAAATGAATACATCAGTGAGGGCTGAACATGAATCACATAACATATTGATTAACTGAATGAATAGCTCACAATCCCTACCTATGAAATACTTTGTCAGGCAGAATCTTTGAAAACAAGCAACTTTACAGTATATATCATGTCTCTTTCCTTTACTGAGTATCAATACTATAGTTGACATATAAGAAAATGAAGATAATTAAATAAGAGAGATTGGCAGTATATAAACTGTTTGAAGAATATGTCTCAGAAAATCACCTCAGGGGACACACCAGCTGATTCTAGAATTCTTTTCTCCCATAATCCTGCTTCTATCATTCAATCAGCTAGCAGATATTAATTACGCATTATGCACTTTATTTCTAAGTATACATACTCAGGTCTCTTGAACACAAATAAGTTTTATATTCTTTGAATACATTTTAGTAGAAACATTATAATCCTTAGAGAAATATGAACTTGAATCCAGTTATGACCACAACTAATTGTATCAAGTTGGAGCAGTTACTTAATATCAATAAGTCGAAGATAAAATGATACTTGGAAACTGGCACGTAATTAGCCTTCATTATGAATTCTCCCATAAAGGGCAGGAAGGGAAAGGTAAAGGCAATCATAAGACCATATCAAATATACCTTTGTTCTCATGGTCACTGTTGAATACTGTTTGCTAAGAAGGAACAGGTCACGAACAGAGTTAACAAAATTTATATAACCATGACTGCATTTGAAAAAAGTAAAATTGCATTCCTCAAACATAGTAGGCATTTAGTTATCATCTGCTGAAATACTAGAGAACAATTTCAGGTCACAGAATTTCAAGCTTAAAATTTCTTAAACATTTCTTAAATTTGTATTTATAAGAAAGGCGGAAGTCAAGATCAAGACATTCCTGGATTATGGTCCCAATTGTATCACTAAATCATTGTATCACCTTAGGTGAGTTACTTAACCTCTGTAAGCCTCAATTAAAATTGAGTTATTGATATTTTAAACTTAATTTTATACTTCAAACATTTCTCATTGCCCTTAGGGTAAAGGAAAAAAAAAATCCTTATCTTACTCTACTATATCCTATACCTTCTGGTTGCTAATTTCTAACCACAATCTTTACTCTCTCTACTCTAGTTACACTGGCCTATTCTTTTCCTCAAAGTACTATGTTCCTTATCTATCTACCTATGTAGTTACCTTTACCAGAGTTCTTTATTTCTTCACATGGCTTTTAGCAGCAAAAAATTCCCAGTCTTAAATATATTCGACAGCAAATTTCAGCAGGCAGAAGAAAGAACTAGCAAACTTGACAATAGGTCAATTGAAATTACCTAGCATAAGGAGCAGAAACAATAAGGAAAAGTGAATGGAGCCTATAGAATCTGTGAGATAAAATCAAGAGTACCAACATATACATTATGGGTGTCTCAAAAGAACAATGGCGAAAGAGGCAGAAAAAGTATTTTAAGAAATCATGGCTGAAAATTTCCCAAATTCGGGAAAACACAGAAATCTGCATTTCCAACAAACGCAATAAATTGCAAGTAGGATAAACTCAAGGAAAATCACACCAAAATACACTACAGTTAAACTGTTGATAGACAAAGATAGAATCTTGTGAGCAGCAAGAGAAAAGCAACTCATCATGTGTAAGAATTCCTCGATAAAATTAATAGTCAATTTCTTTTGTTGTTGTTGTTGTTGTCTTTTTGCCTTTTCTTGGGCCGCTCCCGTGGCATATGGAGGTTCCCAGGCTAGGGGTCCAATTGGAGCTGTAGCCGCTGGCCTACAGCACAGCCACAGCAATGCAGGATCCGAGCCTCGGCTGTGACCTACACCACAGCTCACGGCAACACCGGATCCTTAACCCACTGAGCAAGGCCAGGGATCGAACCTGCAACCTCATGGTTCCCAGTCAGATTCATTAACCACTATGCCATGACGGGAACTCCTAATAGTCAATTTCTCATCAGAAAGCATGGACACTAGAGGCAGAGAGATGACATATTCAAAGTGCTAACAGAAAAAACAACTGTCAATCAACTTTTTTTTTTTTTTTTGTCTTTTTGACATTTCTTGGGCCGCTCCCACGCCATATGGAGGGTCCCAGGCTAGGGATCGAATAGGAGCTGTAGCTGCCAGCCTACACCAGAGCCACAGCAATGCGGGATCCAAGCCACGTCTGCGACCTACACCACAGCTCACGGCAATGCCGGATCCTTAACCCACTGAGCAAGGGTAGGGATCGAACCCTCAACTTCATGGTTCCTAGTCGGATTTGTTAACCACTGTGCCACGACGGGAACTCCTCAATCAACCAATCTATATCTCACAAAACTAAACATTGCAAAAGAAGTAATTAAGAGATTTCCAAATAAATGAAGTGAGATATACATTAATAGCACCTAGCACCATGGCAAAGAAAGAAGCAGTGTAGCATAGTAAAGACACACAGTAAAGGTTCCATGTCAAACTGTCTAGATTTGAACCTTGAACTTCACTGAATAATAACCATATAACCCTGGGGAAACTTGCTTAACCTCTTTATACCTCAGTTTTCTTAAATGTAAAATGAGGATACCTCCTTCATGAAATTAGAAAAATAAGTTAAAACAATAAACTTATAAAAGAGTACCTAGTACATAATTAAGTACTTGAATTTTGACTATCACCATCACCATCATCATCACTTTTATAGAGGTTCTAGAAATGTTAATTTTTATTCCCCTGAACTTCCCATATTTCAGTGAAACAAACACTGAATATTGAGAAACTGTGACACAACAGTGATTTTTTTTTTTAATGGCCACACCTGCAGCATAGGGAAGTTCCAGGGGTCAAAATGGCGCTGCAGCTGTGGTCTACACCACAGCCATGGTAATGCTGGATCTTTTACTCCACTAAGCAAGGGCAGGGATTGAACTGGCATCATCACAGAGACAACATCGGGTCCCTAACATGCTGAGTCACAACGGGAACTCCATTGGAGAATTATGGTTAGTAAAATTATGAATTATGTTTTATTTGAAATAATGGTATTGGGCTAAATGGTTTGTCACCTTCTTTAGCAAATTCCTTTTTATGAGAGGGGCCAAGTTTACTTTTAAAAAGTGATTGGTGAATGCACTTTTAGTCCTCAAGCTCAGCCTCCAACAAAGATGCTATGCTCCTTTGTACAGATTTGTGTTTTTTACATAAACAAACAGCCCAATACTACTATCATACCTAAGATAATTTCTAACAACAACAAGCTGATAATAACTATCCAATCAGTGTACACATTTGTCTGAGAATATTTTTTAAGTTGTTTGAATCTGCACTCAAGTATGATCCATATATTTGAACTGGCTAAGGAGTTCATGGTGTGGCACAGTGGGTTAAGAATCCAACTGCAGGGGCTCAGATGGCTGTGGAGGCACAGGTATGATCCCCAGCCCAGTGCAGTGGGTTGAAGGATCCAGCATTGCCACATCTGTAGCAATTCAATCCCAGATGCAATTCCCGGCCCAAGAACTACTATATACTGTGGATGTGGCCATTAAAAAAAAGAAAAAGAACAAAAGAATTGCCTGGAGTTTCCCTCTAGTCCCTTTTATTTTTATTTTTTTAGATTTTAATTTATTTTTCTTAATTTATTTATTTATTATTTTTTAATTAGTTATTTCCCCTATACACATACATGTACACATTCTATTTTTGCACCATCATATCATGCTCCACCATAAGTGACCAGACATAGTTCCCAGTGCTACACATCAGGATCTCATTGCTAATCCATTCCAAAGGCAATAGTTTGTATCTATTAACCCCAAGCTCCCCAACCATCCCACTCCCTCCCCCATCCCCTTGGCAACCACAAGTCTACTCTGCTAGTCCATGATTTTCTTCTCTGTGGAAAGGTTCATTTGTGCCTTATATTAGATTCCAGATATAAGTGATATCATATGGTATTTGTCTTTCTCTTTCTCACTTACTTCACTCAGTATGAGAGTCTCTAGTTCCATCCATGTTGCTGCAAATGGCATTATTTCGTTATTTTTTATAGCTGAGTAGTATTCAATTGTGTATATATACCACATCTTCCTAATCCAATTGTCTGTCGATGGACATTTGGGTTGTTTCCATGTCCCTCTAGTTCCTTTTAATCTGTAATTGCTCCTACCATATCCTCATCCCAGGTGTTTATTTCCATTAATATTTTCAGTTGAAGAAAACAGATTTTTTTTGTCTTTTAGAGTTTCCCAGTCTGGAGTTTCCTGATTTTATCCCCATTTAATATGTTCCTCTGTCCTTCTAATTTCTTGTAAATTAGGCTCAATCATATCTAGGGTTTTTATTTTCTTTTTTAAAACTTTGGATGGACAGCTTCATAGGTACTTTCATCAGTAAATTCATATTTTCACAAAATAGGAATGATAAAGTTCATTAGGAAGATTAAATTGGTTACCACAGATCAAATGCTCTTTGCTTAGTGCCTGACACATAGCAAGCACTCCATAAACATTAACTCTTATTATTACACTGCATGTAGAGAATCAACAGAATTTGAGTTCAGATCATATAAGGGTTTTTGAAGGAGTTAACTAATATTTTTAGTTTGGGTGGCTGGGTAGATGTTGATATCACTGACTAACACATAAAATACATAAAAAGGGAAAGGTTTCCACAGAATTGAAAGAGAATGAGCAGAGGTTTCGACATCCTGAATTAGTGCCTGTAGGATGACCAAGTGCCAAGGTCACATAAAGAGCTAGAAATATGGGTTTAAAATTTAAAAAGAGAGGTCTGTGGGCAGGAAATAAAGATCAAATGTTGACATTACAGGGAGATCAGTGAAGATCACAATTATCATAAAAGATGACAAGACCACTTGAAGAATGAGTTGGCAATGGATAAGAAAGGTAACATCAGGAGTTCCATTGTGGCTCAGTGGTAACAAACCCAACTAGTATCTGTGAGGATGCAGGTTCAATCCCTGGCCTCGCTCAGTGGGTTAAGGATCTGGTGTTGGCATGAGCTGTGATATAGGTCACAAACACAGCTCAGAACTGGCATTGCTGTTCCTGTGGCCTAGGCTGGTAGCTACAACTCTGATTCGACACCCTAGCCTAGGAACTTCTATATGCCATGGGTGTGGCCCTAAAAATACAAATAAAAAAAAAAAAAAAAGAAAGAAAAGAAAAGGTAACAGCATTTCAAGAAAAGGAAATGATGCATGGAAAAAAGACATGTACATAAAATTATCACCATATATTGTGGCTATAGCACTGTTCTGACTAGGAAACAAACTGTGTTGGAAAGTAGAGGGAAATAAAGGTACATGGATAGAACAAGACTAACTTTGAATGACTTTGCAATTTAGGAATAGGTAATTTAGGAATAGGTAAGTAGGAACAGGAAAACACTGAAGAAGTTAGAAAGAGGAATGACCTCTATGCTATGTCAATGTTATACCAAAACCAAACCATAAGAGAATCAGCGAAGTAGAAAATGTGCTTGCTATATTATTCTAGAAGATTTAAATTTATGCCACTTTGACTTCCATCTAAACTAAAAGGAACATGCCCTAGACACTGTGGCTTCATGCCAATACCCAAAAGGTGAAGATGGTGGCTTCATATCGTCCCATATCCCTCTCCATTCCCCTCTCTTGTCTCCTCTTCCTTGGAAAACCAATGCTCTCAAGCCACCCTAACCAGATAAAACTACATTTTTGTAATGATGCACTGTTCTGTTCCCTGAAGCACTCTCCGCATTCAGTTCTGTCTACCATGAAAGCTTTCATTCTCCTGCTGTCACCCTACAGATCCTTTGATTATCAAAATAATTTATACAACACTGTAAGTTGTGATATAGGTCACAAACACAGGATATTTAATTTAAAAAGAGGAATTTGTTAACTTGTATGAATTTCAAATTGTTAAAATATACATTCTTTATATGCTTTCTAATTATATATCCATTCTGGTTCAACTGGACATATTACTAAGAGGCATAGCTGATTAGGCCAATTTTTTTTGTCAATATATGCTGTGTGAATATTGGGGACAAGGCATTGAAATAGACTCTAAGAGGACTGCAAGAGTAAATAAAACATAATCTATGGCTTTACTAGACTGTAAGGACTTTACAATCTAATAGGTGAAAGAGCCAGACAAACAACTCATCTCATAAGGCAGATATAGGCTCTATAAGAATATTTCTGAAACTTAGATTATGTATAGATTCTTTTTTTAAATTTATTTTTTTGTCTTTTTAGGGCCACACCTGCGGCATATGGAGGTTCCCAGGCTAGGGGTCGAATCAGAGCTGCAGCTGCTGGCCTACACCACAGCCACAGCAACACCAGATCCAAGCCATGACTGTGACCTACACCACAGCTCACAGCAACACCAATCCTTAATCCACTAAGTGAGGCCAGGGATCGAACCTGCATCCTCACGGATACTAGTAGTCAGATTCATTTCCGCTGAGCCACGACAAGAACTCCTAAATTCTTATAAAGAGAGGAAAAATGTGTTGTGCACACACATGTTGACAGATTAACTGAATTATTATTTTACTGAAATATATAGAAAAGTACAACTATGGATAAAGATAAACTCTTCTTCTTGCTTGCAGATCTTATTCAAAAATAGGACCAAAACAAATTCACACAGTATGCTTGTAAAAACTACAAAACTAACAGATTTCAAATTGTTATCAATATGATGATGTTACTATTTCCTCATTATTTTCCAGTTACATTTGAGTTTGACATGCGTATCTTACAGTCTAGTATTCCCTGAACGATTTAATATTCCCACCATTTCTTTCTACTCAAACTATTACAAAGCTTTAATTTAGCTCTCTCTGATGTCAACCGGCCTTCACTTGGTACAAATGAACCATTTGTACATATCAAATCTATTTTTGTTCTTCTCTCATTAAACTGACATAATTAAATAAAATCATAGCCATGAAAGTACATGGCAGTAACTGTTTATGAGGTAAGTATCCCAGATCCAAGAATGTTTCTTTTATATTAATGTTGAAAATTGTAAATTATTGTAGCAAAGTCTCTCTCTCTCCTCCAGAGAGAATAAATCTACGTACTCAGGTACAAGGACTCCAATGTTGAAGAATAATGCTATGATACAAATAACAAATACTAGACGGGCAGAAATGATAGGAGATTAACACCAAATGCAGAGGTTTTATGGAGGAGGTAACATTTGAGGGAGCTGTGACATTTGGGTTTAGTGCTAAGTGTGTAAGTCTTCTAAAATTTCTTTTCCGTAAGGTCAATGCTGAAAATGTGAAACGAACTTGAATAAAAAAGACACACAGGAATACTCAGTGGTAAAGGCAATAAAGAGACAAAAATCATGAATTTTATGAACAAAATTGAGGGGTTTTTCTGAGAAGAAAGAAAATTAGAAAATAAAATTGCAAACATTACATGTGCAATTCACAAAATAAATGGCATACTTTGCATGTGGAAAAGTTTACACATACTATCTTATGATGGAAATGTACCTATTGATGTAATTTTTAAAATATTTTTAAATGTACTCACATAAGGAGAACATCAGGAATATTTGTATTTGACTTTTTTAATGTCTACGACATGCTAACTTAGGCACACTTTTCCATTTTTATCAAAATATTTTCTCCTCCACAGTGTTTCCTTTGTGTTATTTATAGAAAAAGAATAAAAAAGTCAACTATCATAATCCCATAACTCAGTCTATAATACCCTCCTTCTCATTGCTAAAACAGTCTCTGTAGACTATACTTGTATTTTACCTACTTAAGTATTATTTCAATAAATGCATATCTCACAGCAGGTGTTTTAGAAAGTGTGAAGGAAAAGAACAATGTATTAACCAGATTAACTTTCAAGTCACTTTAATTCAGAAAATATTTACCTAGTCTAGGTGCTAGACTCCTTGCTGATTACAATTTTAAAAACAGCAAACCAAATCAGAAAATTAGTTTTTCCTTTATAATCTCTCATGCCTCTATAGTTATTTTTAAGCTATGTTAAAGTTATCGCATTTTAATTTTTAGGTGGATTTATTAAATTGCAAACCATTTAGAATTTTCAGGTAAGAATTAATCTCTAAACTAAATGAGTGTGTATCACTGTACACTTTTCACTTGTTCAAAGAAGTTCACTTAGGTCTTGGCAGCAGGATGTCATTTCTATCTACAGGCACTCATACTAAGAACACGATGCTTTTAGCTCCATTCATGTTAAAACAGTGCAACTTTTGAGGGAGATGCAGTTGGAGTAAATGGAGGTTTCTTTTATATAAATGTACACTTAGGAACAGCAATTAAAAATTGATCTGTATAAAGTAATTTAAATGGCTGTCACGTAGTTAACTTTGAAGGTACTGTTCACAATTCAGACCCTAGGAAAAAAAATGATTAAGAAGCAGTTTATAACTTTACTATATTAGATTTTTAAAAATATTTTAGATGTATTCACTGGCATCAAATATGGAAATTCTTATATAGATTTTAAATTCTGGCTTGATCACTGTTATTATATTTTACTAGTGATACTTTAAATTTGGCTGTAATGATCCTTTGGGTATTAGAAAAGTAGAAAAATAAAGGTCAGATAATACACAGCAAACCTGTTCTTAAATGGTTGATTTTTGTACTTTCTAAATAACGACAATTACCGAAAGACACTTGACCCTTCAGAGTCTCAGTTTAGTTATCTGTAAAATGTAATAATATGTCTTCTAAAATTGTCAAAGGCTCAAATATAAAGTACCTAACATCTAAAGCAGTAAATAATGGTTTTGTTCTTCCTTCCTAAATATTTGCATAAAAATCCATATAATTAAAATTTTTAAGTGAAAGGATCACAATGTGAAAGGTAAATTAGGATACATTCCTGATCTTTATAGTTGATTTCCCACCCTTCCCATGTCTATAAAGAGGCAAAACATAAAGTTAAAGAAGAGGGAAGAAAAGTAACTAACGTTTATAACATTCCTTTTAAATATATGCATATATAACTTTACAAGTGCAGATACTGAGGCACAAAGAGGCTGACTTGCTAAAAGTCACATATACAGTACACAGGAGCATCAGTACTTGAACCAGCTCTGGTTCTTTTTTTTTTTTTGGTCTTTTTAGGGCCACACCTGTGGCATATGAAGCTTCCCAGGCTAAGGGTTGAACTGGAGCTATATCTGCTAGCCTATACCATGGCTACAGCAACGCCAGATCCAAGCTGTGTCTGTGACCTACACCAAAGCTCACAACAACACCACATCCTTAACCCACTGAGAAAGGCCAGGGATTGAACCTGTGTCCTCCTGGATGCTAGTCAGATTCGATTCTGCTGAGCCAAGCTGGGAACTCCCCAGCTCTGGTTCTAAAAGCTATGTTCTTTCCTATCCACCTGCCTCCTATGGTTCAATTTTGGATGTTTATGTATTAATACCCTTGTTTCAATTTTAATATAAGAAAACTGAAGATACTAATTAATTTAGTTCTTTCTGGGGTATTTATGATTACTAGCAGACATTTGCTGAATACTCATTTGCTGCATATAATGGAAAATACATATTAAAATGTGCAAAATACAAGGGAATATATGTTATCAGTTACATAGGAATAATAAAAAAATTAAGCATTACCAAACTGCTAGGGAGAGGGAATCACTTTCAATTAGGATGATTAGGGGAGGCCTCAGAGAGATGATTACATGTGCACAGGGCACTAGAAGGAACGTTTGATTTCATCAGGAGAAATAAAAGACTGAAGAAGAAAACGAATATTCTAGGAAAAGAGAATGACATGAATATAAGTATGGAGACAAAATGTATGTTCAAGGTGGAGTATGTAGTCCACATTGGATAGAGTGTAAGGTTCTTCTTAAATAATAGGATATTTGTCTCAGAAACATGTTAGAGACGAACTGATGAGGGGTCTTGAATACCAAGTTAGAAACCCTGGATTTGATCTTAGAAGAAATGGAAAGTCACTAAACATCTTCAAGTAGAGAAATAAAAAAATCAGGGCAATGCCTTAATAAAATTAAACTGAGGATGATGTATAGCTAAAATAGAATTCACAATGGCCAGGAAAAAGAGAGATCAGTTAGAAGATTTTGACATTTCTTTGGAATGTAACAAAGGGAGTGAAAACAGAAATTCTCCTCAGTTCTGAAAATTTTGGAAGAATAAAATATATAAGGTGTATATTATATAACACATAAATACTACAGCTTCAGCTCTGAAACAATCTAAACATTTCCCTCTCTGACCACAACATTCTACTCTTTTAGTTCTTTATCATCTCATTTCACCAGTTTATCTACTTCTGACTAATCCCTTAATTTTTCTGAATATATCAGCCCTTCCCTGGCCTCATTTTCTTCCAGTCCCATGGTCAACACTTGAACTACCCTCTCAATACTCTCCGCCTGAGTCAGTAATTGAAACCTACCCTCTCTTCTTGATTCAAGGGGCTATAGAAAGCCTCACAACTCTGACATTATTGCAATGAGTTTCTATTATCAGTCACTTATGAAACTCTAGAATGAATACTTCTTAGTTTTTAACTTATTTAATAACTGATAATATTGAACCCTACCTCTCTTCCTGAAATTCCTGAATTCAGAACAGCTGCAATTAAATGTTCTCTTAATATTACCCTAAAAATGTACTGAGAGTCAGCATATTTTAACTAAAAACAACAAAAACAAACACCCTTTTCATCCAATGCTAATTTTAACTTCCTTGATTGTAAAACACTAAATGCAAAACAAAAAATTACTACAGAAATATGTTAATACTTTGTTGTAAACTATTCAGTTAGGGCAATAAAGTTCTGATTAAGAAAAAACAAACAAGCAAAGAGCTACAAATCAGAGACAGCTAAAATGCTCCCTTAGGACAATGAATGAACAAGCCATAAACATCTGTGGACTCAACAATGATGATAAAACCTTTAAAAAATACAATAAAAGTTCTCTCTGGACCCTGAAAAATGTTAAATTTAACAAATGAACCAGTTTCCAAAAAAATTTTAAAACACAAGATTATATACATCGTTTACATTTCTGATAATTACTGCTTCTAATGAACAATTAAAACAGGGTTAAAAAAGCAGATTCATTGAGTACATAATTTACTCAATTTTTTACTCCTTTCATTTAAAAGGAGTTTTCAAAAATGCCATAACATTTCGTTCCTATAATGCAGATTTTACTAATTAGAATTTTCTAACAATGTAGATCAAGGCCTTGAATAAAGTTCTTCTTTAAGTAACATGTTTCCTTATATACAGTAGAAATAAATGTTTTAAATAAAATTAAAGAGGAAAAGAAGATAGTTCAGAGAACTATCCTTTTCAACAACTCTTTACATTTGGATGACTCCTTATGAATCACTTAAATATCAATGAAAAATTTAAGAAAGAAGCTTAATAATCCTTTCAAAGCTGTTTTCATAGTCTTTCCTTAATATGTGATTACAGTCTCAAGTAATTTTATTTTTATAATTTTCTTTCTAACATGGAGTTGCCTTAAATGTTTTGTGTCATATTTTAGAAAGAACAAAAAGTGAAAAAGATGATGTTCGGATTATGATTCGCACTGAAATGTTAATATAATTAGGCATACAATTTCAGTTATAAATTAAGTTTAATTTTCATTTTAAACCTTTAAAAATCATTTAAAGAGGTATTTAAACAACTACAGTGTGAGAGGTGATTCATTAAAATGTAAACATTCAATTGGCTGTTGAAAGAAAAACAATTTAAAATTATAAATATTTTCGGAGTTCCCACTCGTGGCTCAGTGGTCATGAACCCAACTAGTATCCATGAGAAAATGGATTTGACCCCTGGCCTTGTTCAGTGGGTTAAGGATCTGGTGCTGCTGTGAGCTGTGGTGTAGGTGGCAAATGCGGCTTGGATCCTGCATTGCTGTGGTTGTGGCGTAGGTTGGCAGCTGCAGCTCTGATTTGAACCCTAGCCTGGGAACTTCTATATGCCACACTTGCAGCTCAAAAAGAAAAAAAAAATTATATTTTCTAACTTAATTTTCATTCTCAGAGAAAACAAATAGCTGTAAAAGCATAATTATCATTTTGGTCTTACTGTGATCAGTGCGGTCAATCTTGTGACATCACTGTTGAGAAATCTGCAGAAGGAAAAGAGAAATAGCATTCAGCTGAATCATACTTAAGTAATTTCGTAAACTAAAAAGTCTGTCTAGAATATGTGTCTTTCTTGATGCCATAAGTCGTATTTTAATTAATCTAAAATTGTCAGGAAAAGTAGAATTGGAATGGCACAAAAAAGCATAAAACCCCTGGAGTTTATTTACAGGTTGTTATTTACTATGGTATGGTAAATTATATAAGCAACACCCCAGGGCTAACGTAACATTTTAGTAAATAAATTAAAGGATGTTTGGGCTAGTTTTATTTGTTTTCAAATATTTACTAACAAGGAAATCACAGTCTTAAATATATTACAAACAACAGATACCCAGGTACTGTATATAGGTACCCATTTCTTTATGATTAGATTAGCAGTTCAGCCTCTGGCCAGAAGATGATCTACTCATTACTAATTTACAGGAGAAACTGCTTCGTGTTAATCCTTACGAACAGTGGCGAAATTATTAAAGATTGAAAATATCATTACAAAGGAACTATAAACCCAGGGAAAGTTATAAGTTAAACTGCTTCCTAACTATATATGGCTTAGAGTTCTTATCTCTGTCAAATCCAAGCTTTTAGAAATTTCTTAATTAACAAGGTATGGCTTAATTTAAGGTAAGTTTTCAAGTGTTTAGTGTTAAAAAGTAACATGATGTTAACGCGTTTTAAGATTCATAATATGCTTTCATGCATAATTTCATCAGATCCATATAACAATTCAAAGAACCGGGAAAGTGGTATTTCTTATTATATACTCGGGGAAAATAGATGTTGCAGAGGATACTTGACTTGTTCAAGCACAGAGAACTGAGTTTTCCTTGGTTCCTTCTTTATCTCACACCTCCCAACCCATTCTGCTAATCATCCATCCTCATTCTGTCCTTAATTCAAAAGAAGTTATTACTGCTTTTTAATTCATTAGTTCAAGATATTGTTCTCCTATATATATGTCTATTCTAGTGTCCCTTCTAGTCTTAACTCAGTGACAAATATTAGCTCACAATACTCCCTTCCTAAAAACTGTCCAATGACTTTTCCATCACTTAGAATAAAGTTCACAGAGTTCTGTCAGGGCGCAGCAAAAATGAATCTGACTAGGAACCATGAGGTTTCGGGTTTGATCCCTGGCCTTGCTCAGAGGCTTAAGGATTCGGTGTTGCCGTGAACTGTGGTGTAGGTCGCAGACGCAGCTTGGATCTGGTGTTGCTGTGGCTGTGGTGTAGGCCGGCAGCTACAGCTCCGATTAGACCCCTAGCCTGGGAACCTCCATATGCCGTGGGTGCAGACCTAAAAACACAAAAAAGATAAAAAAGAATAAAGTTCATTATACCTATCATGGTCTCTTAGTCCCTCTGTTACCTGGTCTCCTGACTACGTCTCCCGTCATTCTCTCTACTGTGTTCCAGTCACAATGGCCTTTTTGATATTCCCTAAATATACCAAATTTGTCCCTCTTTAGGGCCTTGACATTTGCTGTTCTCTCAGTCTGGAGCAACTATTCTCCATATCTTTACAAGACTGGCTTTCTCACTTCATTCAGGTCTGAGAACAAGTGCCACCTCCTCAGTAAGGGTAAGGCTTCCCTTACCACCAGAGACTTTTCGGCTGCAAGCTCCATGAGAGAACAACACTAGAGCATTGTTTACAGCTGGAACCGAATAACTACTCAGGAAAAAGCTATTGAATGTATGAGTGAACAATTACTTATTGATTTCCTACTGCACCTAACACTATGCCCAGAGGGATGTATAAATTAAAATGCTTACAATTTCTATCTATTTAAAGAAAATATAACGACTTTGTGTACATTTTTAAAAGTCACTGGAGGGAGAGTTTGAGAAGCTAAAAAAAAAACAAAAGACAAAGCAAGGGTGTTGTGAAAGTGGGTGTAGTGAGTTACAGGTGTGATACAATGAGGTTTTGCATAATAACGATGAGGAGTGCAGAGAAAAATGGTAAATTCAAGACACATCTTACATGGAGAAACAAGAGGATTTCATGCTAAATTAAATATAGGAACAAGCACAGTAGAGAATGAAAGACTACTTGGGACACAATAAAGGAAACCTGCAGTGCTAGGGTGGAGTGACTTTTATCTCAGACAGTAAGCCCAGTGTTAACCACAGGCTACTCAAATGGAGATGCTTCCCAATAGCAGGTAGAAATTATGATTTAAAAATCAATCATATAACAAAGCACAATTAAAGCCAAGAGAGCAGATGAGTTCACCAAAGGAAAGAATATAAAGAAAAGACAGTCTATTCACCAGAATGTGAGGGGTAATCATAGATAAGGCTCATGGAACACAAGAGAGGTGACAGTGCACAGAATTTTAAGTCTAAGAAACAGAAAAATGGAAAGTACACTGACTGAAGGCAAAAGAGGAAAGATTTACATGGAGGGGTCAGAGAAGTTAAACCAGAAACTTACGTTTTCTAAACTACCCATGCTCCCACCATATCAAAGCAGATCAGAATGTGGCTACATAGATGGAACACACTATTCTCTGTATCCAAAGACCTGCCTTCAAGGAACTCCTTGCTAGCATTATGCTCTCAACTTCAATCAATACAAAAAAAAACCATCTTGTGATGGTAAAGAGTCAATACAAAAAGTTTCCTGAAAGAAGCAATTATACTTTCTATAAAACCATGTAATGAAAAAGGTATTAAATATTTTTAAATTGTTACAGTCAAACAATATAAGTAACAAAATTAAAAGATAAATGTTCCGTTTTATTTTTATTTTTTGGGAAAAAAGATAATTGAGATTAAACCTATAGTTTAAAATGCAAAAAAAAAAAAAATTTAAATTTAAAATGCATACTTTATTTTAAACCCTAAACCTAGAGTTCCCCTGGTGGCGCAGTGGTAATGAACCTGACTAGTATTCATGAGGATGCAGGTTCAATCCCTGGCCTCCTTGATCAGTGGGTTAAGGATCCAGCATTGCCGTGCTGTAGCATAGGTTGCAGATGTGGCCAGAATCCCATGTCGCTGTGGCTGTGGTGTAGGCTAGTGGCTACAGCTCTGATTCGAACCCTAGCCTGGGAACTTCCATATGCCATGGGTGGAGCCATAAAAAAGACAATAAATAAATAAATAAAATGAAATAACCCCCAAACTTCGTAGTATAAAAACCTAATAAAGGCATTCCTTCATCATGGTAGCAATTTTTAGTCATAACATACTGGATATTTGCAAATGCATAAAAAAAAATTCATGAAATTAAAATGACACTAGCGGTTAAAGCCAGACAAGTCTTAACGATTCTCATAAAGATTCCAAGTGGCTTTTATCAGGAAAAGTTAGTTCTTTTATTTTTCTTTTATTATTTTTTAGGGCCAAACCTGCAGCATATAGAGGTTCCCAGGCTAGAGGTCCAATCAGAACTACAGCTGCCGGCCTACACCACAGACACAGCAATGCAGGATCCTTAATCTGCTGAGCGGAGGCCAGGGATTGAACCTGTAACCTCATGGTTCCTAGTCGAATTCATTTCTGCTCCACAACGGGAACTCCAAGAAAAGGTAATTCTTTAAAATCATTTTGAAACAAGGAAATATATTCAAATTAGACATATAAAAAGTAACATTACATTTTTATAAAAACATAATATCTAATGTATTGGTTATTACTTTTCCCCTATAAGATATCATTCTTGTAAATAATGCACAGCTATATTTATCCTCAGCTATATTTATCCTCAGAAAACACCTACCAATGTTAAAGTGTGGGGAAAGAAATTTTAAATTATACAATTTTATGAGTATGTTTTCAGTACTTAGAATGTAACTATCTCTATTTTTCTTCTGACTCTGCTCTCAAATGGAAAAAGTCCTTATGTAATCAATTTTAGCATATTTAAGTCTTAACCTTCGCTTGACAATTCTACCTAAGTTTCAAGACATAGAAACTAAGGATATTTCTCCTTACCTAGCTTATTGAAAAAATTCAAAGATAAATGAATAGGAGTTCTTGTCGTGGCTCAGCAGAAACGAATCTGATTTGTATCCATGAGGACACAGGTTCGATCCCTGGCCTCGCTCAGTGCATTAAAGATCCTGCATTGCCCTGAGCTTGGTGTAGGTTGCAGACACGGCTCTGATCCCACGTTGCTATAGCTGTAGCATAGGTCAGCATCTACAGCTCCAATTTGACCCCTAGCCTGGGAACCTCCATATGCCATGGGTGTGGTCCTAAATAGACAAAAAAATAAAATAATAAAATAAAATAAATGAATAGAAAACCTACTACCTTTTCCTCACCTTACTCAATCTGAACATGGAGATATATGTTAATTAACCCTAAAATTCACCTAAAGCAATAATCACTAAAATATTTAATCTTTAGTTTCTGTATCACCTTTAACATTTTCTCTGTGTTCCATGCTCTCTTCAAGGCATAGTTATATAGTTATTTCTAAAATTTCTATATGAAAAAATATAAATTATTTCTAAAATTTCTATATGAAAAGTAACTTCATAAACCATATGCTACTTGTAGGCTGTTTCTGTGCTACAATCTTGAATTACAGGCATGGAAAGTCTGTCATTATTCTCTTTGTAGAGAATTACAACTATGCATATTTTGGCATATGCTTTTTTAAGATTTAATAAAAAACTTAATAAAAATCTAAACATGCTTCTACCATCATCTAGTTATTTCAAATCCTTATATTTATTACTATTATTATTACTTGGAGAAATCATTGCTAGGAAAAAAAATCACAAGCTTTGATAAGAAATACTTTTTTGGTAAGAAGGATACTTGTAAATGATAGGAAACAGTAGATTAGGTAAGCTGGTAAAATGTGACCTACCTCTAATAGGATAGAGTACCAATATCTGTGGGATGTGGGTTCTCCATCCCACAGGAAACAGAAGCCTGACTGTACTACTCCACTTTATATAAGGGACTTGAGCATCCATGGATTTTGGTATCCACGACAGGGTCTGGAATCAATCCCTCACTGATATTAAGAGACAACTCTATCCAGAGCTGTGCAATGGAACCTTATGAAATAATGGGAATGTTTAATGTCTACGCTGTCCAATACCTAGCCCATAGCCAAATTTGGCTTCTGGGTACTTATAATATGGTTAGTGTGACTAAGGAACTCAATTTTAAGTATTAACTAATGTAAATTTAAACATCCACACATAGCTAGTGGCTACCATAATAGAGAGCGCAACTAGGCATTTCTTAAACTATACTAGGATCAAAGTGTAAATTATCCTCCTAAATAATTTGAAAATTTATTTTCCCTATTTTTTTTAGATACATGGGGGAAAAAAAAAAACTTTGACTGTGTTGGGCAAGATATATTCAATTCAGGAACACTGCTCCAAATTTGGAAAGAAATTATTTTATCTTCAAATAACTTTATGCTGGGTGGAAAAGGTTTATTTTATTGCAGAATTCTTAATGTATCGCAGTGTTTATAACGGGAAACAGTCTTAAGTTTTAAAAAAACTTGGCTTTTAAATCTCTTTAACTTTAAATCTAAATCAGCTAGGAAGAAGGAGTTTAATTCATTTACTCATGCACTGTTAGGACTAAAAACTCAGGAGAACTTAGAAAAAAAAAGAAATTTATTTTATTTTATTTACAATTTTAATGGTCCTGATCATTGGAAACCTCTTTTGCTATCAATTATTTGACCTTTTTTTATTGTTTTAAGGAAAAAACATGAGCAAGCTTTAACATCAAGACAAGAATTTTAAGCATGTAGTATGGTATGTATGAAGCCTGCCATCAAGTCTACAGTGGACATATAAATTTGAAGACCTTCTATAATATTAATATTAATTTTGCCAGAATTCCCTGGTAGCTCAGTGGATTAAGGATCCAGCATTGTTACTGCCATGGCTCAGGTCACTGCTCTAGTACAGGCTGGACACTGGGTCAGGAAACTTCCACATGCCGTGGGCATGGCCAAAAAAAAAAGTTTTGTTAAGCAGGTTTGTCAAATTAGAAAAGCACCTATCAATTTAGATAGTTTAGATACTTTATCTACAAGCAACAAAGTTTTAAAGTGATAGAAATCATTTCCTGACCCATACAAACAGTGATTATATTGATATCTAGGTAAAGGTTTTTTTCCTGATTTCATGGAGAGAAGACATCAAAGGTAGAAAAAGGGAAAAAAAATAGGTAGCCTGGATAGATATTTCCAATTCCAAGCAGTACTTTTGGTACATAACACTCACTGAATGCTCTCTGTCCTCAATTCCAACTGTAGATCTAAGCAGGGTATGTGGTAAAATATTAGATGTGCTTCTTCCCTTAATGTTCAGAGAGGCTGTGAAGGCAGTAGTTCCTGTGATTCTTGCCACTGCACATTAATCCATGCACATTAATTCAATCCCTCTCAATACCAAGGGACAACTGTGATTCAATACTTGTGTTAGAAATAATCTGAAGCCTACTATCTACACAAGACATACCCAGAAATTTAAAAATGATGACTCTATAGCCTCTAGAAGTCTAGAAATAAAGTAAATCAGTTTCTCATTTTAAAACACCAAGCTTTGTCATATCATAACCTAAAACAAAGTGAGCTTCCCCTTAAGAGAACTGCCTTAAGTAATATAGAAAACCAAAAGCAAAAACAAAAAAGCATGCAATATCTCTTTAAAACCTTAAGGAGATGATTTGCCAGAATTCTAACTTTTTGTCACCCTTTCCAAACTACTACTCTCTTCACCAAAACAAATATTACTTGAGGTAAAACCAAATATAAGAAGACTCCATTTTAAAAAGCACTTCTCGGAGTTCCCATTGTAGTGCAGCAGAAACAAATCCAACTAGTATCCATGAGGATGTGGGTTCAATCCCTAGCCTCACTCAGTGGGTTAAGGATCCAGTATTGTTGTGAGCTGTGGTGTAGGTCACAGACGTGGGTTGGATCCCGTGATGCTGTGGCTGTGGCATAGGCCAGCAGCTGTAGCTCTGTTTCAATCCCTAGCCAGGGAACTTCCATATGCTGCAGGGGCAGCCCTAAAATGCCAAAAAAAAAAAAAAAAAAAGCACTTCTTAGAGAAAACTGTAATTCAGAATTTTCAAACCAACACTATTTACAATAGCTAAGACATGGAAGCAACTCAAATGTCCATCAACAAATGAATGTATAGAGTAGATGTGGTACATATATCCACTGGAATACTATTCAGCCATAAAAAAGAATGAAATAATGTGATTTGTGGCAACATGGATGGGCCCAGAGATAATCATACTAAGTGAAGTCAGACAGAGAAAGACAAATATGTGATATTGCTTATATGTGGAATCTTTTTTTTTTTATATATATAATTTTTTTATTTTCCCACTGTACAGCAAGGGGGTCAGGCTATCCTTACATGTATACATTACAATTACATTTTTCCCCCCACCCTTTGTTCTGTTGCACCATGAGTATCTAGACAAAGTTCTCAATGCTATTCAGCAGGATCTCCTTGTAAATCTATTCTTTTTTTTTTTTTTTTTTTTTTTGTTGTTGTTGTTGTTGTTGTTGTTGTTGCTATTTCTTGCACCGCTCCCGCGGCATATGGAGGTTCCCAGGCTAGGGGTTGAATCGGAGCTGTAGCCACCGGCCTACGCCAGAGCCACAGCAACGCGGGATCCGAGCCGCATCTGCAACCTACACCACAGCTCACGGCAACGCCGGATCCTCAACCCACTGAGCAAAGGCAGGGACCGAACCCGCAACCTCATGGTTCCTAGTCGGATTCGTTAACCACTGCGCCACGATGGGAACTCCGTAAATCTATTCTAAGTTGTGTCTGATAAGCCCAAGCTCCCGATCCCTCCCACTCCCTCCCCCTCCCATCAGGCAGCCACAAGTCTCTTCTCCAAGTCCATGATTTTCTTTTCTGAGGAGATGTTCATTTGTGCTGGATATTAGATTCCAGTTATAAGTGATATCATATGGTATTTGCCTTTGTCTTTCTGGCTCATTTCACTCAGTATGAGATTCTCTAGTTCCATCCATGTTGCTGCAAATGGCATGATGTCATCCTTTTTTATGGCTGAGTAGTATTCCATTGTGTATATATACCACCTCTTCCAAATCCAATCATCTGTCGATGGACATTTGGGTTGTTTCCATGTCCTGGCTATTGTGAATAGTGCTGCAATGAACATGCGGGTGCACGTGTCTCTCTTAAGTAGAGTTTTGTCCGGATAGATGCCCAAGAGTGGGGTTGCGGGGTCATATGGAAGTTCTATGTATAGATTTCTAAGGTATCTCCAAACTGCTCTCCATAGTGGCTGTACCAGTTTACATTCCCACCAGCAGTGCAGGAGGGTTCCCTTTTCTCCACAGCCCCTCCAGCACTTGTTATTTGTGGATTTATTAATGATGGCCGTTCTGACTGGTGTGAGGTGGTATCTCATGGTAGTTTTGATTTGCATTTCTCTTATAATCAGCGATGTTGAGCATTTTTTCATGTGTTTGTTGGCCATCTGTATATCTTCTTTGGAGAAATGTCTATTCAGGTCTTTTGCCCATTTTTCCATTGATTGATTAGAATCTTTAAAAATAATACAAATGGGAGTTCCCGTCATGGCTCAGTGGTTAACGAATCCGACTAGGAACCATGAAGTTGCAGGTTCGGTCCCTGCCCTTGCTCAGTGGGTTGAGGATCCGGCATTGCCGTGAGCTGTGGTATAGGTTGTAGATGCAGCTCAGATCCCTCGTTGCTGTGGCTCTGGTGTAGGCTGGCAGCTACAGCTCCAATTAGACCCCTAGCCTGGGAACCTCCATATGCTATGGGAGCAGCCCCAGAAAAAGGCAAAAAGACAAAAAAAAAAAAAAAAAAAAAATGAAATTATTTACAAAACAAATAGACTCAGAAACATAGAAAACAAACTTATGGTTATCAAAGGGGAAGGGGGAGAGGGATAAAATAGAAGTTTTGGCTTAATAGATACACATTAATATATAAAAAATAAACAACATAATCCTAATGTATAACAAAGAGAACTATACTCATACTTTGTAATAACTTATAATGGAAAAGAATCTGAAAAAGAATATATAAATAAAATTGAATCACTTTACACCAGAAACTATCATAACATTGCATATAAACTATAGTTCAATAAAAGATAATAATAAATTAAAATAAAAACGCACTTCCTATATTGTCAATTTTTTTTTTTTTACCTTTTTGCCTTTTCTAGGGCTACTCCCATGGCATATGGAGGTTCCCAGACTAGAGGTCTAATCGGAGCTGTAGCCACAGGACTATGCCAGAGCCACAGCAATGTAGGATCTGAGCCACATCTGCGATCTACACCACAGCTCATGGTAACGCCAGATCCTTAACCCACTGAGCGAGGCCAGGGACCGAACCTGCAACCTCATGGTTCCTAGTCAGATTCATTAACCACTGTGCCACAACAGGAACTCCATTTGCTTTATATACTTTTTTTTCTTTTTGGATGCACCCAGGGCATGTGGAAGATCCCAGACCAGGGATCAGACTCATGTCAAAGCAGCAACCTGAGCCATTGCAGTGACAATGATGATCCTCAATCCACTGCACCACAAGAGAACTCCGATTTTCATTTCTTATAAAGTTACATTTTCATAAGTTACTAAAATTTATCAATAGTTTCACTACCTTACTGCGAAAAGCTGTCATTCCCTCAAAAAGTATCACATTCCTCATTTGCAACACTTGTCCTTATTTTTCTATGTGATTGAAACTTCTCTAAAAGAGTAATAATTTCCAGAGGTTAACTCATAAAACTTTTAGGCAACTAACATAAGCCTTATTACATGAATTATCTACAGCTCAGATGGCAACTTCATAATTTTGCTAATAAAAAATAACCATGCAAATGAAGCACATCTTGCTATTAGACTTTGTGAATTTTTAAATATAAAGCTCTTTGTTTCTCTAAAGTTCACCACCATATTCTTTTAACACTAATTAGCACTTCCCAAAATCTTTACTCACTTGTTCATACATTTCAGCTTTAGAGCCATAAATGGGCATCCAGTAGAGGAAGAAAGTGATAGCACTGTCAATAGATGTTGAAACATTCTTGAGGCTAATACATACACAATATCTAAAAATGAACTAATCACTTGGGTGAAGTAATACAATGAAGGGCTTCACTTGAGAAAAATTGTATGCTGCTTGAGCTGTATTTTTTTCTCTTAAGTTTTTTACAGAATTCATCTCAAATTACAGCAAGAGAAAGAGGCAAAGCCTTTAGGAATTACTATTAACTAAACTAAAATACATTATCTGAAAATAAATTATGGGAAAATTTTAGTTTTTATCTAAATTAGAGTCCATCTTGGTCTTGTCAACAAATGGCAAATTGATAATTTGCCACTTTTATGATCACCTTAAAAAAAACCACCTCACTTGAACAAGCCAGCAACCAAGACAAACATAGTTCACAGTTTTATAAAGGTTTCAGGTACCACTGCTAAAAGACTTTAAGGAAACTATTCCAGTCCAAACCTTCAAAGTTCCATTTCAGATTATGGCTATGAAGACTCGTGAAACAATTAAGCAATCTAACAACATGCAATCAAAAAAAATATTTAGTTAGATATAAGAACTAAAGTCACCTCATTAATTCTAGATTTCAGATAATACACACTTTACTCTTTTCTATTAAAAGTACTTTGCTTGGAGTTCCCGTCCTGGCGCAGTGGTTAACGAATCTGACTAGGAATCATGAGGTTGCGGGTTCGGTCCCTGCCCTTGCTCAGTGGGTTAACGATCCGGCATTGCCGTGAGCTGTAGTGTAGGTTGCAGACGCGGCTCGGATCCCGCATTGCTGTGGCTCTGGCGTAGGCTGGTGGCTACAGCTCCGATTCGACCCCTAGCCTGGGAACCTCCATATGCCGCGGGAGCGGCCCAAGAAATGGCAAAAAGACAAAAAATAAATAAAAAATAAATAAAAGTACTTTGCTATGAATATTTAGGGATATTAAGTAATCATTACTGCTACTTTATTTTCCTGAGAACTCTTAGAATGATTTCATCATAAAAAAGAAATCTGGTTTAAGGCTTTCAACAAGGTGCTACATTACCCTGGTCCACTTTCAGAATTTTGGCAGACATGCATAAGATACCTTAGGCAATCTCTTCATACTTCAGGTGGCCATACCGTAATTATCTACTTCACAAGGATATTGTGAAGTTTTAATTATGCTTATGAAATTTCTTGAGGTATACAGATGAAAGAGAGCTCTGTAAGGCTCAGATAGAATTAACTGCTATGTACTTGATGAAAAAAATGCCACTTAAGAGCATTTAATAGTAACAACAGGGATAAGATGGAGAAGACTGAAGTAGGAATAAGATTGGTGATGTACTGACAGTACTAAGAAATCAAGGATTCAGTTTTGGCAAAGTTACTCAAGTAAAGAGTTTCAGAAAAAAAAATGACATGATCAACCAAGACAAATGCTGCTGGGAAACACTTAACCTAAGAATGAGCAATGACCACTGAATTTAGTTAGATAAATTTCACTGATGCCCATGACAAGAATGGTGTCAGTAGAGTAGTGTAGACAAAAGCACTGAACAGGATAAGTACAGCAGACAAAGTGCAATGAGGGTATGGAAGCAACATATATGGACAACTCTTTGAAGGAGTTTTGCTACAAAAAAAATTGCAGAGAAACAGTAAGGTAGCTTGGGGGAATATGGAGTTCTTGAAAGATTTTTGCATTAAAATGGAGTATATGCTGAGGAGAAGGATTTAGGTAGGAAAAATGATGATGGGGAAAATTACAAAAGTAAAATCAATCATTACTAAACACCTAATAAATGTATAAATCTGTCCTCGGTAGAAATGCAAAGATAACAAATATAAGACATTAACTAATTTAATAATTCTATGGAACCTATATTAAAAATCATAGGGGGAAATACCACATATAATTAAATTAAAAATCCTTTAGAAACAATATTATTTTGTAATAGAAGCTGCCACATTGAAAATATGAAAGCAATGTTGACATTTCACGATGTGACAGGAATGTCCTTCTAAGCTATACACATGCAGCTGCACAGTGTGAAAATAATACCATACACAGCTTCTGATTTGATTATGCACAGTGGAGCTTAACTAGGATCAACATTAGACAAAAAGTAAAGCCAGCAATTTCAAAAAACTTTCCCTCTTCCCTCCTCTGTGTTGATCTATTTTCACTTTTGGATTTCCAGCACCACTCTATTCTATAACATCACTCTATTCAAAATAGAAAGCAATTCATACTATCAATCATTTGAACAAATTTTTGTCATTTCCAAAATTCCATTCCCTCTGCTTTTTAATTAGTTTCCACTATGTTCCCTTGCCACTAAGTTTTAGATAGAAAGAACTGGAAAGTTATAAAGATAATTATTAATTACATATTAGTGTAAATTAATAAGTCATTCAAAGACATTTGCATTTCAGGCTTTTTTCCTCTCATACCACCCTTTTTTCTCTCTACGTTTTTATACACCCTGTCCTGTTCTAAAATATGAGGTAATATTCTTAGATGAGGTTATATACTAAAAAAGTACATAATATCCATAATAAAAATAACTTGTGAGTGAGAAAAATAAGACCAGGCCAAGAAGGTTAGTTTCAAAACTGCATGTCATAAGGCACTGTGTACACTTTGTCACTGGAGAACCAAATACATGGCTTTCAGTTTCCTGAAAACCAATGCAAAGAAGAAATGACTATTGTATGCAACTTCTGTTTATTTGAATTATTCACAATATTCATAATGTGAAAAGAAATCCCTTTCTTTCTTCCTTCTTTCCTTCCTCCCTCCCTTTCTTTCTTTTAATGGGCACATCAGTGGCATGTGGAAGTTCCCAGTCTAGGGGGTCAAACTGGGGCTGCATCTGAGGCCTACACCAAAGCCACAGCAACACCAGATCTAAGCTGCATCTGTGAGCTACACCTCAGCTTGTGTCAAGGCTAGAACCTTAATCCACTGAGAGAGGCCAGTGATCAAACCTGCATCCTCAAAGAAATAACATCAGGTCCTTAACACATTAAGCCACAACTTTAGAAATCATTTTCTTAAAGAAAACACAGCTCTTTTTTTGTTACTGTGATCTGAGGACAGTTGTTCTATTGAGTGATCAAAAAGGTTCCAGCATTAAAAAAAATAATGAGTTTTAAAGGCCTATTTCTTTCAGACACTGACCATTGGCATCATACTTAAAGAGCATTTTAGCAGCTAAAACAATACAATTCAAGGATTTCACATATAATTTTAATTCCAGGATAAGATATGAACTAGCCAGAGCAGTATTTTACATGTTTCAGTCACTCCTCCCCCAAATATTAAAATTTGAGAAATCACAATGAATTTTTTAGATGGAGATAAAATACACATGAAATAAAATTCACCATTTTAAAGTGCATAATTCAGTGGTTTTAGTATATTCACAATGTTATGCCACCATCCCAACTATGTGATTCCAGAACCCTTTTATCAACCCCCCAAAACACCATACCAATTAAGCAGTCATTATACATTTTTTTTTTTTTTTTTGCTTTTTAGGGCCGCACCCGCGGCATATGGAGGTTCCCAGGCGAGGGGTCCAATCGGAGGTACAGCCCGACCTACACCACAGCCATAGCAACACCAGATCAGAACTGCGTCTGCGACCTACACCACAGCTCACGGCAACACCGAATCCTTAACCCACTGAGCAAGGACAGGGATTGAACCCGCAACCTCATGGCTCCTAGTCAGATTTGTTTCCACTACACCGAGACAGGAACTCCACACATTTTTATTTCCACTCTCCCTTCCAGCATCTTGCAACAACTGATCTACGTTCTATTTCTATGAATTTGCCTCTTCTACACATCTAATATAATACAATCATATAATATGTGTGGCTTCTTTCATTTAGCATGTTTTCAAGCCTCATCCATATTATAGTATATATCAGAACTTCATTTCCTTGAATAGCTGAATAATACCCAGTTATATGTACATTTTATTCATCTCTTCATCAATTAAGATACATTTTGGTTGTTTCCACTTTTTAGCTGTTGGAATAACACTACGAAAAATTCATGTACAAATTTTTGTGTGGACAAAAATTTTTAGTTTTCTTAGATATATACCTAGAAATGGGAGATGAGTCACATGGTAGCTCTATGTTTAACTTACCAAGTAACTGCAAAACTGTTTTCCAAAGCTGCTACTTCATTTTACTTTCCCACAGTGTATTAGACTTCCATGTCCTCCATCCTCACCAATATTTATTTTCCATTGGTTTTGATTTTCTGTAGTTATTTTAGTAGAAATGAAATATTGGAGTTCCCGTGGCGCGGTGGTTAACGAATCCGACTAGGAACCATGAGGTTGCGGGTTCGGTCCCTGGCCTTGCTCAGTGGGTTAACGATCCGGCGTTGCCGTGAGCTGTGGTGTAGGTTGCAGACGCGGCTCGGATCCCGCGTTGCTGTGGCTCTGGCGTAGGCCGGTGGCTACAGCTCCGATTCAACCCCTAGCCTGGGAACCTCCATATGCCACGGGAGCGGCCCAAGAAATAGCAACAACAACAACAAAAAAGACAAAAAGACAAAAAAAAAAAAGAAATATTATCTCATTGTGAGTTTGATTTGCATTTTTGATGCCTAATAATGTTGCACACCTTTTCATGTGCTTATTGCCATTTACATATCTTCTTTAGAGAAATATTCAGATCTTTTGTCCAGCCTTTAATTGGGTTATTTATCATATTTGTTGTGGAGTTCACACTGTGAACACTGTTGCATTCACAAGGAATATTTTTTTTTTGTCAGTTGTCGGTTCCCAGGGTAGGGGTCGAATCAGAGCTGTAGCTGCTGGCCTACACCACAGCCACAGCAAAGCCAGGTCCAAGCCATGTCTGCTACCTACCCCACAGCTCACCGCAATGCCAGATCCTCAACCCACTGAGTGAGGCCAGGGATCGAAACTGTGTCCTCCCGATGCTAGTCAGATTCGTTTCCACTGAGCCACAACAGGAATTCCCCCATAATGAATTTTCAAAGACTGTCATCTGTTACCAGTTTTTAAATTAAGATTGACAAAATATAAGATTATAATTTGTGAAAATGATGATGGCAGATCAAAATTATTTTGAGACAGAAGACACATTTCCATTTTATAATGATCTATTGTATATTAATATCAATACTAAATCCTTGCTCTGCCTATGAATTCTCTTCCTCCTCACCATCAAAATGTACTATCATGTCAGTGAACAGTCCATATCCATAAGGAGGCACACTGTTTCAACATTCAACAAAAACTGACAATTGTCAAATAATAATCAGAAAAAAAAGGTTAGATATTAAAACAGCTTGCAGGAGTTGAAAAGAAACTGCCAAAATAAATGGATTACAGTTCAAAAAAGTAAAAGTATATAACATTTGCACACTCACTAAGCTCTTATGCAGACTGCAAAGCTTTTTTTTTTTTTTTTTTTTTTTTGTCTTTTTGCCCTTTCTTGAGCCACTCTCGCGGCATATGGAGGTTCCCAGGCTAGGGGTCTAATTGGAGCCATAACCACCGGCCTATGTCAGAGCCACAGCAACACGGAATCCGAGCTGCGTATGCAACCTACACCACAACTCACAGCAATGCCGGATCCGTAACCCACTGAGCAAGGCCAGGGATCGAACCCACAACATCATGGTTCCTAGTCGGATTCGCTAACCACTGAGCCACGACAGGAACTCCCGCAGACTGCAAAGCTTTTAAAAAAATTTTAAAGGTCTCTTATTTGGAGGTTTCAAGACAATGCTAGTTTAATGTTTTCAACAAAAGCCAAGGATAAGCCAGTGCCTGGATTTCTCTGGTGTGAACAGGTAATGTTTTTCTTTAAAGTTCTAGTAACAGAAAGAAAGATTTTACTAATCATTAAATTAATTAACCAGATTCAACCAGCAGCTGGAATTCATGGTAAAAAGGCTGGTAAAATAATAATTCTGAGTTTTCTGATTGTGATTCTTAATAGCTGGAATTTGAAATAAGCAAAGGCTGAATTTTCAGGGAGAAGAGGAAAAGATTAGGAAAAGCTGCCAAGCTAAATCACTTGAATATCTAAGTTTTATTAAATATATTTAAATTCACTATTGTCATAATAAATAAGTTTTATTATAATATTTACTATTTTTCCCTTATATTAGGATTTCTAAGCCCTACTCTCTAACATTCCTTGGCATGCTCTCTGTTCTACCTACTGATGCATAGGCAGCATTTAACAAGTAAAAATTAACATATGTCACCATAACACATATTTCTTGACTTTTAATTTCAACATATATTTGTGATGTTATCAATGATACAAAATCATTACATATTAGTATGAACCAGCTTTGTTCTCAAAAACCTTAAAAAGATGATTTAAATTAAAAAGAGATTCTTTTCTCAAAATTACTAGTGAATTAAACAAGCATAAAAGTTGGAATATTTCAAAGATAAGAGCTGCCTTCAGTTTCTAAAAAAACTGTGAAGTAAGATATTCAGGATGAAACAATGACTGTTTTTGGAGCAACCCGAAGATATAACCACATACTGCAAAATATGAAGACTGTTCTTCCCTTTCCTATCATATACCTAAGCAAAATGGGCTAAGAAGGGTCAATAAAAAACATAAAACAGATTTAATGCTGAACTTCTGTAACTATATACTTCATTAGCAAGTTTTCATTAATAAGCAGAAATAGTATTAAAAGAGTCAAATATAATGCTTGCTTTTTTAAAAGTTGGCATATTTAGGATTTTTAAAAAATATATAATAAAATATACTTAAGTTTCTCAAAATAAAAAGGTATTTTTTTACAAAGCCACAGTAATCAATAGTCTGCTACTGGTACCAAAACAGAAATACAGACGAATGGAACAGAAAAGAGAAGCCAGAAATAAACCAGACACTTATGATCAATTAATCTTTGACAAAGGAGGCAAGAATATAAAATGGGAAAAAAACAGTCTCTTCAGCAAGTGGTGCTGGGAAAACTGGACAGCCACATGTACATCAGCGAAACTGGAACACACCCTCATACCATGCACAAAAATAAACTCAAAATAGCTGAAAGACTTAAACATAAGCCAAGACACCATTAAACTCCTAGAAGAGAACATAGGCAAAATATTCTCTGACATCCACATTACAAATGTTTCTTAGGCCAGTCTCCCAAGGTAACAGAAACAAAAGCAAAAATAAACCAATGGGACCTATTCAAACTGACAAGTTTTTGCACAGAAAAGGAAACCATTAAAAAACAAAACCCCAAAAAGACAACCTACGGAATGGGAGAAAATAGTTTCAAACATGCAACTGACAAGAGCTTAATCTCTAAAATATACAAACAACTTATACAACTCAATAGCAAAAAAACCAACAACACAACTGAAAAATGGGCAAGAGACCTGAATAGACATTTCTCCAAAGAAGATATACAGATGAAAAAATGCTCAACATCACTGATTATTAGAGAAATGAAAAAACTACTATGAGGTACCACCTCACAACAGTCAGAATGGCCATCATTAATAAGTCCACAAATAACAAATGCTGGAGAGGGTGTGAAGAAAAGGTAACCCTCCTGCACTGTTGATGGCAATGTAAATTCGTATAACCACTATGGAAAACAGTATGGAGGTACCTCAGAAAACTAAATATATAGAAACTATACAGCAATCCCACTCTTGAGCATATATCCAAACAAAACATTCCTTGAAAAAGACACATGGACCCACCCATATGTTCACTGCAGCACTATTCACAATAGCCAAGACATGGAAACAGCCTAAATGTCCACTGACAGATGAATGGATTAAGAAGATGTGGTAGGGAGTTCCGTCGTGGCACAGTGGTTAACGAATCTGACTAGGAACCATGAGGTTGCGGGTTCGGTCCCTGGCCTTGCTCAGTGGGTTAACGATCCGGCGTTGCCGTGAGCTGTGGTGTAGGTTGCAGATGAAGCTCGGATCCCGCGTTGCTGTGGCTCTGCCTTAGGCCAGTGGCTACACTCCGATTCGACCCCTAGCCTGGGAACCTCCATATGTCGCGGGGGGCGGCCCAAAGAAATAGCAAAAAAAAAAAGAAGATGTGGTATATACACGCAATGGCATACTACTCAGCCATAAAAAAAAACGCCATTTGCAGCAACACGGATAATGGATGGAACTAGAGACTCTCATACTATGTGAAGTAAGTCAGAAAGAGAAGACAAATACCATATGATATCATTTATATTTGGAATCTAGTTTATGGGACAAATAAACCTTTCCTTAGAAAAGAAAAGGATTTGCAGAACAGACTGTGGTTGCCAAGGGGAAGGGGGAGGAAATGGGATGGACTGGGAGTTTGGGATTGGTATATGCAAACTATTGCATTTGGGATGGAAAAACAGTGAGATTCTGCTGTAAAGCACTGGGAACTACATCTAGTCAATTGTGATGGAACATGTTGGAGGATAATGTGAGAAAAATAATGTATGTATGTACGTGTGAATGGGTCACTTTGCTGTACAGTAGAAAATTGACAGAACACTGTAAACCAATTAAAATGGAAAAATTCATTAAAAAATAAAAACTTATTTTTGATTCAAAATTTAAATATGATTTCACTTATTTGCTTGTCAAAAACTTTCAAAAATGTGATAAATAAAAATTTATTTTCAGCAATTAATTTATCTGAGAGAGAATTTTTTTGTTGTTTACCTTAATCCAAAGAAGCTAGGTCAAGGTTGGGTTCATCCCAGGTACACAAGGATGGTTCAACATATGCAAATCAATCAGCATCATATACCACATTAACAAAAAAAAAGTCAAAAATCATACGATCATCTCAGTAGATGCAGAAAAAGCATTTGGCAAAGTCCAACATCCATTCATAATCAAGACCCTCGCCAAAGTGGGTACAGAGCGAACATTCCTGAATATAATCAAAGCCATTTATGATAAACCCACAGCAAATATAATCCTCAATGGGAAAAACTGAAAGCCTTCTCACTCAAATCTGGAACAAGACAGGGATGCCCACTCTCACCACTGCTCTTCAACATAGTTTTAAAAGTCCTAGCCACAGCAATTACACAAACAAAAGAAAGAAAAGGCATCCATATAGGAAGAGAAGAAATAAAACTGTCACTGTATGCAGATGACATGATATTATACATAGAAAACCCTACTCAACCCCAAAACTCCTTGAACTGATTAATAAATTCAGCAAAGTAGCAGGATATAAGATTAACATTCAGAAGTCAGTTGCATTTCTGTATACCAGCAATGAAATATTAGAAAAGGAATACAAAAATACGATACCTTTTAAAATTGCACCTCACAAAATCAAATACCTCGGAATACACCTGACCAAGGAGGTAAAGGACATATATGCCGAGAACTATAAAACTTTAATCAAAGAAATCAAAGAAGATGTAAAGAAATGGAAAGATATTCCATGTTCCTGGATTGGAAAAATCAATATTGTAAAAATGGCCATACTACCCAAAGCGATCTACAGATTCAATGCAATCCCTATCAAATTATCCATGACATTTTTCACAGAACTAGAGCAAACAATCCAAACATTTATATGGAACCACAAAAGACCCAGAATCGCCAAAGCAATCCTGAGAAACAAAATCCAAGCAGGAGGCATCACTCTCCCAGACTTCAAGAAATACTACAAAGCCACAGTCATCAAAACAGTGTGGTACTGGTATCAAAACAGACAGACAGACCAATGGAACAGAATAGAGAATCCGGAAATAAACCCTGACACCTATGGTCAATTAATCTTTGACAAGGGAGGCAAGAACATAAAATGGGAAAAAGAAAGTCTATTCAGCAAGCATTGCTGGGAAACCTGGACAGCTGCATGCAAAGCAATGAAACTAGAACACACCCTCACACCATGCACAAAAATAAACTCCAAATGGCTGAAAGACTTAAATATACGACAGGACACCATCAAACTCCTAGAAGAAAACATAGGCAAAACACTCTCTGACATCAACATCATGAATAGTTTCTCAGGTCAGTCTCCCAAAGCAATAGAAATTAGAGCAAAAATAAACCCATGGGACCTCATCAAACTGAAAAGCTTTTGCACAGCAAAGGAAACCAAAAAGAAAACAAAAACACAACTTACAGAATGGGAGCAAATAGTTTCAAATGATGCAACTGACAAGGGCTTAATCTCTAGAATATATAAACAACTTATACAACCCAACAGCAAAAAAGCGAATCAATCAATGGAAAAATGGGCAAAAGACCTGAATAGACATTTCTCCAAAGAAGATATACAGATGGCCAACAAACACATGAAAAAATGCTCAACATCGCTGATTATAAGAGAAATGCAAATCAAAACTACCATGAGATACCACCTCACACCAGTCAGAACGGCCATCATTAATAAATCCACAAATAACAAGTGCTGGAGGGGCTGTGGAGAAAAGGGAACCCTCCTGCACTGCTGGTGGGAATGTAAACTGGTACAGCCACTATGGAGAGCAGTTTGGAGATACCTTAGAAATCTATACATAGAACTTCCATATGACCCCGCAACCCCACTCTTGGGCATCTATCCGGACAAAACTCTACTTAAGAGAGACACGTGCACCCGCATGTTCATTGCAGCACTATTCACAATAGCCAGGACATGGAAACAACCCAAATGTCCATCGACAGATGATTGGATTTGGAAGAGGTGGTATATATACACAATGGAATACTACTCAGCCATAAAAAAGGATGACATCATGCCATTTGCAGCAACATGGATGGAACTAGAGAATCTCATACTGAGTGAAATGAGCCAGAAAGACAAAGGCAAATACCATATGATATCACTTATAACTGGAATCTAATATCCAGCACAAATGAACATCTCCTCAGAAAAGAAAATCATGGACTTGGAGAAGAGACTTGTGGCTGCCTGATGGGAGGGGGAGGGAGTGGGAGGGATCGGGAGCTTGGGCTTATCAGACACAACTTAGAATAGATTTACAAGGAGATCCTGCTGAATAGCATTGAGAACTTTGTCTAGATACTCATGTTGCAACAGAACAAAGGGTGGGGGGAAAAAATGTAATTGTAATGTATACATGTAAGGATAACCTGACCCCCTTGCTGTACAGTGGGAAAATAAAAAAATTATAAAAAAAATAAAATAAAATAATAATAATTAAAAAAAAAAGAAGCTAGGTCAATACATTAAGATACAAACAATATTCCATGATAAAATAATAAGCCTTATATGGTGTCTGATACATAGTATATTTTCAATGTACATCTATTAAACTAAGTTCTAAGTCTTATCTGTGCCTCATCTTCTTCTGAATACCTGTTATACAGAGAATAAATATTCTGATCTTTGGTTTAAAATTTAAAACTTAAAATATTATTCCTCATAAATTCATTTCACTTTTTTTTAAATGGCCACACCCATGGATATGGAATTTCCCGGGCCAGGGATTGAATCTGAGCCACTACTAAGGCAGGGAAGGATCCTTTAACCCACTGGGCTGGGGATCTAACCTGCATCCTGGCGCTGCAGAGACACTGAGGATCCTGTTGCACCACAGAGGGAACCCCCCAATTTTGGACAATTTTAAAAAAGGATAATTTTGATCCAGCATTTTATTTAATTTTTAAAATTCAATTTAATTTTTTTTTTGGGGGGGCTGTGCTCGCAGTGATAACACCGAATCCTTAACTAAGGCTACCAGGGAACTCAATCATTCCAGTATTTTAAATGGAATTTAACTGCATAGAAAACGACGAAAAAGGAGTTCCCATTGTGGCGCAGCAGAAACAAATCCAACTAGTAATCATGAAGTTGCAGGTTTGATTCCTGGCCTCACTCAGTGGGTTAAGGATCTGGGGTTGCCATGAGCTGTGGTGTAGGCCAGTGGCTATAGCTCTGATTCGACCCCTAGCCTGGGAACCTCCATGTGCCGCAGGTGCAGTCCTAAAAAAAAAAAAAAAAGGAAAGGACCAAAAAGAAGAAAAAAAAAGTAGAGTAGTAATTGATTTGAAAATCTCCCCTATACATCACTCTGAGGTGAGAGTGACCCCACCTTAAATGACCTTTTTGTTAGATTTATACCTCCACGAGATTTATTTCTTATCTTTCTCTCTCTGACTCCTTTCCTTTTGTCAGGCAAAAACAACTTCCTCTGGAAACCATTTTCCAACCTCTACCATCTACCATCAATCCCAGTACCAACTTTCAACACTCTAGATAAGTGAGGTAATCTTAATACCCCATAAGATGCTGTGCATGTATCTATCACTGAATAACTTACATTGTTAGAATTTTCTTTTTATTGGTTTCCTTTAATTAAACTCTAAGTTCCATGCAAGCAATGGTATGTCTAATACATAACAGATATGGTATAATAACAAATAAACAGTCTTTGTTCCTGGTTGCTAGTGCAAAGCTGCAAAAGCTATGGAATTTAAATTTTCTGTCTTTGTATGCTAGTGAGATGACTCACGGGGAAGGAGTGATAGACAGCTTCAGGAAAGTGTCTGGGCACCAGACAAACTAACCACTCAATTAGAGGACTAGAATTTTCACCTCTAACTCTGTCGCCTAACTCTGGAAAGACTTGAGATTGAGTTCAGTCACCAAAGGCCAATGATTTAATCTCTCACACCTAAGTCATGAAGCCTCCACAAAAAAATCTAAATGGTAAGAATTCAGATAGCATCCAAGCTAGTGAACAGATTCACATGCCCTGAGAGTGGTGCACACTGACTCCATGGAGACAGAGGCTCCTGTACTCTGGACCCTCCTGGATCTAACCTTATTGTACCTCTTCATCTGGCTATTAATTTGTATCCTTTATAATAAAGTAAAATAGTACATATAACACCATCTTGAGCTCTATTGAGGTCTGAAGGGAGGAAGTCATGAGAACCCCAGATTTGCAGTTAGCCAGTCATGAGCATGAATAGACTTAGGACCCCAACTGGGGATAGTCCTATGGAACAGAGACCTCAATCTGTAGAATCTGCACTAACTCTGAAAAGTTTGTGTCACAACTGAATTAAACTGTAGGAGACCCAGTTTGTATTAAGAGAATTGAAGGATTTGGTGTTTATTTTGAAGAAAACAACAATAATACTTAATACATTTATTTTAGAGAAACAGATGATTGAGAAACAGATAAAAAAAGAAGTAAATAATATCTAGCTTATTTATTAACATGTATAGTCATCCCTGTCTTTTTTTTTTTTTTTTGGCTACACCTATGGCATACAAAAGTTCCTGGACCAGGGATCAAATCCATGCCACAGCAGTGACCCGAGTCACAGCAGTGACAATGCTGGATCCTTAACCCATGAGGCCACCAGGGAACTCCTTGTATTACTTTTTAGAATTAGTTTTTCCTTTTTGTTATTGCTGTATATTCAGTTTCTCTATAGAGACAACACTTGCTTTTATCTTTATAATTATTATAAAATAAACAGTGCTTTAAGGTATTACTTTCAAGTTTAACAAAACATAAACTGAAATATATTACTAAAAGGAAAATCAAAGACAAAAATCTGAAGGAGTTGCCACTGTAGTACAGTGGGTTAAGGATCCAACATTGTCTTTGAGGGGGCATGGGCGTGACCTCCAGCCTGGCACAGTGGGTTAAGGAACTGGCATTTTTGCAGCTGTAGCATAGGTCACAGCTAAAGGCTGGATTCGATCCCCGGCCTTAGAACTTTCATATGTCACAGGTGTGGCTGAAAAAGAAAGAAAAAAAAATTGATTCTAGTTTATGAAAGAGGATTTAACACGGACTCACCTAACTCACAGTGTTTGTCATAAATAAATTAAGAATAAGGATTGTGTTTAATAGAATTTTATTATCCAGAGATTAACAGAGGGCTTAGCATATGAAGGATATTCAACAGCTAACTGGAAGATAAAAAGAAATATTTCGACAGGGAAAAAAGTTGCAAAAAAAAACAAAAACAAAAACAAACAAACCCTGGAAATTGGAAGAACAGAGGGGAAACGTTACAAAAAACTGAAAAATAAAGTACATAATGGGAGTGGCAAATAAGGGGAATACTGAATTTGGCCAAAGAATTTTCTTTTGGTCATACCTAAGGCATGTGGAAGTTCCAGACCAGGGATCAAACCCCTGCCACAGCAGTGACTCAAGCTGCTGCAGTGACAAAAACAGATCCTTAATCCACTGTGCTAAAAGGGAATTCCTGGTCAAAGAATACTTCAAGTGATCCTCAAGAGAGTAATTTCAGATTAAAAAAATCATGAAAGGTTAATGAAACCACACAGAGGTAAGACATGAAAGGAGATGCTGATTCAGAAAATCTGTTAATAAGAGATTGAAAACTGCTAAACAATTCTGAAAAAGAACAAAGTCAGAGAGCTCATATTGCCTGCTTTTAAAATCTACTACAAATCTATTACTTTATTCTGCTTATTTATTTATTTATCTTTTTAGGGCCACACCACAACATAATTCATTTCCACTGTGCCACGACGGGAACTCCTTAATTCTACATATTCAATGAAATGGAACTGAGAGTCAAGAAATAAAAACTTTTTTTTTCTTTGACTTTTTGCCTTTTCTAGGGGCACTCCTGCAGCATACAGAGGTTCCCAGGCTAGGGGTCGAATCGGAGCTGTAGCTGCTGGCCAGAGCCACAGCAACGCCAGATCAGAGCTGCGTCTGCAAACTACACCACAGCTCACGGCAATGCCGGATCCTTAACCCACAGAGCAAGGCCAGGGATCGAACCTGCAACTTCATGGTTCCCAAGTGGTCGTTAACCACTGAGCTACGATGGGAACTCCAAAACTTTACTTTTATTGTCAATTGATATCTAACTAACATCAGTGCCAAAACAATTCAATGGGGGAAAAATGTCTTTTCAACAAAAAGAACTGGGACAACTGGATAACTGCAATGCAAAAGAATAAATTTGGACCCCCACCTCACAAGAAATACAAAAATTAACTCAAAATGGAACAATGACCAAAACATGAGAGCTATAATTATAAAACTCTTAGAACTGGGCAACCACAAATCAAAACCAAATAATACATTCACAAAAACTAAAACGAAGAGGACACAAGCATAACACAAAAGGAAATCATCCAAATGAAAAAAAGAAAGTAACAAAGGACAAACATAAAATCAACTGGAAAACAAGGAATAAAATGGCAATTAATACACATTTATCAATAATTAATGGTAATGTCAAATGTCAATGGACTGAATGCTCCAATCAAAAGACATAGAGTGGCAGATTGGATAAAAAAACAAGAGTCTACAATATGCTGTCTACAAGAGACTCACCTGAGAGCAAAGAACACACATAAATTTAAAGTGTGGGGATGGGAAAAGATATTTCATTGCCAATGGACAAGACAGTTGCAATACTCATATCAGACAAAATAGACTTTAAAATGAAGGCCATAAAGAAAGACAAAAAAGGACACTATTTAATGGTAAAAGGATCCATTCAAGAAGAAGATTTTACAGAGTCCTCACTGTAGCTCAGTGGTTAACAAATCCGACTAGGAACCATGAGGTTTCGGGTTCGATCCCTGGCCTTGCTCAGTGGGTTAAGGATCAGGTGTTGCCATGAACTGTGGTGTAGGTTGCAGACGCGCGGCTCAGATCCCACGTTGCTGTGGCTCTGGCGTAGGCCAGAGGCTGCAGCTCCGATTAGACCCTTAGCCTGGGAACCTCCATATGCTGCAGGTGCGGCCCTAGAAAAGAAAAAAAAGAAAGAAAAAACAAAAGAAGATATTACAATTATCTATATATATGCCCCTAATATAACAGCACCCAGATACATACAACAAATGCTAACAGACATAAAAGGAGAAATTAATGGGCATACAATCATAGCAGGTGATTGTTAACACCCCAACTCACATCAATAGACAGATCCTCTAGACAGAAAATCAATAGGGCAACAGAGATCCTAAATGACACAATAGAAAAGTTAGATTTAATTGACATTTTCAGGAAATACATCTAAAAAAATCAGAATACACATTCTTTTCAAGTGCACATGGTACATTCTCAAGGATTGACCACATACTGGGGCACAAAACTAACGTCAACAAATTTATGAGTATAGAAATTATTTCAAATAATTCTCTGACCACAATGACATGAAATTAAAAATCAACCACAGGAAAAGACATGAGAAAAAAAATGACTACACAGAGACTAAACAATATGCTACTGAAAAACCAATGGGTCAATGAGGAAATCAAAAAGGAAATTAAAAAATACCTTGAGAGAAATGATAATAAAAACATGACCATTCAAAATCTATGGGATACCACAAAAGCAGTGCTTTAGAGGGAAGTACATAGCAATACAGGCCTTCCTCAAAAAAGAAGAAAAATGTGAAATCGACAATTTAACCCACCACCTAAAAGAATAACAAAAAGAAGGACAAACAAAACCTAAAGTCAGCAGAAGGAAGGAAATCAAAGATCAGAGGAAAAAAATCAATAAAATAAAGATTCACCAAAAAAAAAAAAAAATCAATAAAACCAAGAGCTGGTTCTTTGAAAGGGTAAACAAAATTGACAAACCTCTGGCCAGACTCACCAAGGAAGGAGAGAAAGAACTCAAATAAACAAAATAAATGAAAAAGGAGAAATCTCAACGGATACTGCAGAAATACAAAAAAAACATAAGAACAATTGTATGCCAACAAATTTGACAACCTAGAAGAAATGGATAGCTTTCTAGAGACTTACAGCCCTCCAAAGCTGCATCAAAAAGAAACAGAATATTTGAACAGGTGATCACTAGAAATGAAATTGAATATGTGATAAAAACACTCCCTACAAACATCCAGGACCATACGGATTCACAGGCAAATTTTATCAAACATATAAAGAGCTTATACCCATTCTTCTTAAACTTTTTCAAAAGGTTGAAGAAGAAACACTCCCAAAGACATTCTATGAAGCCACAATCACCCTAATACCAAAACCAGGAAAAGATACTATCAAAAAAGAAAATTATAGGCCAACATCTTTGATGAATATAAAAACAAAAATTCTCAACAAAATTTTAGCCAACCAAATCCAACAACATATAAAAAGGATCACAAACCACGACCAAGTAGGATTCATCCCAGGTTCACAAGGATGATTCAACATACGCAAATCAATGTCATACATTAACAACTACATTAACAAACATTAACAAGTCAAAAACCACATGATCATCTCAACAGATGAAGAAAAAGCATTTGACAAAATCCAACATCCATTCATGATAAAAACTATTAGGCAAAGTGGGTACAGAGGAACATACCTTAACATAATAAAAGCCATTTATGACAAACAAATATAATACTCATCAGAGAAAAGCTGAAAGCCTCACCATTAAAATCTGGAACAAGATAAGGATGCCCACTTTCACCACTTTTATTCAACACAGAATTGGAAGTCCTAGCTACAGCAATCAGACAAACAAAAGAAATAAAAGGTATCCAAATTGGAAGAGAAGAGGTAAAAGTGTCACTCTCCGCAGATGACATGATACTATATATGGAAAACCCTAAGCACTCCACACAAAAACTACTTGAACTGATAGATGAATTCAGCAAAATAACAGGATACAAGATTAACATTCAGAAGTTGCATTTCTGAATACTAACAATGAAATAATAGAAATGGAATATAAAAATACAATACCTTTAAAAATCACACTCCCCAAAATTAAATACTTAGGAATACACCTGACTAAGGAGGTGAAAGACTTACATGCTGAGAACTATAAAACATTAATCAAGGAAACTAAAGAGGATTCAAAGAAATGGAAAGATATTCCATGCTCCTGGGTTGGAAAAATTAATGTTGTAAAAATGGCCATACTAACGAGAGCAATCCACAGATTTAATGCAATCCCTATCAAATTACTCATGGCAGTTTTCACAGAACTAGAACAAACAATCCAAAAATTTATATGGAAGCGTAAAAGACCCAGAATTGCCCAAAACAATCCTGAGGAATAAAAACCAAGCAGGAGGCATAATTCTCCCAGACTTCAGGCAATATTACAAAGCCACAGTCATCAAGACAGTGTGGTACTGGTACCAAAACAGACATACACACCAGTGAAACAGAATAGAGAACCCAGAAACCTATGGTCAATTAATCTTTGACAAAGGAGGCAAGAATATATAATGGGGAAAAAAAAGCCTCTTCAGCAAGTGGTGCTGGGAAAACTGGTCAGCTGCATGGAAATCAATGAAACTAGAACACACCCTCACACCATGCACAAAAATAAACTCAAAATGGCCGAAAGACTGAAACATAAGACATTGTAAAACTTCTATAAGAAAACATAGGTAAAACATTCTCTGACATCAACCATACAAATGTTTTCTTAGGTCAGTCTCCCAAGGCAGCAGAAATAAAAATAAAAATAAACGAATGGGACCTAATCAAACTTAAAAGCTTTTGCACAGCAAAGGAAACCATTAAAAAAAAGAAGAAGAAGAAGACAACTTACAGAATGTGAGAAAATAGTTTCAAATGATGCAAATGACAAGGGTTTAATCTCTAAAATATACCAAAAAACCAACAACCCAATTGAAAAATGGGCAGAAGACCTAAATAGACATTTCTCCAAAGAAGACCTATGAACATGCATTCATGAAAATATGGTCAACATCACTAATTATTAGAGAAATGCAAATCAAAACTACAATGATGTACCATCTCCCACCTCACTGGTCAGAATGCCCATCATTAACAAGTAAACAAATAACAAATGCTGGAGAGGCTGTGGAGAAAAGGGTACACTCATTACTGTTAGTGGGAATGTAAATCGGTACAACCACCATGGAAAACAGTACAGAGGTTCTTCAGAAAGCTAAATATAGAACTGCCATATGACCCAGTAATCCTACTCCTTGGCAAATATTTGGACAAAACTTTCATTGAAAAAGATACATGCACCCCTATATTCATTGCAGCACTATTCACAATAGCCAAGACATGGAAACAGCCTAAATGTCAATCGACAGGTGAATAGATTAAGATGATGTGGTATATATACACAATGGAATACTACTCAGCCACAGGAAAGAACCAAATAACACCATTTGCAGCAACATGGATGGAAGTAGAGGTTCTCACACTAAGTGAAGTACGTCAGAAAGAGAAAGACAAATATCATATGATATCACTTATATCTGGAATCTAAAATATGGCAGAAATGAACGTTTCTACAGAAAGGAAATGGACTCATGGACTTGGAGAACAGGCTTGTGGCTGCCAAGAGAGAGGGGAAGGGAGTGGGATGGACTTGGAGTTTGGGATTAACATATGCAAACTACTGCATTTGGGGTGGATAAGCAATGATACTCTGCTGTACAGTACAGGGAATTATACTTAGCCACTTGTGATAGAACATGATGGAGGATAACATGAGAAAAAGTGTGTGTATGAGACTGGGTACTTTGCAGCAGAAATTGACAGAACACTGTAAATCAACTATAATAGAAAAAATAAAAATCTTACAAAAATTAAAGAAAAACTTTTAGAGAAAAATACATGTGTAAACCTCTTTTTATAACCTTAGATTAAGCAATTTCTACCTATGACACCAAAAGAAAAAGCAATCAGTCAAAAGCACAAGCAATCAAAAGAAAATAAATATATTTACTTTTATCAAAATGAAAAATTTTGTGCTTCAAAGGATACTATCAGAGTTCCCACTGCAGCTCAGTGGGTTAAGTACCTGATAAAGTCTTTGTGAGGATACAGGTTTGATCCCTGGACACTCTCAGTGGATTAAGGATCGAGGCTTGCTGCAAGCTGTGAAATAGGTTGCAGATGTGGCTGCGATCTAGTGTTGCTGTGGCTGTAGTAAAGGCCTCAACTGCAGCTCTGATTTGACCCCTAGCCTGAGAACTTTCATTTGCTGAAGACGTGGCCACAAAAAGTTTTAAAAAAAGGATACTATCAAGAAAATGAATGGATTCACTTCAAAGTGGATTAAAGACCTAAATGTAAGACCAAATACTATAAAACTCCCAGAGGAAAACATAGGCAGAATACTCTTTGACATAAACTGTAGCAATATTTTTTTGGATCCATCTCTTGGAGTAACAGAAATAAAAACGAAAATAAACAAATGGGACCTAATTAAACTTAGCTTTTGCACAGCAAAAGAAACCATAAATAAAACAAAAAGACAATTTACAAACTGGGAGAAAATGTCTGCACACAACATGACTCACAAGAGACTAATTTCCAAAATATACAAACAACTCACACAGCTCAATATCAAAAAAATAAAAAACTCAATCAAAAAATAGGCGGAAGATCTAAGCAGACATTTCTCCAAAGAAGACAGACAATAACCAAAAAGCACATGAAAAGATGCTAAACATGACTAATTATTAGAGAAATACAAATCAAAACTACAGTGAAGTATCACCTCATCCCAGTCAGAAGGCTTGTCTAAAGTCATTTAACAAATAACAAATGCTGGAGAGGGTGTGGAGAAAAAGGAACCCTCCTACACTGTTGATGGGAATGTAATTTGGTACAACCACTATGGAGAACAGTATAGAGGTTCTTTAAAAAATTGAAAATAGAGGAGTTCCTGTCGTGGCGCAGTGGTTAACGAATCCGACTAGGAACCATGAGGTTGTGGGTTCAGTCCCTGGCCTTGCTCAGTGGGTTAACAATCCGGCGTTGACGTGAGCTGTGGTGTAGGTTGCAGACGCGGCTAAGATCCCGCGTTGCTGTGGCTCTGGCGTAGACCGGTGGCTACAGCTCCGATTCGACCCCTGGCCTGGGAACCTCCATATGCCGTGGGAGCAGCCCAAGAAATAGCAAAAAGACAAAAAAAAAAAAAAAAAAAAAAATTGAAAATAGAGTTATATGATCCAGCGATCCCGATCCTGGGCATATATCCAGAGAAAACCATAATTCAAAAAGATACATGCACCCTAATGTTCACTGCAGCATTGTTTACAATAGCCAAAACATGGAAGCAACCTAAGTGTCCATCAATAGATGAATATATAAAGAGGTGGTAGATATACACAGTGGAGTATTACTCAGGCTTAAAGAAGAACCAAATAATGCCATTTGTAGCACATGGAGGGAACTAGAAATTATCATACTAAGTGTAGTAAATCAGATAGAGAAAGAAAAACACAATATGACATTACTTATATGTGCAATCTAAAAAAAGATCATACACTTCCTTACAAAATAGAAATAAACTTATAGACATAGAAGGCAAACTTAAGGTTACCAAAGAGTAAAGATGGGGGAGGGATAAATTAGGAGTTTGGGATTAACAGGTACACACTACCATATATAAAATAACCAACAAGGTAACTATCTCAATATTTGTGATAACCTATAAAGGAAAATATTCTGGAAAGAGAATATATATACATATTTGCATATATGTGTATGTATGTGTGTATATATCACACATACACTTGCTTTACACTTGAATCTAATGCAACATTGTAAATCAACTACATTTCAATTAAAAAATTTTTAAATAAAAAATAAAAATAGCGAAAAAACAACAAACAACGTGAGAAAATATTTGCGATCACATATCCAATAAGGGAAGTATATCAGAAATATATATTAAACTCTTAAAACCCAATAACTGAAAACAAATAACACAATTTTAAAATGGGGAAAAGATTTAAATATATGTTTTTTCAAAGAAGATATAAAAATGACCAATGAGCACATGAAAGGATGCACAATATTATTAGCCATCAGGAAAATGCAAATATAAACACAAGGTACCATTTCAAACAGACTCGAATGGCTAAAATGAACACAACAGAAAATAGCAAGTGTTGGTGAAGATGTAGAAAATTGGAACTTTTAAACAGTGCTAGTGGGACTGCAAGGCATTGCAACAACTTTGGAAATTATTTGGCAATTCCCCAGTAAGTTAAACATAAGAGTTATTACCATGTTATCCAGCAATTCCATTCCTAGTTACACCCAAGAAAACTGAAAAATACGTTCACACAAATATCTGCATCTAGGTAGATTTTATATCTGAATGTCTATAGCAGTATTATTCATAATTTTTTCAACATTTAAAATTATTCAAAAGTCCATAACTGATAAATGGACAAACAAAATGTGATATATCTCTACAATGAAAGATTATTTACACTATATATATCATTAATATGTAGAATCTAAAAAATACAACAAAGAGTGAATAAAACAAAAAAGCAGCAGAATCACAGAGAGAACAAACTAGTGGTTACCAGCAGGGAGAAGGTAGAGGGTAGGGGCGATACAGGAGTGGTGGGAAAAAAAGGTTATTGTGGTATTATATGAAATCATGTGTGTGAAACTTTTCAAAGTTGCAAACCACTACAGAATGTAAAGAATCTTTTTCATTCAATTTTAAAAAATGAGAAAATATAAAATGAAAATTTTTGGTAATAAAGTGGAAAGTAATGACGCATGTTACAACATAGAGGAATCTAGAAAACATTACAAGAAGCCAGTCACAAAGACCACATAGGATTCCATTTAAATGTCTAAAATAGGGAACTATATAGAAATAAAAAGTAAATTATTGGTTATTATGACCTGGGGGAATGGGCAATAGGGAGTGACTTACGGTTTGTATGAAATTTTTTAATGGGATGAGGAAAACGTTCTAAAAATACATAGTGCTAGAGTTTCCGCTATAGCAAAGTGGGTTAAGGACCCAGCGTTGTCTCTGAGGTGGCATGGGTACTATCCCCAGTATGGAGTAGTGGGTCAAGGATCTGACATTGCTGCAGCTATGGCATAGGCTTCAGCTGTGGCTCAGATGCAGTCTCTGCCCCGGAATAACTTCTATATGTGTGGGAGAGGGGGAGGGCGAAAAGGAGAGGGAAGGGGAAATCGAGGAAAAGATAAAGAAGCAGTATTTGAAGAATTAACAACTGAGTGTTAGAACTGAGAAAAGAGGAGTTCCCGTTGTGGCACAGTAAAAACGAATTCGACTAGTACCCATGAGGATGCGGGTTCAATCCCTGGCCTCACTCAGTGGGTTGAGGATCCAGTGTTCCCGTGAGCTGTGCTGTAGGTTTCAGATGTGGCTTGGATCCGACGTTACTGTGGCACGGCAGGCCGACAGCTGTAGCTCTGAGTTGACCCCTAGCCTGGGAACTTCCATATGCTGTGGGTGTGGCCCTAAAAAGCAAAAAAAAAAAAAAAAAAAGAATTGAGAAAAGAGTAAGTTTCTCAGATTGAAAGTACATTTTGCGTCTCAAAAAGGATACATAATAAAATAAATAAATAAATAATAAAGACACATCCACTCTAGACACCTCAAGATGAAACTGCAAAATATTAGGAAAAATAGGAAATCATAAAAGACTTCAAAGAGAAAAACACAGATTATCTCATAAAGAATGGCATACTATTCTTCAACAACAGAAACAAAAACACAATAGATTCTAAGTGAGAAATTTTACATAAATTACAATCATCTGTTACTTAATAGTTTGCTTATTTTTTCTTATTTTAGGAGAAGGTAATTTCAATTTTGATACTGTTTCTTAATTATTTACTCAGGTCTTTAAAAATCCTGAAACAGGAGTTCCCGTTGTGGCACAGTGGAAATGAACCTGACTAGGAACCAGGAGGCTGTGGGTTCAATCCCTGGCCTTGCTCAGTGGGTTAAGGATCTGGAATTGCCATGACCTGTGGTGTGGGTCGCAGACAAGGCTCAGATCTGGCATTGCTATATGGTGTAGGCCAGCAGCTATGGCTCTGATTTGACCCCACCCTAGCCTGGGAATTGCCAATATGCCGTGGGCGCAGCCCTAAAAAAAAAACAAAAAAAATCCTAAAACAATTTTGTTTCTCTGTTCATCTAGGAAATTATACATTTTCCCTATGATTTCAAATTTGTTGAGAAAAGTTTCATTTTATTTGTTACTTTTTAGGTGCACATAATTTTAAAATTTTTTACATCTTGTTAATTCTTTTTTTGTTGTTGCTGTTCTTTTTCGGCTACATTCACAGCATATGAAAGTTCCCAATTCAGGGACTGAATAGGAGCCACAGCTGCAACCTATGCCATAGCAACACCAGATCCATAACCTGCTGTGCCGGGTCAGGGATTGACCCAGTGTCTCCACAGAGACCAGCCGGATCACATACCCACTAAACCACAACGAGGACTCCAATCTTGATAAGAACAACCCTTGATGAGAACAACCTTTTATCATTAATTTCTGTCAGCTCTGATAAAATTCTTGTTTTAATACCTACTTTGTCTGAAATTAATATAATCAGTCTGGATTTCTTTTAATTAATGTTTATAGAGTATATATTTTATATGCTTTCTCTTTTAATCTACCTATATATTCATATTTAAAATGAGTTTCTCTGAAATATATAAGCATGTAATTGGGGGTTACATTTTTTCATCCAATCTAACTATCTCTGCCTTTTTTTTTTTTTTTTTTTCAGTGCCATGCCTGCAACATGTAGAATTTCCAGGACCAGAGATTGAACCCACACCACAGCAAGGACCTGAGTCACAACATGACAATGCCAGATCCTTGACCTGCTGAGCCCCCAGGGAATTTCAACAATTTCTTCCTCTTATTTGGAGTATTTATTTATTTATTTTTCTTTTCAGGGCCACATCTGCAGCATATGGAAGTTCCCAGGCTAGGGGTTGAATCAGAGTTGTAGCTGCCTGCCTATGCCACAAGCCACAGCAATGTGGAATCCAAGATGTGTCTGTAACCTACACCACAGGTCATGCCATGTCTGGATCCTTAACCCACTAAGCAAGGCCAGGGATCAAACCCACATCCTCATGGATACTAGTCAGTTTGTAACCCTCTGAGCCACAACAGGAACGCTTTAATTGGAATATTTAGATAATTCAGATCTAATATAATTATTGATAAAGTTGAATTTAAATAAACACGCTTGCTAGTTGTTTTCTATTGTCCCATACGTTTTTTATTTCTTTTCCCTCTTTTCCTGACTTTTTGTAAATCAAGTGTTTATTATTTACTATGAAAATGAGGAAGGACAGATAGAGAGGAAGACTCATTTTATTAAGCTAATTTAATTTTGAAAGCAAAACCACATTAATTTCAGTAGCAAAATTCTAAATAAACTAGCATATCAACTCCAGCAAAATATCAACATACTAATAACAAATAATAATTAAGTAAGTTTTCATTCAGAGAATTCAATGCCCGGTCTGGCTTTGAAAAGCTGTTAATTATAGTCATAATATTAATGAATTAATAAGAAAAAATTACAATATCTTCTCAAAAGTACAAAAAAATTCAATAAAATTTAACCTGTGATTAAAAACTGCTACTCTTAATCTCCAAAATATACAAACAACTCATACAACTTAACAGCAAAAAAACAAATAACCCAACCGAAAAATGGGCAGAAGACCTAAATAGACATTTCTTCAAATAAAACATACAGATGGCCAACAGGCACATGAAAAAATGTTCAACGTCACTAATTATTAGAGAAATGCAAATTGAAACTACAGTGAGGTGCCATCTCACACTGGTCAAAATGGCTAAGTCTACAAATAACAAATGCTGGAAAGGGTGTGAAGAAAAGGGAACCCTCCTACACTATTGGTGGGAACGTAAATTGGTACAACCACTATGGAAAACAGTATGGAAGTACCTCAGAAAACTAAATATAGAATTACCATATGACCCAGCAATCCCACTCCTAAGCATATATTCAGACAATGCATTCATCGAAAAAGATACATGCACCCCATATTCATTGCAGCACTATTCACAAGCCAAGACATGGAAACAACCTAAATGTCCAACGAAAGATGAATGGATTAAGAAGACGTGGTATATATACACGATGGAATACTACTCAGCCATAGGAAAGAACCAAATAACACCATTTGCAGCAACATGGATGGAAGTAGAGATTCTCACACTAAGTGAAGTAAGTAAGAAAGAGAGAGACAAATACCATACGATATCACATATCTGGAATTGAAAATATAGCACAAAAGAACCTATCTACATAAAAGAAACAAACTCATGGACATGGAGAACAGACTTGTGGTTGCCAAGAAAGAGGGGGAGGGAGTGGGATGGACTGGCAGTTTGGTGTCTCTAACCATCTGTGATGGAACATGATGGAGGATAACGTGAAAAAGAGAATGTGTGTGTGTGTGTGTGTGTGTGTGTGTGTGTGTGTGTATAACTGGGTTACTTTGCTAAACAGCAGAAATTGACAGAACATTATAAATAAATTATAATAAATTTTTTTTTGTTGTTGTTGTTGTTGTTGTTGTTGTTGCTATTTCTTGGGCCGCTCCCGCGGCATATGGAGGTTCCCAGGCTAGGGGCTGAATCGGAGCTGTAGCCACCGGCCTACGCCAGAGCCACAGCAACGCGGGATCCGAGCCGCGTCTGCAACCTACACCACAGCTCACGGCAACGCCGGATTGTTAACCCACTGAGCAAGGGCAGGGATCGAACCTGCAACCTCATGGTTCCTAGTCGGATTCGTTAACCACTGCGCCACGACGGGAACTCCCTATAATAAAAATTTTTAATTAAAAAATAAAAAAAGCTGGTATTCAACTTAGTGCCACAGTAAGAAAGTTCTTTAAGATGACAACATATTAATAGTCACAAATAACAAAATGAAGAAGCATTCCCAATAAGATTAGAAAAAAAAATCTAAATATTTGTTGTTAACACTTCTATTTAATGTTGCTCTATTGTTCCTACACAATGAAATTAGTTAAACATGTAGGATTTCTGACTGGCAGCCAACCTAAGGTTCCAGTCAACAACTAGCAACCACCACAAGAAGCCAGCAAAGATATCTCTGGATATTTCCAGTCCACAGCTGTCAAGCCATTCCCAGACTTCCAGTCCTTCCATGTGAGGCATGTGGAGCAGGAACAAGGCAAACTTGCAACGCCCTGTCTGAGTTCCTAACACACAGAAACCATGAGAAATAATAAAATAATTGTTGTTGAAAGACACTAAGTTTGGGGTTCTTCCTGGAACAATGAAACAATAGGGATTTTTTTTTTTAAAAAAAAAAGCACCATCATAAAATACAAAACTAACTTCAAAAATTAACAAATTTTAAGCTTATATACAACAAAGAGACTTTAAGCAAAAAGACAAGGCACTGAATGAGCAAAGACATCTCCAATGTATCAAGGATATACACTAAGAAATAACTTAATTTTGAAAAACAGGCCAAGAATGTGAACAGACAATTCACAAAAGAAGAAACTTAGATGACTAGTAAACACATGAAAGCTGTTCAACCAATCAGAGAATTTAAAATAATAATCAGGAGTTCCCACTGGGGCGCAGCAGAAACAATTCCGACTAGGAACCATGAGGTTGCAGGTTCGATCCCTGGCCTTGCTCAGTGGGTTAAGGATCCAGGCGTTATGGTGAGCTGTGGTGTAAGTCGCAGAAGTGGCTCAATTCTGGTGTTGCTGTGGCTCTGGCGTAGGCTGGCAGCAACAGCTCTGATTAGACCCCTAGCCTGGGAATCTCCATATGCCGCGGGTACAGCCCTAAAAGGAAAAAGACAAAAAATAAATAAATAAATAAATAAATTAATTAAAATAAAATAAAATAATAATCAGCTATCACTTAATAACCAGTCAGAGTGGTAAAAAAAAATTTAGGCCTGATAATATCATATTCATTCAGGAGCAAAAGAAATGGAAACTTGCGTGCATTTTATCATGACAACTTCCCCTGCATGATAATGTCCAGCAAAGCCAGGGACCTATGGCTAGGACAGTAGTTCCAGACTGCCCCCTTAGTGTGAGGAACTTGGGAGTCACTTAGGGACAGTAAAGTGGACGCCTGAGGGATGGGTGAGTGTGCTCTACTGGCAACCATGAGGTCAAAGGTGTCCCAAATCACAACAAAGACCTGTGGACTATGGAATGTAAAGTCTACAACCATCAGAGAGAGAGAAATATGACAACAGCTAATCATTTCAAGGTGCAAATCCAGTTCTAGATACAGTAACGTCCACAGTTCTGCATAAGAAGGCAAATACAAGAATGTTCCTTGTGACATTTATAGTGAAAAATTATAAAAACCCTAACTATCCATTATTAGAAGAGATAAATTAATTGTATTACATTCATACAATGAAACAATGTTCAGCAATTATCATGAATGACTTATAGTACATGAACGAAAGCAGATAAATCTAAAAGACAAAGAGTAGTGAAAAAAGTAGACTGGAAAATGATACATGATATAATACTATAAAGGGTTTTTAAAGCATGATAAACAATACTATATAACATATACACATGTGGTACAAAAATGTACAAGTACTGTCATGGAGTGATCAACATCAATCTCTCTTCTGAGAAGAGTGGAGAGAGAGAACTGGATTGGGTAAACTATACATAAAGTTTCAAATGTATTTGTTTTTATTTATTTAAAATAATAGGCATTCCCATTGTGGCTCAGAAGGTTAAGAACCCAACATATTGTCTGTGAGGATTCAGATTCAATCTCTGGCCTTGCTCAGTAGGTTAAGAATCCAGTGTTCCTCCAAGCTGCGGCATAGGTCACAGATATAGCTTGGATTCAATCCTAGTCCAGGAACTCCCATATGCCCCAAGTGCAGCCATAAAAAGAAAATAAAGTAAAATAAAATAAAATGTTGAAGCATATGTGGTAAAAGTCAGCATTTATTAAAGTAAGGTAGTAGGTATAGTACATGTATTTTCACTACATTACTTGATATTTTGTATGTCTGCAATGATTTAAAACTTTTTAAGTTTTAAAAAATATTGCAAAGGACTGTGGAGGAGTTCAAGGCTAGAGACAAGTGAAAAAGATGTGGAATCTTGATTGTGGAGAATGTACTATATTCGGTTTATTAGAAATAAGTGACACAATTGCCACTGAAAATAGAATAACTGGACAGCATGGAAGCAATATATAGAAAGATTCAAAACAGGGTTGTTTTAGACAGATGTTCCCTTAATACAGGCAATAATATTTACTTGCAAAACATTCTACTTGAATTTTTCTGCCCCAGAAAATAAGCAATTGTATAATAATCAAAGACAAACCTCTGAAACCATAATATAAATTTAAACACATATATTTTGATTCTATTAGCAACTTTTAAGTTACCTTTATTCTAGAAGACCTCTTTTCAAGGACATAGTCATTAAAACGCTATGAATTTTCAAAACTAATATTTGAGTGGGAAATGCTTTGATTTTATTAACAACTGACACAGCTTAAAGGAGATCTACGAAAACTCTCTTAGCTCTTGCAAATTCCAAACTTCAGGCTCTATTTAAAATGACTAGAATTTAGTAAAAGACAAGAATTCATTTTATGCAATGGTCCTACACTTAACAGAACTAGAACCTATACCTCATCGCTATGATCACTTCATCTCTCTGAGTCTAGTTTTTACATTAATCACCTGATCTTTTTTAATCATACTGTATTTATTTACGTATTTATTTACTTGCTTACTTATTGGCCACACCTGCAAGATGTGGCCATTCCTAGGCCAGGTATTGAATTCACACCACAGCAATGACCACAGCCAGTGCAGTGACAATGCTGGATCCTTAACTCACTGCATCACAGAAGATTTCTCACCTGAACTTTCAAGTGGGTATTTGTTAATCATTACCTACACTTTGTGGGCAAGGAATGTCTTGTGCATTTTTGTTTTCCCAATGCCTGATCAATAATAGGTGTTCAATAAATATACATTTATTGAAATAGTGAAATGCATCTAGCCCCTAAAGCAGACATAGTCTCATAATCTCTGCAACAGATTATAAAGCCAAAACAACCACTGTGGGACAGACCCACCGACTCTTGTAGCTTAAGATTCAGGAAATTATTTGGAGGGGTTATCTATCTACCCTTAGGAGCGCTACTCTTAATCCCACTTCCCTAATATCTCAGGCAGTAAGCAAGTCATTTGGATCTACAATTACCTTGAAGATAGAGGAACAACAATTCTTCAAAATGTAATTTTAAAAATATTACATATACGGGAATTTCACAGTTCATGGACTAATTTTGATTCAAAAAGCCAAGAATCATTGCTAATATAAGTAATGAGGGGATGAGGACTGAGAGAAGGTCACAGTTTTAATAAGAGAACATAGCTCATTACTCACAAAGGAACTATTTCAGTAGGGTAGTAATCGGAACAGACGGCAAATTACCTTTCGTAAATATGATGATAATAATAATAACCTAGTTTAGATTTCTTTTATTTAGAGACTATGTGGCTGATTCTACTAAGTGTTAATACCACAATAAAAATAGAAAATTCTACATATCCATATAATATGGTCAAGCTAAAAGATATGTTATCAAACGTTTGAGGTTAGTACATTTCATATGCATATAGATCAGACAGGAACATTAAGAGCAGGATATCTTCTTCTAAAAGTATAGCAATTTATTAAACAAACATCTTTTATTTTTCTGATTTTTGTCCTGAAACAGGAGGAAATTCCAAAAACATTTTAATGCTGAGAACTAAAACTGTAAATTGCCAGGTGCAAGATAATTGGTGAGAGGTAAGCAAAATGGTATATATCATCTGAGGAAAGGCAAGTCATATACAGAATAAATTTTTTTTCCTTTACTGTATCTACTAATTTAAATAATGATCCTTATTAATAAAGACCAAATATATACTAAATATGTTCTAAAGCTGTATTATATGTATAGAACTATATTCTAAGCAATAATTTCCTGATTAGATTCACAAGAAATATAAAACCTAGGTCTACTATATGTACTTGTTTTGATTGTGTTAAACAAAATTTAATTTCTTAACCACTTTTAAGTGTACAGTTCAAAAGTATTAAATGCATTCAGTTGTTGTGCAGCCATCTCCATCATCCATTCCCAAAACAATATATGTTCTTTTAAGAGCACTCTTAAATAATAACCTGATCATGTGCAAGACAACTAGCGTAAAAGGGCAAAGCAGAAAAGAAAGTCCAATGAGTTAACTGCAATGAATGGAACATAAAGGTGGTCACTGACAAACCATATTCTGACCTGGAATCTGTAACCTGAATTTAACCTTTAGGAGATATCAGATAATCCCAAATTAGAAGCATTCAATTGAGGAGTTCCCGTCGTGGCGCAGTGGTTAACGAATCCGACTAGGAACCATGAGGTTGCGGGTTCGGTCCCTGCCCTTGCTCAGTGGGTTAACGATCCAGCGTTGCCGTGAGCTGTGGTGTAGGTTGCAGACGCGGCTCGGATCCTGCGTTGCTGTGGCTCTGGCGTAGGCCGGTGGCTACAGCTCCGATTCGACCCCTAGCCTGGGAACCTCCATATGCCTTGGGAGCGGCCCAAAGAAATAGCAAAAAGACAAAAAAAAAAAAAAAAAAAAAGAAGCATTCAATTGAAAAGAAAGTGAGGGGGGGATATTTTCTTCAAAAAAGACAATGTTGAGGAGTTACTGCTGTGGCACAGTTGGTTAATGATCTGGTGTTGTCTCTGTGATGGTGGAGGTTGGATCTCCAGCCAGCACCAGTGCATTAGGGATCCAGTGTTGCCACAGCTGAGGCTTAAGTCATAATTGCAGCTGGGATTTGATCCCTGGCCTGGAAATTCCCATATGCTGCAGGTGCAGCCAAAAGAGAAAAAGAAAACAAACAAAAAATCAATGTTGAAAATGATAAAGAAAAGCTGTAGGGTGTTCCTGCTGTGGCTCAGCAGGTTACAAACCCAACTAGTATCTATGAGGATGGGGGTTTAATCCATGGCCTTGCTCAGTGGGTTAAGGATTGGGTTGTCATGCGCTTGAGTGTAGGTTTCAGACAAGGCTTGGATCCCACAGTGCTGTGGCTGTGGAGTAGGCCAGCAGCTGCAGCTTCGATTCCACCCCTAGCCAGGAATTTCCATATGTCTCAGGTGTGACCCTAAAAAGCAAAAAGAACAACAACAACAACAACAACAACAACAAATAAAAGCAAAGGGAAATGACAATCATTTGCAAAACTTCATCATAAAATGGATTCTATATTGGAGGGAAAAATACAAAGGAAAACATTCCTTCGATAAAAACTGAAATATGCATAAGAGATTACACTGAAGCATGAGGTAAAGGGCCACTCCTCTCAAGTGGTTCAGAAAAACAACCAAAAAAGGTGAATTTGAATAAAGATATAAAGGCTATGTCAGGTGTTCTCCAAATTTTGCTTAATTAGGTAGAGGCTACATATGGAAGTATAATTCAACACACTAACGAATACAAGGAATTATTAACACAGAGCTTGTACAAAAGTACTTTTTAAAAATTTCACAAACAAATGTAATTTCAAAGCACTGTCAGTATATCACACCTAAATTTTGAACAATGTCAGAGCTGTGCTTTTCATGGGCAAATATGATGGGGTCATTTCTATCAGGACATTCTGTATCTTGGTCAGTGATTTTGATTAAGATTCAGTACTTGTGGGAAATTACCTCTAGCTATGTTGCATTTACAATGCCATAAATACTGAAAAAGTTTTTTATTCATCATTGAATTCAGTTCTTGTTGACTAACATTTCATGGGTCAAAATGAATGGGTTGTCTGTGGGTTGTCTGTGGGCTCAGCCAGTGTGGTGATTGACAAATATAATTCAATAATAGCAGAATGAATAAAATGTCAACTTCTGTATCTGATACTTATGAGACTTCATTAATGCTTCATTTTTATTCTAAAATTATTTAAAATTATTTTATCTTACTTTTGGTTTATTTTCTTCCTTGCTGCTTCATTGTTTTTTCAGTACCCCTTTTTATTTTATTTATTTATTTTTTAGGGCAGCACCCTTGGCATATGGAGGTTACCAGGCTAGGGGTCAAATCACAGCTATAGCCGTTGGCCTATACCACAGCCACAGCAAAGAGGGATCCGAGCCACGTTTGTGACCTACACCACAGCTCACTGCAACTCGAGGCCAGGGATAGAACCTGCATCCTCATGGATGCTAGTCAGATTCATTTCTGCTGAGCCATGACAAGAACTCCTTCTTTCACTATTTTTTAATCTTACTTTCCTTTTCAATTGTTTTATCTTATTGTTATTCATTTGGTCTCAGTTTATAATGATGAAATGAAAGCATGGTAATATCATTGACACAAATCATGAACATATTAGCAAACTACAGAAAGTCATCTAACTTCATTATGCTTTATTCTAGACACTCATTGTATGAAGTATCAGAACCAGCAGCAAATGATCTTTATGAAAAAGTTCTGCACAGGCATACTCTACATCCAGAAATTATAAACCATCTTCCTTCTTGAAGCCTGCCTGAACCAATTAAGTTCCAAGAAACTTCATTTAGCTACCAAGTTATATAGTTATTACCAAATTAATCTTAAACTGACACATTTTGAACATTTTATCATTTCTATCCAGTAACGTTAATATGAAAACTCTGAACTAAGTAGTATCTTACTTCAGATTCTAAAAATCTAAATGTTTATGATTTGGTGCTGTACTATTCAGAATAGAATTCCAGAAGGGCACTGAATACCTAAGTTCTTGTTCACTATACAACTATCTATTAGCTGTGGAATTACAACAATGATCACTATATAACCTAAAGAAAATGTGGTAGAAAACAAATTTTAAGTGTTCAAAAAGAAAGAATAAAATAAAAACAGGGAAAAAAAAAAAAACACCAAGTAAGTTCAGTTCATGAGGTATTTAGCAAGTGCTTTCCACAGTTTAGGTAGAGTTATGCACTAACTGTATTAAGGGGATTAGATTAAGGAATTCATTAATTTGAGAATAATTAATGAGTCACCCAAAACCCAGCAAAACTCCAAATGCCCCAAATAGATTCATAAAATTGCTGTTTAGGAAAACACAGCATTTGCCACAATTTAATTTATGAGCCTGTGTCTAAGGTTCCTAATGTGTATAATGAGAAATGCACACTCTAAATCCTTAAGTTCTAAAATTCTAAGAGTGTAAACAAACTAGAAATTGAGATAGTAGGCCTAAATCCACAAAATGTGTAATTTTAACGTGATTAGGAAATCCTCACACTGATACTAGTGTATACTTAAGAATATCAAAATTAAAAGATAAACATTTTAATAGGACTAGATATAAAAGTTCCAAAAATACATTCAGGAGTTCCCGTTGTGGCACAGTGGTTAACGAATCCGACTAGGAACCATGAGGTTGTGGGTTCGGTCCCTGCCCTTGCTCAGTGGGTTAACGATCCGGCGTTGCCGTGAGCTGTGGTGTAGGTTGCAGACGCGGCTCGGATCCCGCGTTGCTGTGGCTCTGGCGTAGGTCGGTGGCTACAGCTCCGATTCGACCCCTAGCCTGGGAACCTCCATATGCCGCGGGTGCGGCCCAAAGAAATAGCAAAAAGACAAAAAAAAAAAAATACATTCAGATGTCAGGGAAGAATATCTGCATCTTCCTTTATTCATAGGAATTGATTTTGGACTATGTAAAGTTAGGACACTAAGCTGAAATATGTAAGTAGTAGCCTAAAACATGAATAAACACAAACATGAAATACTTTTCCTTTAACATTAAGAAACTTACTAAATTCCTGACAAATAGCTTCAAAATATTACCAAGACACAAATTAAATCACATTCACAAAATATATTTAGAAGTTCAACTAAATCTGGCTGGGCTTACTGAGAAGTCAGTATAAGAAATCTGAATTTCACTCCTGGATTTACTGTACACTAGCTATGAAATCTTGGGCCAAATACCTAACCACATCTCAGCTTCCTCAACTGTAAAATGGAACAAATAGAGAACTTACAGTATTGTGAGGATGAACTAAAAATATGCAGATTCCTAGCAGCATAATATCAATATGGGCAAAAGTTATTAACATATAATTTACAGAAAAAACATGTAAGTGGCCCTTACACGAAAATATATTAAATCTCACTAATAATCAAAGACATACAAATTTGAACAATCCTGAGTCAACAATATGTACCAATGAGATTATCAAAGTTAAAAAAACAACAACGAAGTATCCAGAATTGAATAAGGTGTGGCAGCGAGTATATTCTCACATAATGTTAGAGGGACTGTAAATTCTTACAATTGGCTGGAGAGCAGTTTGGTAACAAACAACAAAGTTGTGATTCAGCATTTTCTCTTTCAGGATTTATCCTATAAAAATAATCACACAGATGTAAAATCATCTATAGAAATGTTCAATAGAGAACTATTCATAATTTGGAAAACTTTGAAATCATCTAAAAGTCAATTAATATACATTATGGTATATCCACAAACAACTCTGCAGGAACTAAAAAGTGACTTATATTCTCAATATTTATGAGAAGAAAAGTGCTCCCCCCCAAGATACTTTATGGAGTAAAAAAAGCAAAATAAAAGACAAGTATCACCCTGTATTTATAAAAGCGTATGTGTACATTTATAGAAGAAAGTTCAATGTTACTACAGTGTGAAAGTGGTTACTTCCAGATAGTAGGATTCTGAGTAATTTAATAAACTCTCTGAGTATGCATTATCTTTAGAATCAGAAAAAAAATTTTCATTTCTTTAAATTAAATTTTAAAAACAATTATACAGGAGTTCCCATCACGGCGCAGTGGTTAACGAATCCGAATAGGAACCATGAGGTTGCGGGTTCGATCCCTGGCCTTGCTCAGTGGGTTAAGGATCCGGCGTTGCCATGAGCTGTGGCGTGGGTCACAGGCGCAGCTCCGATCTTGCGTTGCTGTGGCTCTGGTGTAGGCCGGCAGCTACAGCTCCGATTCAACCCCTAGCCTGGGAAACTCCATATGCCGTGGGAGCGGCCCAAGAAATGGCAAAAAGACAAAAAAAAAAAAACAAAAAAAAAACAAAAAAAAAAACAATTATACAACTAAAAAGAGGAATACTAATTCTCCCTCCAGTGATTATGTCCACTTCATACAACTACCGATCTAAGCAAACATTATGTGAGAGAGGAACAATATACTTTGAATAAGTTTAGAGGAACTTGACAGCTCAGCGAAAGGTAAAAGTAAAACCAATTATGATGACAAGATTCAACAGTATCTCTAATTTGAAACATATCTAGAATTAAGCTAGACTGACTACTACTGTCTTATACACATCAAGAATTAAAACTAGGAACCTGAATGATGACAACAAAGGCAAAAGAAATAGCTAAGAAATTTACTAGGCACATTTAAACATAGTATTACTTTCCAAGTAACTCTTACTCAAAGTAATTCAAAGAATTATTCAACATAACAAAGCATTTAGTAGTTATTTATGTCAGAGGACTTGGGTGATTTAAGGAAAGTTGTATAATTTTTAATAACTCCTTTACTGATAGACATTTATTTGCCTCTACTTATGAGAGTGGGTTATATAAAGTTAAATATTTGCTTTTCTGCACTACAGTGCATTATGATTCTCCAAAGAGAAACCTGATTGAAGCCTAACTTGTTTTCACTTGCCACTAATTACCTATCAAAACATAGCATGCTGACATAGAAAAACCTAAAGACCCACAAACGTTAACTTTTCCTAGTATCAACACATGAAATCTATTTTTTCCCTTATAAAAAAAATCCAGTGTTTAGCTTTTCTCTTTGAAATCAGGAAAAGGTACTAAATGAAGATTAAATTCCAAGCAACAGAAGCAACATGGAACCAGAATCAAGAAACTGACGGTAGGTTTCAATTTTTGATTATTTCAGTCTCAATTTCCTTATGAGTAAAATAAGAAGACTGACTACAGCTCCAACTACATTTAATAAAGGATTAGTGACATGACATGTTCTTTGAGAGAATTACATGCTTCATGAAAATAAATGTTCTATTGGTGAAATAAGTTCAGGAAATTCTGCACATAATTTACCCTCTTTGGAGAATCATGCATTGTACTACAGAAAATATTTAACTTTGTATAACCTACTGTTAATCATAATTAAAGACAAACTAAATGTCAGTGAGTTATTAAAAACTTATACATCATTGTGTAATCATTACAAAGCAGATATTTTATATACTCACATAGATTTCTGTGACACAAGTTGGAAGGGATAAACTACAGAATAATACATATATTAACTAGATTTTTTTAATTTTAGTTTTTGTATATAAATTTGTTCTTCTGTATTGTTGGAGAATTGGTTCCAGCAGCCTCAAGGATTTCAAAATCTAAAAATACCAAAGTCCCTCACATAAAATTGCATAATATTTGCTAACCTATGCACATCCCCAGTATACTTAAAATCATCTCTAGATTACTTATTATACCTAATACAAAATAAATGTTACGGGAGTTCCCATCGTGGCTCAGTGGAAATGAATGTGATGAGTATCCTTGAGAATACAGGTTCAATCCCTGGCCTTGCTCAGTGGGTAAGGGATCCAGCATTGCCTCGAGCTGTGGTATAGGTCGCAGACGCAGCTCAGATCTGGTGTTGCTGTGGCTGCAGCATAGGCTAGCCAGCTATAGCTCTGATTAGACCCCTAGCCTGGGAACTTCCATATGCCTCCAGTGTGGCCCTAAAAAGACCAAAAAAAAAAAAAGTAACTGCTATGTAAATAGTACAGAATACAATGCAGTGATATCTAAATGGTTGCCAGCTCAGCAAATTCAAGTTTTGCTTTTAAGAAAATTTGGGAATTTTATTTCCTGAATATATTCAGTCTGTGATTGGTGGAATCCACGGATGTGGAACCCATGGATATGGAGGGTCGACTGTATATATACGTGTGTTTGTGTATATATATATATGTTTATCTACATATACACATATGTATGTAGTCATATGCATATAAAAAGGTCTGAAAAGAGAGTTCCCTGGTGGCTCAGCAGGTTAAGGATTCAGCATCATCACTGTGTTGTGCTGCTCTGGTGCAGGTTCGATTCCTGGCCTGGGAACTTCTGCATGTCACAAAAGGAGTACACAGCATTTTTTTTTTTTTCTTTTTAGGGGCACACCTATGGCATATGGAAGTTCCCCAGCCAGGGGTCAAATCGGAGCTGCAGCTGCTGGTCTATGCAACAGCTTCAACAACATGGGATCTGAACTATGTCTGCAACCTGCACCACAGATCATGACAACGCCGGAACCTTAACCCACATTGGGCCAGGGATTGAACCCACCTCCCTGGATACCAGTTAGGTTCATAACCCACTGAGCCACAAAGGGAACTCCCACAGCAAACTTACTGAAGAGTGACTTTAGAAATGGAAACTGGCAGGGCAAAGAGGGATATGTTTACTTTATGAAATGATAGATGAGTTTTTCCAAATAAAAATGTATCTTTCCATGATAAAAACAAGTATCCAAGAAAAAATGTAAAAGCACTACAGTGGTTGATATTATTTAAAGTGAATCTTTTCACAACAGAAATATACTGGCTCTTTTATAAACGTGAAATTTCATGTATGTTTAGAACAGGGTATATCTCCACTTTACTGAAATTAAAGCCTTCCTAAAATATTCATAGAGTCCTTACCAGTAAAAATACAAGATGTAAAAAACTTAAATGCTCATAATAATCAAGTTAAGTAAAAGACTAAATATTAACCAAAGAGAATTTTTCAGAGTTCCCATTGTGGTGCAGCAGAAATGAATCCGGGAGTTCCTGTCGTGGCGCAGTGGTTAACGAATCCGACTAGGAACCATGAGGTTGCGGGTTCGGTCCCTGCCCTTGCTCAGTGGGTTAACGATCCGGCGTTGCCGTGAGCTGTGGTGTAGGTTGCAGACGCGGCTCGGATCCCGCGTTGCTGTGGCTCTGGCGTAGGCCGGTGGCTACAGCTCCGATTCAACCCCTAGCCTGGGAACCTCCATATGCCGCGGGAGCGGCCCAAGAAATAGCAACAACAACAACAACAACAAAAAAAGACAAAAGACAAAAGACAAAAAAAAAAAAAAAAGAAAAAAAGAAATGAATCCGACTAGGAACCATGAGGTTTTGAGTTCGATCCCTGGCCTTGTTCAGTGGGTTAAGAATGCGGCGTTGCCGTGAGCTGGTGAGCTAAGGTGTAGGTTGCAGACACGGCTTGGATCCTGCGTTGCTGTGGCTCTGGCGTAGGCCGGTAGCTACAGCTCCGATTGGACCCCTAGCCTTGGAACCTCCATATGCCACGGGAGCAGCCCTAGAAGTGGCAAAAAGACAAAAAAAAATAATTTTTAAAGTTAACTCAAGAAAATATGTATAATGATTTAGAATATAAAGGAATAAAAATATTTATAAACATAAGTGAAAAAATTCCAATGTGTAATTTTGTTCTGATTATACCTGTATAAAATGGAAAGTATATTCTTTTATAAACTAAACAAATGTATACAACCACATGTGCAAAACACTGAAAAAATAGACCTACAAGTTACACACTTATCTGTCAAGCTTATAGGCAAGTGAAATACAGACAAACAAATTAATTATAATAAGAGATCCATTTATTCCACAAAACACTGTATTCAGTGCCTACTTTGTGCCAAGTGCTGTCTAGATGATATTTTTGTAGTACACCAAAACAAAAAATAATTCTTGCCTTCTTCTGGGGAGAAACTACAATAAAAATATGTGAAGACCATAAGAGCCACGGGAAAAAAAAAACCAAAAACAGAGCAGAAAAAGGGATAGAGTGAGTGTAGGGTGCAGGGCTTCCATTTTTTGGCTAGGGTGTTAAACGAAAAGTGTCACATGAAAGGATACTTTTGAGCAATGGTTTGAAAGAGATGAGAACAAGCCAAAGATTATTTGAAGGAATGGCAAATGCAAAAGTCTTAAGACAAAAGTGTGTCTTATATGTATACAACAAACAAGGAAGCTAGTGTAGCCGGCCCCAGGTCACCTGGAGGAAACGTAGGAAGAAATGATGTGAGAAAGGTAAGAGGCTGTAAGGAGATCATGCAGGACCTTGTAGGTCACTGCAAGGACTTGAAATTACATGAGTTGGTTGGTTACTTGAGTTTGTTTGTTTTTTTGTTTTGTTTTGTTTTGTTTTGTTTTGTTTTTGCTTTTTTGGGGGGCAGCACATGCACATATGGAGGTTTCCAGGCTAGGGGTTGAATTGGAGCTGTAGCCACGGGCCATGCCACACCCACACTAACTTGGGATCATCGCCATATCTGCAACCTACACCACAGCTCCAGCAATGCTGGATCCTTAACCCACTGAGCAAGGCCAGGGATTGAGCGCACAAGTTGGATTTGTTTCCACTGCACCACAATGAGAACTCCATTTAGTTGGTTTTACAGACTTGATTTTTATTTCTTTATAGTACTAATTAGTAGTCCATTGTCTAGATGTACCACAATTTATTTATTCTTTCACTAACTAAAGGACATCTTGTCTGCTTCCCAGTTTTGGCAATCATGAATGAAACTGCAGATTTTTCTGAGGACATAAGTTTTCAACTAAATTGGGTAAAGACCAAGGAGAGTGACTGCTGGTTCATACGGTAAGAATATGGTTAGTTTTGTAAGAAACTGCCAAACTGTATTCCAAAGTGGTCATACCGTGTTGCATTCCCATCAGGGGAAAAGAGAGGGAGGGAGAGAAAAGATGAGAAGAAAGAAGGGAGGAAGGAAAGAGAGGGAGGGAGAAAGGGAGGGAATGTAGTGCTGTCAGTGTTTTGGATTCTGTACACTCTAATAGGTGTGTAATGATATCTAATTTTTTCTTTATGGCTGCACCTATGGCATATGGAATTTTCTGAGTTACGGGTCAAATTGGAGCTACAGCTGTAGGCCTACACCAGTCATGGCAACACTAGATCCAAGCCACATTTGTGAACCACGCCACAACTTGCATCAGCCAGGTCCTTAACCCAACTGAGTGAGGCCAGGGATCAAACCTGTATCTTCATGGAGACTATGTAGGATCCTTAACCCACTGAGCCACAATGGAAACTTTTCTCATTGTTGTTTTAATTTGCATCTCCCTGATGACATGTGACTTAGAGCATCTTTCATGTGTTTATGTGCCATCGGAGTTTCTTTAGTGAACCATCTGTTAAGATCATTGGTGCATTTTTTTTCTTTTTTCTTTCTTTTTTTTGGTCTTTTTAGGGCTGCACCTGAGGCATATGAATATTCCCAGGCTAGAGGTCAAATCAGAGCTGCATCTGCTGGCCTATGCCACAGCCACAGCAATGCTGGATCCAAGCCACATCTGCAAGCTACACCAAAGCTCACGGCAACGCTGGATCCTTCACCCACTGAGCGGGGTCAGGGATCAAACCACATCCTCATGGATTCTAGTTTGGTTCATTATCACTGAGCCAAAACGGAAACTCCCAGCCCACTTTTTAATTGGGTTGTTTGCTTTCACATTGTTGAGTTTAAGAGTTATTTGCATATTTTGGATAACAGTCCTTTATCAGATGTGTCTTTTGCAAATATTTTCTCCCACATTGTGCCCTGTTTTCTCATTCTCTTGTAACTGTCTTTCCTAGGACAGAGTTTTTATTTTTAATGAAATCTGACTTATCAATTATTTCTTTCATGTATCATGATGTTGGTGTCATATCTAAAAAGACATCCATACCCAAGGTCATTTATATTTTTTCCTGTTATCCTCTAGGAGTTTTATAGGTTTTCCTTTTACATTTAGGTTTGTGATTTATTTCAGGTTAATATTTGTGAAGGTTCTAAGGTTTGTGTCTGGATTTTTGCATGTGGTTGTTCAGATATCATAGTACCATTTGTTGAAAAGATTATCTCTGCTCCATTGTATTACTGCCTTTTCTTTTTTGTCAAAGATCAACTGCCTATGTAAATCTATTTCTGGGTTTCCAATTTTATTCAATTGAACTGTGTGCCTATTCTTTTGCCAACACCACATGTCTTAATTATTATAACTTTATAGTATGTGCTGAAGTTGTCAGTTTTCCAACATTAACATTGAGCATGTTAAATTTGAGATGCCAAGTAAAACGTTGGTATAGATGTCAAGAAGGCAGTTGGCCATGAGAGTCTGAGTTCAGGTTAAAAAAAAAAAAAAAAAAGCCTCAACTTATAAATATCCTACTTTGCAAAAAAAAAAAAAAAAAAAAAAAGGTCTTTTTCAAACTCTTCCAAAAAACAGAAGAGGAAGAAACACTCACAAACTCAGGTTATGAGGCCAGCATTACGATTCCAAAACCTGACAAAGACATTGTTAAAAAAAGAAAATTACTGGCCAATCAACTCTGATGAACATAGATGCAAAAGTCCTCAACAAAATGTTACTTTTTACATTATAAGAATACATTAAAAGGATCACACACTATAATCAAGTGGACTTGTCTGTAGGATACAAGGATGGCTCAACGTCCAGAAATCAAAGTGATACACCCCATTAACAAAATGAAGGTTAAAAATCCTATCATCCCAATACATGCAGAAAAAGTATTTTACAATATTCAACACCCATTTGTGATAAAAACTCTCATCAAAATGGGTATGGAAGGAATGTACCTCATCATAATAAAGGCCAAATATGACAATCCAACAGTGATCATCATATTCAGTGGTGAAAAGGTGAAAGTTTTTCCTCTACGATCAGGAACAAGATAAGGGACAAGAATGCCCACTCTTACCACTTCTATTCAACACAGCATTGGAAGCTTTAGCCAGAGCAGTTCGGCAAAAAGAGAATAAAAGGCATCCAAATAAGAAAAGTAAAACTCCCTATTTGCAGAAGACATGATATTATATACAGAAAACCACAGACCCCACATAAAAATATCACAACTAATAAATGAACTCAGTAAAGCTACAGAATACAAAATCAATTTATAAAAAGCTGTTGTGTTTTTATACACTAAGATGAACTATCAGAGAAATTAAGAAAACAATCCCATTTACAACTGCATCAAAAAGAATAAAATACCTAGGAATAAATTTAACCAAGAAGGTGAAAGACCTGTACACTGGAAACTGTAAGACACCAAAGAAGACACGTAATAAATGAAAATATAGTCCATGCTCGTGGATTGGAAAAATTAATATTGTTAAAATTCCATACTATACAAAGCAATCTATAGATTCAATGAAATCCCTATCAAAATTTCAATGGCATTTTTCATAAAAATAGAACAAACAATTCTAAAATTTGTATAGGACCACAAAAGATCCCAAATAGCCAAAGCAATCTTGAAGAAAAAAAAAAGCTGAAGACATCACATTTACTAATTCCAAACACTATTATAATGCTACAGTAATCAAAATAGTGCGGTATTGGCATAAAAACAGACACATAGATCAATAGAACAGAAAATAAAATCCAGCAATAAAGCCACCCACACATGGTTAATTAATTTTTTACAAAGGAGCTGAGAATATATATTGAGGAAAGGATAGTATCTTAAATAAATGGTATTGACAAAAGTGGATAGCTATATACAAAAAAAATGAAACTGGACCACCACTTTGCATCATATACAAAAATTAGCTCAAAATGGATTAAAGATTTGAATGTAAGACCTGAAACCATAAAACTACTAAAAAAGAAGACAGGTGGTAAACACCCTGGTATGTGTGTTAGCAATGAATTTTTGGATTTGACACCAAAAGCAAAGGCAACAAAAAGATAAACAAAAAAGAGCAGGACCAAATCAAACCAGAAATCTTCTACAAAGGAAAGAAAACCACCAGAAAAATGAAAATGCAACTTACCAAATGAGAAAACACTTGCATATCACATTTGATAAACAGTTAATATTTAACATATAAAAGAACTCATACAACTCAGCAAAAAACAAAAAATTGGATATAAAAATGGGCAGAAGATCTGAATAGACATTTTTCCAAAGAAGACATACAGATGGCCAACAGATACATGAACAGGTGCTCAACATCACTAATCATTAGAAAAATGCAAATCAAAACTATGACATATCAGTTCATACCTGTTAGAATAGCTGTCATCAACATGACAAAGAATAATAAGTGCTGCCAAGAATGTGGAGAAAAGGGAATCCTTGTGCACTGTTAGTGGTAATATAAATTGGTACAGTCAGTAAGGAAAAAAGTATGGCAGTTCCTCAAAAAATTAAAATCTTACCATATATCCAACAACTCCACTTCTGGGTATTTTTCCAAAGAATACGAAAACACCAACCAGACAAGATATATGCATCCCCCCATGTTCGTTGCAGCAAGATTTGTAATGGCCAAGACATGGAAACAACCACCTAAGTATCCATCAATGGATAAAGAAATGGATTTTTTAATGTATTTTATATTTACTTATTTATATGTTGTTATATATATTTACATACAGTGAAGTATTATTCATCAATAAAAAGAAGGAAATCCTGGAGTTCCCGTCGTGGCTCAGTGGTTAACGAATCCGACTAGGAACCATGAGGTTGCGGGTTCGATCCCTGCCCTTGCTCAGTGGGTTAAGGATCCGGCTTTGCCATGAGCTGTGGTGTAGGTTTCAGACGCGGCTCGGATCCCGCGTTGCTGTGGCTCTGGTGTAGGCTGGTGGCTACAGCTCCGATTCGACCCCTAGCCTGGGAACCTCCATATGCTGCGGGAGTGGCCCAAGAAATGGCAAAAAGACTCCCCCCAGCAAAAAAAAGGAAATCCTGGCATCTGCAATAACATGTATGGACCTGGTGGATATTATGCTAAAATAAGTCTGAGAAAGACAAATATCATACGATTTCATTTACACAAAAACCAAAACACAACAAACTCACAGATACAGAGAACAAACTGGTGGTTGCCATAGGTGAGGGATAGGGGTGGTGGGCAAAACAGGTGAAAGGATCAAATATAAAATAAATGTCATGGCATGTAATGTACAATATGGTGGCAATAGTTCATAATACTGTATTGTATATTTGAAAAGTTGCTAAAGGGATAAATCTTAAAAGTTCTCAGCACAAATTTTTAAAATGTTGTAACTCTATGTAGTAATAGATGTTAACAAGGCTTATCATAGTGAGCATTTCACAATATACACATATATCCAATCATTATGTTGTACACCTCAAACTAAAATAATGTTATATGTCAATTATATCACAATTTTAAAAATTCAACTTTCAAAAAAGAAATAAGTAAATTTGGAAGTCATAAGCATTTAGATGCTATCTAAATCCAGAGGACTGAATTATTTCACTAACAGAGTGATGACAGTGAAAGAACAGAATATGCAAGGACTGAAGCCTGAGACATGGATGGAGAGATGAAGAGAAACAAGCAAATAAACGGCAAATAGGAAATTAATAGGAAAAAACAAAATATGAAATTTTGGAAGGAAAAGTAAAAATGTTTCAAAGAGGATAGAGTGGTAACATGTGTCAAATGCTGTAAGTCTGTCAAGAAACATCAGAACTGAGAACTGACTGAAGTCACAGAGGTCACCAGAGACACTGGCAAGAATAGTTTCAGTGAAATTGATAATGAACCAAAGCATGACTGAAGCTAGATTAAGAAAGAATGATAAGGACAGCATTTTAAGTAACAAATATAGAGAATTAGGGCAATAATGAGGGGAATGAAAAGGTCAAGAGAGGATTTTTCTCCTAGTATGTTGATGGTAATAATCCAAGAAATGGGAAAATTATGATGCAGAAGGAAAATATATGAGTAACATGAAGGGACTACAGGAATCTACTAAAAACCTAGGAGCATGGGGAAGCTGGAAGGTGAGTATATCAGGGCTGATCTCTCAGAGCTACCTCAGGGCAGATCTCTCTGAGATACCTCTCAAAGATGATTTGATGTGATGATGAGTGGATAATACCAGGCATATGGAACAAAGAAGATTTCCAAAGGCAAAAATCTTAATGGAAATTATTTCTTTCTCTTTCTAGTAGGCCATCGTATTTCTGTTCCCATCATTTGATTTGCATGCCTAAGAAATTTTGTTTGCTCTCAAACCCATTAAGGGTGGTAATATTTGCTACTGGATTTATATAATTCAATTAACTGTAACATAAAACAATGAGTGCAAAAAAAAGTTATTTCCCTGAAAATTCAATGCTTCTGAAAAAGTTGATAAAAGTGGGTCATTTTTTAAGTTAATGTTAAATTAGATGTAGGTAAAACAAGTGTAAAGTAGTGACAGAAGATAATAAAATGTACAGGGTTCTGCACTCAGTTCAGTAAGTGTCTAAGTTTTGGCTCCACTTTAAAGAATCTGATATGAAACTTCTCTTTCAGAAGTTTGCTCAAGAAAAACAATGTGTGTTCAAAGAAGACAACAATGATTTCTAATTATGGAATCCATCCTCAAAGAAAAGGTATGGATTGACCCCCACAAACACATAAAAAATTCACAAATGAATGTGAAAGTTTTGATTTATTAAATGTTTAGTTCCAAATGTATGTGTCTCGTTTTTTTTATGATTTCCTATTTCAAACTAAAAGGACTGAATGAACAGCTATCAGTTCCACATGCACTAAGTTTCTGTTCCTGTAAATTCTGCAAATAAAAATTAGAAGCCATTTGTAAAAACTTAAGTATCCATACCTAAATATTCTACATAAGGAGTTCCCGTCGTGGCGCAGTGGTTAACGAATCCGACTAGGAACCATGAGGTTGTGGGTTCAGTCCCTGCCCTTGCTCAGTGGGTTAACGATCCGGCGTTGCCGTGAGCTGTGGTGTAGGTTGCAGACACGGCTCGGATCCAGCATTGCTGTGGCTCTGGCGTAGACTGGCGGCTACAGCTCCCATTTGACCCCTAGCCTGGGAACCTCCATATGCCGCAGGAGCGGCCCAAGAAATAGCAAAAAAGACCAAAAAAAAAAAAAAAATATATATATATATACATATACTACATAAAACAGTTAAGATACTTTCTTCCTTTAGACTCTTTTTTCTGATGCTCAGAATCACCTCACAAGTCAACTGGATATTTCCTATGTATTAGTTTTATGGTTGGAATATGGTGATGTTCTCATTAAATGACTAGGACGTTGTCCCTATGTTAAATGGCACTACTCAGATGGCTTTCAAGTTTTCCAGTTCTCTCTCATCAGAGTCCTGTCAGGAGTTCCTGTTGTGGCTCAGCAGAAACAAATCCATGAGGATGCAGGTTCGATAACCGGCCTCACCCAATGGGTTGCCACGAGCTATGGTGTAGGTCGAAGACATGGCTGTTGCTGTGACTGTGGCTGTGGCTGGTGGCTACAGCTCTGATTCAATCCCTAGCCTGAGAACTTCCATATGCCTTGGGTGCAAACCTAAAAAAACAACAAAAAAAGTCCTGTCAGCTATGACCTATTTGCTGCATGAATGCTTATGTAAAAAATAATTTTTTATTGAAATAAATGACTTTTTATTTTTACATGCATACTTATTCCATATTTTTAGCAAAAGTCACCTCTACACTGTTTGCTAAGAGACTTTTTAAGTATAAGTGGAGCTCTGCTGAGGCCCAGTGGAAACAAATCCAACTAGGAAACAGGAGATTGAAGGTTGGATCCCTAGCCTCGCTCAGTGGGTTAAGGACCTGGCATTGCCATGAGCTGTAGTGTAGGTCACAGATGTAGCTTGGATTCCACATTGCTGTGGTGGAGGCTGGCAGCCGTAGCTCTGACTCCACCCCTAGCCAGGGAACCTCCATATGCTGCAGGTACAGCCCAAAAAAAGAAAAGAAAAAAAAAAAAAGAAAGAAACTTTTTAAGTATAAGTAAGGCAAATTTAATATTTAGAATTTAAATGCATCAGTAAGTAATTTTAAGTGTGGCAAAGATGTGGATTATTGTTTTTAAAACAGTATAATGATTTATTTCACAGTTTTAGACAATATTAAAAATCACACTAAATCTAAAAACCCATTGCTATTTGTTAATTTATTGATAATCTAGAGTTTGTAGTAATTATGATTGTAAGTTTACATCTGGCATAACAAAAAAGGATTTGATAAGATCTCAAGACTAAAAGTTATTTCTTGGCTCTTGAAAATATCTGCTTTCATTTTATGACCCAATACTTCTGCTTGGGTTTTTTGTATGGAAGTGCGCTCTGCTTTCATTTTATGACCCAATACTTCTGCTTGGGTTTTTTGTATGGAAGGCGCTAGATTATATACAAATCTGCTGAGCAGAAATAATCAAATCACCCAATCTACAGACAACTCAGAATTTTTCTTGTGAATTACTACTAAGCTTGTTATCAAGCTATCTTAAAAGTGCTAACTAATCTTCAGTTGAACCAGTTTAGCAACTTTAAGCTTTTAAATTTCTTACCTAAAAAAATTTAAGCAAGATCCTACTTATTCTCCCTGTCCTGTACCCAAACATCACTGGTATAAATGAATTAGTTATTTGGAACATTAAAAACTTAATTAGATACAAAGAATAGCTAAAATGTATCAAAAAATTATTCAATACAATAAATTTTGTAAGTTATTCAATACAAAATGATTCAATACAATTTCGTAAGTTATTCAATACAAAAAACTTAGACTGGAATAATATAAACTTTAAAACCTAATAATACAAATTAATGTATAAAAGCTTGATTTTCAGTTAATACTTCTATCAGACAAGGTTTACATGTATAAAGTTGACAACTAACAAATGACTTTCTCTCTCAACCATAGCTTCCACAATGCTAACAGAGATACCTTTCTGAAACCCGAATATAACTGAATCTAATCATCTCTCTCCCTTTCCTAAATACTTAATTTGGAACCCCATACTTCTTTTTTTTTTTTTTCCTTTGCTTTTTAGGGCCACACCCAAGGCATATAGAGCTCCCAGGCTAGAGGTCTAATCGGACCTACAGCTGCCAGCCTATACCACAGCCACAGCAACACAGGATCCAAGCCGCATCTGCCACCTACACCACAGCTCATGGCAACACTGGATCCTTAACCCACTGAGCCAGGCCAGGGATCAAACCCACAATCTCATGGTTCCTAATTGGATTCGTTTCCGCTGCACCGTGATGGGAACTACAATGGAACCCAAAATTCTAATGATATCCTGTCACCTGCAAGCTCCTTCATTGCTTATATAAGCCTCATCTTTCAACATTAATTGCTAACACCTCCTATGATATCTGAGGTTTTTTTTTTTTAACCCTGCCTGTCCCTTCCCACTTTGCCTATCTGCACATAATATATTCTTCAAAAATTTGCTAAGGTATCAACTTGTTTAATCACTAGTATATATTTACTGTCACTATATTACCAAGTGTATGGTCCAATGCTATGTGTTCTAAATATGTAACTTTCAGATGAAAAGATGCAGATAGTTCTTGCCCTCAAAGAGTTTAACAATATGGTGACTTCCTCCCCTAAAACCTTACCCTTCTCAGGGCTATATTTCTCAGAGCTACTTCATTATATTAAATCTAATTCTTCTAATGTACTTATCATACTTTATTCTAATTACTTATGTGACTCGTTCCCCTACTAGCCTATGAACTGAGAGAAGAGTAACTGCTATTCATCTTCATAGTCTCAGCATCTAGCAAAATGAATTACCAGTAGTAGCAGCTCAATGCTGCAATGAATTTTATGAGCAAAAAAGAATTTGTCAGTGCAAGGAAAATATCTTTCACAGTCATACTTTGCCATGATATAAACATATGTAAATGGTCTATAATTTTAATCTATAGTAGAAAATATTAATCTATGAATTAATTGTCAGTCTTCTTAGCAAATGATAACTATAAAATATGACTTTTGCCCTGGGTTTCACAGTTAACAACATCATCTTGGGACAATTCTTCATTGGGCGAGGCTGCTCCAAACCTTGCAGATGGTTAACACTGCTGGCCTCACCCTCTAAGTGTCAACAGTGCCCCTCAGTCATTGTAAGAAATTAAAACATTCTATAAATTTGAAAGTGCCCCCTGGGTGAACAGTTCTCCCCTGAGATAATAACTCCTGGTTAGTCTTGTGACTTTGTTCAACTTTATTTGCAAATAAATCTGTTCCATATAGAACAGTTGCTGTGCATCTCTAAAATTGAAAATTAAAATGTCTAAAATTTAAAAATTATAATCAAAATCAACCCAAATATGAAGTACAAATTTAATATATTAAGCCTTTCTACCTTAGGGAGATATACATACACAAAAAAGACTAAACAATTTTTTTTTTTTTTTTTTTTTTTGCTTTTTAGAGCTTTTTCTTTTTAGAACCTTCGCATATGGAGGTTCCCAAGCTAGGGGTTGAATCAGAGCTATAGCTGCCAACAGAAACACAAGATTGGAGCCTAGTCTGTAACCTACACCATAGCTCATGGCAACACTGGATCCTTAACCCACTGAGCAAGGCTGTGTCCTCATGGATACTAGTCGTTTTTGTTTCCACTGAGCCACAAAGGGAACTCCTAAACAATTATTTAAATGTATGAAGAAATCAGACAGAGTCCAATGGGGGGGGAGAATGTTGGCTATATTATCAAAGCTTTAACTGGAATGCTATATTTGAGAGAGACCTGCACAGACTCAGATGTGACCAGATAGTTTCAAAGAACTGCTTGGAAAAATCAACCTGGTACCTTGCTTACAAGTTTCTGGCAAAGTAGTTTTTAAAAAGAATCTATAGGGTCAGTCACTATTCATGCTATACTTATAAAATTAATCAAATGTATTACAAACAAATTTGTTTCACTATGGTTATTTTTGGGAAAAATGTAATTGTAGAGGGAAAATTATGTTTGCATCTTTGCAGACATTAGATTCTGGTCCTATTGTCTCTGAGGTCTTGTTATATACCTATAAATTGGACTAGATTTGAATTCTTTTAGTTTCCTCAACTTCCTGTCTAGACTCACCAAAATGTTTCACGTTTTCTCCCACCTTTCTGATTTGGAGTCACTAAGAATGAGGTCAGTCCTGGATCCCTGCTGGAAGGGATCTTATCAATTACTCCTGACCACAGACACTGCTGTAAAACTTGAATGAATTGAGCCTTGTGTACAGATCTCACAGCTGAAAAGGTCCCACCTGATACCTGGTCCTATACAAACAAAAGATAACCTGCAAATCAAACTGACAAGGAAGAGAAGTGGCTGATATCAATGTAGAGTGCTTCTGCCCAAGATGCAGATCCAGACTCCCTACTCTAGCTAAACATGAAACCCTTTCTTCTTTACTCTGACATCAGCCTGGAAAAATAATACTCTCATTTGTATCTCCCAGGCCACTACTAAGGGAGGTAGCCTCTGGAATTTAGGATAACTCTTTTATTTCAGGCTAGAATATAACTTACACTTAGCTTGAATGGACGAATGTGCCCGCAATAAGATTTACCTTTGTCTGTGGTGACTATCATTCTCTTTGGGTTTATGAATGCTTAGATGGCTGGTGTACAGCTGAGCCATGCCTCTTAGGTTATTTATCTGCGCCCCAACTATTCTACAAAGGACCTACCTGGAGGCTTTTCATGATGCAGGGTTCACTTCCTTTGACAGAGCCATATTTTTCTGGTTAGGAGTAAAGAGAGTAAATATGAATGAGAATATAATCAAAAGCCTCTTCTTAACTCCTGAAAGTAATGCAGAATTTGCTGCTGCTGAAGCCCGGCAAAGATCCTAAGACTCTCTCTCAGTTTTCCTTGATAATAGGCCTTGATTATCTTCTAGCTAAGCAAGAAGGTGTGTGTGTTATGGCCCACACTACTTGTAGTAATTGGATCGACAATTCTGAGTAAGTTAAAACTCAGTTACATAAAACCATTAAGCAAGCTAACTTGGATTAAAAGAGTGACTCCTTCAAGGAGGTCTTTCCTAGATTTGTTTGAGTCTTTGGGAATAGGACTCTGAAGTGCATTTCAGACACTGGGAATTATCCTGCTTATGGTTATTAAATCATAGTAATATCCTGGTGCTGTATCCTCTCAAAAATTTTAAATGGATTTTGCAGCAGCTACCTGCCAAGGAAATGCTATTTCTAAGACTAGAATGTCTAAGTAATACAGAAAATGGCCAACTTAAAATTCGTGAACCTGGAACTGTGATCTGTAGACATCATGGAGATTAAGCAAAAATGTTATGCCACACCGAGGATCAGCAAAGCTGTAGAGCGGTAGCTGAAAGTGACACTAATACATTAATTTTTTAACCACACCTCTCTGTTAAGCTGAGAGTCTGATCAAAAGGGAAGGAATTGTGGGAGTTCCCTGGTGGCTCAACAAGCTAAGGATCCGGATCCAGCATTGTCACCACTGCAGCTTGGGTTGCTGCAGTAGGGCAGGTTCGATCCCTGACCCACAAACTTCCGCTTGCCACAGGTTTGCAAAATGGCACTTGTGCTAAAGCTCATGATACCAAATCTAAACTTAATACCTGACTTAATTGCAGTTATGCTCTTTCCCAGAAATGTAATCTTAACCAACCTGTTTAGAATTTTCAGCACCAGTGAGGTAATCTGTCACATGGGCCCTTTCCATCCCTCCCAGAAGGAAAAAAACAATCCACACAATAAAACAAAAACAAAAACAAAAACAAAAACAAAAACAAAAACAAAAACCCTTCCCTTCGCCCCAAAAAGATGTCCTGGCCTAAAAATCTCTTTCTCTTTTTTTGCTATTACTTCCCTTGCCCCATTCCTCTTCCTATAGAAAACTTCCATTTTGTAAAACCCCTTGGAGTGCCCTTCTGGTTGTTAATGGGATGCTGACCAATTAATTAATGGACTGCCTTATTAAGCCAATTACATCTTCAAAATAAAAAGTACAAATTTTATTAAGAAACATAAGAAAAATTTGCTAATTACTAACACTAATATTGAATACTCAAACTGAGACTTGAGACACTCCCATGGGATTGAATGTTAAGCGTTTATGCAGCACATACTGCTCTTAAGCTATCCTGTGGGAAGAGTATGAGTTTCACACCAGAAGAGCTAGCAGCGTTATCCTTAATCATTTGGTCAGCATATTGTCCAGAGTCACATTTATATAGGTCTACGGTAAACTGGATTTATAATTTATATCAGTTGCAGTAGGCTCTCCATAGCTTCCAGTTCTGCATCTGTGGGTATGATCTGGGAAGAACTGAATGCACAGATACAGAGAGCTGACTAAGGTACTTGGGTGCCTATGGACTTTGGTATCCAAGGGTGTCCTTGAACCAATCCCCACAAGATACTGAGAGATGACTGTACTTTAAACCTACTTTCTCAAAATAGGAGGGACCTTTTTTTTTTTTTGTCTTTTTTTTTTTGTTTGTTTTTCCTTTGCCTTTTCTAGGGCTGCTCCCACAGCATATGGAGGTTCCCAGGCTAGGGGTCTAATCGGAGCTGTAGCTACTGAGCAAGGCCAGGGATCGAACCTGCAACCTCATGGTTCCTAGTCGGATTCGTTAACCACTGCGCCACAAGGGGAACTCCTAGGAGGGACTTTTTAAAGGAAAAGATTTTTTTTTTTTTTTAAAAATCATGGATTAAATATGCTATGGCCTGAATATTTCTGTAACCACCCCTTCACAATTATGTTGAAATCCTAACCCTCAATGTGACAAGAATTAGAAGGGAGGTCTGGGAGATGATTAGTATAACCAGCCCAATCCTATTTCTAAAAAGATACTGAGATGTTTCTTAAGAGACTAGAGATTAAAACCACCAATCATGCAGCTGAGGCATGTGCAGAGAACATTTTTGACTTCAAATACACCCAGAACCAATATTTCTCCCCACTACTTCATGGAACCAAAGGACTGGAATATGACTAGAAACTGAATGCTAGAATTCTTTCAGAAGCGATGGGTCCATCCTCCAGGAAGATCTGATGTTAAAGCTCCTTTAGCATAAATAGCCAGATTCCAAAGCCCTCCAAGTGAAATCTCCAGATACCAACACTCTCAACTAACTCATAAAAGCCTGGCCTAACCCCAGACCTGGGAGATAGATTTGAGCCCTGTCTCCTTGCTAGTTGACCTCACAATTGAAGCTTTTTCTTTTCTCAAAAGCCTATGCCATAGTATTGGCTATTATGCAAATGTGGCAGTAAGCCCTTGCTAGATAAAATTAGGACTTGAGGACAGAGCCCTCATGAGTGGGATTAGTGCCCATATAGAAAGAGGCCCCAGAGAGCTCCCTTGTTCCCACCACTATGTGAGGACACTGCAAGACAAGATGGCCATGGTCTATAAACAAGGAAGCAGGCTGTCAACAGACTTGGAATCTGCTAATATCTTGGATCTTAGACTTCCCAACCTCCAGAACAGTGAGAAATTAATTTCTGTTGTTTATAAGCCACACAGTCTGTGGTAATTTGCTATAACAGGCTGAATGGAGTAATACAGAGTATATTTCTAGTATTAAAACCACAAGAAGCAACATGGAAGTGACAAAGCTGATGCTTCTGCTCCCAGTTATCAGAGATATTATGAGGGAAAAATAAGCATGAGCTCAGCAAAAAATAATTATGAGTTTAACAATATGTTATTTTCAATACAGATATCTACTACCGTTAACTACCACACCAAGTGTTCAATGCATTTTGAGAAATTGGCTAATAATACAGTTTTCAGGAGTTCTTGTCATGGCACAGACAAAACAAATCTGACTAGGAAGCATGAGGTTGTGGTTTCGACACCTGGCCTCACTCAGTGGGTTAAGAATCCGGTGTTGCTGTGAGATGTGGTGTAGGTCGAAGACACAGCTCAGATCTGGTGTTGCTGTGGCTGTGGCGTAGGCCAGCAGCTGTAGCTCTAATTGGACCCCTAGCCCGGGAACATCCATAAGCTGTGGGTGCGGCCCTAAAAAAACAAACAACAACAAAAAAATACAGTTTTAATCATTAACAAAGTATTTTAGGATCCTAGATATCATTTTTATCTTGTTTTCATTTCCATTTATTAGTGTGTTGGAAATATACTACATATTAGAATATTATTAAATTTGTATAATTTATAAACAAGTGTGTATATATTCATGATCTATGCTCCTAAAACAAAGGAGACTGGAGAGTAAAAGTCATTTAATCTAAGAAAAATTGGAGTCTACCACATTTAAATACTCAAACAAAAGTCATCCAGCAAGAAGCAAATACAGCCGCCCCTCAGTATCCACAGGTTCCAAAATGCAGGTGCCACATTCACAGATTCAACAACCAAGGGTCAAAAATCTTTGGAAAAAAAATCCAGGAAGTTTCAAAAGGCAAAACTTGAACTTGCCCCCAACCCAGAAATCATTTACATAGCATTTACATTGTATTAGGCATTATAAGTAATTGAGAGATGACAAAGTGTATAGGAGGATGTGCATAGATTACATACAAATATTGTGCAATTTTATTGGTATCCAAAGGAGTCCTGGAAACATACCCAAACTAGGGACCACTGTATTTTTAATTCTCACTCAAAGGAAAACCAAGTAAAAGGTCTTCAAAACCAAACAAAAACACTGCCTCTTTGAGAATAGATTTAATATAGGAATTAAAATTTTTAAAGGCAATTTTTAAAGGCCAAAGGAATGAAACTTTAATTTAGGTTTCTAAAGCATAAAATTCCAAAAAGTATGCTATTTCTTAATTGCAGCAAAAAAGGGGGGGGGAGGAAGCGAACTTCCAGCAACCTCAAATAATTTATTTACAATGTGGGCATTATCAGATTTATCTGTATTTCAAGAGGAAAACAAAAAAATGCAAAGAAGTGCTTTTTAAAAGCTTCTATTTAGCCTTTAAAATAACATTTCTTTACATTCTAAAACTTAACTATTTTAAAATAATTATTTCTTGACATGATAAACAAATAACATTTTGATTACATTCAATATTTTTAATATCTTCTTCCTAGAGTTTAAGGTATCTATCTGCTTCTCAAAGTTCACTTAAAAAATGCGTAAAAACATTTGACCATGGTGGGCTAATATTAAACAATATAAAAACTCATTCCCTAGACAACATTATTATTTTAATACCTACAAATGAAAAGCATGTTATAAACATTTTAATGTATGATAGCATGGAATGGAAAGTAGTCTAACCATTCACAAGAATGCTCTTTTCCAAATCATTAGAAAGCTCTTTGATAACAGCTTTCTAGGCAAATGAGGAAGTTTGAGGTAGGAGAGTTATGTTTCAGGCTTTTTTTTTCTTCCTAGTCAACAGGCCTTATGTTGCCCGTTTATTTCTGTTAAAACAGCAGTTGTTATGGGACACAACAACTACAGGTGAAGAGTTAGAATGCTCATTAATTTCAGTTGCTGGCTGTCTTCAAAGTTCCCTAGTCCACTTCTGTTTCTTTGGTAACAAAGGAAGAATCAGGAAGCAGAAGCAAATACTTTAAGACAACAGTTAAGTGAGGAGAGTCAAGTATTGAATGGCATATACAGACAATTAATTTTAAGAAAATAATCTAAAATGTAAAAAGGAAGAAGAGAATCATAGTTCACACAATCTTAAAGACATTAAAGTGAAGAGGAGCCTACCAGATCAGTATTTTTTTCCTTGATTGTTTTCATTGAAAAGTATTTACATTTACTTATAACTTTTCTAAAAATTTGATTTGAATCCCACCAGGAGAGACCAAAAAAAACAAAATGAAAACTTAGAATCACCAAGTGTCCAGATTCAATTTCTAGCATAAAATTCACAGTATTGGAATTAAGGCTTTCAAATATGATAGCATGTTTAGTGAACTTAATTAGAATTTCATTTTAAGACAATCTTTGAAATAGTTGATCCTAATATTTTTTAAGTCAAGCAAAGCAGCTACCTTTAAGAATAAAAATAAATCTCCTGTTAATACTAATATGAACCTTTCATATATATTCCTTATACCAGTGAAACATATATAATTTGTCTGAAACGGAAACTTCTTCAGAATATTTTCTAAGTATTTTGATTAACTAGTTTATGAGTATCTAAAATCAGGACTTTATTAGACCTTTTAAACAGTTTATTCTTTTCCAAACTGCTTTTTGTTCAAACTTTTCTTCTCCTCTCTCACAACACTGCCACTCCAAAAAGTCTCTGACTGTCTCTCATTACTCACTCTGTAGAGGCAAGCAGCCATGCCAAAAGCAGCGCTATGGAAATGACCATGTGACAGAGAACTCTGGCCAAAACCAACAAGGAACTGAGGCCTGAAAACAACCACGTGAGCCTAGCAGTAGATCCTCCAGCCCCAGTTGAGACTTGAGATGAGTGCTATTCCACAGAAGGCTTGACAGACACCTCTTGAGAGAACCTGGGCTAAAACCACCTATATTAATCCCAGATTCGTGACTCAAAGACACCGAAATAAATATTTGTTGTTTCAAGCTGCTAAATCTTACAATATTTTGCTAAATAGAATTCGATGATTAATAAGGTATCTTACTCATCTTTTTATTTCCTCCAACCCAACTCTAAGAGTTCTTTGCCTATAGCAAATACTTAAGAAGTAAATACAAAATCAAGCATTAGAATGCAATGCAGTTTGGTCAAAACTCCTACCAAATGAGCCTGCTCTATTGTTAAGGAAATCAGAAAAGTTCTAAGCCCCAAATCCTTGTGACAACTGAAATAATTTGTTCATTTATAAAACATATAATGTGCTAACCTATAAACATTAGAAAACAAAGAGTATGTCTAAAATCTATATTTCAACCCTATCTACCACTATTTTCCAGTAAACATTCAAACTTTGGCCAAAACTTTGTGCATCTTATCTTTAGACAATGTGAACTATATCTCTCTTTAGTTCTGCACATCCAAATCTTACCCCTTTTAATGTAATGTTCCCGAGATAAAATGGTGAAGACTTTAGCAAAGGCCAAAAAAGATTGCTAATGGCCTCTCCAGGACATCTTACCAAGTTATCTGTGCCTTTCTTTTTTTTTTTTTCCTTTTTGGTAGCAGTGGTAAAATACATATAACATATCACTTGCCATTTTCATCATTTTAAAATGTACATTTCAGTAGTATCAAGCTCATTCACAACATGCAATATCACCCCATCCATTTCCAGGATTTTCATTGTCTTTAATTCTCAGAGAATAAAAAAATTGGATTTCAAATATTTTAAAAGTACATTACAAAAAAAAACAAACAAACAAGATACTTATAGAAACAAAGTCAGGACGACCTCCCTTGCGGCTCAATGGGTTAAGGATCTGGCACTGTCATTGCTACAGCTTGAGTTGCTGCTGAGGCACTGGTTCAACCCCTGACCTGGGAAATTCCACATGTTGTAGGTATGGCCAAAAAGGACAAAAATATGGGAAAAACAAAATCAGGACTGTTGAAGAACCCAAGATTTAGGCAAATCTTTGGTAAATTAGACTAATTTAATAAATTTAATAAAGTTATGGCTTTAACCAAAAAAGCTAAAATTAATCACAAAAATGTTTACAGTTCTGAAAAATATAAATTCCTATGTTCAAATAAATTAAATCTTTTTTTTTTTCTTTTTAGGGTCACACCTGTGGCATTCATAAACTCCCAGACTAGCAACTGAATTGGAGCTGCAGCTGCTGGCCTACACCGCAATCCCAGTAATGCCAGATCCCAACTGCATCTGTGACCTATACCTCTGCTTGAGGCAATGCCAGATCCTTAACCCTCTGAGCAAGGCCAGGGATTGAACCACATCCTCAAGGACATGACACTGGGCTCTTAACCTGCTGAGCCACAACAGGAACTCCTAAATCATTCTTTTGGCAAAAGCTTTTTTCAACAACACCTATTTTGTGAATGGCAGCTTGAAGGTAATTTTCAAGATGTTTAGGTAACCTAAAACCTTGAACTGATATTAAATTAAATTAATTAAATGAAAATTATTAGATTCCTAGAAGTATCTAAGATACTGAAACATTAATTACTAGGCACAGTTTTAAGCTTATATATTTTGCTTTTTATTTTAATACTGACAGGCTATAGTTCCAGGTCATGTTAATGAAAGCGTCAATTTTTGCCACTTTAAGGTGTAAAGGGATATATGTGTGCCCAAGAGCTCTGCTAGCCTGCTAAAATGCTGGTGTATGGCAGACAGTTCTCAATTTAGGCACCCTCCCCCATAACTTTTCTCTGTGAAACAGAAATTAGCTTAGCTAAAAGTTATAATCAATATGAGTAGCTGAGAGCAACAATGACAGAGAAATAAAACTGAGTTTTAACTAAAGGACAGGCTCTTGGGCTTTTTGGTCTTATGACCCCATTCCACTCTTAGAAATTATGAAGACTCCAAAGAGCTTTTATCTTATATGGATTATATCTATTGATGTTTACCATATTGGAAATTGAGAATTTTGAATATTTATTTACTGACACCCTTGAAGATAGCAATAATAAATGTATTATACATTAAAACAGTGTCTTAGTATTGCCACAGATATTGTTTTGACTTCACAGATCCCCTTAGAGAAACACTGACCTCAAAGTAAAATGCCTGTTTGAACAAGAATATGAAAGACAGTAATGAAGGACCTAACTTGGAAAGTAAATTTTTCTTTGCTTTTGTTTATAATAGCCAGTTCTGAAAAGAAGCTATGAAACATTTTAAATTTTAGCCAAGTTCATTCAGTGTTGATGGGCTTGCCTCCTTGGGTTACTGATTAATATCTTCAACATGAAAGGCTATTATATACCTTCTGCACAGAGTGCCTAAATAGCAGAAATACTGTCCTACCAAAATAATTTTCTGTGCTTTGTGCTGACTTTTTTATGTCCTTGATTATCTAAAGAAAATAATAATAAAAGTTCCTCCTCATTTATGAATCAGCAAACATATTATCTTCTATGTTTATTTTTATTGTTACTTTGATTAAATAAGTAATGAAGTATTATTTCTCAGATACTCATGATTCTATTTTAATCAAGCCCCAAATCTCCTAATAGCTCTCGATTTTGCATTCTCCTAATCATCTCCTAAATACAAATAATATAAAACTTTTTACAGTATTTTACACTAAACTATCTTTGAGATTTCTCAGTGTGCCTCAAGAAAGCCAAAAGATCTGCGGCTTCACCTTATAAAAATAGAGCTGTTACAAATAATTAGGTTGTTTTGGTTTTGTTTTTGTTTTTTGTCTTTTTGCCTTTTCTAGGGCCGCTCCTGTGGCACATGGAGGTTCCCAAACTAGGGGTCTAATCGGAGCTGTAGCCTTCGGCCTATGCCAGAGCCACAGAAAGGCAGGATCTGAGCCACATCTGCAACCTACACCACAGCTCATGGCAACGCCGGATCGTTAACCCACTGAGCAAGGGCAGGGACCGAACCCACAACCTCATGGTTTCTAGTCGGATTCGTTAACCACTGAGCCACGACGGGAACTGCAAGAATTAGGTTTGTTTTATCTGTTGTTCCTCTAAGAGTCACATGGGAAAAACTGTCAAATCAAGAAAGGCACTTATCCTTTCCTAGAGTTAGTTCTGTATAGATAAAATGTTTAATGTAAATATTTCAGAAATTTTGTTAATGAGAAGTCCCTGGAGATGTGTCAATGTCCTCCTTGTCCGTTACATTTTTATTTTCAGGGGAAATTCTGAACAAAACTTTAATGAAATAGTTACATACTATGCCCAGATATAGAAATACTCTTTTCATTGTTTTGTTTTTTGTTTTTGTCTTTTCCAGGGCCGTACCCTCAGCATATGGAGGTTCCCAGGCTAGGGGTCGAATCAGAGCTACAGCTGCCTGCCTACACCACAGACACAGCAATGCAGCATCCGAGTCATGTCTGCGACCTACACCACAGCTCATGGCAACGCCGGATCCTTAACTCACTGAGCGAGGCCATGTCGTATCCATAAGGATGTGGGTTCAATCCCTGGCCTCGCTCAATGGGTTGGGGATCTGGTATTGGGGTGAGTTGTGCGTAGGTCGCAGACTTGGCTGAGGTTCCACATTGCTATGGCTGTGGTATAGGCTGGTAGCTGCAGCTCCAATTTGACCCCTATGATAAGAACCTCCATATGCCTTGGGTGGGGCCCTAAAAAAAAAAAAAAAGCCAGGGAAAATACTAATATTATAACAATATTATAACTCTTATGCCCTTAGAAAACAAGGTACAGATTTTACTAAACATCCTAACTTGTAAAGTTAAAGTTCAAGAAAATGGAAGGCCTACCTTAAGAGAAATGGGAATCACATATGTGGGACTCATGTTTGCATAGGAGAAAAACATCATGGGCTACATTTTAGCCTCACTGTTTTAATTTTCCTCAACCAGTCATCAGGGTTGAAAAGGAGCCAGCATTTTGCAGGTGGTGATCAAGTTTGACTAGGCAGACATAAGTAAGCACTGACTCACCAAACAAAAGTCATAATCCACAGTATTATAGAGTGGCCATTTTCCTCCTCCTACCTCCCCACTCCCAACCCCCATCCACAGGTAGGCCAGGCTGAAGCAGAACTGCTAAAATCAAAGGATGACCTTTGCGAGTTCTCTGATGGTCTGGTGCTCAGGACTCAGCACACTCACTGCTATAGCCAGGGTTCAATCCCTGGTCTGGGAACTAGATTCCACATCAGTTGTTGCATGCAGAAGTCAAAAAAAAAAAAAAAAAAAAAAGGATGACCCTCAAACACAGAATCACAGGGGTACATCCACAGCACAGATCTCAAGAGATTCAGAGAAAAACTTATAGGGAAAAACATATCTGAACTATTACTGCCCAGTTTACCTTGTTGCTTACCCCAAATATTAAAAACCATCAACATCTAAACTTCTAGCACATATTATAAAACAAAGGCCAGGAATTCCTATCGTGGCTCAGCGGAAACGAATCTGACTAGCATCCATGAGAATGCAGGTTCAATCCCTGGCCTCACTCAGTGTGTTAAGGATCTGGTATTGCTGTGAGCTGTGGTATAGGTTGCAGACCAGCTTGGATAATATGGTGTTGTGGCTGTGGTGTATGCTGGCAGCTGCAGCTCTGATTTGACCCCTAGCCAGGGAACCTCCATATGCCATAGATGTAGCTCTAAAAACAAAAAGAAGTTTAAAAACACTAAGGTAAATGGAGGTCATCAAGAATTACCCAGCTGCTACTCATTTAAATAGTTAAACTTCCTTTCTGAATTTTTTTTTTTTTCTTTTCAGGGCCATACCGGCAGGCTAGGGTTCAAAGTTGCAGATGGTGACCTACACCACAGCCACCAGCCTATGCCACAGCCACAGCAACACTGGATCATAGCCGCATCGGTGACCTACACAGCAGCTGGATCCTTAACCCACTGAATGAGGCCAGGAATTGAACCCACATCCTCATGGATACTAGTCGGGTTCTTAACATGCTGAGCCTCAATGGAAACTCCTGAATTTTTTAAGTCTTAACAAAATAGAAATCAATAGATACTTGCTTAATGTGATTTTCAAAAATACATGTAACAAACCAAAAGCCACCAAAAAGGACCAGTGAGGAAAATGTCATCATTAAAGAAGCCAATAGACAATGATATATGAGTCACTTTGTTGTGCAGCAGAAATTATCACATTTTAAATTAACTAGACTTCAGTAAAACTTGTAAAAAATAAAAAAAAAATGAAGAAGCCAATAGACAATGATAAAATATTTGAAGCATTCCCAAAGTCAGGTGAAAAAAAGATGCTCAATGTTAACATTTGCTTTGTAGGTAATAACCAACTTTATTCTTTACACGGAAAAGTTACAAATATTAAAATGAAGGTAGCAAAATTATATTTATTTGCATAATATGATTATGTATCCAGAAATCCTGGAGAATCAACTAAAAAAATATTAGAAACAGTAAGAGTTAAATAATTCAATCAACTGTCAGAACTCAAAAATCTTTTGGGGACAGAGTTCCTGCTGTGGGACAACAGGATCAGCAGTGTTTCTGCAGCACCAAGATGCAGGTTCAATCCCCAGCCTGGCTTGGCACAGTGGGTTAAAACATCCAGCACTGCTGCAGCTGCAGTGGCGTAGGTTACAACCATGACTGGGACGGATCTGATCCCTGGCCCAGGAACTCCATATGCTGTGGGGTGGCCAAAAGTGAAGAAAAAAATAAAGAATATTTTGGAGAAAACTGAATATGAATAATCTCCTAGAAAAAAATATATAAATCTGGGTATCCATACTTTATTTCTTTCACCTAAACTGAGTCCACCTATCACACATTCAAGAGTAAAGCAAAACAAATTTTGAGGCCATAAAGAAAAAAATAAAGCTTTGTCTTCTAAGTGTTTATATTTCTTCCCATAATGAAAAATATAATATTGGAAGAAAAATCCCACCATAAATATTAGAAAACAGAAGAAAGAAAGGGAAAAAGGAAGGAAGAGGAGGAAAAAAAAAAAGGTAACTTCGCAGTGGTGTGCTTGAGCTTACTCACAGTAGTTCACAGGAGCCAACTGCTAAATTTTCAGGAATTTTGCAACCCAGCTGTTAACCACAGTAACTATTAAAAATTAAATTACATGAACTTACAGATCAGTAAAGAAAATTAAAAATAAGGTAATAAACACTTAAAACTGATCACTCCCTAATTACTTTACTACATTTTATTATTATCTATGCTGTTTAGGTTATTTACATCTATTGTATCAGTTTGGTGCAAATAGTATATAATGGTTGTGTGACTGCATATCTCAATTCTGTTCAGTGGTATTAAGTTGTTGGATTAAAACAGACCACGCTGGGAGTATTTACACCATAGAAAACAGCATATACTACAAATCAGGACTCCCTCTCCTAGACACACAGACAGTTGTTAATATTTACAAGGATAATACATATATGTAAATATTCATATCCTTTGACATAGCAATTCAATTTCCAGGAATGTATTCTAAGGAATTAAAAATTAGAATATGCACAAAGGCTTAGGGATGTTTGATGTATCATTACATACTATAGGCTAATCAGAAACAATTTAAATATCCCAAACTTGGGTAGTTGATTTAATTATTGTATGCTGTTTAAAAATATTTAATGACACAAGAAAATGCTCATAAAAGAATCCAAAAAGAAAATACAGTGTAAAAAGTGCAATGCAAAACTCCATATCATTATTATTTTGTAAAAAGAAATATATATATATACACACACATAGAAAAAAATCACTTGGAAATTAAAACCTTGTTTTATTAAAAAAAAAAAAAAAAAAACCAGTAAAGAGCCATTTCTGGTTGAAAATTTTCTTCTATTTCGAACTTGAACTCTGAAATTTCTTTCCACCAAAGCTCCAACCTCACTGCTACACATATGCACAAATTTTATCATTCCTTCTAATCACAGAAGTATCCCTCTTTCTAGTTAATGACAATCCATATAACATGGTCTGGAACCTGTTTCTTCCCACTTCTCAAAGAACCTCTGAATTATATGCCCAGACCTTATACCTTGAGTTTCTTTCACTATTTAAGAAGGTCATATTCAAGTCCACATTTCCTTCCTAAACACTTGCCAATCTCTTTTCCTTTTCTCTTAGAAAAGAAAAAAGAAAAAAAATCTATCTAAACTCCAAGTTTCTATTTATTCACCTCTAGTCAAAACCACTGCACTGAAACTAGTATTGCCAAGGTTACCAATGTCCTTATTGCTTAATCCAACTGGATTTTTTCATTCTTTCTTAGTTGATAACACAAAAGCGAGTTAATTCATGTCCACTTCCCTCATCTTCACTTTTTTTAAAGATACAAACTAGCTATTTCATTTATGAACACTTTCACTAAATAAAGTACAACATTAAATAAAGAGCAAATAATGGGATTTTGGACATTTAAAAGTTTTATCTTAATATTTTCCTGTATTTTTCAAAACTTTTGCACTTATTTTTTAGTAAAAATATACTTTTAATTTTAAGCACATGTATATCTGAAAATATAATGTTGTATGTCAATTATACCTCAATTTTTTTAAATGTTAGAAAATAAAATGAATATAAAGAAAAAAATCAATAGGCAATGAACATGATTATACTGTGTTCAGTATTACCTAATAAAACTAATACTTTTATAGAGTCCTTTTACCAGAGGTAGAAACAAAACAACAATACAAAATTGACAATGGAGGGGTTACCATTATGGCTCAGCGGAAATGAATCCAACTAGTATTCATGAGGATGCAGGTTTGATCCCTGGCTCCACTTAATGGGTTAAGGATCTGGCATTGCCGTGAGCAGTGGTGTAGGTAACAGATGTGGCTCAGATCCCAAGCTGCTGTGGCTGTGGTGTAGGCCAGCAGGTGCAGCTCCAATTTGACCCCTAGCCTGGGAACTTCCATATGCTGCAGGTGTGGCCTTAAAAAAGAAAAAAAAAAATCGACAATGCTTTAAAAACTCAAACTTTAGTTATCTAGTTCAACATTCTTTGTAATAAGAGATTTTGTGGAAATATAGTATATGTAATAAGTGTTGATGGGAAGTTGGGCCTTAATATAGGCATTGAAGGACAGCTTTACTAGCAAAAAGGAATGGTGAAGAATTATATACCAAACATAAAATATAGAACAAACTAGTGGTTACCAGTGGAGAGAGGGAAGGGGGGAGGGGCAAGATAGGGATATGAGATTAAGAAATGCAAACTACTACATATAAAATAAATAAGCAACAAGGATATATTGAACAGCACAGGGGACTATAGCTATTATTTTGTAACAACTTTAGATGGAGTATCCTCTATTACAAATATTGAATAACTATGTTGTACACCTGAAACTAATATAATATTGTAAGTCAAATATACTTCAATTTAAAAACTTTTTTAAGCTTGAGAAGAAAGAACAAAGCTAGAGTCATAACCATTCTACACTTCAGATAATACTACAAAGCTACCATTCCACACTTCAGATAATACTACAAAGCTTCCATTAAAACTGCGTGGTGGAATTCCCGTTGTGGCTTAGCAGAAATGAATGTGACTAGCATCCATGAGGATGCAGATTCGATTCCTGGCCTCACTAGTGGGTTAAGGATCTGGCGTTGCCATAAGCTGTGATGTATGCCACAGATGCAGCTCAGATCTGGCATTTCTGTGGCTGTGGCGTTGGCCAGCGGCTACAGCTCTGATTTGACCCCTATCCTGAGAACTCCATATGCCATGGGTGCAGCCCTAAAAAAGACCAAAAAATAAAAAAATAAATAAAAAGGGCATGACACTGTATAGCACAGAGAACTCTACTCAATATTCTATGATAATCTATATGGGAAAAGAATCTGAAAAAAGAATGGACATGTGTACATGTATAACTAAATCACCCTGTGGTACAGCAGCAATTATCACAACATTGTAAATCAACTATACTTCAATGAAACTGAAAAAAAAAAAAAAAAAAAAAAACCCAACATGGTATCAGCACAAAAACAGACATATATAACAATGAAACAAAATAGAGAGCCCAGAAATAAACCCACACAACCTCTGGTCAATTAACTTAAGACAAAAGAGTCAAGAATACACAATGGAGAAAAGATCGTCTCTTCAGCAAGTGGTGTTTGGAAAGTTCGACAGCTACACGTAAATCAATGAAACTAGAACACAACCTCACACCCTCACACTTTATATAAAAGTAAACTCAAAATGGTTAAAAGACCTATATATAAGACATGACACCATAAAACTCCTAGAATAGAACACAGGAAAAACAGTCTCAGACATAAACATACCAATGTTTTTCTTAGGTCAGTCTCATAAGGCCGTAGAAATAAAAGCAAAAATAAACAAATAGGACCTGATCACATTTTAAATTTTTTGCAAAGCAAAGGAAACCATCAACAAAACAAAAAGACAACATGCAGATTGGGAGAAAACATTCACAAACAAAGCCACAAGAGCTTATTTTCCAAAATACACAGTTTATACAATTCAGTATCAAAAACCCACACAACCCAATCAAATATGGGCAGAAGACCTAAACAGACATTTCTCCAAGGAAGACATGGCCAACAGACACATGAAAAGATGCTCAACATCACTAAATTTAAAGAGAAATGCAAATCAAAACTACAATGAGAGAGTTCCCACTGTGGCACAATGAGATCAGCAGCGTCTTGGAAGCACTGGGATACAGGTTTGATCCCCTGCCTGACACACAGGGTTAAGGATCCAGTGTTGCTGCAGCTGTGGCTTAGGTGTGACTGCTGCTCGGATCTGATCCCTGGCCAAGGAATTCCATATGTGATATGCTGCAGGGCGGCCAAAAATGAAAACAAACAAACAAAAACACAATGAGGTATCACCTCACACTGGCCAGAATGGCTATCATTTTAAAAATATACAAATAATAAATGCTGAAGAGGATGTGGAGAAAAGGGAACCTTCCTACACTGTTGGTGGGAATGTAATTTGTGCAGCCACCATGAAAAATAGTAATAAACTATAAATAGTAATAAACTAAAAATAGAAATACCATATGACTCAACAACCCCTTACTCCTGGACATATATTCAGAAAAGATGAAAACTCTTAATTCAGAAAGATATATGCCTGAGTTCCCATTATGACTCAGCAGTAATGAACCTGACTAGTCTCCATGAGGATGCACATTTGATCCCTGACCCTGCTCAGTGGGTTAAGGATGAGCCGAGGTGTAAGTCACAGATCTGCTGTGGCTGTGGCTGTGGCTGTGGTGTAGGCTGGCACCTACAGCTTCAACTGGACCCCTAGCCCAAGAACTTCCATATATTGCAGGTGCTGCCCTAAAAAAAAAAAGAAGATTCATGCAGTGCAATGTTTACAGCAGCACTATTTACAACAGCCAAGACATAGGAGTTCCTGTCATGGCTCAGAGGTAATGAATACAACTAGCATCTATGAGGACTCAGAGTCGATTCCTGGCCCCCTGTTCAGTGGGTTAAGGATCCACTGTTGCTGTGAACTGTGATGTTGGTCGCAGACATGGCTTGGATCCCATGTTGCTATGGGCTACGGTGCAGACCAGCCCCGTCAGCTCTGACTCAACCCCAGCCTGGGAACCTCCACATGCCATGGGTGCGGCCCTAAAAAAAAAAAAAAAAAAACAAACTACAATAGCCAAGACATGGAAAGAATCCAAGTGCCCATCAACAGATGATTGGCTTAAGATGTCATATATATATACATGCCCCTGGCCTTGCTCAGTAGGTTAAGGATCTAGCATTACCGTGATCTGTGGTGTAGGCTGCAGATGCTGCTCATATCCTGTATTGCTGTGGCTGTGGTGTAGGCCATATATATATATATATGTACACACACACACACACATATATACACTCAAGAATATTACTCAGCCACAAGAATGAAATATTGCCATTTGCAACAACATGGGTGGATCTAGAGATTATCATTCTAAGAGAGGTAAGACAAAGACAAATATTATATGATATCACTTATATGTGGACTTTTTAAAATAATACAAATGAATCTATACACAAAACAGAAACACAGACATAGAAAACAAACTTATGGTTACTAAAGGGGAAAGGAGAGGGGAAGGGATAAATTAGGAGTATGGGAGTAACAGATATAAACTACTATACATAAAATAGATAAGCATCAAGGATTTACTGTATAGCACAGAGAACTAATTCAGTATCTTATGATAACCATTAATGGAAAATAATCTCAGAGTTCCCATTGTGGTACAACAGAAACAAATCTGACTAGCATCCATGAGAATGAAGGTTTGATCCCTGGCCTTGCTCAGTAGGTTAAGGATCTAGCATTACCGTGATCTATGGTGTAGGCTGCAGATGCTGCTCATATCCTGCATTGCTGTGGCTGTGGTGTAGGCCAGCATCTATAGCTCCGATTCAACCCTAGCCTGGGAACTTCCATATGCTATTGGTGCAGCCCTAAAAGAAAAAAAAAAGAAAATAATCTGAAAAACTATATATATGTAACTGAACTACTTTGCTGTATACCTATAACTAACACAATTTTCCAAATCAGCTATACTTCAGTTTTTTAAAACCCTATATATATTTTATATATATACATACATATTTTTATGTGTGTATATATATATTTGTCTTTTTAGGGTTGCACTAGCAGCATATGGAGGTTCCCAGGCTAGGGGTCGAATCTGAGCTACAGCTGCCAGCCTACACCACAGCCACAGTAACGTGGGATCCCAGCCGCATCTGCGACCTACACCCCAGCTCACAGAAAAGCTGGATACTTAATCCACTGAGCAAGACGCCAGGGATCCAACCTGCGTTCCCATATATGCTAGTCAGATTTGCTTCTGCTGAGCCACGATGGAACTCTTGTTTAATATATTTTAATCTTGGTAATCTTCCACTACATTGTGAGACTTTGAGGTCAAAACCAGGATTTATTACTCTTTCTACATGCAGAATATGCTAGGTACTTAATGAAACTTGTTGAATAAATATATGAATACAACTAAAAAAAATCCAAAACACACACAAAAAAAAACCCTGCCTCTCTTCAATCTAAAGATTTACACCTCGGTTGAGATATAAGTCAACCAAAGTATTAGTCCTCCTAAATTTATTTTTAAAAATAATTAAATAAGATTAAAAATATGAGAAGTAACTATAAAAACTCGGTCAAGGAGAACATTTTTTAAGCTTAAAAATGGAAGAAAATGTTTCCAAAAATCCAAAGATCAACAATTTAATATTTTACATTTCTATAAATAAAAACAATATTAAAAAGCCAAACAAGGAGTTCCAGTCGTGGCTCAGTGGTTAATATATCCGACTAGGAACCATGAGGTTGTGGGTTCAATCCCTGGCCTTGCTCAGTGGGTTAAGGATCTGGTGTTGCCATGAGCTGTGGTGTAGGTTGCAGACGTGGCTCAGATCCCACCTTTCTGTGGCTCTGGCATAGGCTGGAGGCTACAGCTCCGATTAGACCCCTAGTCTGGGAACCTCCATGTGCCGCGGGAGCGGCCCAAGAAATGGCAAAACGACAAAAAAAAAAAAAAAAAAAAAAAAGCCAAACAATTATAATAAATATAATGAAAATATATCATGAATACTTAGAAGAATTTATAAATGGTTACAATAAACATAAGATCTCAGTGCAAAAACAGCAAATGTCAAAGACAAATCACAAAAGAGAAATACAACGGGTGAAGACACTGAAAAATTGTCACTTTAATTAGTCACAGAAATGCAGATTAAATAAGGTATAGGAGTTCCTATTGTGGTCAGTGAAAACGAACCCATCTAGTATCCATGAGGATGTGGGTTCAATCCCTGGCCTCACTTAGTGAGTTAAGGAGTGACAGTAGGTCACAGAAGCAACTTGGATCCTGCATTACTGTGACTGTGGCTGTGGCTGTGGCCAGCAGCTGTAGTTCCAAACAGACCCTTAGCCTGGGAACTTCCATATGCCACAGGTATAGCCCTAAAAAAAAAAAAAGAAAGAAAAAGAAAAAGGGACATTTTCTGCAATGCAATTGGCACGGGCTAAAAATAATGAATATACCCAACCCAATGAAAATATGGCAGTGTGTAATAGTGGTTCTGGGATAGAATTCCCACCTGCCACTGAAAGTATGGTAAACAGGTACCATATAATGACAGTGAAATATAAAATCATACAATACTGAACAAAAGCAAAGCTCACGATATATTTTAAAAGCCTTAAAGCATTCTCAGCCATTGACCCAACTGCAATTGCATTTTTGGAAATTTATCCTATGAAATAATGTCAAACAGGAGTTTCCGTCATGGCGCAGTGGTTAACGAATCCGACTAGGAACCATGAGGTTGCGGGTTCGGTCCCTGCCCTTGCTCAGTGGGTTAACGATCCGGCGTTGCCGTGAGCTGTGGTGTAGGTTGCAGACGCGGCTCGGATCCTGCGTTGCTGTGGCTCTGGCGTAGGCCGGTGGCTACAGCTCCGATTCAACCCCTAGCCTGGGAACCTCCATATGCCGCGGGAGTGGCCCAAGAAATAGCAACAACAACAACAACAACAACAAAAAAAAGACAAAAAAAAAAAAATAAGAAATGATGTCAAACAACAATAAATAAAAGTGGTATGAATAAAAACGTTCACTGAAGCATTATTTATAAAGGTTAAAAAAGAATCAGTGTGCCTATTTACACAACCATGCACTCCACCATTTAGCACTCAATTGGGGAACAAAGAAAGAATCAGATAATCTTGTGGGGAGGTAGAGGGTTAGAAAGATTTTCACAAAAGTAACTCTTCAGAGGATATTAGAAAATAAGCAGATTCTACCAAGTAAAAAGAGAGAAAATAATAATTGAGAACATCATATGCAAAAATCACAGTCATCAAAGTCTACACTTAGGGATCCATAACATATGGCATGTCTCTAATATGTTTAGAACATGCTGCCTCCCATCTCCCAGTGGTTTTCAGAAAGCAATGTCTGGCAGTGGTATAAATACATTACAGAGCTATAAACATAAATACAAATGAAAAATATTAGGCAAACTAGCTGTGATTATTCATTTATACATATGTGATATACCAGGAGAGTAGAAGGGTTTTTAAAAAAAGGATGAGAGTTTGTTAAGCTAAACTCATCTTGAGACCTTATGATATATTAGAAAGAATATGTAACAACTGACAGTGGTAAGCCACAGACAGTCTCTATAGCTTTCACTTTCATCATCTGAAAAGAAGGAAATGAGTGTTCAATTGCATCAAATTATTGTTATGGTCATATGAAATAAATGTGAATGTAAGGTAACATAATCTCCTACCTCCCCCAACTAGCTCAACCCCATTCCTTTAAATTATGTAGTTCATATTAATCCTTCTGCCCATTCACATTACTATTAGTCTAGTCATTACCGTCTGACACTTGAATTTCTGCAATAAATTACTGGTCTTTTAATAACCTCTTCTTTCTAAACATTTAACAGATTTCCTTCACATTTATTTTCCTAAAACAACTTTTTAATCATGTCACACCTCTGCTTGAAAATCTATTAACTAGCCCAAATTCCTCTAACTTATCTGTCATTATTTTCAAACAAATTTTAGTTAGT